>NC_092415.1:150042936-150667936 GCF_040894005.1 Engystomops pustulosus
GCTACCCACCAGCCCCAATACCACAACACCTCTCAATTACCTTAATAATTTCTACCCAATAGTTGTTAACCAACTGGCAGAACCATAAGACATGAACATCATCCGCATTCCCCCTGCCACATCTAGCTCATAAAGCATAACTGTAAAGTAACTGACAAAAAATTGTTTTAGCAAAGCTGGAGAGAGCCTTTGACAACAATTTCAACGATACCTGTATTGTGCTGCTAGATTCCTCCTATCCTAAAATATAATGGTTTATAGATATATGAGGCTATCTGTAAAACCGTCTCTGATTTTACTGAAGAGGGCGGGACTTCCTGGCTGTGACATCAGCTCAGGGCATTTAGGTCACAGCATTGAATGTATTCATATGAATCAGGACAGTATGTTTCTAATTGGACAACCTCAACCATGTGATGAGTCACAGACTTGTGACATCAATCAAGGTCCTCTGCCAGAACACTAAGCCGTTCACATGAATCAGGGCAGCATGTTTGTAAATGGACAACCTAAAGCATGTGATAAGTCGTATGCTTGTGAAATCTCTAAAGGTCCTAGAGCCCCCAAGAGCCTCCTATCATCTCTAGCTGTTCTACATGGTTTTCCATGGTTACCAGGAAGCATGGCAAATGGCGATTAGCCTAGGGTACAAGATAAAGCCTCTACCAGCTACTAAACAGCTGCAGATAGCTAATTAGAGTAAATTAGAGAATTGCTTATTTTTGCTTAGTGCAGAGAAATTTTTTTTTATAGTTTACAGTTGTACTCAAGAATGCACTCATGGGTACTTGAGCTAGGTGAATCCCCGCCCTCTGCATGAGTGGTGCAGAAATACCAGAGGAGAATTGAGCCTAAAAATGATTCTTCAAAGTGTCAAATTAATCTTTGCTCCTTCAGGGGATTACTATACATATTTTCTCCCCTGTATCCACACACAGATAACACATTTCTTCTATCTGTGATATCCAATTTAGTCTCTGTAATGACAAAAGTTGTGCATGTAACATTGAATGCAAAATACACTGTCATTCTCATGTGTGCTGGAAGTGCTTTGAGGTAAGACCTAAAGGAGAGGAGCAGATATCATAAAACAGAGACATTGGAAAGAGTAAGATAAATCCTGCAGCTTGGAAAACAGCCCAAAACAGCCAATTACAATCCTTCAGGCTGGAATTGACTCTACCGCAGGTAAGAAGAAAAGATAATGTAACATCAAATCTGTGCTGTAGCTGAATACATTCATTAGTGTTGTACTATATGTAGTTATAGTGTTGGCCTCCTGCTGGCTTATTATCCTGCAGTACCTGAATCCTCAGATATCCATACCAGTTTTTAATAACAAATTATTATGCTAGTAATGATAAGGCGTGTTTCACTGTACAGAAATTCTTTGGAGGAATAAATCCAAGTTTTTACAGTGGAATATTAAAACGAGAAAGCGATTCCTAGCAATGGTTATTTTATTATCTGTATGTGGTCTTGTTTCTTCCCCACGTTGTTTGATAATTCTTTTTGAAGAAAAGAAATCTGAGGCTAAGTCATGGGTTTTTTGTGGAGCTTCGTAAATTTGAACTGCAATTGAGTTGATGTTTTGATTACTCCTTAATAATTTTAACTTCTCAGCTCAATGCTGATTGGATACTGTTTAAGAGCCATTAAAAACAATGATGACATTCAGCTACTCACTATCATCATTATTTTTCAGCTGTGAGGTATATTCCCCTTCCCTCCCATTTTTTCCTAATTTCCCCTTTCCCTGTATCCTGATTGCTGCCCAGGATCTATACTTTGGACAAACTCGGTTAACATTTCGGAGCTGAGGTTATAAAGAGGATTGGTTGTCCTTTACTCATATAATGTGTTTTATTGTGTTTCACCAAAATAGTTACTTCTGACTAGATCGGGGCATTGACTCATACTATTTGTCCCATACAGTTTTGGGTCTTTTTCTGCATGCTATTCCTCTTGGATGTAGACAGAAAGGAGTCAATTTATTACTTGAAAGTACTTTATCGGTTCACCCAATGGAACCCCCAAGCAACAATTTATAGCATAACTATGTCTATGTTGCTACATCTTTTAAAATTATCTCTCAATGTTATCTATAAATTTTCAATTTTATGCCTGAAGTCGCATGGTACTGTCCTGGGATGCATCCGATTGACGTCGTCCGGCATATTTATGAGTCTGTCCACCTCAATTCATTGAAAATTCATAATTCCTCCCCCACTTTCTGCAAATCTTGCATCTGCGCACTGGTTCGTATTATTTTTTTTGGTGACATATATCACCTGAGATGCGGGAAATTGTTAGTGTATCAGAAGCAGCTAACCAGAGAAGACATAAAATGAAGCATCTGAAGACAGAAAACAGCGGAGGTATCAGCCCACCCAAGAAGGCAGTGGAGAGAGCAGCTGAAGACCGAAGACAGTGGAGGAATCAGCCCACCTGAGAAGACAGTGAAGGGATCAGCCCACCCGAGAAGGCAGCGGAGGGAGCAGCTGAAGAAAAAAGGTACTGCAGCAGAGGAAAAATATTGGCTGAAATTTATGAAATCTGCCTCAATTTTGCAAACGTCAATAAAATTGCCATTTTTCTTTGCTTCAGCTTGTTCCGTGCAAACAATTAGCATAACTAGCATCCTTAGAAAGGAAACAATTAAAAAATTGTTCAAAAAATATTCATACAAAATTAGAAATAGAGATTGGTGCAAATAGGTGCCTCTGGTACTTCCCCTGCCAGAGCAGTACACCCCAGCTTCATTGCACCATGGCAGTACCCACGGCACACAAGCAGTAAAGTTGCAGAAGTAGAAAGACATGTGGGGAACACCAGTATGAGGCAAGTATAAAAGGTTTTTAATTTTAATAGCTGGCATGCAGGGACTTGATATAGTGTGGTGTGGACACTAAACCACCAGTCCATATGGAACAATGGGTGTTTTTTGTGTCCCAAATCACACTGACAGGTCCCATTAATAAAAGCCACTACAGTCAATGTTACATTAATTTTTGAAGGTTATATACTCATGCATGGTCTGAAGAATTTTACTCATCTAGACAACTGTTGTTTTCCATTATTCAACAATTTGTTTTGAAGATTTAGACTTCTGTATGCCAGAAAATGAATTAAAAATCAGTATATCTTACTGCCTGCATTGTGGGTGCACAGCTCCTTCACTTTACAGAGTTACTTTCCTTACATTTTTCACTTCTTCCATTAATTTTATGTCAAGGTCACCTATGATATGATTCCTGCATTTGGGAGAGATCTTATAGGGCAGCAGCAAAGAACTATCTAACATCAAAACCTATAGCATTTCCATTAGAATCTTTGCCATACAATACTTACCCAATGCTGGCCAGAGACGATTTATTCAAGATCAAGCTGGTAGATTGATTGAGCTGGTGATACTGGTAGATGATTGCTGCAAAAATTAAAAAAAAACATTTGACCAGGAATTAGACCAGGACTTACAATCTGCCTTTGCGGTCATGTTTTATTGTGTTCTCCCTTTTGTGGCCCCACTCCTCTCTGTGTGCTTCCTCATGCTGTAGGTCTCCACTGTTATGCCTCCCATCCCATTTCTTCTTGCTTGCCTTGTCTCTTCCCTCCTCTCACTGTGACTCTTTGGGTAAACAGACACGTGTTTAGTGCTTAGTGCTTGGAGGAGGGTTCCTCTCCCTGGGCAGAGAGGTCATGTGACACACAGTGCTTCTGGCTTCACAAGCTCTGATCTGCACATATGCAAGATTTGAGATAAGATTTCAAGAAAGGAGGTGGAAAAAAAGAGATGTAGGCTGTGAGAAACACATTTATATATACCCCAGTGTGATGTCATGAGTGAAATGATGGCAGCGTACTGTATGTTCACATGACAGAAATATAGATTGGCAAAATTACTATAAAACCCATGACTAAAAATATTGTTTGTCAAGCCCCCAGGAGCTTATCTGTCCACCTACCTCAGTTTCAGAGCTATTTTTTGGAACTAGAACATATATCATTTTTTATATCCATAACAAAAATTGAAGCTTTAGGCCGGTTGTCCATGAGCAATTTTGGTTAAAAAAAATGCTCAGTGCTCTTGATGGATTTCCCGGACCAAGTTTAGCATCAACAGACTGAACTTTGTATGTCAGTTCTGTCCACTGATACGAGGTTCGGTCCGGGAAGCCCCTCCAGTGTACACACCTTTTTTTCTAAGACTGAACTCCCTCATTGGCAAATTACCTAACTTTTGAGTTTCGGTTAAGGTTTGCAGTTTTCAAGTGCTTAAGTCTGAATGCTGATTAAGTAGAGGTAATGTGTATTTAGATACAAATGGGCACATATGAGGACCTCTGTGCCATGTCTGCGCTAGCATTAGCAACTATTTGCCCCAATCCGCCACATCCGGGAGTGGGCCGGCGAGGGGCGTTACTGTCCCAGCTCCTGCCCACTCACTGCCTGGCGTAGAATAAATGCGGCGCAGCCTCCTGCGGCTTCCTCCCCCTGAAAGTGAGGCAAAAATTAATATGGCTTTTTTATTTCATGAAAGTGGTAAATGGAAATAATGCATCTTTAGTATCAATAGGTTTGGTTAAGTAACAGCTCTCCTTATGAAAACTTTGTCAAAAAACTTTGCCTCTGCAGGAGTGTAGAGGCAGCCATTGATACGCCACTGGAGGATTGTGGGAAATATGCAAAATATGTTTTCCCGGATGGGATTTGGAAACCATTGTCTCTTTGGAGTGTTGTAAAATGCTTAAAATCAAGCATGACTTTTTAAGAAAGCCTAATGACATGATGCAAGCCTTAAGGCCTCTTGCACACTAGCGTTGCGTTTCACGTGCGGGTGCAATGCGTGAAAAACTGACGTTTTTGCTGCGTTTTTGTTCCATTTTTCCTAAAGAGTAATTTGCGTTTTTGTTGCATTTTCGGCGCATTTTTGACGCACGATTCAATGGGAGACTCGAGCATATTTCAAAGGGACCATGGTTTGGGATTAAAATGTGTTATTTAATTGAAAAATAATGTCTTCTTATAATTTGCAAACATCTGCGATCTATTCTTTGTTCCGCGCGTATATTATCTCCCGACAATTTAGCAGATGTGAAGAACAGTGAAGAATAGAATAAAATCATTGTACACAGTGTACACAGTGACCACAGGATCATTTAAGATAAAAACACAGTGCAGAACACAGTGCAGAATAGATTACAGATGTTCGGCACATCTGCTTACTTGTCGGGAGATACGCGCGGAGCGGTGCGAACAAAATAGCATGTGAAGAACAATATATATGTGTGTAAAGAACACATTGCAGATGTTTAAATACATCTGCAATGTGTTCTTCACACATATATATTGTTCTTCACATGCTATTTTGTTCGCACCGCTCCGCGCGTATCTCCCGACAAGTAAGCAGATGTGCCGAACATCTGTAATCTATTCTGCACTGTGTTCTGCACTGTGTTTTTATCTTAAATGATCCTGTGGTCACTGTGTACACTGTGTACAATGATTTTATTCTATTCTTCACTGTTCTTCACTGTGTTTTATTAATTAAATGATCGTTCGCGAGCAGGGGAAATAATGTTATTCTGGTCACCTAGCAACCCTTACGTTAAAAACGCATTGCACTCGCATTGCACTTGCAATGATTGCGAGTGCAATGCGTTCTTGATGCATCTCCATAGACTTGAATGGTGCGTGAAAATTGCGCGTGACTCGCAAAAATAGAGCATGCTGCGATTTTGACGCGCGTGCAAACGAACGCAAGCACGCGCGTTGAAAACCACGCAAATGGAGAAAGACCCATTGAATACAATGGGACAGAGTGCAATGCGAGTTCTGAGCGTCAAATGCACGCGCAGAACTCGCGCGTGAAAAACGCCAGTGGAGAAGGGGCCTAAGTCGGTCACTTTTTTTAGTGGCTGAAGAGACCTTAAAGCAATCTGCACTAAAAGAAGAATTTAACTATTTTAGTTTTACATTTGACAATTCAAGACATTCTATGGATGCTTTCCTTCTGAAATAAATAGATTTTGCTGAAATGTTGCACCTGCATTTCCCACAGTTTCAGTTATATTGCAGAAAATAGTTCTTTCAACTAGTCTTATTACCTGTTATGTCAAATAAAACTAATCAACCTAATTGAACTTTACCTAGACTTACTTTCTAGGTGTTTTGTATGATACATACGATAAAGCATATGCTCCTATGATCTTCTGATCTGTTCTGTACCTAGCTTTATCAGGATATCACTTTAATATGTGGCATTCTTGAAATTCATCAAATTGTTGATGATGAAAGTGAACAAGTTCAGGAAGTGAAACTTTGAAGATAAACTTCAGAGGATGGTAAAAGCTGCAAGAAAAATCAATAAACAGCAATAACCAGTTTTGTTGGTAACCTGTGAGCCATGATTTACCACAATGTGGAGAAGTCTCAGAATATGTTATTTTATATAGTTAGTTTTAACTCCTGGTTGAATCATAACTTATACACTGAAGACATTTAAAGTGCTAGAGTCTGAGATATTTTAGTGATGTACTGCAGAATTTTCATGGACAGTCAGTTTTCAATAAATATAATCATTTTTATTTTTTGGACATAGTATAAACTAAAAAAGGGAATAAGTGTTACATAAAACTTCAATCTACTCACAATATACACATTCAGATTTGTCCAATTCTCTAGGTAGCATGAAATATAGGAGCAATTACCTGCCATTATGATGATGTAGAGTAGCCATGTCTATATGGTGATATAAACATAGATCATAGATCTAAAAAAGAATGAAATGAAAAAAACAAAGCAAAAAAAAATAAATAATATACACACACACACACATATTGTCAGCACCCGTCCAGCAAACCGTGCAACCACAACCAGGCTAGGCGCTAGCTGTCAGACTAGGCGAAGTGGTGGCGAACTCTCCCCGCGACGTTCCTGCGGGCTAAAGCCCTACCTAAAGCAGATAAACTGACCTGATAAGGGCAAACCCACTATCAGGAACCTAACTGATGGTCCCTGAGTGACCCTACAAGATGACAGGAAAAACTTACTTCATCTGGCAGCTGCTGGATGGGGGAGCTGACAGGTAACCGGAATACAGGAATAGACCAGTGTTCACACTGGTGCACAGAATACAAACACAGGACTGAGACGGACAAAACAACAGATATATACAGGTCTTCAGGCAGATTATACCCAGGTCAGGTCAAGATCAAACAGGTTATATAAAGGTCAGGTACAGATACAGGCAGACAAATGGAGACATGTAAAACTGAACTAGATACACAGGTAAGAAAAGACTTAAATTAACCAGCAAGGTATGATGGGAATAGGCAGGTATATAATGCTGATCCCGGACACGCCCCCAGAACACTGGGGAACTGTCCATAAGGCTAGTAACCCTTGCTGGAAAGGACTAAAATGCAAGGAGCAGGGTGTGGCTCAGTTAATCCAAACACAAACGCTAAGGCACAGTTCACACACAAATAAACACCATCTGCAGATAGAGCGAAGTTTAGGCACGGACGTTACACACACAAATATATATATATATATATATATATATATATATATACACGCAGACCCAATCTATTTCCTTTTGCAAATAAAAGGTTGTACTATGAAAGAAAATCCACTTATTATTATTATGTATGAAACTTTATGCACATTTTAAGAGATTTTACATTTGTTTCAACATTGATTTTGTTCATTGAATATGGTTATTTCTAGAAGGGAATTTATGTTTTAAGGCAAAGCAAGAAAAATTGACAACATTGTGAATGTTTATAGAAACAATAAAGCGATCTCCAGCAATTGGTTAAGTTAAAAACCAAACCATGATTAAAAGCGGATGTCCATCTATTGGGAAAAAACACACAAATTGATGAGCCTAAGCATTTCAAGCTGTAAAATTCTCTCTACTCAACCACTAAGGGAGCCCTCACACGGCCTTTCAGGGGCCTGTGATCTGGCTGCATAACTTAAGGCCAGATCACAGCTCCCGCAGAGATGGTCATGATGTGGTGAGCACACTGGGGCAGCTGCACACATGTGCATGTTGCCTGTGGAGTGTGCAAAGGGCTCCAGATTTGTGGCGCACGTTCTTCATGAATCTGGCGCTTTCTTAAATACATGTGGAAGCAGTTTTCACATACAGAATGTGCAAAGTGCACCAGAAAACAGGTGCAAAGACCTTAGTAAATGTGCCCTACTGTGTTTTACCATATCGAGTCGAGTGCCTGCAAAATATGTGACGTTCTATATTTTGGCAGATTTGCCAAATGATGAGCACGCACCCCTTCTCCTCCCTGCCTTGTGCTTTCCCGGGATTTGATCCAAGTAAGCACACGGCTGTGTGAATGCAGCTTTAAACATGAGGATTACTACTTTTGGTTATACATATTTTGCATAGAAAAAAATTACCCATTACTTATATTATCTCCACCATTACGAGGTGGCCACTCTAAAAGTGGTTGTCCATGGAAATCCTCCTTGGACCATCAGAATGCTTCTCTATTGCAGGTTCTTAGGTGAATATGTCAATATAATCCAAACATATGGAAGAATCATATGATCACAAGGATCTGCCAAGCCAAAACAACTAAATAAATAGGGCTGATGACAAAATGTATACATCTATTACTAGCTTTCCAACAACAACATGTTTTCTCTATTACCCCAGATGCATCAATGTATGTTCTTTATAATCTGTAGTCACTTTACTTTAGCTGTGCAATTCATCTGATGCTTCTCAAACTTTTGCTTCTAAAGCCTTTACTAATGTCCTCGGTATTTCTTGCTAAGGTAAGAATATGGAAGATGAACTGCTTTAAAGTCTGGGAAAAATTTTTCAGCATTATGGTTCTTTGTGCTTTATTGAAGCTCTTACAGACTATAGTTAACACAGTACTTTTATGAGCCATCTGCCTTCCAACTGTCTGAAATAAAACATACACTAAACTTTTATGATTGAGTCGCCTTCTGATTTGCGGAGCTTTTACATCTATTAGTGCATATGTCCCAGGAATGAATTGGCCACATACTTCTCCTCAAAGAGGGAACTGTCATTCATCCTTTATTATTAGTTCTTCCAACAGCTTCATTACAGCTTTATGGGTCAATAAAGAACTAATTGGCTGAGAGACCAATCAAAATAAAAGTAAATTATATGTGTATAGATGTGTTAAGGATTCCAGGAATTAACAGGTTGCTGAAATTGATAGAGATAACTTTGAGGGTCTTAACTTAAGTGAGTAATTTTCCATATATTGCAAATTTGTCTTGTGAAAACATGGTTTAAGAGAATTCTTTTAGAGGAAATAATCACAGACTAAAAATTACAATAAGATTTATAAACAAAGTAGCATCTGTGCCAGTTTGGGCCTCAGCATCATCCTCTGTGACGCATTCTGTCCTGTACTAGTCTGAACACTCCTTATTTCACTCCTGGCTGTATTAACTGATTTCTAAAACATCTCTCTCCTTCTGATATATTAGTGGAGGAGACATCACAGCAAGTTTAATTGCCTGAATCCCAGGACTATCTCTCCCCTGCTAGTCTGGTTTCTCTGGATGTCAGATGACAGGTCCAATCACTTTCCCAACCGGAACTCATATCACATAAGATGATTGTCTGCCTAGCCCCCACTATACGTTTCTGGACTTCCATTTATCCCTTGATTCTGTACTACTTTTTCTCCTTGAATTTGACCTATATTTGTACAACCATTCTTCTACAGTAGCATTACAACCATATTATAAATAATCCAAGGAAAAAACTGTGGTAGCCGGAGCACGTGTTATAAATTCAAAACATCGCTTTATTAAATATCCATTTAAAAAGCACAAATTAAGTGCATGGACGGTGCAGGTTACAGAGGCAAAAAAACCTACGCGTTTCAGCTCACTGCGGAGCCTTAATCATGGTGTGCACTGCAACATTAAAAACAAACCTTTAAACCCTAAGGTACACCTGAACAATTAGTGGCTGCCAACATCACATCCGGCAACATAGGCGTCGACACAACAGTTAACTTGTATAAAGTTTACAAAAGTTAACTTGTATAAAGTTTACAAAAAATGTAGACATAAATATATAGAAGATATATCAAAGATACATACACTTGTCCTCATAAGAGTTGTTAGTAAATATATGACAGGTCATCCGGCAACATAGGCGTCGACACAACAGTTAACTTGTATAAAGTTTACAAAAAATGTAGACATAAATATATAGAAGATATATCAAAGATACGTACACTTGTCCTCATAAGAGTTGTTAGTAAATATATGACAGGTCATCCTGCAACATAGGCGTCGACACAACAGTTAACTTGTATAAAGTTTACAAAAGTTAACTTGTATAAAGTTTACAAAAAATGTAGACATAAATATATAGAAGATATATCAAAGATACATACACTTGTCCTCATAAGAGTTGTTAGTAAATATATGACAGGTCATTCTTAAAATTCATGCCATGAGGATACCTGGAATTTAGTGCGAGGATCCAAAAAGCCTCCCTCCTGAGGAGGAGTTTTCTCCAATTGCCTCCCCTTAAGGGTCGATTAACATGTTCAATGCCAAAGAAGGAGAAACCACAAAGGTTCTTATTGTGTGTCTCTATAAAGTGTTTGGCAGCTCCTGAGGCATTGACGTCTCCATTCTTTATGCTAGTTAAATGTTGAGCTATCCTTGTTTTTAACTTCTGTATTGTGCATCCAACATAAATAATGGAACAACATGTGCAACGAATGATGTACACCACGTATTGTGTGTTGCAGTTGATGAAGGTTTTTATCTTTCTACTGGCACCCGTGTCAGTTGTGAATTCTACTGTTTTGTTGGCTGCAAAAACACAAACATTACATCTATTACCTCCACATTTAAAAAAAACCTGTCATCGACAGCCAACTGTGGGGTTTAACATTCATATTGGGGACACTAGGCGACAAAATGTTGCCAAGCGTTTTACCACGCTTGGCGACACTTCTATGGCCATTCCTCATGATCTCACACAAGACATTATCTTGATTCAATACCGGAACATATTTCCGAATAATGTTTTTGATACTGTTGAATTGTGTGCTGTACGGAGTACTAAAGGTAGGTATATACGTAGCAACCGACTCAGAAATAGTATTATTCTTTCTCTCCAGTAAATTTTTCCTATTTATTTTTCCAGCTTTTTCCCTAGCATTTTCTAACAAGGATGGAGAGTACCCTCTCTTTCTAAGTTTGTTTTCGATATTAAATGATTGTGCACGAAATTCCGCATCGGTGGAGCAAATGCGCCGTGCTCGTAAAAATTCACCGTACGGAATTGCGTGCACAGTATGTGGTGGATGACTGCTAGATGCCGACAAAATGGAGTTGCCTGCTAATGGTTTCGAAAACATAGTGGTAACAACAGTTCCTTTGTTTGGTATGCCTCTTAAATTTATATCCAAAAAGTGTATAGCTGTAGAGGGTGTTTCAGATGTAAATTTTAGATTGAAGTCATTCTCATTGATGTACATGACAAAATCCGAAAAAAATATTGCATCACCCTGCCATACCATCAGTATGTCATCCACATACCTTCCATAAAAAATAATATTTCGCAAAAAAGGGTTATAAGTGGAAAAAATGGTTCTCTCTTCCCACCATGCCACAAAAAGTATGGCTAGTGATGGGGAGAATTTTGAGCCCATTGGGGCGCCACACAGAATGCCATTCTGGACCTACATGAGCTCAGTGAATTTACAGACATTCCAACGGTTGACATTTCTAATGTAGTCGGTTGCTACGTATATACCTACCTTTAGTACTCCGTACAGCACACAATTCAACAGTATCAAAAACATTATTCGGAAATATGTTCCGGTATTGAATCAAGATAATGTCTTGTGTGAGATCATGAGGAATGGCCATAGAAGTGTCGCCAAGCGTGGTAAAACGCTTGGCAACATTTTGTCGCCTAGTGTCCCCAATATGAATGTTAAACCCCACAGTTGGCTGTCGATGACAGGTTTTTTTAAATGTGGAGGTAATAGATGTAATGTTTGTGTTTTTGCAGCCAACAAAACAGTAGAATTCACAACTGACACGGGTGCCAGTAGAAAGATAAAAACCTTCATCAACTGCAACACACAATACGTGGTGTACATCATTCGTTGCACATGTTGTTCCATTATTTATGTTGGATGCACAATACAGAAGTTAAAAACAAGGATAGCTCAACATTTAACTAGCATAAAGAATGGAGACGTCAATGCCTCAGGAGCTGCCAAACACTTTATAGAGACACACAATAAGAACCTTTGTGGTTTCTCCTTCTTTGGCATTGAACATGTTAATCGACCCTTAAGGGGAGGCAATTGGAGAAAACTCCTCCTCAGGAGGGAGGCTTTTTGGATCCTCGCACTAAATTCCAGGTATCCTCATGGCATGAATTTTAAGAATGACCTGTCATATATTTACTAACAACTCTTATGAGGACAAGTGTATGTATCTTTGATATATCTTCTATATATTTATGTCTACATTTTTTGTAAACTTTATACAAGTTAACTTTTGTAAACTTTATACAAGTTAACTGTTGTGTCGACGCCTATGTTGCAGGATGACCTGTCATATATTTACTAACAACTCTTATGAGGACAAGTGTACGTATCTTTGATATATCTTCTATATATTTATGTCTACATTTTTTGTAAACTTTATACAAGTTAACTGTTGTGTCGACGCCTATGTTGCCGGATGACCTGTCATATATTTACTAACAACTCTTATGAGGACAAGTGTATGTATCTTTGATATATCTTCTATATATTTATGTCTACATTTTTTGTAAACTTTATACAAGTTAACTGTTGTGTCGACGCCTATGTTGCCGGATGTGATGTTGGCAGCCACTAATTGTTCAGGTGTACCTTAGGGTTTAAAGGTTTGTTTTTAATGTTGCAGTGCATACCATGATTAAGGCTCCGCAGTGAGCTGAAACGCGTAGGTTTTTTTGCCTCTGTAACCTGCACCGTCCATGCACTTAATTTGTGCTTTTTAAATGGATATTTAATAAAGCGATGTTTTGAATTTATAACACGTGCTCCGGCTACCACAGTTTTTTCCTTGGATTACTCTACTTGCCAGACGCCGTTGCAGCACCTGCTTTGGAGAACCCCGACATCCAGACCTGCCAAGGGAAATGTGAGTGTACTCTTTTTTTTGGACTGTTCATATTATAAATAACCTGCCGCACAAAAGAAAGAAAATGGTAGATGATCTAAATTACTTGGTTGGCTTTTCACAATAATTCAATGACTACAAAAATTCCCCAAGAAGTAATCTCTGTTTCTCCCCAAATTATTATGGGTTATTTTAACGCCTTAGTGGCGGGGCAGGGAAAGGCTCTAGTGAATGGGCATTTTAGCGAATTTCGTATGCTCTGGTTCGTATGCATCGAGTCCTGGTGCATGGAGTGGGTCTGCAGACTGAGCCCTCTCCATAGCCGTTGGGTCTTTGCTGCATATTGCAGCAAAGGCTTACCGATAACACCCGCGATCAGTGTTGGCACAGATCGCGGGTGTTTTCCTGCCGATTGCCGACGGCAATGCTGCCGGCTTCAAAAATATGCTCCCCATGACATCATCAGGGAGTGGCGATCTGTCTCGTTTTAACCAATTCATTACAATGTGCTAGATCTCCCTTCTCCCTAGAACCTCCTGGTATCTCTGACACCCGGAGAACTAGTCCTGCTCCCGCGCTGCAGAAAACTGCAGCGTCGTTGACTTGTGACCTGCGTCGACCTTAGATGTCAGCGGGTGGTCCGAAACAAATTAAGAACCTACAATTACATTTTAGCTAAAGGCAGTTAAATATACATGTCTATGCATTTGAAATTGGGACCAAAGAGTTTGAAATTACACCATTATTCCAGAACCTTGAGGGGGAAAGTTAAAGCAAGCTTGTTACCATTTTCTATACCATTTTTTAGTCATATGCCTGATTAATATTTTTAACCTTTTTGTGTGTCCTAAACAGGGAACATGAGCAACTTGGAAATTATAACACTAGAGGAGCAAATAAAAGATAAACTAGTGGAAAACACCATCATTGTCCTTAAATTAAGTGCATTTGTTATTACCACCAGACAGGAAATATCTTCATGAGTGCCCAGAACAAATGAACATTAACTGATATATGCCCCTGATAACTTTCTTTTTTTAATTTAGAAGGGGAGGAGAAAGACGCATTATTTTATTAATCTATTTAATTTATTTTTTGTGAGGTTGATAAAATCCTATTAAAACAGATTGCAGCTCAAACTACAGCAGTGGAGGCAAACAGACAGCTCATTAATTGATTTTCTAAGACAAGGAAAACTAGGTGGTAGACGTGATATGAATATAGAACTCCTCTCACACAACAGCACAGCACAAACCGAATGCCGTAAGCAGACAAAATGAGCTTATTTGTCTAAGATTGTTTTTTGGAGAAGTTTCCCTTGCAGAGCCAGGTGATCACCCACTCCATGACAGAATCAGCAAAATTACCCTAATCTGGATAAGTTTTATCTAACTTTTCAAAAGTTTTGAAAGTGCATCCATTAAGTAAACAAGTTATGTTGGCGCAGTTGTCTAAATGATAGACCTCTGTGAATTGCTGTAAAGAGGTACTCTTTCTCTTATTATTGTAATTTATTCGTTTATGATAATAGCTTGTTTTGACATTTCAAAGAGGCATTCTTTTTATAAACCTTCAATCACCATTTTGCCATTTTTCTGCAGTCATTTTGTTGTTCAGAAAGTTTTGAAATATTGATTTAAATAGTAGTTACCATTCAATCAAATTTTCAATTATTTTATATTTCTCTAAAATGTAGTTATGTTTTCACTGTCAAAAAGTTTCATTGTATGGTGAATCTCATACTGTCACTCATTGATTGGTCTGGAATTTGTTGTCACATAGAACATTTCTACAAGTACTAAGTAGATTGTTTTCTTTTTCTTTTTACTTTAAAGGAAAGGATACATCATGAAAAGGCAAAATATGTGGATCCTACATCTAGGACGCGCACCTATCTTCGGACTGGAGGTCCGCTGCCCTCCTGAAGGGGGTCAGCAGCCTTCGATTCCCGAGATAGGTCACAAAAGTTGTACCCGCATCTGTCATCTATTTATAACACCTTCTGTGGATGAATACTTACAGGGTTTTCTCATGAAAGAAAATTCTCACATCTCAATCCTCTACTGATGTTAACACAATAAATATCATTTTAACCCCTTAATTTACAATGTTACTCAGTGTTATTGCTGTTTTAGCGGGGGCGGGGACTCTCTTAGCAGACACGTAATATCCCTCTAGTTCTATGGGGTGACAATGTGCTTTCAGGATAAAGGTGTATATACACTTTCATCTGGCTATGGACATTGGACTAACACCCTGACACTTGGAGAGAGATGAGACAGATCAGAGATGAGAGATGCATAAGATTACATAGAGGCTGACAGACATTTACACTGTTACACTTTTAGCTCTGCTACATCTCAAAGATATGTGCCTGCCTCCCTCTTCCCCCGGATCACTTATCTCCTTGTTGTTTGTAGTTTCTCTCTCCCCCTGATCTCCTGGCAGGGGGGCATGGCTATGGAGAAAAACAGAAATCTCATCTGCACTATCTCACACAGAAATTCAAGATGGCCGCCACCCGACCCTAAATCAAAAGTTACTGGGTCATGTCTAGGGGTAACTGAAATTGTGTACACCAGGACTGATAGAGAGAGGTTGGAGTTATATTTGTGAAATGCTGCATTTTTGTTCATAACAGTAAATAAGAGAATGTGTTATTTTGTTATGCAGAGTACATATAAGAAACTTGTCTTCGTGGGAATACCCTTTTAAAATGGGAATACACCTTTAAGGATAAAAACCAGTGTTACATAATTAGAACAGTAATTTAACCCATTGCTGCTGATGGCCTTTTTCCATTTTATGCTTCCATTTTTCACTCCGCACCTTCTAAAATTCATAACTTTTTATTTTTTTGCGTGAAGAGCTCTATGAGGGCTTATTTTCTACATTTTATACATCTAAAAAATTTTACTTTCTAGTGGCAGTATTTTTTATTTTCCATGCCATGTACTGGGTAGCTGGACAAAAATTCCAAATGCGGGGAAATGCTTTAGAAAATGCAATTGCAACATATTCATGCGGACCTATTTTATACCGGTTTTATTAGGCTTTATTAGATTTTTAAAAATTAAAACTTTTTGTATAAAAAAGTATTTGTTTCACTATATTTTGACACCAATTACTTTACCATATTTCAGTGTACGGACTTGTGTTGTCATTTTGATTAGCTGATATTTTCATTGCTATCATTTTTAGGATTATATAAACTTTAGATCACTTTTTATTTTTTGGTAACTGTATGTAACGTCCATGCCAAAACGTTGCACTAGTTGGCGTTTATTTGTGTGTGAACTATGGCTTAGTGTTGGTGTTCTGATTAACAGAGCCACACCCTGCTTCTTGCATTTTAGTCCTGCCCAGCAAGGGTTACTAGCCTGATGGACAGTTTCCTCAGTGTGCTGCTGGAGGCGTGTCCGGGAACGGCCTTATATACCTGACTATTCCCATCATACCTGGCTGGTTATTTCAAGTCTTACCTGTGTATTTAGTGCTCTTGCCATCTTATTTGCTGTTCTGTGTTTTGTATCCAGTTCTGTACCTTTGCAGCCATCTTGGTTTTTACCAGGTTTGTTTGTCTCCGCTTGTCTGCCTGTATCTGGACCTGACCTGTATATAACCCGTTTGATCTTGACCTGACCTGTATATAACCTGCCTCAAGACCTGTATCTGTTGTTTATCCCTCAGTATCGTTTACCTCCTAGTATTACCCCACCTTCCTGTCTCAGATCTGTGTTAGTATTTTGTGTACCAGTGTGAACACTGGTCTATTCCTGTATTCCGGTTACCTGTCCGCTCCAGCATCGAGCAGCTGCCAGACAAAGTAAGTCTTCCTTGTCATCTTGTAGGGTCACTCAGGGACTGTCAGTTAGGTTCCTGATAGTGGGTTTGACCTTATCAGGGCGGTTTATCTGCTTTAGGTAGGGCCTTAGCCCGCAGGGATGTCGCAGGGTGAGTTCGCCACCCCTTACCTAGTCTGACAGCTAGCGCCAAGCCTGGCTGTGGTTGCGCTTTTGCTGGACAGGTGCTGACACTGTATTTCTAGACTCCCTAGGGTACTTATAGTGGTCTGATCACTTATACAATATAGTGCAATACGAAATACTGCTCAAAGCCCATTCCATGTCTGTCTTTCTTAAACATTGCTCTACTCTAAGTACTCTAACACTATGTAGACTATTGCACTACTATTGCAATCTGTTGACACTTTGCAAAGGAAGAAAACATTCTCATGTTTGGTGTTCATTTTAGAACATGGTCAGAAGACAGAGTAACATTATATAATCTTTGATTCTGACCATGTCCTAAAATTGTTGATTTATCTCATGGTTGTGGAAGTCATGTGGCAAGTCCGGAATTGATGTGAAGAAGACTAAAAAGATTGTGACACAGCACTCCAATGAATTGGAAGACAGTGTTACAGCAACTTTGTTTGTGTTGTTAGTAGCAGCAAGACTGTGAAAAGCGAGCTCTTCATCCAAACTTTCAGCTCCTGCAAGGGCTCTGGGTGAGTATTTCAGCTGGTGAAACTTTCAGTTCTGCATTGAACTGCTCCAAACTAGGGCTGAGTGCAACTATTCTGTTCAAAGATTTGGTACTAATCTGTAATTTCTCAGGTACCTAATGAAATCTGAATGATTCATATTAGCTTTGGTCAAATCTTTCAAAAATGCCTGCAAGCTAATATGGTCAGTTATCTCAGAGTTTAGGGTGGGGTTGGTTGAGGGTAAATTTAAGAAAAATTCATTAAAAATTGGAAGGGAGCTTTTCATAAAGGGAATTAAATTTGGACCTTATCCAAATCTTTCCAATAATTTGATGAAGCTTCTACAAATCAAATCTTGAATCATTCCTGCATCTCTGCTAACAACCCTGCTTTGATTTTCTGCTGAGTTATCCCACCTGAATATTGCCTCAGCTCTTACTCTTAGCAGATGGTAGGGACAGTGGAGATTCCCAAGAGAAGAGCAAAAAGCTCTATAGGTTGCCCAGAGCATTTACAGGAGCTACAGACCTGGATTATAACTTCACTTTCACAGTCCTGTTGCTACAAACAGGACCCATACAGATTATACAGATCTCTAGGGCAGGTTACCTTACACTACCTTTAATGTATGGACATAACTGGCAGACATGTATGCTCCAATTGTGTCGCAGGTAAATCTTAGCAAATTTGCAGACAGGTTGCTCAAATTACAAAACTAATAGTGATGAGCCAAACTGAAATCCAAACCCAGACTTCATCCAGAACTTTTGGGTTCAGGTCCACTCATACCTAAAGACTAAAAGTACTTAGTTGGTGAAAGATGAAAGTTTTACTTTCACATCTCCAGGACATAAGTTACTAAAAAGAATAGATTTTATTTCCTGGTTTTCATAAATTAACCCCAAATATATCTATAGAAGTATATTTTTTTCTTTTCTTTGGTTTGTGCAGCTGTTCAGATCTAAAAAAAAAGCCTTCAGATATGTATGATATTATTCCATTTGTCTACATAACACTTGACAACAAGTGGACAGTAATGAAGGGGATGTTCTGTCACATTCCTGTGGATTTATGCATTATGTGCTTACACAAATACCAAATGAGCTCGTTATGAAAGATGCATGAGATAGATGCTGAGAAAAGCACTTCCATTTCCTGCTGATTAAAGATGACTTCGTGTTGCGTATAGTTCAGATTAGTCACTCATAATCATTTATACAGATGTTCTTCACCTGCCACCATGTGCTGACCATTTAACAATGATAAATCAATACTGATGACTTTTATGTAAGAAGACAAGGCAATGTTTTCTAGTGGCAAATTGCTGATTTATGAATAATTTGCAGACAATACATATTTCCGATATACTACAAGACCTCATGTAGGTTATGCGCATTGGGTAAGAGCAGGCAAAAGTTTTGCCCAACTTAAAAATGGCAATTGGTTGATACGTTCACTTGTTCAATAAGATAAATTCCCCACTATTATTTTTCTTTTGTGTGGGCACAAGTTATGGTGCTTAACAGGGTCCCTTTTAAGGATATCTACCATCAAAATCAAACATGATAAACCAGGGGCACTTACTCATAGATTTAAGCCCTGTGGTAATCTTCTTATATTTGTTCTCCATGGCCTCTTATCTTTTAAAATCAACTTTTAAAATGGAGTGGAGGGGGTGTAGTCGCAATAATAATTGCAAATTCTTGCAGTGCGCCTGAATTTGCGATTATTTCAGTGCTTCTACGCCATCTCCCACATATTTACAATTTCCAGAAAATGCCTGAAGGTGCAGTGAGTCGCAAGGGGTGTGTGTTATACATGTGAGGCAGTGTATCTCTCATCTCATGGCTGCCGGCAAGTCCCTCTTCCCTCTCTTCCCCCTCATCCTCTGCTCTGCATTGCCGAAGGGAGGGGTGAAAAGCAAACATGAGGTGAAAGATACACTGCCTCACGTCAATAACATATGCACCTTGTGACTTGCTGCTCTTTCTTGCAGAGTGCCAGGTCGGCTTATAACGTTACTTTTCTGGGGATAGGAAGTATGCTTTTTTTTTTTGCTAAAAACAGTGTGAGCATGAGTTAGTATAGTGCTGTGGGAACTTGTCAAGAGAGTCATCAGTGAAAATCTGGTGATAGGTTCCCTTTATATGGCTATATCTGTATGTAAATGTTACCTTTGTATACCTTATCTTTATGTTCCTGGATATGTATACTATGTGTTAAACCACCAAAGAGAAAAAGAGGAAACCAAGTCAAATATATGAAAAATATATCAATGTTTGTTGGTGAAGAGAAGTCATTGATACAACAATATTGTTCAAAATGCAAAAAAAAGCTAATATTATAGTTGTCAAATATAGCCTCTTATCCATGTAAATTTACGCCACATCTGTCCCAACATGTGGATAACTCCCGGTTGAAAACTTCAGCAGTTGATATATGGGGCACCCTTCCAACTTACATAAAGTTCCAAATTTCTTACAAATTTAACTGAAGGAGAAACCTACAGAATCTATATTGTAAGTCATCTGGAGACTGCGCGTATAGCTCATAGTCTGGAAGCTCAATAAAGGGATAATGAAAATCAACATTAGAAAAAACACTTTGCTTCTGATAAAAATCCCTTATCATTTAAGGACACATACAGCAGGAGAATTTCTTTTAATTTCTTGCAAATTCTTATAAAACCATTTCCGACTCTGTTCAGAAATAAGAGATATTTTTACTTTTGTGTATAAATAGCATACTTTTCACCCAAGAAGCAACATCTGTTTTTGAGAAAGTCAGCTAAACAGGACAACGAGTAAATTATTGTGCCGGAGTCACTGTTGCGCAAATTAATTACTGATATACACAGGGCTCATTTCGCTAACTTAAAGGTCATCACTTAAATCCAGAGCTTTACAACATTTTTTACATGTGTACAAAATACCATTACTGCTAGTCACAGATAGCTTATGCTCATTTGCTAAACTTTCTTAACCCCTTTGTGACCAATTGATGCCAGGTCAATTTTTGCAGTTCTGTTATACACTTCTTTAAATGATATCTTTGGAAATGCTTTACATATCAAATTTAAAAATCAAAAGAGGGGGATGTGGCAAAAGCCTTAATAATAAGTACTAATCTATTAGTACAAATGTGACTTTATTATAATTTTGTAGCACATACACAGTTTAATTCGTACCCCTGAGGAAGCCACACAGTCAAGTGACGGAACCCGTGGGCTAGATAGTTCCTTCTCCTGCATAGATAGCGATATCTTTTCAAATAGATTTTTTTACACTGTTGGATCTATTGTGGTCTTTGGGGTTTTGTTATAGCTTTCACTCCACACATTGGGGCACATTTACTTACCCGGACCAGTCGCGATCCTGCAGCGCGTTGTCCGACGCTGATTCGGGTGTGACTAAGGTCGTACGCCCGATATCCAGCATGTGTCGCTGCTGCGCCGAGGTCCACCAGAGGTCACCTTCTTCTTCCTGGTGCATGTAAGTGCGTGATCTTGAGACACAAATTCTTTTTTAAATTCTGTGGTTTTTCCGAATCCGACGGCCTTCCCAACGATTTCTGTCGCGTGAAAGCTGGCACCGATGCGCCACAATGTGATTGCGTGCGCCAAAATCCTGGGGCAATTCTGCGCAAATCGGAAATATTCCGGAAACCCGACGGAAGTACGAGATTCGGACCCTTAGTAAATGAGCCCCATTGATTCACGTTTTGGCCTTTGCAGCTATATTCTCTTGTATATTCAGATATTTCATACCAGGGACAGGCTAGACTAACTGTTCAGCAGTATGACAGTATATGTTGAGTTGCCATCTTATAATACCTATACATGAATTCACACTAAAATGTGTTACAAAATTATAAAAAAGTTGTATTTTTTGTATTTTTTCAATAGATTAGTACTTATTATTACAACCTTTCCCACATCCCTCTTTTTTGGTTTTTGAATCAGTTACATTTCATAGTTGTGTGGCCCTTACAGTCACTTAAAACTACATCCTTTACATATCAAACAATTTTTAATTTGTTTTTTTCATGACATGTGAATCTTTAACTTGATAGGATATCATTAATTACATTTTTTTACTTTATAAAATGAGCTGAAAAGTCTGAAAAAAAGCCTTTTTGTCATTTCTCTGATTAATACATTTTTAATAAGTAGTATAACTGAATACTTTTTGACCAAAATATGTTATAAAAATGTACAGCATCATTCCATCACCCTCAAATTCAGCTACAGATGTAGTGTCTGCATGTACTTCTGTAATTCTGCGAACTGAAAGCTAAGTCTTTTTTGCAGCTTCCGCATTCAGCTGAAAGGCTGGAGGGGGCAGATTTGAAATGTCTTTATATCATAAATGCTAGCACCTAGAAACACAATTATTATCTCATATTAAACAGGAGATATCCACTCTTATATAAACAACAAATTTAAAAGTGGATATCTTTGGTTCTATGAAGCAAATATTCTCCTGTTTAATATGATATCAGAATTGTGTTTCTAGGTGCCAGGGTTCAGAAGATATAGCCATATGAAGTTTGTCATGATTTTTATAAACATCATTTCTGCACCGGCATTTTTCAAATAGAATGTATATAGCCATATGGAAGTTGTGAAGGGGGTAAAAAAAAATTGCCAGACTCCTAAAGACAATAATAATTGTAATTTTCTGTTTATTTTAAAGCATTTAACATGTGGAATATCTAAGATAAGCAATATGGCCTTGTAGTTGTTTCACCTGCACAGAAATAATTAGAGAACGTGTATTAGGGCACGTGTGGCAGTTTTCTGTTGTACAAGTCATAAATAAAAATGCTATTCTTTGCAAACTAAGAGTAATTACTATTATTTGAGATCCAAAGTGGGAATGGAGGGGCGTGTCCAGTGTGTGCACTCGCTATAGTCTGTGACCATTAAAGGGGTATTCCGGGAATCAGCATATTTCATATACAAATGGGTACTCAAAATATAAGCTAATGTGTAATTAGTTGTTATTTAAAATTTTGCTCCCCTTAGCAGAAAATGCTGATGACATAGACTGTGATGGAGAATTAATATGTTACTGGCCCTTTAATCAGTCCGTTAATTTCCTCCGTGCGGTCCGTTGCAGAGCATAAACAGGAGAGAAGATGGCCGCTGGTCACATGTCCACAACACATGTCCTGCAGCTGCCTGGGCAGGTCATGTAATCACCACTATGTTTGACTGTAGTCGGTTGGTTGCAGTGCATACAGTATGGCCAGTGTTTTGGTGATGGCAGCTACACATCATTACTAAGGTAACAGAGCAAGAAAACCTAAGAACCAATAAGAAAAAGGCAAGTGTGTATAGGCAGCAAAATCAAACAACTTTATTACAATATACAAAATACAAAAAAGTCCCACATATATGTTTTTAAAACCACTTAAAAAGTGTACAGGTACACATATTTACAAAAAACAGAGTGGATCCGAGCCAATAACAAGGACCCACCCACAGCCACAGGTGCGTGCAAAGCACAGCAGTATAAACTATTTCCTTACTCAAAATATAAACAGCAGTTCAAGTGTGTTCTTATTGGTTCTTAGCTCATTATTTGAGTGTGTTGGCTTTTTTGGTATAACCCATTGTGTATTTGTACACACCCCACATTGTTTGGTTTATGAGAGCAAGAAAACCTGTTACATCATCCCTGGGCGCGGATCATAAGAGGTAGGAGGAGTTACTGAGAACTAAAGGATCCTGGGACTTGTATTTTCCAGTGGCGGCCATCTTAGTGATAACTCCACCTACTTTAGAGAGGCCATAAATTTTGTAAATCATAAAATCAAACTGTTTTGTGACTAATGACATTGAGTTTTGTTACATTCATTTATTTATATCATCATGGGTTTTTGTGTCAGAGGTTCATATTTCCGGAATACCCCTTTAAGGCCTGAATGGTCGTAGGTAATAGAACAAATCTATGCTAGGCAGGGTTGGAGCCTCCTGAACAACAACACTGAGTAAAATTGTAAAGCAAGGGGGTTAAAGATTATCTTTATTGTGTGAACATCACTAGAGGATTAAAATTTGAGAACTTTCTTTCATAGGCCTTTAAGTCTTTTGAAAACTTCTATGCAACCACAGTTAAAACAATCCCAGCATCTCCATGTATTGAAATAATAACCTATTTATCCTGGCATAGAAATAACAACAATTATATACAGTGTCTGTCTGCTGTAACCAGAACCTCAGTGACAGTATCAGTCATGGCTAAATTAGTTACGAGTCTGTTCCTGTGTGCATCAGGCCTGAAAATGTGTCACTTTCTATTGTTCCCTGGTAATCAAATCCTAGAGAAAATGTTTCATTTAAGTAACACATGCTGCTGGCGGATAATGACTGCCTTCTGATTGGTTCACGGAGCTTATAAGAAATCATTTCTTCATCCCCTGGAAACACATTCACTTTCTTCTTCTAAAAAGAAGCAGTGATTTGTAGTTTATTTCTTCAGAAAGAGAATCATATCTGTGCGTTGGAGAATAAAAGAAAATGAGCATGGTAGACAGAGGCATCTCGGGGTTTTTATTTCTTCCTGTTGCTTTATTTAATATTGCTTTGATATCAGCCTTACTGGTCTGTGGAATTGAGAAATGGAAAATGTTCATTTGTTAATGCAGGATTAGTGCGGAGGCTTTTTATGTCCACACGATTCAGATGATGTCATAGAAAATATGAATTTTCAACACTATGGGGCACATTTACTTACCCAATACTGTCTGCTGGAGTTCACCAAAAGTGCATTGTCCAAAGATAATGCACTGTGCTACGATTCACTAAGATCGTGCACCTGATATCCTGCAAGTGTCACTTGCCCGCTCAGGTCTGACAAAGTTCACCATTTTTTAGGGGTGCATGTAAGTGCAGACACTTGTTAAATACCTGTGCAAGCCGTGTAGTCCCCGAAAATGGCGCACAGTCTGACGAAAATGAGCAGTGCGACCCTTAGTAAATGGAGCCCTAAAGGAAACCTACCACTCATTTAATAGTGTAGATTAACCAGTTACACTGCTGGGTAGCTCGCAGCAACTTGGCTATAAAAATGTTTAGTAGGAGCTGTGCTCCAGTATTTAATTTTCAAAATATATTATAACAATAAGTAGTAAGGATTATCACCATTATCACCAGCGCAGAGGTGGAGAACAATATATAACAATGTCTACATCACTAAATGTTAGTTGAGCAGTAATATATTGATTTATAGTTTGAAGAGGGTTATTTAAATTAAGGGCATTAGCAGAGCCCCTCCAAACTCTAAAGGCTCTGGCTCTTACACATCCCACTGCTCCTCCATTTGCTCCCTCTGTGGCAGCAATGAGTTCTTCACTGAACTACAGTGATATTTATACAGTAGAAAGAGAGAGCAAATGAAGGAGCAGGAAGGTAGGGGAGAAGAAGGGGCTCGCAGAGGTACTGGGGATGCCCCATGGATCCCCTGTGCTAAATTTACATTAAAAATAAAAAATAGTATAACATTTTTAACCCTGGAGCACAACTCATAATAAATGTATTGTTATAATCATGCTGTTGAGAGCCACAAAGTAACATTCGATAATAGGCAGATTTCCTTTAAACTAATGCATATGGAACCTACCTTTTCAGTTATGTTAGGTAACTAAGAGTTAAATAACTATATATTACAAGGTACACGTATTTAAGATAAAGGGATTTCCAGGATTGATATTTTAAGAAAAGTTCATTGATATTAGATTGGTAGGTTCTAAAATCCAGCACCCCCAGAATAAGCTGATGTCAGCAACTATGAAAGCTGGAACTGCTTAGTGATGATACATGGAATCATACAGCTCTATACTCTATTCTATGTGTAGTGGAAGTGCCAGACTATTGAAGCCACAATTAAAGTGGTTGTGTTATTAATAATATACCCATTGGTTAGGAGCTAAATCTACACACAGTGGTAGGTCTCGGAAGATGTCCCCCTCCACATAAACCGCACGTGGGGAAGGCAAGTCACTATGATGTACTCCATAACACTCTTGACTTTTGGATTTCAGCTGACCTATAAACCAATAAGTCCCATAGCAGTCAAAGGATGTCCAAAACTTGTAGTCCCGAGTGCTTTGAAGAAGATCAGGGGACTTTCAGTCACTGCTTCTGCTGATAAAGGAAGATCAACATCTAAGAAATGCCAATTGATCATAGACATCTTGAGGATAGGGAAAAATATTATCAATGACTTGATCCCTATAACTAGTCACAGGGATTTCTTAAATTTTGCTGTACTTTTGTTGCAGCCTAGAGCATAGTTTTCAGATTGAGGGTAGTCATTTCAATAGGAGGTCAGCAGGGTCAGCAGGGACTGAAGTAAACTTCAGTAATAGTTGCAGAAGTTTATATTGGTGGAAACACAGTTACTAATAATAAATGATTTCTTTCCTTTAGAATTATAATTTAATGCATTTTAATAGCTTTCGAATTGATAAATAATTAATTTTATGTACGTTTTTATATAATTGTACAGTTAATGAAATAGAGGAAGATAATAGAGATAATGGTTTTATATAACAGTCCCCATACTGTGTACAAAATGATGTTTAATATTCTCTTTATATGATGCATTCATTAACTTGCCTTCCTCATTTAACATTCTTCCTATTTTCTGACAGTCCCCAACTGTGAGTTCAAATCCTTAAAGAACTTGCCACATTAAAATAATCATTGAAAGCATAAGAGATTCATCTGGAAAACATGTTGCATTTTATAAAGGCAACAGCTGTCACTTAGGTTGGCACATAAAATGGATTTAACAGGGTTGAACATCACCCCCTATAAGCTGTGCTATTTCTCTATGTAACTAGACAAATGACCATCTCATAGAAACAAATATTGATACTAGAAATTAGAAAGTCGATATTAGAAAGTATATCGTATGAACAACAAAAAGTCTTCTGATTCAGCAGTGCTTAAAAATTTTCTTGATTTGTGACCACATCACACCCCCATAGGCCTCTATGGCTCCTGGTTATGGCACGGTGAGCACGCTGATGAATCACTGCACCGTGACCGAGTCAAGCTGACTCGGTCACCTGTGGATGGAGGAGGGGTGAAGAGCGCTCACCACTCCCATCTCCTCCTTCCTGTGCTCACCCTTACTCTGCGACTCCTCTTTAAGAATATTTTTCACAATCAAATGTAATACTGCAGCTGTTATTGAACTAGGACAAAAATCTAAAAGCTTAATGCATACCTTTCACATTTGATTTCCTCTCTTCTTGTACCCTTTCATGTACTCTGCTGGTTGTGCAAGGCTACTCATCTTCATACCATGTACCCTACTTGAATATATATAATAATTAACTGAAGAGGTTTAATGAAGCTACATTAGCAATATAATTAGTGATAATTTTAAATTTGACTTGCTGAAGCTTTGCTAATTTTTTCAAAAGATTTGGTTCTGGTCAATATGAACTGATTTTGCTCTAATTGTCCTGGAAATTGGTATACAAGCCCCTCTTGTACTCTTAAACATATTTTTTATATATATATATATATATTAAAGTCCTCTCTTGCTTTGTTAATTTATTAAAAAAAACATTTTGTTAGAGCTAGCATTAGGGTTAACATTAGAAATAATAGGATCGGGATGATCACAGTAAGAAGATCTTTGTCATGCATAAGGATTTTCTGATGAATAAAGAAAACACTTGATTCACTGGATCACAACACAAAGCTGCTCTTTAGTTCTCTTTTGCAGGGTTTTAGGGTTAGAATTAGGTTTACCGTTATGCTAACAGTAATGTTAACCCTTACCCTAATAGTAACCCTAATGCTAACCTAGTGCTAACCCCAAGCATAGTGAAAACATTTGTAGAGATAGGCCCCCAACCATGTACATCACAGCTAGGACAGCTAGAGATAAAGAAGCATGATAAAGTCACTTTGATAGTTTGAAGCAAACCTGTCACCAAGAATGCAATATTTAGCGGCTGACTGGTCTCCCTCCTTCCTCACAACAAGACTCACTACACACTGCTGGGTAATGTGAAATAAAGTTTTATAAAGTAGTGGCATTATTCAGAATGCTGACAGACATTTGTAAAATCTTCATAGTAAAGGCTATTGGAAACAGTCACCAGCTAAAAAATACATTCCTGGTGAAGGTTCACTTTAATGGAATCAGAGACTGAATCGTTAGGGAAATATTTTTTAGGTATGGAAAAGGTTAATAATTAGCCTTCTTGAAGTCTGTCCGAAGTAGACTGACCTTGAAATGCTTTTAGATGCACTGAGAGAAAAAGCTGAAAACGGAACAGAGAAGTTGCAATGTTTACTATTGTCATGTGCTCTATTCATTTCTAGGAAAAAAAAATCTTCAAAGCTTTAGCTATGCTTTAAGAGGAGGAAAGGCACATTCATTTGAATTTATGCATTTATTAAAATATATAAAGTGCCAGGTCCTTCCTAAGAATTTGTCATGATTAATGGAATGGTATCATCTACCAGGTTTTCATTACTATATTAACAGATGCCCACAAAACAGTGTTGAATATATTCCTAAGAATTTCTGTAAAATCTTAATTACGCTTTAAACTTTTACAAGTTTTAATTGACCTTTTGAGCTTTATTTCCTGTTGTCAGATGGCACCATCTTTCAGTGTGACTTGCATTGTGCACTGACATTTGTTGACATTTATCAAATGACATAGTCTTAGTAATTTGTTTTGATATTGTCCTTCTGGGTCAATAGATTAATTACAGAGTGGCATCTAACAGAGTCAACATTAGGATAGATTGTTATAGTACTGTTCTTCTATCCTTTAAAGGAGATTGGAGAGACGACGTAAGTGAAAAATGTAGTATATAGCATCTGCTTAATCTTAGTCATGTATGTATTTGCATGCATCATGTTAACCTGGTACATTGCTATAGCTATGAGATTATTTTTATTAAGGCATTGTATTATCTTGTGCAGAGGCAAGGATTTAGTTTATCTCATCCACAAATATGTTGATTGTGTGCATATGTCAAAGCTCACAATTAATAGAGTTGTTTTCTTTGTTTAGTTTTTTCAGTGTCAGTTTGTTCTAAAACAATGTTGATTTATGGAAGTGTATAGTTTACACAAAATGATTTGATCTCAGGAAAGGTAACCCAAAAATGTCCATGATAACCAATCTAATTAAAACATTTATGGCACATTTGATATTTCTACAAAAATGTGTAACTTTTTCATCCACCCAGCAAAGTTTGTAACGCCCTGGTACAAAGTTTGTAGTGTTGCACCAAATATAATTTTTAACCCCTTACCGATATGTGACGTAGTATTACATCACATGGAGAGGGCTCTGGTGCATGGAGAGGGCTCACGGGCATATTGCAGCAAAGGCTTACCGGTAATACCCACGATTGGTGCCAGCACCGATCATGGGTGTTTGCCTTCTGATCGCCACCGGCAAAGGATCGACGCTCCCCGTGACGTCATCACAAAGACCCGAGAATACTTCGGGTTAACCCATGCATTACAATGTGCTATCAGCACATTGTAATGTATGAGGAGTAAAATCCCCATATACTGCTATACTGTAGTATGGCAGTATATGATAGGATCTTACAGACAACTTAGGGTTAAAGTACCCTAGGGAGTCTGAAAAATAGTAAAAATTAAAAAAAAAAGTTAAAAAAAATATAATAAAAAACCTAAAAACTCAAATCACCCCCCTTTCCCTAGAACTGATATAAATATAAATAAGCAGTAAAAATCATAAACACATTAGGTATTCCCGCATCTGAAAAATGCCTGATCTATCAAAATATGATAACCTTTTTTCTCTGCTTTAAACCCATAACTGAAAATCACACCCATAGTCGAAAATGGCAATTTTTTGCCATCTTAAAAAATATTAAAAATTCTATAAAAAGTGATCAAAAGGTCACATAGTCCTAAAAACGATAACATTGTAAACGTCATCAAAATCCGCAAAAAACTACACCACCCACAGCTTAAAGGAAACCTACCACTTCTGATGGTAGGTATTAGATGTAAACACCGGGCACCAGCTCAGGGTGAGCTGGTGCCGGAGCTTACCTTAGCTAGTGTTTTAAACCGCTATATCGCGGTTTAAACACATTTTGATTTACAGCCCCGAGGTAGCTTCGGCGCAGCGCGTGGCCATGCGCGCGTGGCCATAGGCGTAGCTACGACTATCACACGCTGGCGCCCACCATCAGGACGCCAGCGCTCTCTTTATTATTTTTGTGTCCTGAATGAATGTAGGATATAAGAATCCACTCTAATTAACCTCATCCTCTACGGTTCTCCTGACGAGCCCCACCATCAGGGGTGAAACGCGTAGAGGTGGAGAGATGAGAAGTTAGGGCATAAATGATTGTAGCACAAAGGACTACTCCACAAGCAGGGAATAACTTCCTTTAGTGCCTCACTGGGTACAAATTGAATACAAGGCAATAAGGACATTGTCAACATGCTTCACACCTACCTGTTTAATGGCCATTGAGAAAACTTGCATCTGTTAATTAATTATGCAGAGTGCACTCTCTGAGCCATGATAGTCCTCTTTTATTATCAGATGTAACAGTGTGTTACGTTGTCATTACCTAGTACACACTGATGCATACATTGGAGAGTTTTTTAACATGTGTTTATTAAAAGTTATATTTTACTTTCCCCAATAATACCCGTGACTCCTTGTATACTACATGATCTTGAATATTATGATTCATTTTTATATTGGTTCGTATTAAATTTGCATGCCCCTTATTGACTAAAGTTTGTTTCAGATGAATACATCCCATTAACAAATAGACATTCTTTGTAGGTTTGGGATCATTCTTTTATGGCTAAATACTCCACTCCACCTTGAACCCATATAAAATCGTTGCAAGAATTTACATATATTTGGACAGATTTACTAATAGATACTGCAAATTAGATTGTTTTATCTAACCTTTAAACTTCTATTTGTTGGCAATATGTGTGCAATATGTGAACCCCACCGGGGCTTGACCACAGTGTGGGGGAAACTGGTTTCCCAGAGACCGGAGTGGCTGGCTTCAGTGTGGTTTCAACATAATATAAATTTCAATTGATATATTTTCAGTTTTTAAAACAAGGTTAAGTCCAGACTTAAAGATGTCTGGAGTTTAAAGGTGGCATGGGAGAACTGGCCAGGTGACCAGGAAACACACTTTTGCAGAATTTACTGAATTTTCCCATTTTACAAGACATTACATTTGTGCTTCATCACATAAGTAGCAATCAGTATGAAATGAAAGTTTACACCTTCTGATTGGGTTGTCTTTTGCTGGAATTTATAGTCCTATTACTGTGTGAACCCTGGACCCCCTTGAGGATAATGTGGTACTCTGAGCGGAAGGTCCAAATAAGTCTAGCACATATCACATCATAAGCACAGTTGATACTACATAAAAGGTTTGATCTTCTCCTCTTATTCTTCTGGGGAACAAAATCAATTAACTTATTGTAGCAAGCCCATTTACCTACATTATGAGAAGGTATTCTCTCTAGAAACTTGTTATAGGCAAAAATACAATGCTACGACAAACAGAGAAACAATATAAAGTACCAACAAAACTATTAGAACCTGCTCGTATCACTTTGTATATATTCATAACATTTTTCATTATGTTTATTAGTTCATTATGTTTATTAGTTCATTATGTTAGCTAAAACAGCAATCTGAATTGTGATATAGACTAAAACATAATTTTCTGGAAATAGATATTTATCGAGATCCATCTCTTTTAAGAGATTCTTTAAATGGAAAAATCTCCATTTAAAGATTCTTTAAATTAATTTACAAAATGAGTGGGCATAAAACTGCATATCTTAAAAATCTGAAAACACTGTTTGAACTCTCTGACCTGACTACTTTCTGCTTAAACCTTACTTTTGTGCTTCCTGCAGTAGTAGGGTTCTGCAGATGTCAGTTCTCCTAAATGAGATCTTATGTTGGAGGCTTCTGGAGTGACTCCCTAAAGCCTCTCTATGCAGCAGTGTGTCACAAATAATAATAATAATAATAATAATAATAATTCCTTTATGTATATAGTGCACACACATTACGCAGCGCTGCACAGAGCTAGCCAAATTGGTCTCAGAATCTAATCAACCTACCAGTATGTTTTGGAGTCCAAAAGGAGCACCAACCTGCTTCAGGAGCAATGTGTGGGCACTCCAATCTGTGTTATCACTCAGGGCAGCACATGTATTAAACTATTTGCTTGGCTTTTTCATTTTATATTGTGACTTCATGGTGCATGTGCAATTTTGCTACTTTTTATGCACCTAAGACAGTCTCCCATCAAAGTGCGATATATTCTAGTTTTCTGTAGTGTTCTCTGAGTTACCTTTGGAATCTAGATGGGAAAGTAGCAACTTTTTTAAAAGATCGCTAATTTCACAAGACAAAGTAAGACATATTATAAATGTTCCCCAGTGTCTATAATTCTCTTTACTGGCTCATTAGCATACACTATGCTCTTACTGCTAGTTATTCTGATCTTTGTCTGTGCTATAGACTATTCTGGTTGCCTATTAATTTTAACCTTCACCACCCTATAGATTTAGTGTAGTTTTAAGTAACAGAATTTTTTTGTATCTATATGGGAGAACTAGGCCCACAATAATCCAATAAGTAGAAAAAATAGATGTTTCAACAGCGCTGGTAATATCAATATATAAAAATATCAACTCATTCAAGTCAATTCATTCATAATCAGGCACAGTGAGGACAACATCTTTCATACCTCCACAATGGGTGCTTCAACAAGTATAATAAGTTTTCTGTGTAGTTTGTCCATTGTGTCTTTCCTCATTTTGCTGAGCACATATCTGGTCTAGGGACCACCGCTTAGCTGTCACTTGTGGCTTAGCATAAGGCACAGGGGCTGTGTCTAAATTTTAGGAACCTCTCACCTGTCTTGACATACAAATAAGTCTAGGTTCACATTCACAATCTGCTATTGGAGCCAAAAAGAAATAAATGTAAAGTCAGACTACAAAGATCCTGCATTCAGGATTTTTACACCTGTGGTTTTTGAAGGAATCCTAAAAGGTTGCATCGTAATATTTGTTCATAATAAGAAAAGTATGAGAAGCCACTGCCAGGAATAAGTTCTCGCCTTCCTGTTGCATTCTCAGTTTATCAGTGGTTGAGTACAGCTGATCTGTGCGGTGTGTTGGACCATTACGAATGTGATATTGGGGACTCAGTATATGGAAATGTTATCAAAATATTTAGCATGAGAAACTCCTTTATGTGTAATTATTACACAAAGAACGTTCAGAAGACTTTGTAATACATGAAATCCAGTTGTTTGCTCTTGCTATTTATGCTTTGTTATGTTTTGCCTTGGCCACCTTTTTGGCACATAATACTTATCTGCATTACAGCTTCTGTACAATCATTGTGCTAAAAGGTGAACGCTCATTACCATACTGTGAGATACAGAGATACCACTTAAAACAAGCCGGTCTAATTACATTGTATTATCCGCCAACAAATCCCATAAATAAAACATTGCACTCAGATGAAAAACATAAGGATTGCATAATGTGACTTGTATCTAAACACTTCTTCCGTATAATTTTCTTGTACTATTCCATGTGGAGCTTGTTGTGGATACAGAAGCTAATGTCTCTTCTACTTCTCAAATGAATAATAGAGTCAAGAGGTTAGGATTTTGCTCTGGGATTTAAATACTTGCGCAAGCCTCTCTGAAAATCAAGAAAATCTGTATCTGGGACTTCCGCCTATCAGCTCCTGCAGGCAAAGTATACAAGCTGACAGGTTGGGACTCACTATTCACCAAAGAAATTTGCTTGCTAAAGAACCTCCAGCAGTATCAGCAGTAACTCCCAGAGCGTGGCTGGAACAATCTGTAATGTGTTCAGCAATCTTTCGGCTCCAGTAAGTGACTGATAAATACTTGTCATTACTGAGGGCGAGGCAGTGGATGAGATGAGTTAAGTATGGGTCAACACCGTATCGCAGGAGGGCACCCTTTTATTCTGCAATACCAGTGACAGTGTCAAGTAATCAGACGACTAAAGAATAAGAAAATAAGCTGGTGACGGAATAGTATGTAAAGGAGATGACAGCTAATCTTCTGCTTTTGTTTTTCCTTTCACATCTGACTGCATTCACTCTACGAAAGAAGCAGACTGCCATCTCATGGGAACGACTGGCCATTGTACAGAGAGCAATTTTCTCGGAGACAGCTATTGTGCCTGAATGTCAAACCATCGTTATATGCGATGTAACTTATTAGGTCACATCCCCATAATATATTTACATTGTAGGTCATCCTAACTGTTGATGGAAGCAACCAAAATGTTAACAATGATGATTTAAATGTGTAGAGTTGAACAGTAGTATAACAAGCATTCACCTGCATACATTTTGGATTCTTCTTCAATGGATGATTTAATCTTTTTTTTTTAGAAAGTGCCAGTTTCAAGCCCCCGGTGAAAAACACATACAGTGTACAATATACATCAAAGGTATAGTAAACATGGGTAGGAAATGAAAATATTGAATCCACCACAGAAGATAAAAAAGATCCTGCTACTCATCTATAACAAACAGACAAATGCCTCTTGGATAGCCGCAGTCCACTCTATTTTTCCCCATGACTTCTTTCTTGCACCACCCCAAATTTACAAATAGGTTTACAACACGGCAAAACAAAGTACCTGTTCCACTTTGTTCATGGTTTCAGTTTTAAGTTCAGTTCCCAATCCCATATATTGGTCAGTAAGAACTTTTTGTTCAGTAAAAGTACTGCAATGATTATGTTTTGCACAGTATAACCCTCAGCAGTTGCTAGCTCCAAGACAAAAGGTGAAGTTAAAGGGGTGTGATCACCAAAAAACTGCTTTGAAGAGTAGAAAGAAAGTCTCATGGTAGATGTAGGGCAGTGGTGGCGAACCTATGGCACTGGTGCCAGAGGCGGCACTCAGAGCCCTTTCTGTGGGCACCCGGGCCATCACCCCAGCACACCAGACAGGACTCAAATAATCTTCCTGCTGTTCCAAGCAACTCAAAAGATGTTGCTTTCAGTTGTATTTTGAAACTTAGTTTGCTACTTGGGACTGTAGGATTAGACAGGGTCGAATTATTTTTGGAGGACCTCTGGCTGGCCCCACGATTCTCTGTGTACTGAGGGAAACTGGAAAGAAGCTAAAATTATGACAATTTTCCATCTTTCTACTGTGTTGCTATCCTCAGGAGGCAAATATGATTGAAAGTTTTTTGAACAGAGAGCAATAAGTTACTGTTTAATTTTTGGTTGGCACCTAGCGATTAGAGATGAGCGAGCACTAAAATGCTCGGGTACTCGTTATTCGAGACGAACTTTTCCCGATGCTCGAGTGCTCGTCTCGAATAACGAGCCCCATTGATGTCAATAGGAGACTCGAGCATTTTTCAAGGGGACCAAGGCTCTGCACAGGGAAGCTTGGCCAAACACCTGGGAACCTCAGAAAAGGATGGAAACACCACGGAAATGGACAGGAAACAGCAGGGGCAGCATGCATGGATGCCTCTGAGGCTGCTTAATCGCACCATTATGCCAAAATTATGGGCAACAGCATGGCCATGACAGAGTGACAGAATGAAGCTAGATAGCATCTAAAACATCCAATAATTGACCCTGACACTATAGGGGACGGCATGCAGAGGCAGCGGCAGCAGGCTAGAGAGTGGCATGGCGACATACCCTAAATGGACTCAGGCTTCAAACCAATGGGTGGCAGAGAGGAACCAAAGGAGGTGAGCAAGAAGCGCTCAAATAATATCGGTACATGATAAAAGTTTGCCAGTATATTTTGTGGATTACACAGCAGGGTGGCGACAAAGTTAACATGGAAGCCATGAAAACAACCCAAAATTCTGCCTGACACAGCTCGTTTGATAAGGGGACCATGTATGGAGGCAGTGAACTAGTAGTAGATTAAAGGTGCTGCAGTTAAAACTATGTTAGTTGGATCTTGGCATGGAGCTGGCGCTCCGCTGCCAGGCGAGCTTTCGCCAATCCAAGCCCCTGTCTCTAGGCTACTCCCCAAACAGCACTTCTAAGAACCTTTTGTATAAGATCAAGTGTAGTAGCGTTCTTATAAGTTTAGGATATGGCGGGTGAGGGGAATGTAAACAGAAGCGCAAGAAGCGCTGAAATAATATCGGTAAATGATAAAAGTTTGCCAGTATTTTTTGTGGATTACACAGCAGGGTGGCGACAAAGTTAACAAGTTTGTTGTGGAAGCCATGAAAACAACCCAAAATTCTGCCTGACACAGCTCGTTTGATAAGGGGACCATGTATGCTTACAGTTCATGCCAGTCGCTGCACTGGCTGCCAGTCTCCTTTCGAATACAGTTTAAAATAATAACCCTCATTCATAAAGCTCTGTATAATGCTGCACCCCCCTACCTCTCCTCTCTTATCTCAGTCTATCGCCCAACCCGTGCTCTTAGATCCGCCAGTGATCTTAGATTAACCTCTACCCTAGTGCGGACCTCCCACTCGCGTCTCCAAGACTTCTCTAGAGCTGCACCAATTCTATGGAATGCTCTGCCCCGGACTATCAGACTAATACCTAACCTCCAAAGTTTCAAACGTGCTCTTAAAACCCATTTCTTTAGGCAAGCCTATAACACTCATTAACTGCATGAAGTTTTAACTCTTCTACTAACCCGTCCTGTGTCGTCCTCCCATCTGTTATCCAGCAACCAACAGGCACCAGACTTCTCTGCAGTCCCATTCACCCTGGACCTGGTATATAAGATGACGGCTGAGTGGTTCAAGCGACAGCAATTCCATTTATTATATTTTGTTCTATACCCTAAGAAGAATGGCTTGACCATTAAATATTCTTTTACCTCGTGTTACCCCATCATCTTCATAAACCGTAAGCTCTGGCGAGCAGGGACCTCACTCCTGTTGTTCCATACAAATGTTGTGCTCTGTTACATTACATTTGTATTTGTTTCCTATGATTTGTAAAGCGCTACGGAATATGATGGCGCTATATAAATAAAGATTATTATAATTATTATTATGGAGGCAGTGAACTAGTAGTAGATTAAAGGTGCTGCAGTTAAAACTATGTTAGTTGAATCTTGGCATGGAGCTGGCGCTCCGCTGCCAGGCGAGCTTTCGCCAATCCAAGCCCCTGTCTCTAGGCTACTCCCCAAACAGCACTTCTAAGAACCTTTTGTATAAGATCAAGTGTAGTAGCGTTCTTATAAGTTTGGGATATGGCGGGTGAGGGGAATGTTAACAGATGCGCAAGAAGCGCTGAAATAATATCGGTTAATCATAAAAGTTTGCCAGTATATTTTGTGGATAACACAGCAGGGTGGCGACAAAGTTAACAACTTTGATGTGGAATCCATGAAAACAACCCAAATTTCTGCCTGACACACCTCGTTTGATAAGGGGACGATGTATGGAGGCAGCTATATGGACGACTTTTGGAGGTAGCAATGGAGACAACGTGTGGAGGCTGCTATGGAGACAATTTAATTTGGATAGTGCCTGTTTGTGGCAGTCCAAAAAAGTTTTCAAACCAGAGGAGCAGGTAGGTGGCCCTCCAGAAAAATGGAATAGATTGAGTGCCTGTATGTGGCAGTCCAAAAAAGTTTTCAAACCAGAGGAGCAGGTAGGTGGCCCTCCAGAAAAATGGAATAGATTGAGTGCCTGTATGTGGCAGTCCAAAAAAGTTTTCAAACCAGAGGAGCAGGTAGGTGGCCCTCCAGAAAAATGGAATAGATTGAGTGCCTGTATGTGGCACTCCCAAAAATTGTTTAAAACAGAGGACTGGGTAGGTGGCCCTCCAGAAAAATTAAATGCATAAAGTACTATAGCTAGAGCCAGTGGGCCCTGTCAAAAAATAGCCAGTTTCCTCTGCTTTAGTGTACAAAGAGGAGGAGAAGGAGGAAAATGAGGAGGAGGAGGAGGAGTGCATAAATTATTCAGGTTGAGCTTCCTTCACCTGGTGGAGATTGGAAATTATGAGAAATCCAGGCTTTATTCATCTTAATAAGCGTCAGCCTGTCAGCGCTGTCAGTCGACAGGCGTGTACGCTTATCGGTGATGATGCCACCAGCTGCACTGAAAACCCGCTCGGACAAGACGCTAGCGGCAGGGCAGGCAAGAACCTCCAAGGCGTACAGCGCCAGTTCGTGCCACATGTCCAGCTTTGAAACCCAGTAGTTGTAGGGAGCTGTGTGATCATTTAGGACGATGGTATGGTCAGCTACGTACTCCCTCACCATCTTTCTGTAAAGATCAGCCCTACTCTGCCAAGACTGGGGACAGGTGACAGTGTCTTGCTGGGGTGACATAAAGCTGGCAAAAGCCTTGTAAAGCGTACCCTTGCCAGTGCTGGACAAGCTGCCTGCTCGCCTAATCTCCCTCGCTACTTGTCCCGCAGAACTACGCACTCTGCCGCTAGCGCTGTCAGAAGGGAAATACTGTTTCAGCTTGTGCACCAGGGCCTGCTGGTATTCATGCATTCTCACACTCCTTTCCTCTCCAGGGATGAGAGTGGAAAGATTTTGCTTGTACCGTGGGTCCAGGAGAGTGAATACCCAGTAATCGTAGCTGGAATAAATTCTTTGAACGCGAGGGTCACGGGATAGGCAGCCTAGCATGAAATCTGCCATATGCGCCAGAGTCCCAACGCGCAAGAATTCACTCCCCTCACTGGCCTGACTGCCCATTTCCTCCTCCTCCAACTCCTCCAACTCCTCTTCTTCTGCCCATACACGCTGAGCAGTGAAGGTCTGAGCAATGCTCCCCTCTTGTGTCTCGCCAACATTCTCCTCCTCTTCCTCCTCATCCTCCTCCACCTCCTCCGATATGCGCTGAGAAACGGACCTGAGGGTGCTTTGGCTATCAACAAGGGAATCTTCTTCCCCCGTCTCTTGTGACGAGCGCAAAGCTTCCGACTTCATGCTGATCAGAGAGTTTTTCAACAGGCCAAGCAGCGGGATGGTGAGGCTGATGATGGCGGCATCGCCACTGACCATCTGTGTTGACTCCTCAAAGTTACTCAGCACCTGACAGATATCAGACATCCACGTCCACTCCTCATTGTAGACTTGAGGAAGCTGACTGACCTGACTACCAGTTCTGGTGGAAGTTGACATCTGGCAGTCTACAATCGCTCTGCGCTGCTGGTAAACTCTGGATAACATGGTTAATGTTTGAATTCCACCTCGTGGGCACGTCGCACAACAGTCGGTGAGCGGGCAGTTGGAGGCGGCGCTGCGCTGCCCTGAGAGTGGCAGCATCTGTGCTGGACTTCCTGAAATGCGCACAGATGCGGCGCACCTTCGTGAGCAAATCTGACAGATTGGGGTATGTCTTGAGGAAACGCTGAACTATCAGATTTAACACATGGGCCAGGCATGGCACATGTGTCAGTCTGCTGAGTTGCAGAGCCGCCACCAGGTTACGGCCGTTGTCACACACAACCATGCCTGGCTTCAGGTTCAGCGGTGCCAGCCACAGATCAGTCTGCGCCGTGATGCCCTGTAATAGTTCTTGGGCGGTGTGCCTTTTATCGCCTAGGCTCAGCAGTTTGAGCACCGCCTGCTGTCGCTTAGCGACGGCACTGCTGCTGTGCCTAGAGCTAGCGACTGATGGCGCCATGCCCACGGATGGTAGTTCGGAGGAGGAGGTGGAGGAGGGGTGGGAGGAGGAGGAGGCATAGTAGGCCTTTGAGACCTGGACCGAGGTAGGCCCCGCAATCCTCGGCGTCGGCAGTATATGACCAGCCCCAGGGTCAGACTCGGTCCCAGCCTCCACCAAGTTAACCCAATGTGCCGTCAGCGATATATAGTGGCCCTGCCCGGCAGCACTCGTCCACGTGTCCGTGGTCAGGTGGACCTTGTCAGAAACGGCGTTGGTCAGGGCACGGATGATGTTGTCTGACACGTGCTGGTGCAGGGCTGGGACGGCACATCGGGAAATGTAGTGGCGGCTGGGGACCGAATACCGAGGGGCGGCCGCCGCCATGAGGTTGCGAAAGGCCTCGGTCTCTACTAGCCTATAGGGCAGCATCTCCAGGCTAAGCAATCTGGAGATGTGGACATTAAGGGCTTGGGCGTGCGGGTGGGTTGCACTATATTTTCTTTTTTTGTGCCAGGGTCCTGGGCAGGGGGCTGACTATCAGCTGACACAGGGGAAGGAGCAGTGGTGTGCACGGCCGGAGGTGAACGGGCTTGGTGCCACTGATTCGGGTGTTTAGCATTCATATGCCTGCGCATACTGGTAGTAGTTAAGCTAGTAGTGGTGGAACCCCTGCTGATCCTGGTTTGGCAAAGGTTGCACACCACAGTCCGTCGGTCATCCGGTGTTTCCTTAAAGAACCTCCAGACTTCTGAAAATCTAGCCCTCGCCGCGGGAGCCCTCGCCACGGGAGCTTCACTACGTGACACATTTGGCGCTGATGCACCTGCTCTGGCCCTGCCTCTCCGTCTGGCCCCACCACTGCCTCTTCCAACCTGTTCTGCTATAGGACTCTCCTCCGTCTCAGAAGCACTGTGTTCACCCGGCCTCTCAACCCAGCTTGGGTCTGTCACCTCATCATCCTCCGATCCCTCAGTCTGCTCCCCCCTCGGACTTCCTGCCCTGACAACAACTTCACCACTGTCTGACAACCGTGTCTCCTCATCGTCGGACACCTCTTTACACACTTCTTCCACTACGTCAAGAAGGTCATCATCACCCACAGACTGCGACTGGTGGAAAACCTGGGCATCGGAAAATTGCTCAGCAGCAACCGGACAAGTGGTTTGTGACTGTGGGAAGGGTCCAGAAAACAGTTCCTCAGAGTATGGCGGTTCAAATGCCAAATTTTCCTGGGAGGGGGCAGACTGGGGGGGAGGAGGCTGAGGTGCAGGAGCTGGAGGAGTGCCGATTTCGGTGACATGGGTGGACTGCGTGGAAGACTGACTGGTGGACAAATTGCTCGAAGCATTGTCGGCAATCCACGACATCACCTGTTCGCACTGTTCTGGCCTCAACAGTGCTCTACCACGAGTCCCAGTAACTTCAGACATGATGAACCTAGGGAGTGTAGCTCTGCGGCGTTCCCCTGCTCCCTCATCAGCAGGTGGTGTCTCACCCCACCCAGGACCACGGCCTCTGACCCCTGCACTAGATGGACACCCACATCCCCATCCCCGCCCTCGTCCTCGTCCTCTACCCCTAGCCCTCGGGTTAAACATTTTGAAAATGAAAGTTATATAACTTTAATTTTTTTTTTAACAGTTTTTTGTGTTTTTTTGTGTTTTTTAGTTTTTAAAACCAAACAATGCTATCCTATTGCTATGGCTATTTTCTAGCCAAGTATGAAAGCACACTGATGAGATGACGCTGAGTTATGAAAAAATAAAAGGAAAATAAAAAGGAAATGGCAGACTGTGCCTAATTGAAATCCAACCCCTAATAAATTTTCCCACTTCGGTCTTTGCGATGGATATGTGCGTCACTATGCACTAAACACAGCGGTCGCAAGTCTCACTCCAAATTCCTCACAATTGGCTAGTATATGCACTGCAGCAAGGACAGCCGCCAGCAGATCAACCAGAAATAAAATATATATAACGCTATTGTAGGCGTAAGTAAACCGTTTGGATTCTCCTTTGGCTATTTTCTAGCCAAGTATGAAAGCACACTGATGAGATGACGCTGAGTTATGAAAAAATAAAAGGAAAATAAAAAGGAAATGGCAGACTGTGCCTAATTGAAATCCAACCCCTAATAAATTTTCCCACTTCGGTCTTTGCGATGGATATGTGCGTCACTAAGCGCTAAACACAGCGGTCGCAAGTCTCACTCCAAATTCCTCACAATTGGCTAGTATATGCACTGCAGCAAGGACAGCCACCAGCAGATCAACCAGAAATAAAATATATATAACGCTATTGTAGGCGTAAGTAAGCCGTTTGGATTCTCCTTTGGGGTGGATATGTGTGTCACTAAGAGCTAAACACAACGGTAGCAAGTCCCCCTGCAAATTCCTCACAATATGGTACTAGCTGCACTACTAGTGCCAGCAAGCCCAGCCACAAGCAAACAAAAAAAAAAAAGTATAACGTTATTGTAGGCCTAAGAAGGGCTGTTGGGTTCTTGTTGAATCACTCCTGCCTAACAGTAATCTACTAGCACCCTAACGCTGTCCCTGACCAGCAGCAGCTCTCTCCCTAGCGGCATCCAGACACAGAATGATCCGAGCAGCGCGGGCAGCGGCTAGTCTATCCCAGGGTCACCTGATCTGGCCAGCCAACCACTGCTATCGACGTGTAAGGGTACCACGTCATGCTGGGTGGAGTGCAGAGTCTCCTGGCTTGTGATTGGCTCTGTTTCTTGCCGCCAAAAAGCAAAGCGGGAGCTGCCATTTTCTTGAGCGGGCAAAGTATTCGTCCGAGCAACGAGCAGTTTCGAGTACGCTAATGCTCGAACGAGCATCAAGCTCGGACGAGTATGTTCGCTCATCTCTACTAGCGATAAATAAGCAGGGTTTTGGGTTGCAGTTTGGGCACTCGGCCTCTAAAAAGTTCGCCATCACTGATGTAGGGCATTATGCCCCCTGTAGGAAAACAGACTTCTTGGGTGATCACACCCATTTTCATCCATCACTTGTCTGCCAACAAGGTCCTAAAGACTACAACATCATCATTGCTGCTCTTTTGTTTAGTAATTGTAAGAAAATGTCTTATTGAGCATAAGCTTTTTATTATGTTCCCATTCTCTTTGGGGATATTGTTGAAACACTGATAACCAGGATCTGATTGGGGTACCTGGGGTCCACCAGTGATATTGATTCTGGTGGCCCACCCTATTGCTACATAGAAATATGACATATATTGTGGGAGTCTGGGAATTTCTAGGCACCGCCAGAGAGTCAGTAAAAGGTAATCCTTTTTTCCTTCCCCTCTCCTGAATCTTGGCTATTGGTGTTTAAGTACCAGCTGCAAGGGTGACATTATGTCAGGGTATCAATGTTGGGCATGTTTTCAGAAATGTCCCTGCTAGCCTGGCTTTTTTTGCTGGAGGGTGGGCTACATGATTGATATGACACTGGCAGAAGTGGCATCTAGCACCTCACAGGCAACAGGTCTTCACCTTTGTGTCCAGAAGTTAATGGTGAACGTTAGATCCAACTTCCTCTATGGTTAGTGTGACCTTTCTTTTGTTATTCTTGTCTTGTAAAGATGTAGTGTAACTGTTACTGTTTCTGTACCTTACTGTGTCTATCAGGTACTTATTTCCACTTACACATACTGATTTTATACTGCATTTATTATTTTCTATACTTATCCTTTGAACATGAAATAAAAAAACCATAGTATACATTAAAAAACATACATGCCTCTTTAAATTGAATCTTAACTTCTGATAGACCTTATTATAGTGGTGGGTCAAGGTTAAGACTTATGGAGAATTCTCTTGTCTTCTACTAGGCAGGTCAGCTGTGATACTTATAAAGTATATAAGTTTCTGATAAAAATTTCATGAGACTTTATAGTAGGCAAAAAAACACCTGTAAAATGTGAACTTGATATACTACATGAACGCATCTATTTTCAAGATGCCAATACATCTCATTAGGAAAATCTTTGTCCTTTTCCATCTACAACTTTATATTTTAATTGCAGGTCACAGTGTCACTAAACAATAATCTGCAAAGCAGTACCGCAGAGTTCTCAATATCCATTTATCTCACAACACAAAGACGGATGCCCTTTAAAAAGCGACATAAATAAAGGTAATCTGAGGCTGCAGTTCCATAGTTGCAGATGAAATCACTTAAAATGCTGAGTGATGCTCCTGCATTACTTTTGTGACTGACAGCTTAGATTTCTCTACTTGAGCAGCAGACTGCATTAGCCCTAGTCTTCTCCTCCACTAAACACTAGTACAAAAACTTTTTAAAACTCCACATACTCTAAATTGTACTTTCTGCTAAAAGGTTACACAATTTTAAAAAAATAGGAAAACTGAGAGTATTTCTTCACTTCAGACGAGCTCCAGAGGCCATCTCTGTAGAGGATTTTTGTTATTTAAGATTTACATAAATGGCCAATTATGTATAATCACATTAGAAACTAAAATGAGCAGTCAATTTGGGGGACTAAAATAATAAAAGAGTGATTGTTATTGTAGGTGGTAATCATGAGAGATGTTAAGTAATTAGGAACTTGCCTAGGGAACTTAAAGTGGCAGGTCATACAGTTAGCTTAAATGGGTTGGCCACTATTCTACATAAATTTCTCATGTGCTTTTACTACCTTTATAATAATCCCTGAATGTTCACCAATTGATTCATCATCCTTGATGTTTCCTTTAGTGCTGTGTGCATACTCTCTGTAGGATCTTTGTTTACTTATCTGAGATCTGATAAATAGGAGGGACCTGTTGCAGTAGATGATGACTCATCCTGCTGCCCCCTTCCACTACTAAGCTCTCCCTGCATCTGTCACTGAGACGGACTGACAGAAAAAAAACACTCCAGCTGCCATTACTGATGGACTGAAGGAGTGAGAAACAGGAAGTTGTGTAGATTTGCAAAGTGCAACATGTGTATAACAGGGAAAGGCTGAGGCTCTCAGAGTAGGTAAAGACACAGCTACATGTACATGCAGAGACATGTCTAATGGAAGAAATATACTGAAAAATGGCCAATCCCTTTAAGCTCTGTATTCACGTTGGAGACTGTTCTTTACACTCAAACAAATACATCTATATTTTGTAGGAGGGGCATCACACGTGACCGTTCTTCTGGACATGACATTATAATTTGGATTCTCTTTACAGTAGACTGATGGTAGAGAAAATGAGAAAGGCAGTGATGCTATGGATCAAACTTGCCACTTAGTGTTCAAGCAACTTGGAGAAAGTCTATTTGTTTCAAGATCCACATTCATGGGACCTGGGCTGAGGAGTTTTTCTGATGCTTGCTCTCCTAATCCTCCTGCTCTTTTCCAGTGTCAATCTGGAAAACCTCCCAGGAGCACAGGCAGTTGACTACAAGTTAGCTAAATTCTTCCATGTCTCTATCTCTTAGTCACAACTGGAATAAATTAACTAATGAATAGTGATGAGCAGACCTGTTCAGATTTGGGTTTGCCGGGTTTGGCTAAACCTCAACATTCAAGTGCTGGTGAAACGTGCACGCTGACATTTGCTTTAGGATTGTTTTCCACCAGACAAATTTAAAGGGTCAAAAGGACAGGACAAAACCCAAATGCTGACCCCAAACCCGGAATTCTGGCTGAGCATAGAAGTTTTATATGCTCATTTTAATTCAAATTCTACTGCATACTGAGCCACTCCTACATCTCCCACTGCTGGCCATGCTCTTGCATAGCCATGTAGTGTTAATGTAGGGGATCCAGAGGAAAATCTGCTCCCTTCTCATATTCTTCTAAATTCTGCTTGACATTATACAGATTTTGAGAGCCTGATGACATTGTCTATAACTTTAAAGAAAGTCTAAAATCATGTAAGGGATGAATACAGGTTGTAGTGAGATGACAAATTTTAATATATTTATATCTAATCTGGTTAAACTTAAACTTACATGAACATCACAACATCAATATGCTATCTAATCCCCTGATAAGCTGCTGCTAAGCTGATTGTTGCCACATACAGATGGATAATATTTTGTGGGGTATCTTGGATGAGTTCCACCCTCTTAGTATGCAGAGAATAAGTTCCAATACATCTTGTTTGGACCTGAAGTTAATATAATTGCAGCTTTGTACACAACCATGGGATGTTTTGACGTGAGAAAAGCGCTTTTGTCACACAATACAGTAGAACAACAGTGTCCTACGTAGCTTGTCAACTTGTGATATAGTAAAACCTATCCAGATGAAAATGCCTTTGAGATGACCCCTCCCTAAAATACACATTGGGGCACATTTTCTTAGTCATCCGCTGGAGTTCAGCGAGTCACTAAGATTGTGCACCCGATATCCTGCATGTGTCGCTTCCCCACTCATGTCCACCATGAGTTCACCATCCTTTTATTGGTGAATCTAAGTGCTTGGGCTTGTGACACAATTTGAAAGTTAAATCCTGCGCTCAGTCCGAATCAGTTGCATCATCCGACGGCTCACCCCCCATTTTGTGTTGCATGCTGCGCCAATTGTGCAGCTGCGCCAAAAAAGGATAGAGTGCACCAAACACTAGTTAAATACCTGTGCAAGCCATGTAATCCACAAAAAAGCGCACAGTCCGACGAGAATGGGCAGCGCGACCCTTAGTAAATGAGCCCCATTGTTTTTTCATTGCCTGATTTTTCTTCCTATTATACCTTAAGAAATCTACCTCTTATGAGCAGACCCAATGCTAAAAGACCAATTTACTGTGAAAATCAATTCACTCAAAGAGGTTTCACTGTATACAGTACATTTTCATTCAAAGAGTTAAATATTGAGTTTCTTTTTCCAAATTTCTAACAATAAAATGTCCTTTGCCCATCAAAAGTGTAATTTCTCGATTAAAATAACTTCTTGATGTATAAAGTGATTAGCCATATTCATGGTCACTAAATGTCTGGAAATGCAATTCTGTGTTGCGCTTCTTTAATGCATTTGATATATTTTAATAATTCCAGAATTGTTCAAATGACATTTACCCAAGACGTAAGGGAAATCTCTCGCTACACATCAAAAGTTTAACATCAAAGCAAATGATAGCTTTTCCTTGAAGCCACAGCTTCACCTGTGTCTCCTTAGTTAATATTCGTCATTTATGCTCCAAGGACTCTAAAATCTACTGGAGATTATGTGCTAAGCTCCACTAACTTTGAAAAGATGGTTGAACATTCTCGCTACAATACTCAAAGGACTGGTCAGTCATTCTTGCACATTTCTAGCCATGAAAGCAAATTGGGCTTGCAGCACTAATAAGCGGAGTGTTCATCCTGCAGACGATGCAGACTGGAAGTTCATTGTACAACTGTGAATGTTGATGCGTTCTTTATCCTTTGATGTCTCATACTTACAACAGGCATGAAAACACTTCAATTCTCTTTGTTCCAAAAAAATGTGATAAACAGCTGTTTGAAAGAATAGTTGTTTGATAACGGAGATTTCCTAGTGCAGTCTAGGCATCTTCTGAATGATGTATATGCAAGTCAGATCTTATCAACACTAACTTAAAGCCGTTTCTATTTGCACTGAACACAGTAGCCGCAGTGACCTATAACTAACCGGTGCGGCTTATGCAAAGAGAGACTGACAGAAGGCTTTTCACTGGAATAGAGAAAAGCAGAAATGTGAACATGGGTTCTTTAGTTATTTTAGACTAGCCCCTGCCGCTAGTAAAAAGATAAATCATTTTAGACAACCCTTTCAAACATTTCTGAAGACAGAGATGTACAGGATGCTTGTCAACAAGAATTTATATCTCACTGACACAACCCATGTACAGAAGCTTGGTCAGTGGGGCCCAATACTGTTAGTCCTATTGCCTTAAAGCGGTAGTCCACTATTACTAAACTTTTCTATCCTAACAGGGTCACCAATATAGTATTTAGCCTGGTAAAGTTTGTTTAAAGCCACTGGGAATGGCAACAGGACTCAGAACTACCAGTCCTGTGTTCTAGAGGTTTCCAGTGGATGGAAGGTGGCATGCAGTTTTTACTCTCTCCATCAAAACCATACCCATAGCTGGTTGGAGAAGCATATGTCCTTGGCACACGCCTCTTACCACTGCTTTGGTTGTGGTTATGCTGGAAGTGGTGTGGACAGGCAGCAGAACATAGTATATCTCAGGCTTTACACGGAAAAAAGTACTAAATGGGTGACCCTATAAGGGTCTTGTACTTAACCTAGTACAGTTTTGTAATAGTGGCCAACCCTTTCAAAGATACTACTTTTTTTAAATTGGAGTGAAAGTTTGATCTGTAGAACTTGATAACATTGGATAATTAAATATTAAATGTATTCTCTTTGGTGGTAAAATGCTGCACTGTAAATGAGGATATTAATTGATTTTAGCTTTATAGTTTCCTATCGTAAGGCATAGAGAAGAGATTGATTTACAAAGAGGGGATTGATTAAGTGAATTGTACCATTTTTTAGCACTGAATAAACAAAATGTTTATTTTTTTGGCCACCCACGTCAAATCTTATTTATACCAGGAGGATGATTAACTACTAGATAAATATTATATTAAAGTAAAATCACAAATGTCTGGTTTCAGACAGCTACCTACAGCATGCAGCCTACAATCCACTGCAAAATTTTTGTTACAATATAAAGCGCAAGAAAACTTATACTTGCAGTAGTTTGGCAGGTATTGAGCGACATGCAAGATTACTGTGTTGCCTAGATCTATAACTGTTCAAAAAAATTCTGAATCTTTTTCCAGCACTAGATGTATTAGAAATGACTTTTCTACTTCTAGGGGAATCATATTTCTCGATTACAGGAAAATACTGATTTCTACTGCTCGGAAACTGAACATCTCAAAATCAGACACAGCAAGAAGGGATGTCAGATGTGAGGCATGTGAAGCAGCTCTATCCCATCGGCAGCCTGACCATATGTCAGGCCTCAAGGCAACTTTTAAGCCAGCCAGAGACTAAGATGTCACTTCTGGAAAATTATCTATCTCAGCTTGATATGTATCTAGGTCCTGTGAATTTCATCCAAACTGGAATGAGGCGAATCACTCAGTTCCAAGATGTGCTAAGAAAATTGCACCAGCTGTCTCGTTTCATGGCGTTTCTTTTGTTTTAAAGCGAAACACAACTGACATTTGTAGTTTAAAAATAGTTATTTTACCAGGGTTTGGACTCATGGACCAGATTGCTGCAGTGTCAGTTAACAAATCCACTTCATAACTTTGTGTTACTGTCAGCTCATCTCTCCTTGTGTAGACGGGCTGATATATAAAGGCAGATGCCGTAAGCAAATGCTAACATACTAGCTGATATCTTCTCAGTAACAGAAACTGAAAACTACCAGAACGAGGGAGACGTTTTTTGCTAAGCAGTGAGTGGTGAGGGCCAGACTTTGGACTTCTATGCATAGAAAGAGCAGGCTAGTAGAAGAACCTATATCTGTCAAAAACTGGGTGTTTTTTCACATAATTTTTTGAAGCCATTTTGACTATGGAAAAGTATATGGGATAACCGCTAAAACACATTTCTTTAAACAAACTGTATGATTGAAAAAAAATACACCATAAAACACTAACAATTTTCTACTGACTTAACGTAAACATGTTTGTTTGAAACATTGCATTAGTTTAAACATTTTATCCAAAGAGAAGTATACCATACTTAAAATTCACTTTAAACATATAAAATGCTATAAATGTACTGCAACTTCAAGGACTTTGTGCCAAATGCCATGCAAAATTTATAGAAAGTGTCCTCAGTAATTAATTGTGTAACTGGTCAGCAAAGGTTACATTTTTTGTTATATTTTTTCTTCTGTTTGTAGAGAACTGTACTTGAGCAATTTTCATTTTGAGGCTGCACTTAATGGTGAATTTAATTTAGGACACATCAATATTGTTAAAATCCACTTTATTCTGTATTTTTCCAAAAGCAATTTTCCAAAAAGTATATAAAAGTTATATCAGGACCAGAAGCTCATAATCTACTTTACTTATCCAGATACTAATCTAACATTGATGAATGAACTTTTGCTACTTGTCATTTGATAAGTTTCAAAATTAAAATGACTGTGCTCTTGTATACATCACATTCTGTTTATTATATTTAAGTCAGGAGATAAGTAGATAAGTTCAGCTGTTGATGCATTTCTGCAACAAAAAAAAATGAATTTTTACCAGCGGGTATGTTTTATGTATATAAAGGAAAATCATATTGAGGAAAATGGTGTTAAAAAAAGTGATAAGGATATTGCATAGAGTAAACATGTTATGTTGTTACCACAAACATGAGTATAGTTATTGGTGGGGGATCTGTCACTAAAGCGTCAAATATCTGCAGCTACGAAATCCTTTTATTTCCATCTTTAGAACATTGCAAAAATGAAATTATTTATTCTAGCAGAAAATCTACTTATCTTAACGATAAATAATGGATCTATCTACATCATTATCAGGGGAATGGGGGACCAGAATACAATGACAGATTACAAAATTGGGATTATTCAGTTTAGAAAAAAGACAGCTGAGGGAAGACCTCATTACACTGTACAAATACCTGGATGGACAGTACAAGGATCTCTCCAAATAGATTTTTATACCTAGACCTATGGGTAAGACAAGGGGGCACCCTCTATGCCGAGAGGGGAGGTGCTTCTACCATCTCCAAAGACAATGAAAGTAGAGAGACTAGTGAGACTAAGGAACTCTCTGCTGCAGGAGGTTGTTATGGTGGACTCTTTGTACATGTTCTAGAGAGGCCTGGGTGACTTTGCAATGTGCAATGTTGTTGTCTTGCACCATCACATGATAAATTCAGGCATGCATTGTATCTCCTGGATAAGATTAATGTGACAATAGGGTACTGATATGAGTCCTCAGCAAGTGCAAGAGTTGCTTTGCTGAAGTTTTGCCAACATTTGATTCTGGTCTGAATCTATTCGGTCACTAACATAATGGTTTAGTGTGCCATCATCCTGTATTTTTCCCTTTATGCCCATTGAATAAAAATAACTTACCTTAGGAGCTCTAGGGGCCAGCGCAGTGATGCATTAAAGCAGTTGCAGTACACCCAGCTTCATTGGATATGTGCTGTAGCTACAGGGCATCCAGAAAATAGTCTGGAGTGCAGTTCTCCGGCTTCTTTGAATCACCGCACAGGCGTAGACTGCTAGACATAAGTCCAATGTTCCTCAACGCTAGGCACTAGACAATAAACCATTAAGTGTCCCAAATCTACCTGACAGGTTCTCTTTAAGTATGTCATCCATCCAAAGATGTAGATCTGTATAAGTAGCTATGCATTATATGTGGAAAGATTTCAAAGCCAACTGCTGAGATTTTAACTTCCCAGTTGTTATCTCTCTACAGGCAACAATTGTTCCTGACTACAGGAGTATAACAGTGGATTCTGCCTTCATCTTATTTTATTTTAATAATTTTTTAATAGAATAAGGAATAATTTCTTCGTAAAATTAACTTTCTGTTCACATAACTTTTTAATACCAGTACAGTAGGCTTCTGGCTCAGTACATCTGCTACAAAATAAAATAAAAATGATGTGACCTGCATGTCAAATTGACCCCACCACATGCTCATTGCCTTATAAGCCTGCAACTAAAGCTAAAGTATCTTACAAATTCTAGTCAGGATTTTCATATTTCAATGTCTTTTTTTTTTCTTTTATTGTCGTTTCTTCAGTGAAATGCCTTTTCTTAATCATGTTTTATGTTAAATGCCTTTTTTGGGGGGTATTTGTTTATTTTTAAAAGATGTCACCATCTTTTGTTAACAAAAAATATGATATCATTTTATTTTCATTGTGACTATTAGAATCAATTATAGACTGATCATTTTGTAGTATTTGTTTATTGCAAAAGTCACCATATTTACATCACAGACAACATAATAGAAAGTCACGCCTCTACACAAAACATCATCGTTGCCTCAACTACTGAATATAGATGATGCCACAGCTTATCTACCCATCTGCAAAAAACATGTCTAGAAAACACTCCATAGACCCTAATTGGAATATAGAATCTACCATAGGAAATTGAAAACAGTTAGAAACAGTAGCATCATGGGATTGATACCATATGCTATAGGAATTGAAATCATATGCAATCAGAAATTCAATCAGATATGAACCTATATATAAGTGGGTGTTTAAAGGTATATGCAGTGCAGAGGGTGATGACAGAAACCATGTTTATTTGCTTTTTAGATGCATTAGACAGGTCTGATCTATATGTTGTGTAATTCTAATATGCAGAAAATACTGTTTTGAGATGTAAAGTACGATATCATAGCAGGTATTTAAATTATCCAGTTTTGGTATATGAGTACCACAGAATAAATTTAGAACAATGCTCATCATTTAGGAATGTTTAAAAATCAGAAATCTTTTTTTAAAACCCTTTAAATCAATACTTAAATGTATACCATATTTTTTAGACAATAAGACACACTTGTTAGTAAAAGTGGCTGCGGTTCATAGTCTGAAGTCCGGTGGATGTTGCAGTGCCAGATTCTACTGACCATTGTCCTGGAAATCAGGTGAAGGGCTGACAAAGCTTTCACCTCCTCTCTGTCCCTCATCTGCCTCTGCAATTCTCATTCCCTTCCTTGTCTGTGCCCGAGTCTGCTCCTCTCCCTTGTGTTCTGACATAAATAGTACTGGAAGCATGAAAGGAGTTAAAGGAAAACTTACATTGTTGTGAATTAAGTTACTTACACCTACCTGTCGGTGTCTTCTCCCTGATCCCCAAACTCATCTTAACAGGAACCCTAAAGAAAATGTGTTCAGGGATGGGGGAGAAGACATTGAAGCTAGGTATAGTTATCTTCACTACCACGCAAGTGGTAGTTTTCCTTTAAGAACCTTATAGTGATGCAATAAGTCTCTGATTAGTCGCATGCTGGGGAGAAACAAGGGGATGGGAGAGCTGTGTGTATATTCGTGAATGTAGCAGAGATGTGTGTGAGTGAATGTAGCAGTGCTATGTGCATGTAGGAATGTAGCAGTGCTTTTTGTGATTGAATGTAGAAGAGATATGTGTATACAAGCTACTCTAGCAGGGATGTGTGTGAATATAACACAGCTCCATATGTGTGTGCTGCGTGTGGGAATGCAGCAGAGCTGTGCGTGTATGCATCAGTGCTGTTATATGTATGTATGTTGCAGAGATGTATGTAAAATCACCAGGGAATTTTTAATTGGTTTCAAATTTATTTTTCCAATTTTTTTAATTACAAAATTTGGGGTGCATCGAGTAAGAAATGTCTAATATCTGGGCCGAAACTGCCACAAGGCAGAATGAAGATCCCGCCTCAGGTGGCACATGACTGAGCCTGGAGGGGGGCAGAAGAAGAAGAATGAAGAAATCAGGTGAAACCTTTTTGAGGCTAACTGAGTATATTTGATGATGAAGCTTTTGAGAATACTAGTTCTCTTCATCAGACATGATGTTATGCATGAAACAGAAAATTCACAGCATTTTCTACACACTAGGCAGTGATCATCAAAGGATATTAAAATTTTTTTTTTAACACAACAGACCCTGTATTTATCAATCTCTTGTATTAAAGTTTTTTTATATCCTTTGATGATCACTGCCAAGTGTGTAGAAATTTCTGGGATTAAGAGATGATGAGCTCTATGAGATGGATTAAGCACACAATGACACTCACAATGACAGGAAGTGTCTGTGATTGTCTATTTGTGAGCTTGTCTTGTATTAGAGGGGGAGGGACAGAGATCACACTGCAGGAAAAGCAATCCATGAGAAAAATCAGTCCTGCCCGACCATAAAAATCAGAAAATTTACGGTCGGATCCTGGGGAAACCGAAATTGTAAACAACAGGACTGATAGAGACATTTTAGAATTATATCTGTGAAATGCTGTTAATAACAGTGAATTAGAGAATGTGTTATTTTGTTATCCTGGGTATATTTAAGAATCTTGTCTTTATGAGAATACCCCTTGAGGGAGAAATATATCAGGGGAGCTGAATATACTTAAACTATAGGGGGCTAATTCTATTAAAACTATTAACAAGGGGATGTATAATAATTGAATGACGGGGCTATATAATAACAAAACCATGGGAGGCTGAATTATGTAGAAGCTATATCTCCTTCAATTATGAGGCATTATATATATTAAAACTATGGAGGTCTGTAAATAACTAATCTTTAAATATGAGGGGGGGATTATAAGGGAACATGGGGATATATGGGGTATTATATATCTTTTAATGGGGGCTATGTATACAGGGGACTTTTAAATTAGAGAGCGGCTGTGTATAAAAACATTAGAGGGGTATATATAAAAATAAATGAAGTGGGGTGATATATATGAAAATTATCTTCTTTTTATATAAGTTGCACACAGGTAAGGCGCATAACAGATTTGTGTTTTGTAAGTAATGACATGTGTGTTTATAAATTTTGTTATTTATATAAATTATTTCAGGGAGGCCCAGTATATATAATAAACTGGGGGTGCTGTACATACTATCATTTATTCAGGTGACAATGTATATGATGTTTTATATGTGGGACCAGTGTGGTCAGCATTGTGAGGGGCATATATTAATTAGGAGCACAATGCTGTTACCCCAGTTATACTGTAAGTGACTGGTATTTTTGCACAAAGCTGAAAACATCTGTCAATGAATGCAACAGTGATAAACCATGGCAGTGAGAAATGGTAATGAAGTGGAGCAGATTATCACCTGTACGGTACTTGATGCCCCTGATGTCTGTGTCAGCAATTGCCCTACTAATGTGTGACACAGCATCAGCCTGTGTAGTGTCAGTCACAGAGCATTACTAAGCCAAAGGGGCTGTCTGTTGAGTTTATCACAATGTTCCGATTAGGTTTAGATGCTCTTTTGTCTGTAAATGCAGTGGGACAAATATAGTAGAGTATCGGGGTATAGAGTGTTCAGGGGGGGAAGTCATTTACATGTTTGCCTCAGGCAGCAAAAAGAGGAGAATCAGCCTTGCTTATAGTACAGAAAAATTGTTGTATTTTCCAATATTACTGTATTTTATTTCTCTTTGGTTTGTACTTTGCAGAAATCTAAAAAGTCACTTGACCCATCTTCACTTCACAGCTGGATGAAATTCTGTGTATGGCTATTTTCATATGCTAAATCCATATGTCTGCATGTCATGTCAGAGGTGCCTGCATGTTACTGGATGAAGACTATGTTATTAAACTGTTATAATTAAAAGGTTATATATCCAAACCGACCTAAACACTTCATGTTTCCAAAACGAAAACAAATGTATCAAGCTATCTAAGCCAAAAAACTGCTACAACAATGTATCTGAAGTAAGATACATACTAAATCTTCCCCTGTATGGTTATATACATGGTATGCCATTAATGTCTCATGGGTGCAGGTCTTGCAAGCCCCTGTTCCATCTTGTGACTGGCCGGCAGTCATCACATGCATGTATGAAATGAGACGGCAGCACAAATGTTCCAAAAATGTCTATAATAGTACAGTAGTATCAGTTCACAGTCATGAATATGATGACTCTTACAAACACAACCTGTAAATATTTTCATGATCCTGTACAGGAGGGACCAGAGGTCGCTTTATGTTGGCTTCATGCTGACTTGTACCACATTATTTTCAATGCTTCCATTCTCATTAATTATTGCTATAAATTAATTAAATCCATCACCTTCATGAAAACATTTATTACTTGCTAAAATCCTTGTCAAAAATGCCTGCAATTACCTGTTTTCAGTCTTTTCGCTGATGCAAATGAAGTGTGAATGTATCTAGTCATCAAAGTATTCTTAGAATCTACAGTATTTTTCATTTGCTAAATCTTGCCTGTAGCTACAGCATGTTTATTGCATTGGGCTCATTTACATGTAGTCGCTTCCGTGTGACCTTGAGAAGCACAATCACTACTCAATATGATGTCTTTTGAATGAAACGTGAGGGCTTAGGATGTAAAACTTTGGGAGCAATCATATAAGGGGTTCAGGAGGAATACATTTGGGGAGATTTATGAACGTGTTGGTGGATAAAGTAGTTAAGAGTTAAACTAAACAGTTATATTCTGCGCCAAATATATCATGCTGGTTGTTTATGACTGTGGAGTCTATTGTGGGGGCTATTAGTTGGTCTAGTTTCCTGGAACACCCACTGAATTTTCTGGCACACAAACTAAGGTACAACCCTTTTCCTGAGCTCACATTCCTTTTAGGCTTCATGCACACGAATGTATTTAATCAGCCATATGTACGACCGTATATACGTGCAGCATACGGCCCCATTCATTACAATGGCCAATACAACCAAGATGCTCCATCTTGCCCATAGATATCATAATAGCTTGGACACTGCTTCAGAAAATGTATGCCATGCCATTAGTTCAGATTTTCCAAATATCTGCCATTATGGGATCATCCATAGTTCCCTGCAGGGTTGTCTAGCAAGCTATTTGAACCATGGTGTAATAGTTCTATATGTGGGGCAGCTTTTCACCCCACTGAGTCCTGTCTTTATCAGAATAAGACACAGAATTTCAGTGCCCTCCAAACAGGTGTTCCAACCGTCTTTGAGTGTAGGCTAATGAATGTAGGGTGTGAATGTGGAATTCATAAGTTTGATGATCTGATTGAAAATAGGGGAACAGGCATATCCATCCATCAGTTGTATGCCTTTTTACGAACTGTAGATTCGGCATCTTTCTCCTATTGGGATCAAAACTTTAGTGCGGGCACAATATCAACATGGCTAGCAAATGGTGTTTATCACCATGTTTAACTTTAAATTCAGTTAAACAACATCTATGTTTTTAACTTACCCAACTCAAGTGGTCATAATGATAGGGTAACAGTTGCCAAAAGTTTCTCCGGGATGTGGAAAGTGCTTTGTATCTTTGCATATGGCAATGCTCTAGTATTTGGGAAATCATGCTTAACCATATTGACATTTCAACTGCTAAAATTTGCAAAACTTCATTAATTCTTTCTTTAAAAAGACTTCAAAAGTCATAAATAGTACATACAAATTGAGAGAGTTCCATGAATTAGCCAAGCAGGAACTACGACCAATAATATGGCTGCATTACATAGTTGTTGTTCTCAAAGGGTAAATATAAGTACTGTAGAACACTGTTAATATCCATACTTCGACCCTAGTACACAGGGTAAATAAATGTTGGCATTCCTGACTAATGCACAAGATGTTGAATAACTTTAGTTAAATCATGCCCAGACCAAGTTGAAGCAGCTATATACAGCATATGCAAAGAACTAAAAAAGAAAGGAAGACAAAAAGCGCTCATAAGGTAACTTCCATTTTAAGATTCATTTATATATTACCTGTGTATGGTGATGCTTTTTTTAAATCAGATATATTTTTATTGATTTTAACAGTAACAAACAGTTAAGCACACAATAGAGTCAAGTCATTATGTTATACATTGCATAAATGGATAATCAAAGATGGCCTAACATAGGCTTTTTGTTTTGAAATACACTCACCGGCCACTTTATTAGGTACACCATGCTAGTAACGGGTTGGACCCCCTTTTGCCTTCAGAACTGCCTCAATTCTTCGTGGCATAGATTCAACAAGGTGCTGGAAGCATTCCTCAGAGATTTTGGTCCATATTGACATGATGGCATCACACAGTTGCCGCAGATTTGTCGGCTGCACATCCATGATGCGAATCTCCCGTTCCACCACATCCCAAAGATACTCTATTGGATTGAGATCTGGTGACTGTGGAGGCCATTTGAGTATGGATGTTTTTTCTTTTTCGGACCATTCTCTGTAAACCCTAGAGATGGTTGTGCGTGAAAATCCCAGTAGATCAACAGTTTCTGAAATACTCAGACCAGCCCTTCTGGCACCAACAACCATGCCACGTTCAAAGGCACTCAAATCACCTTTCTTCCCCATACTGATGCTCAGTTTGAACTGCAGGAGATTGTCTTGACCATGTCTACATGCCTAAATGCACTGAGTTGCCGCCATGCGATTGGCTGATTAGAAATTAAGTGTTAACGGGCAGTTGGACAGGTGTACCTAATAAAGTGGCCGGTGAGTTTATATCAGAGCAAATGTACACAGTTTATAGTTACATAACAAAAAAAAAATAAATAAAACCCTCCTTTCCCCCCTTCCCAAGCATCCCAGACTCAGCCTCCAGGGTTAGGGCTATTCTGCCCTTGTAAAATATACCTAAAGAATAAGGCTTCCATAACCTCTAAATACAGACAGTCCCTGGGTTACGTACAAGATAGGTTCCATAGCTTTGCTCTTAAGTTGAATTTGTATGTAAGTTGAAACTGTATATTTTATAATTGTTGATCCGGGCAAAACATTTTCTTGCCCCACTGACAATTGGAGTTTCAAAATTTTATGCTGTAATGGGACCAAGGATTGTAAATAAAGCTTCATTACAGAAATTTTACAGCTGATCATTGCAGCCTGAGACTAAAGGAAAGCAACCAGAGAGCTTCACCAAAGGTCAGAGTGGGCAGAGGGGTCTGTCTGTAACAAGGGGTCATCTGTAAGTCGGTTGTTGTAAAGTAGGGGATCGACTGTATAGGCTTATATAGCCAAGAAAAGTTGAAATCCCTCGCCTTTCAGTTTAAATTTTGTTTTGCTTCAGGTATGAACCATATTCCAGTCTGAGCAAATTATTAATTTTATTCACATACTCCCTTACATTTGGGGGCTTCGGCCTTATTCAGTGTGCTCCAATCAGTTTCCTGACCTATAGTATTGGGTTCTGTTAGGTTTTCCATATTCAATACACATATTCATTATTTTGACCAAAAACACTCTTCCAACAGGCCTTTCCATAGGGTCTACAGTTTCCAGCACTCCCACATCATGTGTAAAATACCTGTCGCTTCCATACTGCATCTCGGACATACAATGAAATTTTAAACAATAACAACATCTGACCGGAGCTTCTTAATATACAGTAGTGACACTAAATATAATTTTTTTCTTTAAAAAATCTTCTAATCCGAGTCAGTCCTCCCACAACTCGAAGATCCTTTTACAAGAACAACTCCCCATTCAGACTTAAAAACACTACCATTATTCCTCCTTCAACCTCAGGAAAAATTCCAATGGATTGCTGTATGGAGGAAATTCATATGTACATAACATAGTCTATTTTGTAATGGGTAATGGTTCTTCATTGTATTCTACTCACAAATAAAACTTTTAAAATGTGCACGTAAAATCGCCATGAGGACAGAATTAACAAAATGGATCACAATTTTAAAGAGTCATTGAGCCCACAAATAGAGGTATTTTGAGGCCAGCATAAAGAGACTCTTGTTAGGATGCTGCGTCCTTCTGATCCTCTTCTGCCCATAGTAGTGTGGAGTCCACTGGTGTGTCTATGTGTGTTTCTGAATTTGCTTCTAAACAAAGCAGTAATAAAGTTTAGGGATTTTTAGCTGTTCCTTTGATTTTGCGAATAGTTACATGTACAGGTACGTTGATAAACAGGAATCAGAAAGGAGAAACGACTCTTGAGACTAAATCCTTTTTCTGCAAATGAAGATTCATTCCTAAAAGCTTCTCACAAGATGACATTATAGTTTTGATGTCAAAATTTTGTCACACATAACATAAATGCGCATAATAAAGAAAACATGAAGGCTCTCTCAGAAGCCTCACAGTGAACTGGTTCTCCTGGGCTTTTACATGGGAAGGGTTTATTACCCAATCCTAGCCAACCTAATCCTAAGTAGTCCTGTTTATCTGTGTGTTTTTAATGTGTTTTTCATTCCATGGCTTACAACACAATAGAACAGGAGTGGGCATTTAATTTTCCCAGGGGGTCACATGAGAAATTGGCATGGTTTTAGAGAGGCAAACTAATATATAGTACTATTAACTTAGCTCTATTCAATACCTATGTTCTGTATTCAGTATACATACTATCCCTATATAAAAAACAGTAAATAAAACATTACGATGATTCAATGAAAATATGCATCATTATTTATCGAAGGGGGGAGAGCAACTCAAATTTTTCAATGAGTTCACATGGGTCGGTCAGAGATAATTAGAGTGCTAATGTGGTCGGCGGGCTAAACAATGCCGAGGTCTACCATAGAAATAAGTTATGTTTAACTCTTGCATGTATAACCAATGTCTCTCTTTAAGACGACATATCTATCAAGTATATCACTCATTGTATGTCTTAATTGCAATGACATGTTATGTATTTAAAAAATTAAAAGAAAAACCCTCATATGCCACACTTATAACTCTGACAGCACAAGAAGTCTGCTTAATGTAAAATCTTTCTTTTTGAACAATTTAACATAAGTAGCATAATGCAGAATCTTGAGAAATTTCAAGCATAGTAAGTTAAAGGGATTCTAACCAATGTTTGATATTCTTTATGCACCACCATAGTAAATTACATGGTTCTTGGATGGAATGGAGGCGTCAGTCTTTGCTGTACAATACTTCATGTATGTTGTGAAAGCTTTTATTGCAGCAAATTGCATGTCATATTCACACTGAAACACAAACCATTTACAGATAAGGATCAAGTCATATGAGGTATTTTCACTCCAATTGTATGCACTTTGTTTTGACAGCTTAATGAGCAAGTCTTGTCAAAGCAAATGCACCTCTTTAGTAACACAAACAGATTATAAGCGTTCCATGAATATTCTCTTCACACATCTCACTTCTGAGACTTGACACAAACATTTTCCGAGGATCAGACTAGAGTAAACACATCTTTAGAGAGCTGCCTTCCCACCCTTGATTTGCATCTCACACAAGTAGCTGTTGACTGTGTGCAGAAAAGGGCTCCATGTCAGGGCTTCTACAGTGTTACTAAAACTGCAAAACACGCTGCTGGGGGTGATCCAGATACACTGATGACAAAGATGAGATTTCAATGTCGTCAAATGTAGAATAAATCTATTTAATCTGTGCATCTCAATTCAAAGTGATATATTTCTATGAGAAGGCCCTCTGGTTTGTAGTTACTCTGCATATAATGATACTTAAAATACAGCTACCTAGTGTATTTATGCAGTAAGAACAATTATTTAGTATTATGATAAAACCATGAGACAGCTTGCCTTAATTATAATACATACCCCTTTCTTGTTCTACTTCAGGCACAATTCTGACATTTTTTCCACAAATTAATAGCTCTTGGGATGTAGGACAAAATTGCCTTTTACATTTATCACACATGTTAAGCACTTTCTGCTGTCCTCCTCAGTTTAGCCTTTCCCTGCAGAAGCTGTCTCTTCTGACCAAGCTTATGTATACAATAAATTATTTTCATTAGAAACTGGACAGGTTCTAACTGCTAGAGGGGAGGCGTAGCTGCTCCATGTTCACTCCATAGATTTTTATGTGATGCTCTCTGCATGCAGTTTGAAGGAGAACCCTTGTGTCTGCAGCTGCGTAATGCAAAGGTCTCCTGCAAATAATAATGAGATACAAGATCTACCCTGTTTCATATCAGTCTCCATTCCAGTCTATGAATTTGCAAAACTTTCTCCATCTGTCTCTGTGGTCCTCAATCTTTAATATAGATCCTTGACTCCTCCCCCAGCCTATGCTCTCCATTACAGGCAGGAAAGCTTACCCTTAGTGCTCACACAGCACAGGTCATACTTCATGTAACTATTTTACAACTTATAAAAGACTCAGCTTTAGAGCAAAGAAAAGAAGAGGTTAGTCTCTGCCCACTTCACTGCTTCTGAGGAAAAATTCTGACAAGTAGCTTTAGAAAAGAAAAATGTCATAACTCTGGAAAGAAAAAGATAAGAACTATATGGACATAGTTCTATTTGTTTTTAAAGTGGGAATCATGTATACCAATTTTGTAAAAATCATTATGAAATCAGAGATACAATTTTACAAGTGGTTCATTAACTGCTTTGCAACTAAAATACACATATATCTTAGCCATATAAATCATGTTAGAGATATTTTAATCTTAAAATATGAAGATGAATAAGCCAGATGGTGACAAATCTAATTGAACTAAGTAACTAAGCAGCAGTCTATATTTTAAGCAACTACTATGAATCAGATTTTTTTTGTGCCAACAGTATTGAGTAGGCAGTTGGTTATTCATTAGCATCTATATACTATGCCATGGAAATCCAAAATTCTTTAATAATTTGATCTACCTAGACCAGTGATGGCGAACCTATGGCAGGGTTCGCCAGATAGGACACAAGGCCTCTTGCAGTGCCAGGCAGCCCAAGACACTGGAAGGAAGCTACAATGATGATCCAAACTTCTTCTTCTCCTTCGTTCTACTGTATTAGTGTCCTCAGGTGCCTATACAATTTAAACACATGACAGAGTAGGGAGTAATAAGTTACTGTTTAAATTGTTGCATCGGCACATTGCGAAAAATATATGGGTTTTGGATGTAGTTTGGGCACTCGGTGTCTAAAAGGTTTGCCATCACTGACCTAGACCATATACATTAGAATTGATACAATTGCTTCTTCTGTATAAAATAAAGATCAATAAAATACATTTATACTTCTTCTTTTAAAAGTCTGTATTCAAATGTTATTAATGTCATACAGAAAAGTATGGCTCCTTCATCTGATAGATAAATTAGATTTGACTTGGAAAATCTGAATATAACCATTATAATGACTATTACAATCTGAATATAACCATTATTAGAATGAAAGGAATAAAAGTACAGTCATGGTGCAGTTGTGCTTTTATGAAGTTGAGAAATTGGAGATTAACATAACACTTACTGATGTAATCCATAATGTGTTATGGAAAAAGGTGTGACTCAACTAACGCTGCATAATAGAAGTCAGTATTTAGCAAAATTTTAATATATATACAGCACATGTGAGCTTTCACAGGATATGGCGTAGATAAAAGACAAACACCTACCACCTACAATAGTTAAATATTAATTTTACATTTTCTCATTCTTTCTATTCAGATTATGAGATATTAGTGCCCCTATAATAATAATACTTTAACTACCAGCACACACAACTTGAATTATGAACCATGACCAACAAGTGTTATTACCAAGGAAAATAACCTCCAAGCTATTATTGCCCCTTTACATTTAGCTTCACACATCTAAAATCATTGTAGAAATGGAAATCTACTCTGTTTATCCATATACCGAGGAAGACACAGCTTTGTATTATGATTTATAAATTGGCACTATATACTTATAAATCACATATACATAAAGGGGCACATTTACTTACCTGTCCCTGCGTGATCTCTGAGTTGCGATCCCCGATGAAAATGCACAGTTGCCGCGATTCACTTACAACGTGTGCCTGATATCCTGCATGTGTCGCTTCCCGATCAGGTCCGCCGGAGTTCACCATCTTCTTCCCCGTGCATGCAAGGGGTTGTCCGAATCCATCGGATCATGCGACGGCAGCCCCCCTCCCATTTGTGTCGCATGAAAGCTGACGCAATTGTACCACAATCCGATCACGTGCGACAAAAACCCCTGTTAAATGCGTCACAAAATGGAAATCGTCTGGGTCTGCGGATCCTTAGTAAATGGTGCCCCAATATTCTTTAGTTTTTGGCTGACCGACAGAAAACCATTATGGATTCCCCAATCCTAAATCAGAAGTTACAGGACCGTGTCTAGGGGCAGCTGAAATTGTGTCCACCAGCAATGATAGAGGCAGGTTGATATCTGTGAAATGCTGTATTTTTGGTGTTATTTTGTTATAGAGAGTACATTTAAGAACTTTTCTTCTTGGGAATACCCCCTTAAGTGACAGCCTTGGAGATCTGTTGAATAATTAATTTGTGTGTTGTAAGTAGCACTATGATTATGAGGACAGTTATGAGGACTTAACTGCTCTCTGGCCTTTTGTCTTTGTTTTAAATAAAAACTGTAGTAGGCTGTGGGTTGAATCACTTAGAGTACAGAGAAGAGACTTAAAGAAATCACATTCTTACTTCTATGGATGGCAACCTTGATCCCTGCAGTGGCTCTCCATCTTCTATTGTTTCTGAAACCTCATGGAACCAAACTGGGAAGGTTAAGCATTGTACTTGACATTGTCAAAGTGACATCCCTCATATTAGATGTCATGTCTTTCTACTCTGGATAAAATCACTTCAACCATCTGTACCAAGCATCCACTGTCCATTACAGGTGAACACATACAGTATGTCTTCTGTAAATGACTCTATTTTGTGTCTTGCTAAATAAATCTACTTTCTTGGAGATTTTTTCATGTTTACCACTTCTTGTGGCACCATCCTGTGTTGTTTTCTTGGCCTTTGGCACCACAGAAAACAACTATTTATACTAAAATTAGCAACACCAGTCAGAATGTTAAATTAAAATGTTCTAGGAACATTTCTAGGCTCGCAACCCCTTTCCTTCTTTTGTAATAGATGCAAGATGCGATTTATAGAAGCCATATGTTACCAGAAGTATGCACATTTTGGAGAAAAGCTATATGCCGTTTTATAACAATTAACCATCTGTTTAAATTGCTGGTAGGGATTAATAAAATCTCTGTAGAAACAGAACAAACAATGAAAATACTATCTGAGCCAAGTGCTGATGAATAGTTATCCTTGTGCTATTTGCCGTCTTCTAAGTTGTATATTAGGGTTAAAATAACAAAAAATGTGCCAACTTAAAATGAAAGCATAGGATTCTGTGAAAACAGTAAGATTAAGTAGGCGCATAAATGGTTAGATAGAGATGGATGGATAGATAGATAGATAGATAGATAAAAGTAAATAGATGATAGATAAAGGCTCAAAGACAGAGATAGCTAAAGATTGTAAAACTGATGTATACAAAGGATCAAGTAGTGGTAGGTTGCATAGCTATATAGATAATGACTATGCCTGTTATAGATATTGAAACAGAATGATTAGAACTTTAAGACAACTATTGATGCAAGTTATGGGAATGGAGTCAATGCTGCCTAGCCCATTCTTATATACAGTATAGTTCTGACTTGTTTTCTTAATGTTTTGATCAATAAGGAAGAGTACAATAGCTTATAGCAAATCATATTTACTGTAAAAAAGACCAAGAATGCTGAGAAAAATGTAAGAAAACAGAATTTAAAATAAAGTCAGACAGTAAAATAATAATAGACGTTGTGTGAAGCCGATACCAAGAAAGAAAGATTCAGAGTTTCTCTGAGAAAGATCAAACTACAATAAAAGATAATGAAAGTTTGCTGCCCATTCTTTTCTCAGCCTGTTTATGGTGTGATATATAGCTGTTTAAAGGTGAATCACTTTGAAATTGGATCCAATATTTTTTGTTCTGTCTTTTGAGTTGAAGTGTGTTCGCTGGATGTGCCTGGAGGTGGAATTCAGGTAGATGATGACTAGTTATTTGTGGTAAATGATAAAAGTTATTGTGTGAGAATATGTCTACTCTATTGTGGCAATGATACCAAAGTTCATACAAAAATGTACTGAGCTTCTTGACAACGGGATGAGAAGATTAGAACATCTAGGCTGCACATACACTACAGGGGAAATGTTGAAAGAACATCCAGTCTGGTCTTAGAATCTGTTTTAACATAATTTATAATTTTGAGCAGACTCAAACCTCAAAGTCTGGGTCCCTACCAACCTATGCAGGTTTGAGTCCTCTGGACCCAATTAGAAGTTTTGGACAGGGTCCCAATTCAACTCAGCCCACGCTGTTAACTCTTTAATTGACTTTGCCTGCGTTTTTTAAATCACTTTAACCATGCACCGGAGCAGGGTGCCACCATTTTGGGAAGGATCTTCACCCCCCCCCCAATGACGTCAGAGGGAGTGACGACCCTCCCGAAAATGGTGGCATGCAGCAATGCACTGGCAAAATCGCAAACTCAATAAAGGAAACCTTTCTGGATTTTACTCCATTAATCTACTAGTCCCACTCAGGGAGGGGATGAAATGTCTTTTGTAGAATTCCATCTTTCATGTGAAATCTGAACATATACAAAATCACCCCCAAAGTCATGTCAAAATTATAAAAAATTCATTTCCAGCATATACGTTGGATGGATTCTTCCCCAATCTGGAAAGATGCACTTTACTAAGTTTAATCAATGAATTTGTTGTTGAAAATTGTTGCGGCTTGGAAGTACCACAAGTCCCAGTATGATGTGTGAGCACCGTTCAATAAAGTTCATGTAATTGTTAGGCAGTCTTTTGTGTACTGTATGTTTTTCTTGTAGTATACAGATTGCACAGCGATGTTACCGTGACTGAGGACTAGATACAGATCAGACTGTGAAAGTATCACTGTACAGTATGTGTCTGCAGTCTTAGCTGTTAGTCCAGTTGCTGTGGACACAAGTTGATCCAGAAGTAAGCCAGCAGAAATAAAATCATTCCAATATTTTACCCAATAGTTTTGGCTGATGTCAATAATGTATAAACATCATCGGTATTAACCCCTGAAATACCAGGTGCATTTCAGAGCGAGACTTTCCTTGGCTACTACACATTAGAAAAAAAAATATAGAGTTTGAGGATTCATATCAGTAAATAATATCATTTATCACTTCAAAGCCAAGCAGCAGATGAGTCATGATCACATTTAATGATAATTGTATTAAAAAGCTTATTGACAAGTAGCGAAAATAACTATTTCATAGTTTCCCAATTGCTAGAAGTTGCTTCCTGTCTTCTTTCTGTTAATAAATATTCTGCACAAAACTTTGAATAAACTTTGAGCTACACAAGTGAAACAACTCAATATGATCTGAAGTGTTCCTAATTTGTTATTAGGATGCATTGAAACTGACATTAGAACATTATGTTATATTATATTATGATTTCTTATTGAAATGTAGATAACATGCATAAATAGTCTGCTGCCGTGGAGTTAAAATGTTTCATTCTACTCTAATTACTTCTGGATATGCCATGGAAGATTGAAACAGCTTGTCAAAAGCAATGGTACTAGAGTAAAAATGTGACACGTGTCAGGGAAATATCCCTTTATCTCGATGTGATGGTGGTCCAAATCATTGTATAGTACGAGCTGCTCGGTGAATCACTCAGACCTTCACATGTTTGAGAGAATTCCAATTTATTTAGGTTGCAGACAGTTTTTATAGGTTCTTGAGACAAAGGAGCCTATTGACCATACCCACATTCCATTAGCCTTCAAGAGGATGTAACTGAAAGATTATCCGTGTACACGGGGGGATGGTGGGAAATGGTACATAGGAGTCTTTTCTATCAATAGAGCCAAAAATCTTTGTATAGATACATGTTACACAAAAGAAAATGGATTCCATTCCCTCACAATTCCTCCCTTTTGTGAATAATTTCAGGTACTGCTCAGGTGGTACATTGACATGTGCTAGTCACACATCCAGGACTTATCTAACCTCTTCACCTGCTTCCCTCCTGAGCATCCTGAACATTATATCACAACACAATCAATTCGGTCCTAATATTAATGGTAGGTTCTCTACACTCTCTTGGCCAAATTGTACATAGGTATAACCACTCCCTCTGTAGAATTAGGTGTATACCTAGATTGATATCGCACAATCCTTGGTTTCCTTCGCCACAGTTTTACAACAAGCCAGATTACTACTCTTATGCAGATATAAACAAATACACATAACAAAATGATTTGAAATGTTGCTTGCAAAACTCCCATGAGCCACCCAAAAGTACCCTTAAACCAATTGGCGGGGTTTAAGGATGCGAATGTGTCAGACCACCAGCTGTCCTTATTACTATCATGCTCCTTGAGCCATCTATCTCTAAAATCAGCAATTTTTGCTAAATTTGTCTTAATTTGCATGTTGCCTTGAGGATCGATGTAATGACAACATGTTGGCCCTATGACTTGACACATGCCACCCTGGAACGCAGTGATGTAATCTAAAACTAATGTATGTTGGTTGGTTACCACAATTAACTGTCTCTGGATGACATTTGTCTTATTCACAGCCCCCAAAATCTGAAAAATTTGTTGATCTAGATAATCTGTGGCTTCTACCAATTTATCCCACATCTGCATTATCATAGGATAAATAAAAAGTGTGCTGAAGATTGTGTTAGCTGTTCCCATCTCCACCACATGTGGGCGTCCGTCTGGTCTAGGAAGATTATCTGCTTTTCTCTTGTGTAATGTGTGCTTGGGAATAAGATTCACATTTGGTATGGGGGACAATAAAAGTGGCAGGAGTAAGGCGAGCCAGTGTACAAACTCCTGTAAAATTGCTAGGAAGCCATTTATAAGCCTGATGGCCACATACAACATATATGTTTTTCGGTACTCCAACGACAGTGCCATTAAAAAGCTCTGCTACCCATCTGACTAGCATGTTCACCTTCAGGATTTCACTCACTTCCTGTTGGAAAAAGGTGTCATTTGAAAGGAAACCTGCAAATCCAACAATCTTTGGGTAATACATCATCTCTCATATCTTTTAAAAGGACTTGGTGATGCTTAATGAGCAAGTTATCCCAATCCCCACTCAACATCTCGTTGAAAGTTCTTCCAAGGGGTAATATCAATAGTATCTTAAGTAATATTAACATTTGGAGATACAGATTCATCTTCATGAGCAGCTGGATTCAATACTCTTTTGCAATGGCTGGCGTGAATCCAATTAGGCTTCCCTTGTAACTTCACGGAAGTAGATGTGGTCAGAAGGACTTGAAATGGTCCTTCAAAACGTGGCTCAAGGCTTTTTCTCACATGTCGCTTCAAGACCACCCAATCTCCAGGTTGTAGATTATGTGATCCTCCTACTGCATCATGGTCTGGAATAGAAGCAAAAACTTGTTTATGCACCATAGCTAGATGTTTTTGCAGGGCTTGGACGTATCCTGTCAATTCTCCATGGTACATCTGTAAAACTTGTGGAAAATATAAGCCCATTCTAGGAGCAGATCCAAAGAGAATCTCAAAAGGTGAGAGGCCTGTTTTCCTGTTGGGAGTGTACCTTATAGAAAATAAGGCCAAAGGAAGACAATCAACCCAGTTCTTCCCTGTCTCTTCCATGGCTTTCTGAATTTTTAACTTAAGAGCCCCATTTAACCTCTCCACCTTCCCACTACTCTGTGGATGATAGGGGGTATGGAAGGCCTGTTCAATCCCAAGTGCTCCCATTACCTCCCTCATCACCTCCCCTGTAAAGTGGGAACCTCTATCACTCTCTATTGTCTCTGGAATCCCAAATCTTCAGACTAGCTCCCTCATTAACTTCTGTGCTGTGTTTTTTTTTTTTTTGCTGTGGCTTTTGTCACAGGATAGGCTTCAGGCCACCCAGAAAAGAGGTCCACACACACAAGTACATATTCATAGCTACTTACCTTTGGTAGCTGTATATAGTCAATCTGCAACCTCTGGAAGGGGTAAAGCGGCTTCGGAGTATATATATGAGGGTCTTCACTACTCTCCCTACATTGTACTAGGTATATATAAACATACTTGTGTAAATGGACAGTAGCAAAAGTGAATCTAAGTGATACTCAATACTTATCCACCACGGAGCATATAGAGTCTTAGACTGGTGAACCATCATAGGGTAAAGGGCCCTTGGCAGACATTGCTTGTCACCTTTTTGCCATAGTCCACCCTCCGCCTCTTGGGCCCCTATTTTGCTCCAATCTTGTTTCTCACCTTCTGGAGCCTGTTTTTGTAAAGTCTGAAGTATAGACAAATCTACTGGGCCAGCGAGGGTCACGGACTGTACTGATCCAGGCTCCTTTCCCCTAGGCTTTCCTAGTAACCAGTATGGTCACTTCATGTATTAGAGCTTCATAGGTTTTACCTTCTATTATGGACCTTTATGTAACACTAAGGCCTCTATCAGCTATTTCAAAGTCTCATAGTTGTTGATAAACTTACTATATGAAGTCAGGAATCATAAGGAATCCCACAAGACTCACATTCTTCCCCTCTGCCACTTTACACCCCTCCATCAGTGCCTTCACCTCCGCCTCCTGTACAGACAGGTAGGTCAGGAGTGGTTCTGCTGCTGTTACCTCATGTTGTGTGACCGCTGCACATCTGATGTAGAATTAACCTCATTCCTGGTTTCTAAAGCCATCTACAAAAAACTCAAAATGCAGATTAATGATATATTCAGTTCTGACATTACAAAAAGGTAACTGGTTCATTTATCATTAAGTTAATAGAAAATTTTAAATACAACCCGTCTACCTCATGTCTCCCCCCTTTGAATCTAGCGAAAATAGTGGAGCTGGATTCAATGTAATACATCATAAAGAGGGCACATTGTAACCAAGGTTTCTAGTCATGAAGAGGTGAAATGATAGTAACAGGATAATCCAAAACTACTACAGAAGCTTTTTATACGTAGGCAGCAGTAGGATACAAAACCAAGAAGGATCCAGGTTGTCATGTGACACACGATCAGCAGAGCTTCCGGCCTGTGTCCTCTCCTCTGAGGTGCTTGGCTTAAACTTAAATGAGAACAATAAAAAGTGAACAATATGTTCCAGAAAAAACACAGTTTTGGGACCAATGCCGATGTATCAATGCTGTATAATTATAAAACTATAGAGTCATACTGGGGACACATGCTGGGGGCACATACTGGGAGACAGTGTTACTGAGCAGAAGCATCACTAGAGACAGTGATGTAGGAGGCTTCTAGGTGTGTTATAACTTCTGCCTAAAAAGCTCCTAATAATAATCTCAGTCATAGCTGTTGAATAGGAGTAATAGTGTAGGGATCATAGGGAGCTTTTACTCCTGGTTAAAACAATAAATTACAGATGTTGCATTTGAATCAAACTCAAAATCTGCTAAGGACCATGAGGGTTATCAATAATGAACACACATTCTCATTGTTCCTTTCTTCTCTTAACATTCCAACATGTGCTCCCCCTCCCCCCCCTCCTGTGTTCACTGAGACAAGGGGGGGAGGCAGCCCCCTCCTTCTCCCTGTGGTGTCTGTAGTACTAAGTGTCCCAGCATACCAAAGAACAAAGAAAGAATCCAACACACCATTTGTAACATCTAAGTTCACTCCAATTGCAAAATTGCTAAAACTTTTGACCACACCCTTCAAACTTTTAGGTGTATTATAAAGTTTTACACTACATTTCTGATGTTTTTAAACATAAATCACAGGATCTCTCAGGTCCAAGCCTACAATGAACAATTGTCCACAATTGTGTGCTGTGCTTTCCTCACATCTGGTAACTGATGAAATACCACTAGCACTACACATGATATAGGCAAAACACATATTTATCTCTTTGCCATAATCTGCAGGACGGTATAAAGGAATAAACTCATAGAACATCTACAGTATCTGGCAAGGGTCAGCTCAGGGAATCCAATTTGGACTGCACAACCGTCCAGGAGCTCTCCCCACAGAAGACCAAAATCCGTAACAAATATGTTACTACCCGGGTTTTTGGACCTTGTAGTTCTGAGAGGTGACTCTTAGATAAGCAGGCACAGTCTCCTACATTTATTCCCTGGGTACTATATCTTAGTTGTCTTCTAAAGTTACAACAATACAGCTAAATACAGCTAAATACAGCTGAGCGGACTGTGGGATGCAAATCCAAAGATCTTTAGGCAATGCATCATTACCCATACCACTGGTCTACTAAAGTATATCAAAGTGAGAAACATCTGCCCCCTACAGGACAAACATCTGAACACTACGTCTTTGTTCTCTGCAGAGCCCGCACTTTTTCAAATCTAGTCTTGACCGGATATATTCCAGTGTGGGGGTTGGGTCTAGGTGCCACATTGCATGCACATGTCTCCGCCAGTCTGTTTCTTTGTTTCCATACATCAATTCATCCACCATTTTTGGGTGGAGGCAGAAATTTTTTCTACTAAATGTTGTCTTTTGTCTGTCCAACGTTTCTGTCCGTCATCGTCATAACACTCATACATCACACAATTTCTTATGGCTGTTTCTTTATAACCTCCTCTGGTCACTTCCTCTGTAACTTTCTTCTATCCACTTGCAATTTCCATCATATCATTATCATTATGCAACCAGCCTTTGTTCTTTTAAGAACCTTTCCATTTACCAACATACAAACAACCATCTTTTTGATATACTTGTCCTTTTTCCAACATTCTCTGACATCCATTTTACAGCTTCTTTTTTTTTTTATATCATTCAAGATCCGTACGTCTGGTTTTCCCTCTGAATTGCCTCTCATCCTACCTAGCAATTTTTCCCATAATTTTCCTATATTATATCTCTAGTGCCGGCACACCCTCGCAGTCCCCCACTCTTCCTTAGGGCAGTTTTAACCACTTCTAATTCTAAAATTTTTTTTTTTTTTTTTTTTTTTTTAAACCGTTTGCCCGTCAAGAGATGACTGCAGTCCCCTTCCATGAAGCAGCTCTGGAACCTACCACACAAAATAAATTTATAAAGTCCGACTGTCCAAACTCAGTCTACTTTGTCTCAAGCGAATTACGTTCCAAAAAGCTGCTTGTCTAAGAGACTCTTTAGGTAGGGGCAATTCCTAGCACGTTCTTAAAACCAGTACAATACAGTATCACAATAGCGCTATCAAACACACATGTTCAAACTCACACAATATCCATATACACTACCACACATCACATGGAGTTTTCAAATAAACTAACAAGATTCTTTGGACTGGGCAATATAGGCATGCAACTCACCGGACGTGGATCAATCTAATCAAGGAGCGACAGAGCAATTTTGTAAGAAAAAAACTTCTTACCTTTTTGTGCAGCTGCATGGTCTGTCTGTCCTGAAAGGATTATCCCTAAATTCTCCGGTAGGCGTCATGCAAACCCAGGTCGCTGTTCGAGCGCCATGTTTTGTCAGGGAAATATCCCTTTATCTCGATGTGATGGTGGTCCAAATCATTGTATAGTACGAGCTGCTCGGTGAATCACTCAGACCTTCACATGTTTGAGAGAATTCCAATTTATTTAGGTTGCAGACAGTTTTTATAGGTTCTTGAGACAAAGGAGCCTATTGACCATACCCACATTCCATTAGCCTTCAAGAGGATGTAACTGAAAGATGATCCGTGTACACGGGGGGATGGTGGGAAATGGTACATAGGAGTCTTTTCTATCAATAGAGCCAAAAATCTTTGTATAGATACATGTTACACAAAAGAAAATGGATTCCATTCCCTCACACACGAAACGTGGTTTCATCCTGAGATGTGTCATTTACTATAAGCTGTATTATGTCCTTTAATCAACAAGCTTTCCTAAAATGTTTTTAATTAAAATTGTGTTGAAAATCAAGTTTTGGCATTGGGAACCTTTTCCTTCCTTGCCAATTTCTTAATACTAAACCTCTATTAATGTGCCAGTTTTTACCAGTAGACAGTCAGTGAATGAAGTCATTCATCATATTACACCAGGGTTCTGCACTTTCAATTCTACTTTTATTTGATCTGTTTGGTTTATTTACTTCTAAGTAAATAAATAAATTGAATGTTGTCTTGTTTTCTTTGCTATAAGGACAAAGAAAAAAAATTGAGTAGCATTTATCAATGCGTTTGACTGGTTTTCTGATTTTTCTTGATACTGTTTTGACGTGGTTTGGGTTTTTGAGGGTTTTTATGAAACATTTCAGTGAAGTGCACTAACCAGGAAAAATTTGTGACTAAAATCATTGGGGTTTGCGCCTTCAAATGTCACAATAAAAACTGCAACTTCATTGATAGTGGTTTAACATCTGTCCTAGAGCATTTTGCGGCAGATGATGGAGGTTTTTCGGGCCCCTTTTCAATTCAGGCTCCAAAAAAGTTGCAAAATTTGCTGCAAAGCCAGGTATAGTATAATTAGGATGTAAAAAAACAACACAAGCTAAGCAACAAATTGCATTGAACAAGCTAAAATTAATAATAAATTTCCCCCTATGATCTTTAAAGGGGTTTTCCCATGAAGTAAAGTTAGGCCCTATCCTCAGACCCCTCATCGCTCTGTTGTATTAATAGAGGAGACAGCCATGTATGACAGTTCTGCTCCATTAATCCCTATGGAGCTGACAGAGATCGGTGAGTGCCGCCTTCACAGGATAGGGCTTAACCTTTGTTCGTGGAAAACCCCTTAAAACCAGAGACTATAAAAGACTATATTGAATAGTGAAAGACACATTCAAATTATTGTTTTCCAAAAACAAAACACAAGGAATAGAAGGCCTTTCCAGATTAAAGCCATCTATGGTCACTGCTGCACACTGATAACCAGTAGCCCCTACATTTAGTTTATGGAGATAATTGGTTATTGGTTCACAGTTGCCAGATGCTTTATGAAAGCAGGACTTAATGGAGAAAACATACGATTTCCTCCTGAGCCAGATATTTGGCTAATATTTATTCAATTCTGAAGGTGATGTAACACAATGACTAAACAGTGCACCACAACCCATATTAACTTCACCCAAGAGTTGTAGCTACATTTAACCTGTTGTTTCAAATGTATGTGCTATCTTAAAACTTTCTTGCCATAGTCTGCAGTTATCCCCCAGGTCCTTTTATTAATGTCATGTTTGGTGAAATCACATTTTACCCATTGATGTAACTTGACGCTGATGGGCTCCAGTGCAATGTCTTTGCCAGGCCCCAACTATAAGGTATAGTTTATAGTACTAGCCATTTCATATGGGAAAGTGAGACCTTATGGGCCCCCTATGCCTCTTGGGCCTGGTTGTGAATATACCCTCTGTACCCCCTCAAATTATGCCCCTGATTTTAGCTATCACAGCAACAATGATTCTTTTGTAGCATGCCATGATTTTCCACCATCAATGACATCATCTATGTCTTTGCTATAAACAAATAACAAGGTTTCCCTCCAGATCATGTCCATAAAGAAGATTATGTCCATAAAATTACATCTTGGAAATGCAAGTATATTGTTGTATATATCTTAATCCTGAAAAGGTAGCACTTATTTAAGAATATAGAAAACAGCATACCCTTTTATAGGCTTGTACAATCTTTTTTTAGGCTTGGAATAACCTTTAGCCTGTGGGTCAGGTGCAGCAGGGTCTTTGGTCAACCTGTAGAGGTTAACCCGCAGCAGCACATTAAACAGAATGTATACAAATCTCATTGAAATGCTGTAAAAAAATACTAAGAAAAGCTACTTCTGCATCAAGTTTAATATCCTAGGAGAAGAAATCAACCTTTGCAACCTTAGAGCTTCATCAACCTTGAAACAGAAAGATGGAGTCTAGAGGCATGGATTTTCAGAAAGATTTGCTGCACAATGTCTTCCCCTTATCTATCTATGAGCAGCTAACAAAATATATTGATAATAATGTGAATCCAGACCATTCATGATCATCACAGATGTTGTAGACAAGAACCAGAGGAATTACGTATTAACAACTTTTTTTCTTATTGACAAACAAATCTTTCCTGTAAATGTACATATAAGAAAGCAGAAAATGATGACCTATTACCGATTGTAAATTACATTCACGGATCAAATGGGTTAACAAATAATACACTACAATTTACTATCCCTCTGAAACAAAATAGAAATTAGCAGTTTGCCAGGCTGAAATTATTTATTTAATCAAACTTACCATCTATCCATAAACATCCACATAAAATAATCATGGCTTGTATCTGCCAGCATGCAATCAAAGAGGGGATACCGAAATATCGGTGCAGCTGTACACAAAGCCGCACATCCACGCGCCTCCATCTAACGCATTACACTGCCAACCCATTCATTAGTCTACTGCTAATGATCAGAGGTATTTATGCAGCTGTTCCTCCCAAGTCTAGTTTCGAGCCTGAAATGTATTATTGTTGTTACAAACAATTGAACACAGATTATAACAACACCAATTCTTCCTGCCGAATGAATATCAGTGCACTTAAATGGTCCATTTGTTAGAGAACAAACCATATAAATAAATAAATAATGCAATAACAGTAGAATTTAATGGTAATTGTCATTATGGAAGTTACTTATTGGTGTAACTACAGAGACAACAACGTCATGAAATATTCCCAGCATAAACTATTATACTGCTACTGCGCTTGAAGCATTTTTTGTCAAAATATTCTATGGTTAGCTTCATTTTTCTACTCCAAAGCATCAAATCTCTTGCATATACCTTTTTTTGAAGGGTAACATGTTGGCTGTCTGCAGTAGCCACACAAATGAGTTTTGGAGCTCGGAGCTGTATAGAAATACAGTTGAAATCAGAAGTTTACATACACTAAATAAATTTCACTAAATTATTTCTATTTGCCAAATGCCAGAATAATGAGAGAAATAATTTTTATTATTTTCAGCAAAGTCAAAAGTTTACTTACATTTCATTAGTATTTTTTGCTATTTAATTGTTAGTAGGAATTTGGGCTCATTCCTGCATGGTATAAGAGAGCCATGTTGGTGAGCTACCTTGCTCGCACATGGCTTTTTACCTTTGCCCAAACATTTTCTAAAAAATCAGGGATTTGTGATGGCCACTCCAAAACATTGACTTTGTAACCAGTTTGGCAGTATGCTCTGGGTCATTGTCCATTTCCAAGATCCATTTGTCCTAAAGCTTTAACTTCCTGCCTGATGTCTTGAGAAGTTGCTTCAGTGTTGCCACATAATGTTCTTTCCTCATGGTGCTCTCATGAGTGCACCAGTCCCTCCTGCAGCAAAACAATCCTACAACATAATGCTGCCACCCCCGTGTTTCACAGTTTGGATGGTGTTCTCAAGCTTCTCCCTTTTTCCTTCAAACATATACATAATAGTGAAGTCATTATTGTCAATATAGCCAAACAGTTCAATTTTGGTTTCATCAGACCACAGGCCATTTTCCTTTGTGCATTTGCAAACATTGATCTGGCTTTTTATGTTTCTTTTGGAGTAATGGCTTCTTCCTAACAGAGTGACCTTTTGATCTATATCATTGTTCTTGGGTTGCATTTCATGGGTCATGTCAATCACTGGTTATAGAGGTGGAGCTGGGAGGTGCTGGACAGGCACAGCCACACCCAAGATGCACTGAGGAGCTCATTTGTATAATCATTTAAAAACAGATTTTTCTTTGAAACAAAGGATAACTGGAAACAGGAGGTGAGCCTGGAAAATATATAAAGTCTCCGACACAATGCTGTTTCTACCTGTGGAGAGTTTTAGGAGCTGAAAAATCTGTAGCTGTTTTTGCATTTCCCTAATAAGCATATTCATTTTTACATTGTATTTCAGAAGGAGAAACTCATAAATGGTAAAGACTAAAAGCTTTCTATCATTAAATCCCCAGCACTACCAGGTTTTCTCATTAACACTGTTCTGCATTTTGCTTCTTGCTTTTAAAAGCCTTCAGTCTGTTCTGACTTACTTTAGGTCTGTTGCAGGTCAGCGCACAAAGAAGACTTCTCCTCACTCACGTTCACAGAGCTTCTCATACATGAAGACTTACTACACTGCTATTTCAGAAAGACAACAGAAGAGAATCTTACAGAAACAGTGCAGAAAATATACTCCGGATAACAAAATGACACATTCTCTTATTCACTGTTATTAACAAAAATACAGCAACTCATAAATATAATTCCAACCTGTCACATCAGTCCTGGTGTGTACAATTTCAGTTGCCCCTAGACACGACCCTGTAACTCCTAACTTAGGGTTGGGCCACAATCTTGGATTTCTGTGTGATGGCCATGGTGCTGAGTTTCTCTCTCTGCTTCCTGCACTCTAGCCATGTCCCCCTGCATTCCAGGATGGAGCTCACACACTGATATACATGTACACTGACGTGAAGAGTGTAGAGCTATGGACAGATAAGTTCTTTATCTGGGGAGGCACAGCAGATCTGGTGTGTTGTAGAATAGCAGAGATGTAGGAGAGCTGACTGTCATTGTGTGCAATAGCCATCTTATGGATCTCATCATCTCTGATCTGTCTCATCTTATTCTATGATACTAGCACAGTGTTCAGAAGGTAATGAAAGTGTATATAAACCTTGTACCCTGATAATCCTACCACACTGTCAGCTCACAGAACTAGATGATATAATGTGTCTGCTTAGAGAGTCCCTACACACACCCTGAGAAATAACAGCTTCCACCCCAAACATACCAGACAGTCTATCATATGCCATACACTACAACCGTATCTGTTCAGACAAGACAGACCTGGAAAAACATGTCCTGGAGCTCAGATCTGAATTTCTCCAGTTGGGCTACAGACCAAAAGTGACTGATAACCAAATACGAAAAGCAGCAGCCATCAACAGAGACCATTTACTTACATATAAAGAGACCTTAACAGGAGGTCAGAGTACCCCTAGAAGTCACTTATAGCCCACAAATGGAGATTCTGTGTCATATTTCCAAGAAACTCCACTTCAGTCCATCCGGCAACCACCAAATCTGAAACAACTGGTTGTACGGAGTGCCCAGAGACCTCCATTAGAAAATGGTACCTCATCCTGCCTGCAAAGCAGATGTAAACTGTGCCAGTACATTCGTACAGGTGACCAGGTACCTGTACCTCAATCAGAGCAGGTACATAACATCAAGGGGACCTTTTCCTGCAGATCTTCTAATGTGGTCTACCTTATCATGTGTCAGCAGTGTTCAACCAAAGGCCTTTATGTTGGGAAACATGCCAGAGACTCCATCAGCGTATGAACTCACACAGATCTGATATTAAAAATGAAAAGAAAGATCTCCCATTAGCTGCACATTTCGCCAGAGAGGACCACACTATATAGGATTTACTGATTACTATTTTAATAGGATATTTTAAGACACAGAGGGAAAGGAAAGAATGGGAGTATAAATTAATGAGGAGATTCAACACCTTGCAAAGTGGTCTTAACATTCATGCCAGCTTCATGACCTCCTACCTCTGAGCTGGAGGCAACAAGCAGATAAGAACCAGGGCTCATGTGTCTCGCCTCATAGGTATTTAGTGTTTTTATTGCCGTCCTGTCATAAATAAGATGTCCCTGTATTTATAAATCTGTTGTTTTAAAGTTTTTGTAATATCCTTTGATGATCACTACTGTGTGTGTATAAAATGCTGTGAATTTTCTGTTTCATGCATAACATCATGTCTGACGAAGAGAACTAGTATTCTCAAAAGCTCACCATCAAATATACTCAGTTAGCCTCAAAAAGGTATCGTCTGATTTCTTCACTCTTCTTCTACAAGGAAAAAACATTAGTCTACAGAAAGCTAGAATCCACTTGTCTATGTGTTAACACTAGTGGTAGTGGCCAGTGGCAGGCAATCTGTAGATTGGCTAGTAGTGTACATTAGTATTTGTAAGTCAATGTCAATTTATAAGCACTATGTAATCATCAATGAACCAAAGACAGGTTGTGGAAGAATCGGTCAAAAAACTCAATTGGTGTGGAGAATGGTCTCCATTGGTCTCCATCTGGTCTGGCCTAGTGTTCATCTTTTTTTTATAAGCTGATTTCCCAAAATACAAAAACTGCTACCGTTAATACTGGTTTACCTCAAACAGCCTTTCATTTAAAGAGTAACTGTTATTTCAGATGATTTTTAATATTGTTGGGGGAAGACTGTTCTGAACATTTTCTAATATACTTCGTTAAGAAATTCTGCTTAGTTTGAAACAGGCTGCAATTTTTCAAATAGTTACAATGTTACTTTTACGTTGCTATGGCAAATCTGTCTACCAGATTGAAGATGGATCTTCTTTCCTCTCCCCACAGTTGTGAGTCCTAACCCTTTCTACAGTCACCCTGGCTGTAGTATGCTATGAGCAGTATTTTCAAGCTCTATAGACAAACACTTTACAGGCTGGAATACGCATCTCTATGAAAGGGAGTAACTTGATTTTTTTTCCAAACTAAGAAAAATTTGTTATTGCAGTATATTAGAAAAATGATCATCACATCTCCCGCACACAATAAAAAATTATTTTAAATGACAGTTACACTTGAAAGGAAGCCTACCACTCTGATTGGGACGTATTCACCATTAACAGCCCTATGCTTATTAGAATCTTTGCTCCTGTACTTTAGGTAAAAAATAACGTTTATATTTATTTAAATATAGCACAAGTGCTTTAGGGGAGCATCATCAGAGACCATCTGAGGTCTCTGGATCATGTATACCAGACAAAGCACTTCAGTGATATTTTTAACCCCTTAACAACCAGGCCCTTTTTTGTTTTTAACTCTCCACCCTCAAAAATTCATAACTGTTTCCATGTCAACAGGCATGTGGTGTCTTGTTTTCTGTGTAGCAAATTGCAATTTGTAGTGACAGTATTTGATATTGTGTACAAAAATTCCTAATGGTTTGAAATTGGTTAAAAAAAATGTATTTTCCGCATTCTCTTGTAGGCTTGGTTTTTACGGCTTTTAATGTGCGCTCCAAATGAAATGTTTACTTCATTCTTTTGGTTGGTATGATCACAGGGATACCAAATTTATATAGGTTTTTTTTATGTTTTCATACATTTACAAAAATTAAAACATCCCATACAAATAAAAATATTCTTCATTTTGCTACATTTTTTACAATTTTTTAACCCTAGGTTGTTTTTACTACTTTAACCCTAGGTTATCTTATTGATCCTACCATACACTGCCATACCACAGTATGGTAGTGTATGGGGATTTGTCACATCATCTATTACAATGTGCAAATCACACATTGTAAGAGTTAAAACTATGTTCGAGGTTGTCAGATAGCCACTCCCTGCTGACGTCACGGGCAGTAATGATCCAAGCCAACATGGCTGTGCCCACGTGGCTTTTTAATGTCGCTGGCAGCTTGTAAGCCCTCTCCAAACACCCGCAGCTGATGTTAAGGGGTTAAAAAATATATGCAATGAGATAGGAACTTTTCATTAAAAAAACACTGAGTTTCATAGGGCTAGAGTTGTTATATACTAATTTCCAGGACAATTAAAGCAACATCTATTTGGACTGAACATCCAGACCCGGGATCAAATCTTATGAATATATTTGCTCATTTCTATCATTTGATTTAATCAATGTAAATCCATTCGTTGAATCAGAAGCATCCCTGTATCTCAGTCTACGCACTCATTGCAAACATCTAAGCAATGCTGTAACATTAATACCATGCTGTGTGTTTGAGCCTTCTGTAGATACCGGATTAGAAAGTTGCTTCCTTTGATACAATGTACATTATGTCGTAAAGTACAGGGGGAGTCAAATACCATTTTTCCCTGTTTTAGGGTGTTCATCATGAGGCACAGACTCCGTTTTACCTAATGTAAGTTTCTGGGCTGCTGATTTGTAATTGCATTTAGAGGTATAAATTGTTGCTGGAGGGAATATGTTCACCTTCCTTGTTTCTCTCACCAATATTGTCACTCTAGAATACAGCAAATTAAGTAAAGCTCTCTTAAATGACAGGCTATTTCTTAGGGGAGCAGAGTGGAACAGAACAATAAAGCGAACGCACAGGGAAATGTTTGCTCGGAATATAAGAGATGCCTTCAAAGAAGCAATCTGGCTGAAATCAAACCTGGAGAAAAAAGAAACATAATTTAAGTCTCTTTATTGAAAAGCTCTTTTTTTCCTTCCCTGAAATGCTAAAGCTTCAATAGGCCACATCTCATGTTTCTCAAAGTATATGATTTGAGCTGGAGTTTGCTTCTTTTTGTAAGTTTTACAAGTTATAGGATATTTTTACAAAATCTCACAATCTTCAAAAGAATCACATTGTAGCATGCCTGTGTCATTAACACTATTACTGCCAGAATACATTTATTGATCAACCACTGCTGTGGTCATATAAGTTCATAGATTTTGGTCATATTGAAATTTTGAATCTTAAAAGTTCCCCTCTGGCAAGTTTAACACTAATTACCTGATGTGTCAGTATCTGATCACGTGGCTGTGTTGGAGGTACTATAAATCTGCTAATATTCCCTTTGAGATTACTTAAAATTGGTAGGTGGTACTGTTGGTGGGATATTGGTATTGAAGTATATTTTTATTATTAAAAGCCTTGAAGACCGGCACTTGAAAGGACATCCTGGATACTGTAGCATCGCCTGTTGTATTTATCCAGGTTCGCCCTTCCAAGTCACTTCCCCTCCAGGTATTCCAATGGGACCCATCCCCTTGGGATATATAGACCCCTATTTGATTATCAAAGGTATTATAGATTTTACCATGACTTAATTTAAACACTAAGGTGAGTGGCCAATTCACATATTACTAGTACTAGTAAGTTTGTAACTGCATACGAATTGTCCTTTTGACAGTACCATTATTCTATACTTGCCTTTCCTACTGTGTTTAATGCCCAGGGATTGCTGTTTTTTTCCCAGTGATAACCCATTATTCAACCCCTGGCATAGAAATAGTTAAGTAAACTTCAACTTCTGAAAACTTTTGTCCACTTGAAGGATTTAGGATACATAAATATGTTGATAATATATCACATTCCCAAGCACTTGCTGGTCAACAAGTTATTGATATTTTCAGAATGTTCAATGTCCAGAATATAATATTTCATTTAAGTTACATGTGACTCTATGATTATTAATAAAGTGTATAGAAGGTTTGCAAAAGGCCTCATTCTCTTCACCCCTATGAGCGGCTAGTATCACCTTAAGGTAAAGCTGTTATCTAAGGCTTTGACTAGTGGAGAGCACAATATAAATATGCATTCGCTCATTAAGTTTCATCTCTCACCCATAATACTGTTGATTTCTTACCACACTGTGTTTTTCATAAAACAATACTTTTTTACGTAAAATTAACACAAAAGCTGCATTTTCAGAACTCCGAGCAAATCATTAAAATATGGAATTGAATGTTTATATAACATTTACAGCACCTCATTGTCAGTGGCCTTGAATTCCGTTTTCATTGAACAATATAATCTTTTTTATTATTGAAATAGTCAAATTCATTTCATTTTCATGACTTCTTTTTGAATAAATAACATGAAAAGGCCTGGGTTTTACACTGCGATAAAATACAGTATAATGGTGCTTTTTATATAGGCAATACCAATTGGATTTTTAAGCAAAGTCTGTTGGCATGGAATTAGGGAAAAATCTCATGATTGCAGGTTAGATAACAACATCGCTCAATTTTATTTCATGTGTTATACAAGAACTGAGCAGTAGATAATGTCAATAGGACCAACTATTGTGCATCATTTCTAGAAAAGCACTTAGCTAATGGATGGTTTTTATTCTCTTCATATCATATTTGCTTTGCTTTATCAAATAGTAAAATGTACATGTAGTTAGCAATATTCCTTTATTTTAGATTGAACAGTATTTCATTACAAGGTTTGTACAGAATTATAAAAACTGTTTCTTTTTTTGTGCATAAATTGAACCACACCAGTCCAAGGCTTATGTCAGGTACTGCAGCTCATGTATGCTGATAGCAGATAAGACTGAGCTGCAATGCCATAAATGCATCCCATGGACATGTCTGCCACTATTTCTTTTGAATAAAGAAAACCTATTTTTTCTAATTTTTAATAAACCCCTTATGGCAACGGAGAAGGGGTGGGGCTTTCCTGGTTCTGGCCAATATTTGTCAATTAATTTGGGGAACTTATTCATATATCTGGATACTGTTTGTGTATTGGTATGTCCATTTTTCATTGATGCAGATGGGATCTTCTTATTCTCTGGGCTAAAACACACTAATATGCTTGGTTCATGAATCATGGAATGTGTGGTGGCTGCATCACAGTAGGGGAAAAGCAGTGCCAAGCTGTAAACTTGATTACAGTACAGCGCTATTATCCTGGTTGAACTTGAGGGACATGTATTTTGTTCTCCAACAAACTATGTAGCCATGTCTGGAGGTTTTGTGGAGGTTCCTTGCATCATATATAGATATGACCATGGAAAACAAGGCACTGCTAATCACCTGGCAAATACAATCCCAACAGTAAAACTTGGTGGTGGCAGTATTATGCTATGGAGTTTTTTTTCAGCTGCAGACGGCTGGTTGCAATTGAAGGAAAGATGAATGCAGCCACATACAGGGATATCCTGGATGAAAATGTCTTCCAGAATGCTCTTACCTTACAACAAGACAATGACCCTAAGCAAAAAGCTAAAATAACATAGCAGTGGCTTCAGAACAACTATGTGACCATTCCTAACTGGCCCAGCCAGAGCTCTAACCTGAACCAAATTGAGCATCTTGAAGGAGAGATTCAAAAATGGCTTCCACCAACGTTCACCATCCAATCTGAGGGAACTGGAGACAATCTGCAAGGAATAATGGCAGAGGACCTCCAAATGCAGGTGCTTTTTGCATCATTCCCAAGAAGACTCATGGCTGTACTAGCTCCAAAGGTGCTTCTACTCAATACTGAGCAAAGGTTCAGAAGATTTCTGACCATGTGATATTTTGTTTTTTCTTGTTTAATAAATTAGCAAAAATATCTACATTTAATTATTTTCTATCAAAATGGAGTGCAGAGTGTACATTAATAAGCAAAATAGAACTTTTTTTGATCTTTCCAATTGGCTGAAGAGTGAATAAAAAACATTTAAAGGGGTTTTATACTTTCCTTATCCTCTTTAGGTCCACCTGTTGTGCCCCATTTAAACAAATTGAGTAGTCAAGAAATACTGTAGACATAAAAGACCTGCAGAGAAAGCAAACATTACTGTTAATAAATATGTAATGCTCAGATACTTCATGAACTGCAATTTCAAATTTTCAACAACAAAAGTGCTCAAAATTTATTTTTAAAATGTAGTTTACATTTGCAAAAGTATTTCACGGCTATCCCCTCTTTGTATGGATGTTTTAAAAGTAATTTCATTCTTAAAATCCAGAACTGTCTTTTTTTACTCAACTCCAGTGTATTAATTAAATGTTACTTCTACAGGTATAGCACTGGTTAGGAAGACCAAAGGTGCATCAACTTATTTTGGTAATGCATAAAAGAGGCAGCACCCTGTATTCACTAACATTACAGATTGAGTTATCACATCTGGATAACCAGATAAGCCGGTCATGTTATCCTATTCTACATCTGTAAGCTGTTATGTAGCTAAATGGTAAAGTTTGTCTACGTGATATGCCATAAATGTTTCACTATGTAGATTCATGTTCCATCTCTGGGATCTGCACATATCGCCATGTCCTGCTTGTTGCCTCTGTCTATGTTTACTTTACTTATTTAGTAGTTCCAAAATCAGCCAATGATCCTCATTCTGGAGTGTATCATCCATTCTTTTGAAAAGAAAGACATTATGAAGTCAAATATATAACAAGACAGATTATTATCGCAATTATCAAAGCTACTCGTAGCAAAATTCAAGAAAATAAACCTAAAGAAGCTTTGGAAATGTACAGCCAAACAGCAGAGAACAAAAATAGATTTAGAAGAGCAACATGAGTACAGGATAATAGTAGTTTAAGCTTTCAGCACCATGGAGAGATCCTTTGTAATACTTTACTCTCAGTCTATCCATGTTCAATGTCCTTTCAGAGGTTAGATTAAAAGTTGAATGACATGCAGTAAGAAGGAAAATAATACATGTGTTGTGTGATTAAAAAAACCCTGTAGTTCTGCAACATAAAGCCCATTCATTTGCGTCTCTTTCATCCTTATGTGTATAATTCCCAACCAATATACAGTAGGTTATGACACCCCTTTTACAGTCCTGTTATACCTATTATTAGGGCTCTCACTGAAACTGGTGGAACATGGAAATAACCCAAATTAATGTAAAATTATAGAATTATGATTTCCTCTTTGATACAGTCTTCAGTTTTTGTATTTTAAAATAACATCTTCAATGGGGTTCCAAATCTCTCAAATAAGTTCTTCAAAGATAAAGTTAATGGAAACTTGAGCCTCTATCAGCACTAACCCAGTTGAAAAGATCTGATGTTTTATCTGATGCTTGTTAGATTGCCGAAAATGGAAAAATGAATAGAAGTGCAGTAGTCACAAAGGATCACCCATTACTGCCCACTGTGCATTATAAGACTGTGTGACAGTACAAAAGAAAGACACAGCTAGTGTAAATTTAGCCAGCAAGTAAAATATTTTTTCAAGAACTCAGTTTAGACATGTTGCACCCTTAACTTGGAGCTCACACCATAGCAAATGAACTTAATAGAAAAAAGGAAAGACAAAGTTTGCTCTAACTTAAACGAAATCTACCACTTTTAAAAGTAAAAAAACACCTGCACATACTCACCTACTTTCCTCTTCATCTTGATCCCTTATCTTGATCTGATATTATTCAATCCCTCGCCAACTTCCTCTCCCATTCTGGGACAAGGAGGTTACATCACACAGGGGTCATGAATAATTAGCAACCCAGAGTGCCAGACATCTCGTCTCGTACTTCGGGCTGCTTCTTATAAGTCCCTTTTTTAGGTGATCCTAGGTTGTCAAGATTATGGATGACCAACACCAGGAACAAGATGAGGAGGAGGGTAGGTAAGTATGTGTAGGCTTTTCTTGATAATCTGGTAGATTTCCTTTAACCCATGAACATCAATGATAAAGGGAGTGTGTCTCTTAAACCATCTGCATGGCCTTTTGCTGAGTGTGAACTCAAACTGGCCAAAACTGAAAGACCCCCTCCCCCATTACATGTTTGATGTGATTTCAAGTAGTTGAAATCATACAAATTGGCAGGCTATACCTTTTTAAAGTAAATTTACCATCAAGATCTTGCATGACAAATCAGGACCATTTACTCATACATCCAGGCACTGTGACTAAGGTAATCTTCTTATATGTGCTATCCATGAGGAAGAGGGGGACATGCTAAAAGTGCAAAGGGAGAGAGGTGCAGTCTGGTAACCTGCAATGTTTCAGCACTTCCTGAATCCTTCCAACATAATTCAAAGTTCCTGCCCCTCCAGCCTTCTTGCGTGGGCTGCCATGTAAATAAATCCCTTTTGTTACGCCCAATCTCCTAACATGCAATCCTATGTAAAAACATTCCTTCTGTCCTTCCACCCTACTAACATGTATTCCTATGTAGATGCATCCATCCTTATCTCCAGCTTTTTAACTGCAGTGCCATGTAACTACATCCCTCCAGCTCCTAACATGCAGCTCCATATAAATACACCCCTCTTGTCCCTGGAGTCCCAATACATGACATGACTATTGCGCATCCCCCCCTACATATCCAGTCCTGTCCAGCCTCACACACCTTCATTTTTCTCCTCAATGAACTGACTCCCTAGCACAGATATCTGTTCCGGGTCACTTTTCACATGTTCAGTAATACCAGAAACCTAGGCCTTATGCCTTTTGCAGAACATTGGTGACATGGACCCATATGGCAGTAGAACTATTTCACTGGCTTTGGTGCTTCAAATGCATCGCAAAGAACATTTCTGTAGAGCAGCATACAGTGGAACATGCCTCAATTTTTCATAACCATCCATTTCGAATTCTGCAAAAAAAATCCTCCAAATACCTTTTGGATGAAATCTCAAAATACTACACATTTCTGTCAAAAAGCCGTGAGCTTTTTGACAGAATCAAAGTCACAACATCGACATAAGGATAACGTATTCCATTAGCACAACATGACAGTTCTGCCATCCCTCTTACATAGACCAGATGACATGCCTCCAAGAGCAGCAAGGGAAGAGAAATTGTATTATGCAGGCCCATTCATGCGTGTCTTCATAACTAGTTACCATGGCTGACTAGAAAAATAGAAAAAACAGGTTTAGAATCATGACTACAGGCAAATTTGCCAAAATAAATAAAAATATTTTTGATTATTCTATTCATTGCACCACAAAAATATATATAAACTAAATTATGATAAATATTGGAGAAATCCTGTGCCCTTCACATTTCAGTAATTATTTTCATTGCTATAATTGAGGCTCAGACTAAATGCAAAATAGTAAAAATAAAGAAAAGGTATGTTGTTTTATTAGGTATAAAATTAAGGAAGAAAAGTCAATTATTTCTGTACAGGCAAGTGAATGGGAAGCTAATTAATGACTTATTATACTGTAGAAATTGGTAATTCCAAAACTTCAGGCACGTTACTAATATTGTAATTTGATTCTTTAATAGGGTTTTTCTAAAACAAACTCATAAAATCAGTCATTTCAAACTTCAGAAATCTAACCAGATTATGGAAGTATGTTCTGCAGGGATAAAAGTCCATAAATCTAAATCGGTAGTTACTTGTTGCTGTCGTAGTTTTTAATAGCTCACCACGGAGCAAGTAAAAGGGCTGCAATTAAGTAAACAGTTTAATGATGGAGCTGGTAGAAGTACAAGCCAGCATCAAATCTGAGCTAATAATGACTGGTATAGTACCGACACAGAGAACTGTAAAAATGTACCGCCCTAAGCATAGCTGGATTTTGATTAAAGGGATTGTCTTGGGGGTAGAAAAACATGGCTTCTTTCTCCCAAAAATAGTGACACATGACCCTGGTTTGTACTAGTATGACTGTTCATGTATTTAGAAATAAATAGATCTCCTATTAGAAGTCCTGTTTTTCAAAGCCAATACACTACCCTTTGAAGAGTCCCATTTCTTATTAAATTAATTTAGTTAAATATGCAAATCCCTAGCAGGTGCCAATGCACAGCACAAATGCTTCTTGGTCTCATATCTCAATATCGTATGCATTTGTTTTCCCAAAATCTGATCATCTCATGAGATATGGAAAGTAGGGAATGTAACATCTATGATTATTAAAGCAATGACATTGTTTGTACAATTATAAGGGCCAATTCACTATTTCTGTACACAACAAATACTATCAATGTTTATGTACATAGTCGAAGATTAAACACATAGGCCCAGATTTATTCGTAGTGACAATATCTGTACTAAGTGCAGTTTGCCTCATGAATGTGCAGGCTCGTGGCAGAGTTAATACAGAGGTGGCTAAGCTTCTCTATTGGCTGGAACACTTCTGACATGTGTGCCATGACCTGACTTACTATTGTGCCAAAACTTAATATTAAATGTGATAAAAAGTTAGATCACAGCAATCTTCTGTGTGTGATGCTGGATTATAAAACCAGCATAATTTAAGATTGTCTTGTCATACTTTGCAGCATTTTGTCAAAATATCTGAAGCACAAACTATGTCGTGCCCCCTTTAGCCGAGAGCATAGCCCTTTAACAGAGCACACTATGGGCACACCAGCCACAAAAGTGTGAAGCATTTTGACAAATGTGGTACAAGAGTTTTTTGGTGTAAACAACGACAGAATTTTGTCTTAATTCTCCCCATTTGTATCCAAAGTGCAGCCGCCCGGGGGTTTTGTTTTCAAGAGAAAATGGAGTTCTTGACTAAATTTGAGCTAAACAACGACATACTGTAACAAATCAGTTATAGCACGATACTTTGGGTGAGACTTATTAATCTGTCTGAAACAGAATTCTGTCATAGTTTACACAAAAAAAACTGTGTGCACCACATTTATAAAGGGTTTTAGACAGTTTTCTGGCTCTCCTACGACTATCCTGACAAAAGGGGCATGGCCTGTGAAAAGGGATGTGGCTTAGTGCTGAAAAAGGTCTGTGTGCCAAAAATACTGTTAACCCGACATCATTTTGTCCTAATTTTCTGCCATAAACTAAGCCAACTAATAGGAGGTGCAGAGTATGACTAGCCAGTCTTATACTAGGACAGATTTTTCACCCAGCATTAGACACTTACATGAATTTGGTTTTTACTCTGACTTAACTTTCTCTGATGTGCAAAGGTACAAATTTTAAATGATATATAACTCCCATTTTAACATATTAATGTTATTCAATATGACACAATATTAGTTCAAGTAAATTATAAAAATGAAAATTAGTAGGATGCAAGGTGATAAAACACTTATTAGTTTGCTTTATACCTCCAGGATACGTAAAAACATGGCTGAAGGATGTGAAAAGAAATAGCTGCATCTGTCAAATTGAGATTTGCCACAGTAGATGGGCTCATAGCATGTGATTAGTTATAATGCAACTGGGATAATGTAGCCTGCATATCCACTATAGATACTATATGTATTAAAAGGACTCTTAGATACTAAAATATTACATCTTCTGTAAAAAACTATATGTATTTAAAGGGTTCTGAAAGGTTTTAAAGTGCCACAACAAAACTAATAATGACCTTCCTATATATAAGGTCATTAGTGGGAGACCAGCGGGGTTCCCTATACCAATTAGCTTATACCAGCACAGTACAAAGATGAAGAAGCAGACAGCTCTGTATATCATGCACTGGGAGGAGATTTTGGGCTACAATACGGTTGGGAGGTTACAAGTGTGAGAGGCTACTACTTTATGAGTATGTGTGTCTCCTGACGCTTACCCATCCTCTGTTTCTCTAAGAGATGGAGTACCAGTTGTTTTGTAGTGTCCCACTCGCCTCTCTCCACATACGGCTTCCTATGGATAGGGGAGGGTTGGGAGCACTCACCCCTCCACCTCTCCAACAAAACGTATGCTATGCCCAGATCCCGGTCCAGGCGCAGTCCATGACAAAGAAGCCTTAAATGGGTTTTACAGGTATTTTTTATTAATTATCTATATGTAGGTGAAGTCATCAATATCAGATTGGTAGGGGTTGTCCTCTCACTAAACACATTCATGAAACAGTGAACAGTGTACAGTGAATGATGGTATATGTCTTCCAGAGCTACTGTAATCCATTCAAACAGCTCCATCAATGGAGGAGTCATGGTATTGATTACGTATCCTAAGGTTGATAGGCATAACCTTTAAGGTTGGAACATGCAAGAAATACTGTAAGGAAAATATACAGGAGAATAAACCCCATCTTTCATTAGTACAAGAGGTTCCTTCATTGCAGATGAACATCCATAGCTCCCAGGACTGAGGTCTATGGTGGAGATTTGTAGAGACTTCACTTACTGGAGGGACAGAGTTAAAACATATAATGGCACACAATGTATGATACATTTCCCCCTGTGAGTCTAATGAAAATGTAAAAGAAACCCTATTGTTTGGTGGGAACAACACATTAAAGACATTATACCCATTCTAAGGATATATTATTAATATTCTATGTAGAGAAAGAAAACACACTTGAAAGGGTTATCCATAATAAAATATTCCTTTTTTAGTTCCAGAAAAAAGTGCCACACCTGTCCGCAGGTTGTGTGTGGTATTGGTACTTAGCATCATTCATTTCTATTAAGTGGAACTGCAATACCGATTAAGCCATGGTCAGGACAGGGGCTATTTAAATAAGTAAGCGGACCTATACATTTTTTTTTTCTTGTCCTGGACAACTCTCTTAAATAATTTTACAATATCTAAACAACACTCAATGCTTTGTATCTTCTTATCCCAGTTGGATTTTCCTGCAGATCCGATGGCTCAGTATGTTAATGACCAGTTTTCTCAGGATGATCCCCATTTCAGACAGGTCAGACAATCTATTATTTTTGAAAATTGAACACGCTGCTGCATCTGTCTGATGGTCAAAAGTGAAAACAAACGTCTTGAGCTCAGGCCAAAAACTATTGTTTTTCTGCATTTTGTGTCCAGTTGATTTATGCCTCTGAAAATAGAAGTGACAGGTCTATGCGATACTTTGCAACTGCACAAGACATGGGTTAATGTGTATCCTTCTTGTGGCTTGTAGAGTTGCTGCAGAGCTTGTTGTGCGCACCGTAGCATAGTGGTAAGTTCACACACTTAATTACCCATCATCCTTTTAATGTAATTATAAGGCGCTTTCTAAAGTGAACCTTGTTTAGTCATTTGTACCACCAAAGAGATTCTGTGCTGCAAGGCAAATCCTTCAAGGCAATATTTTCAGGTTTAGGAAGCAGCTGCTTGTAATTTTCAGCCCTGCCTGACAGTTTCCTTCCCAGTTTAATTTAATCAGTGACACTGATTTCAAGTAAGATAAAACAAGGCTGCATCAAATTGTGCTGCTTCATGTCTCAAACCTCAGGAAAACAGAAGGGTCCAATGATTGGATGTAATCACATTTCTGGCTTTTACAAGCAAGTGCAAAAAATAGTAAATGATTTGCATTGCTTCCCCATCGTGAGCTCCAGAGGAATCCACGCTCAAATGACTGTTGTATGCCAACAAATGTAATGTGAAAATCACAATGACCCTTCATTTCAGTTATAATTAGATAAAGTAATCAATCTAACCTTATACACTGCTCCAGTACGTAAACCAGGGTGGACATAGCCACCTGTGGATCCTTATGCCTAAGCATGGGAAGGTCTCTTTTAGCCCGGATGCCGGAAAAATACTTTACATCTTTAAATAATTAAAGTTAAAGAGAACGCGTCATGCAAAATAACCCCCCTAAACTAAATATATATTCATAAACTGCCATTAGAGAGCATTGCCTCTATCCCTTCATTGTCCCTCTACATGCCTGTAAACTTAAGCAATGAGGTCCTAAAGCTGTATGCAAATAACCTGTGAAATGTCCAATGAGTCATTAGCATATTCAAGTTGTCCAGCTTATTCATGAGTGGGAGGTACAGCCACACCCCAGTGCTTGACTGACAGCTGCTCCATGTAATGGCTGCTCCATGTGCTTGCTGGTGGCCACGCCTCCTGCAGCCTGTGTGTGTGTGCATGTGTGTGTGTATAGGAGAGATACAACAGCTCCAGGCTGCAGCCATGTTATAACAGAACATGTCAGGTACTTGTGTAGCTGATGTCTGTGTCTCTGTGTATTAGGAGGATGTAGCATGTCAGCAGATGCAGCACACACACTAGCAATTCTTTACTATACATTACACACAGACATGAGCAGGGGGAGGAGAGTGGAGGGGGAACAGGAGTGACATCACTGCCTCTGACCATGTGACCAGCCTCATTTACATAATAAAGAAAAGATGATTTTATAATGATTAATGTATGAATTGACTAGATAAAGGCTGGGATTGGGATCCTTGTGAGCTGCTCCAACAGGTAGTAGTGACAGAAAAAGGGACAGAGACCTGATGACAGGAGTCCTTTAAATTGTCTCAGAATAAGGCTACCTGCAAAAAACATATTTTTTTCTATGGCACAAACAATGGCTCTACTGCTTATGTGGTCAGTGGGTCAATAGTTTTTTTCCTTACTCTGAGTCAAACAGGTCAAGTGTCACCTTTATGTGACCCATTTTTGAAAATACTTTAAAAAAAATTGGGAGGCAGTCAAATGATGTCAGTAGTTTGTCCCAGTCCCTTAGAGTGACACATGACTAAGTTACCTAGCAACTGATTGGGTGGCAAAAGTATAACAACCGTGTTCATATTTTTTTGTGGCCCCTTTGACTTCTATGGGACTAGCCAAGATACAAACATGACCAGGAATAGGACTTGCTAAGAGCTTTTTCTCAGGGGCACTGGTCTGGGGAATACTCTGCTGTGTGCAAAAGCCCATAGCAATACATGGGGACATGAGTATGGTGCACTCATAAGAAAAATATGTTCGCATGCATTGGGGCACATATATGGGCAGTTATAACATATATGGTGGTCTAGTACAGTAAACAATTAGCAATGTCCCTTGTGGGACAGCTAAGGGGTTAAGAGTCACTTGGCTGGCAGTGTAAAACAGGAATGGAGTTTAGAATACTCTTTTAAAGTCTTGTTTAAAAAGTAAACTCAAGTCTTATTTAAACCAAGAAAACTCATGGGCCCATTTGATCACTATGCAACTGAAAAGGCTACACAGGTTATATTTCCACTACTGTTCTAAACCTTGTTACAATCAAAAAGTCAATAGTTAACGAATAGGTAACCTTACGAAAGTAAGTCTCACCTCGTTACTCTAATTTTCATGAAGGTTGGCACTATTTCTTCACTTATGGAAATGGAGTCACTCATATTGAAAAAAATATGCAGTATGTAGGACAGTCCTCTAAAGAAACAAACAGTCTTTGTAGTGGAAAGCTTGGGGACTACTCTACTTCTTCTCGCAGGGTTTCTTCTCGCAGGGTTTCCAAACGCTTTATTATAAAGGGGTTTGCCCACCAATGTATGTTGTAGATTGGTCTCAAATGTTGGAATCAGGTAAACTGGGGTATCTTGGAGACATCAGAATGAAGCAATGGTTCAACATTCAAACAGCAGTGTATATGGATAGAATCAGTGCATAGACTTCTATCAATACAGTAAGCTCAGCTTGAGAACCAGTTATTGACAGCATGTCTATTGCAAACTCACAGCACTTTTTGTTCAGTTAAGTGAAAGCAAATTGATAAAACCATAGAATCCATTTATCATCATGAGGGTCAATTTCTACTACTGTGTAAAAGTTGGAAAATGAATTTCTACATCACTGTTTCAGTTCAACGGTTCTAACAATACATACTAATGGATATTCATTTTATATAAAACCTATATTATATTGTTTATCATAGATAAAATGTCTTGTTAAAAGGACATGACATCTAACTTATCATCTAGTGCTGTGTTTACATGTATGAGTTATGTTCAGGTCGCAATTAAATGCTATGACAGTGTGCTGCAGCCTTTAATGTTATGCTAAAATAAATAAACATTGAGGCTGCAGCACACAGAGCAGGCAGTGGGTGTCTTCCCAAAGACTTGCACAGGATATCACAGTGTGACCCAATATCATGATACAATATTGTCTTGAAAAGACAATAATCTTGTGACAGTTTAGGCAAGTTGGATTAGTTTCTAATATCCTTCTAATATCCTTGAGGCATCAATTCTCTTCTTATACTCATTCAGTAGGAACTTTGTCATTTGCTCACAAGAGATAAAAGTATTGTGAACCATGCTCAAGAGCTGGCTTATCAAAGGACACAGTTTTGATCCGCAATGTACATTAACAGTATTACTTTCTGCATCAGGTAAGACACTGCATAACTTCTTTACCCATACACAGTCAAAGTGAAAAGGTTGGTGACATTTACTCACCTTTTTATCTGTGTAAACTTTATATAAATGTTCAAAAAGCAACAAATGCTTAGATTGGGAGTGCAACTGTTGAGATCCTTTCATCTCTGTAGGACTGGTGGAGACACAGTGGGTGTGGAAAGTATTCAGACCCCTTTAATTGAACTGCCCAAGGAGCTCAGAGACAGAATTGTTGCAAGGCACAGTTCTGGCCAAAGTCAGAAAAGAATTTCGGCAGCACTTAAAGTTGTTAAGAGCACAGTGGCCTACATAATACCAAATGGAAGTAGTTTAAAACTGCCACAACTCTTCCTTGAATTGGTAAGAGAGGTAAAGGAGAACCCTAAGATCACTGTGGCTGAGCTCCAGAGATGCAGTAGGGATATAAGAGAAAGTTCCACAAAGTCAACTATCACTGGAGCCCTCCACTAGTCAGGGCTTAATGGCAGAGTTTGCCAACAGAAACCACTCCTCATTGAAAGCCCTCATACAGTTTGCAGACTATGAGAAATAAGATTCTTTGGTCTGATTAGACGAAAATTTAACTTTTTGGTGTTAATTCTGAGCGGTATGTGTGGAGAAAACCAGGCACTGCTCATGACCTGCCAAACACAATCCCAACAGTGAAATGTGGTGGTAGCATCAAGCTATGGGAGTGTTATTCAGCTGTTGGGACAGGACGACTGGTTGCAATTGAATACTGCAGCCAAGTACACAGATATCCTGAATGAACACCTCTTCCAGAGTGCTCTGGACCTCAGACTGGGACGATATCTCACCTTCCAAAAAGACAATGACCCTAAGCACACAGCTCAAATAACAAAGCAGTTGTCTCAAAACAACTCTGTGACCATTCTTGGCTAGCTTAGCCAAAGCCTTGACCTAAACTTCATTGAGCATCTCTGGAGAGACTTGAAAATGCCTGTGCACTAACGTTCACCATCCAACCTGAGGAAACTGAAGAGGATGTGCAAGAAAGAATGGCAGAGGATTCCCAAATCCAGGTGTGAAAAACTTGTAGCATCGTTCCCAAGAAGACTCCTGGCTGTACTAGCTCAAAAGCTGCTTCTACTCAATACTGAGAAAAGGGTCTGAATACTTATTACCATGTGATATTCAGATTTTTTCTTTAATACATTTGCAAAAATATCTACATTTTTGGGATTTTTTCCTATCAAAATGGGAAGCATTTTACATTTATGAGTTAAAAAAAACCTTTTTTGATCTGGCTGAAATAAAACAAAGAGAGAGATATGTGAATGAGTCTGAATTTGACCTCTGTTTTCTGCTAACTGTATTAGTTGATTAGATTAAAAAAAATGCTTTATTCAAAGCCTTATCTCTGACATGATGGGAACCCCCTTAAACCCCTTATAATCCAACATGTCGCATAAACACAAACAACACACATATGTCCTTTTTATCTATGCCCTTGGTTAGACATGTAGTCTTTCACCACATGCGATTTACAGTACATTATGTGAGGACATATCATATATTTAAGATGCCTTAGGTGCAATTGGTCTTTGGTAACAATGGGTACTTTAGAAAATTTTGAATACATCATTGGTGATGTATCTTATCTTTAAGGCTTTATAGAATATCTGTAATAACCGAAATATAAGGAAAGTCAGTGCATCAAACAAATAAGATAAGAAGTCAGTTACTCTCTTCTGAAGGTTCGTGATTTGCAGTATAATGCAATAAAATGTTTTGAGAACAGATACATGATAGCATACACTATTTTATGATAAAGCCTAATATGTGTGAAAAACACTGCTTGTAATATAGTAAGGTGAGATTAACTTCACAGCACACCTAATTTCATTTAGATATGATACATGTGATACATGGTGTAGACATCTATTCATTGCCTGAAAGTAGTCACATTGGTTACATTCACACCAACACATTTCCGTTGATTGCAGATATAAATCATACCTATTCAGTAATGTGAAAAATAACACCTGAATAGTAAATGTTGAACAAATATAAAAATAAACAGGATCGTTAACTGCTACATCAAATAGTCTAATCGTTTACATCATGGATATTTTTACATTAGATTTGTTTGATTACCTGTGGGGTAACCGAATAGGTTGCATTGTCTCAGTTGTAACTGGGCCCAAAGTCCCTTTACAATACTTTGATCTCATTTGATGGCTTGCAAATTAAGCATTGTAAATCCTTGAACCTTACTCTGTGCAGTGAAATTTGCTAGATACTGCTCCCATCTCTTAGGATAAAAGTAACCTCTTAGTTTCAGAAGTAGAGGCTATAAAAGAGGTAATGAGTAAATGAGGCTATGGTGAAATATACAACAGCAAGAGCTACTGTTTTATCCTTTTACTGCATTCTGAACTTGAGCATAATCTGTAGTATATGTACAGGTGATATATAGAGAATATGATGTCTACCGAGGAGCCGCTGCATTATAATATTTTCTACCTTACATATGCCCTGCCCTGTTTCTAAGCTGCCCTAATATGGATTAGTGGTGAACTTTTTCCAAAATATACCGTTTGTACTCAAGTATAAGCAAACCCAAATATAAGTCAAGGTACCTAATTTTACCATAAGAAACTGGGAAAACTTATTGACTCTAGCATAAGCCTAGGATGGAACATGCAGCCACTACTTTTTAATAAAATGTCCAGCAGCCTCCCCCAATTTAAAAATTTGTCTAGCTGCAGCCTCGCCCTCACTGTTAGAATGGTCACAGCAGCCTCCCCTCACTGTTGAAATGCCCAACTGTGCCCCCTCTCTGATCAAATGCTCAGCCATACACCGTTAAACAATAAGCTTCGTACGCAGCCCCCCAGCACCCTACCCCCCCCTCCCCATCCTGTTCTGATCTTTTGGTTCATACTGTTTTGATTTGGATGAGGCAATATCTGCTTCATAAAGCCAAATTTATACACTTTAAATAGAACAATGCATCAGAAACTGCCAGCTAGGGATGAACTGGGTATGATACAGGGGCGGAACTACAGGGGTAGCAGCCATAGCAGCTGCTATGGGGCCCACAGTGTCAGGGGGCCCCGACATCTGGGGTATTTGGTGTGAATATGCTATATGTATGTATTTGTGATGTGTATATGCTCTAAATGTGTTTGCATATGTGATGTGTATTTGCTGTATGTCTATGTATATGATGCATGATATGGTAGTGTATGTATGTGTGTATATATGGGGCCCTGCCTTTCCTAGTTACGCCAATGGTATGATATATAACCATCATAGCTCACCAATTCAAAACAGCCTAGAAATATGGAAAATCTGAGGTTAAATCAGGTGGAAGAAGCAAGTGGGAAAACACTTAGGCCTCTTTCACACTTGCGTTGCAGATCATGTCAGAGTCTGATCAGGGAGGGATCAGGGTTTGGTCATTTTTCAATCAGTTTTCAGTCAGAGTTTGTTCCGAGTCTCAGTTTTTCACGCTCATTTTGGCAATTTCAATGCAATTTTAATGTTTTTTTCACGTGCAGATAACGCGCATGAAAAGGACTCAGGACTGAGCTCTATCTCTTCTATGGCAATTGATGCGTGAAAAACGCATTTCACTTGCATTGCACTTGCATGTGTCTCAATGCGTTTTTTATGCATCTCCATAGACTTGTATGGTGAGTTTTTCACGTGCGTGACTTGCAAAAGTAGAGCATGCTGAGATTTAAACGCGCATTTAAAAAAAACCTGCATATGTGCGTGAAAACAAGTGCAAGTCTGAAAAAAACATTGGTTACAATTGATCAGAGTGCAATGCAAGTTCTGCGCATGAAAACCACAAGTGTGAAAGGGGCCTTAGTGGACAGGTATACCCTTGCCAAGCCTGATTCAAAACTATGTTTTCGCTATTTTTGTTCCCTGAGTAAACCATAGTTCTTTGTAATATAGGAGCATGTCAGTATTTCATGTTACCTGTAGCTTAGGACAGCATTATTCAATGGACGTGTTTCCTTTAAGCAAGAGTTATATATACATTTTTAAGACAACATCTAGATCAATGCACTGTTAACCAGTCTATCAGGGTTGCCACAAACATTAGCCCTGTATGTTAATGTTGTCTGTTAATATTTTCATCACTTGCAGTAACCCTTGTATACTTCAATAAGCATAATGGGAATAACAGGCAGAATCTCCTGAAACAGGTGAACAAATAGTTACCATTGTCTGATACCTGCTGGCAAGAAAGCAAGTGCTTCCTAACATTCACTATATCTGACAAGAAAAGGTCAATTAAAAGCAACGTTGGCTTGGCAAAGTAGTGATTTTTTTTCATTCCTGGCAGTCTCAAAGAGACTGATGTGTCAGCTTGAATATTGTTCTTTATAAAGCTGAATCTTATTGACATTATCTCTTCCTAACGTACAGTAGCTAAGTAATGTACTTCACAACTTTTTATGGTCTGTCATTATGTATGAACAAATGATATTGTGACTGCAGTTCTCTACAATGTAATGTTGCAAGACAAATATTGTGGGGCACAGGGCCACATGTTATTAAAATCCTACTTACTTTCAGTGACCTAAAAAACAAATCTCAGGGTGACTTATCTTAGCCATTTGTGACCAGTGCAGATGGTGGCCGCACACATATGGTTTCCCATGTCAGTGGGTCCTCCTTCTTTAATTTAACAAGAATTATTTAAGTTGCAGATGGAATTGAATACAGTAGAAGCGGTTTTGGCACTAAACTATAACTGCCAGAGCCTACAGAACCGAGAGGCACTCTGGTAACACCCCCAAAGACCTTAAATTTAATCTTAAAAAGTTAGTCAAGTAAACTAAAGGAGCACAGCTTCTAATAAACATACAGTTCTATCTCTGCAACTGGGTACTACCCAGCATTAATAGTTGACCCTTACCCCATAAATAGAAGCTTATCAACAAATTGAATGTAGCCAAAATCTGTTTTATATTAAAATACAACTTACCCTAAAAAGCTGACTAGATGAGAGCTTGTGTTGGTGGGAGATGAGCATTCTACAAAGACACTGTAGAGCCAGCCCTGTAAATAAATTTCAATAAACTGTAGCCAGGATCCATCAAGCCATGTCATATAAACCTTACTAAACTGGTGGCTAGTAAGAATATTTTTAAAGGTTGATGGTGATTGTAGATATAAAACGTGTTTCTTCGCAAATTTCTTCTACCGGAGCATAGGGACATTTACAGTAATTTTTAAGATTATAATTATTGTCCCGAGAAGCTTAAGTGCTGTGTCAAAGAGACATGTTTCCAATTTTAAAGAGGTGCATAAATCTTCTGACATGGTATATAGATACATAGGGGTCTCCTAATGAAGAGGTTAGATTGCAGCTAAGCTTATTGGATATCTTTATAGACCCTCAGTAAATCTCATAAAAAGCTCGAGGTCAGACAATGAAAGACACAGACAATGAAAAGTAGAAGTAGCTTATTGAGCTCCATGCAAAGAATACATTAAAGCATGCAGAGGAAGAAAAAACTCCTATATCTTTTCAGCTTTTTCTGGAACAAAATCTACTAGCTGTAAGGTTAAAAGTGTACTGTTTCAGAAATTAAATATCATTGTTTGTATTGTTTATATACACTGTATCATTCCCTCCTGGTTTGCTGTCCATTTGTTTGGCAATTCTGACTTTTATTGATAATATCACACAAAATAACAGGCAAGCAATGCCCATATATTATGAATTCACCAGATGTTGTGTGAGCAAGGCAGATCTTGAAGATAATGATAATCTAATATCTAATGTATAATACATGCATTAGAGACAGCACGTCATAAACATACAAAAATACAAAAAAAAACAAGAAGAGGGCAAACTGAAAAAAGACATAGGAATAAAGGGGATCGGTAGAGAGGGGGTGTTATAGATAAATTTCACCTTGTTTTAAGCTGACAACTGAAATCAAGTCATTCTGTTGTTAATGGTACTTATGACAACCCAGTCTAACTATCGTAGGGATCCCCAAAAAGGGAGAGGACCCCCTTAAGCCACTCCACTATCTGACCTCTTTGATATATAAGCAGACCACAGAGACCATATCTTCATGAAAAGTTCATGTGGTGAAGAAGACCAGCTGGAGAGCTTTTCCATTATATAGATCTGCAAGACTTCTTCTATCCACATGGTCAGCAGGGATATGACACTTTGCAGCAAGAAAAGGTGTTTTGGTGCTGCTATCAAGTGTGTAACCAATTTTGATGCTGTCAGACAGACCTAAGCATAGCAGCAGTGTATTAATGGTTAAACTTGGGGTGCAAATGATCCTTATCTCGGCTTGTATTGCGGAGCAGAATGGGGAGATCAGAGGACATGACCAGCAGATGTGCTCGAAAGACCTTCTTGACCCATTACAGAGCCAGCAGTTGGCTGAGGGGTGAATGCCCCAACAGTGCAAGGCTTCAGTTGTTTTATACCATCTTCCTAACAATGGAAAAAATTAGATTTAAGGTTAACCTTGTGCCAAGCCTGAAGCATGTGCTAAGTGAGTATATTGATTCCATCAAGGGATTTGTCCCGCGGGGCGAGAACCAGGCTCCTCCTTCAACTAAGTTAACCAAAGGCCCTGCCTACTGAACCAGTAAGGACTCCGTCGCTCCAACTGTCCTCATTAACCCTAGAATGCATGACCATAGAAATCTACACTTTTACATACCTGGGGCCTTTTAGGCCCGTATGCAAATAACATGGAATAACTCAAATAAAAATACTTTTCAAAGTTTATTTGAATAATGCAAAGTAAGGATGCATTCCTACTAGTGTAGGGGTCCGCCAGGAGGGGATCCGCAATAGATCCGATCTCCTGGTGCCCCCAGCCAAGGCTGGTATATTCCGGGCATTCCGGCAGCCTTAACTGAAGTTACCAAGAGATCATATCCACTACTGATCACCTCCTGGCAGACACCAGCGCCAGTGAGAATGCATCATGTGATGTGAATAATTCAAAACATTTTGTGCAAAAAACAACAATAAAGCAACTGAAGAGGCTTAAAACGCCCAATATACTTATTCGATATAACTCTTTATAATAATGTTTTTTTGTCTAAAAGTTTTAAAAGTTATATAAAAGTTGCAGTAAACATGCTGCAGAAATATCCCTTTTCAAAGTTTCCTTTTTGAATTTACTAATGACCGCAAAATCTTTCACACGTTATATGTTCAGAAGAATAATCCTTGCATACATTTTGTCCACAAGTGGTACAGACACGCTCCGATTTCCTGTCCTTCTTTGCTGGACAAATGTAACATCACTTTCTTTTTTTATCTCTTGGCTCTGGATGTTCCTGAAAACGTATACCACATCTGATCATAGCTTCTGTTGTTTGCCTTGGCAAGCATTTTGTGCTGCTTCTCTCCATCATGGTAGGCATTAAAAGTTCATAGCAAAGTTCCGTAGGTATAGACATCTCTTGTCCTTTCTGTTGGCATGGAATTCTGGATGAGTCTTGCTATAAACAATATAGCTATTGAGGGCTGACACATCTAGCATATTATAAAAAAGATCTATAGGCCAACGTTTTGTCTGCCTCTTGCATGTATACTCTCCAATCATTTCGTTCATCTTGTCAACTCCTCCTTTGTTTTTATTATAATGCAAGATTTTGGGTTTCTGGGTTTTGGTGTCTATACTTTCATCATGATGCATTGTACTCAGTGATATCACAATTTATTTTTCTTAGCTTCATAAGACACCATTGTCACTTTGCAGAAGCCAAGTACACTATCATAAAGTTGTCAATGTTGATTGTGCTTCATGATTGGAGGAATTTCTCTGTGGTTTTGCTTCATTGTACCAAGAATTGTAATTTGTTTCTGAATCAAAAAATTGGCCAGTTCTAGATTAGTAAAGTAGTTGTCCATTGTTATATTTTTTCCAGAATGGAAAATTGGTTTAGCAAGTGTTTTTACTACATCAGAACATAGGTCCTTCTGGACTGGAGCATCAACATCTTTGCCACAGTAAATCAGACCATTCATTTGATAATAGCTTGCAGCATCACACATCCAGAAATTTTAATACCATATTTAGAAGGTTTGCTGGGCATATACTGAATGAATTTGCAACGTCCCCTAAATGCAATAAGTTGCTCATCCACTGTCACATTTTCACTAGAATGGTAATGCTTAGTACAGTTCTTGATAAAAAGATTCCAGATGTAGCTAATAGGTGCTAATTTACCTGTTTCCAACCTCTGCAACAGTAAAGACAAAAAGACTTAGGATCCCATGTAAACCTAGTACAGGCCTCAAAGGCCCCAGGTATGTGAATATGGGATATTCACAAAAAAGAGTTATTATAGCGAAATGCCTGTAACATAAAAATATATGAACAACTGGAAATGACTAACAACTATATAACTGAGGAATACCTAGAATTTCAGAATTCTAACTAAAGTAATCTTGCAGTAAAAAGAAAACAATTAACAGAGCGGGCCTGCGAGGCCCCGGGTATGCATTCTAGGGTTAAGAGCACGCTAGAGTTCTGAGCTTCCCAGTGATATAGCTGGGCATCGGGTAGCCCCAAGCCCCCCTCCACAGCAAATGTGCTTGTCTGGTTTTCTTACTCCTCAAGAAAAGTTTACTTAACTCTGAGAAGAATTTCCCAGGGATGTGTCTAGGTAACATAGACACCAGGTACATTATTCTAGTAAGAACATAAGCTTTAAGAATATTATTTCTCCCTATCCAAGAAGGATGTGGTAAATCATAGTCCATGGACTCAGGTTACTTTAAAATTTGCAAGACAATTAAACATATCAAGTGTTACAAAGAATCGGTAAAGCTTCCCTGGGGTTTGTGATTAAGAAAACCAAATCATCAGCAAAAGCGGCCAGATGCAGTTTCTGGGTGCCTAACAACATGCACCCTGCTGAATATGCTGTGCCAATGGTTCCAGACATACAATAAATAATGTCAGGGAGAGGGAGCGCCCCTGCCTTGTATCATTACCTTTTCTAAAAAAGGGTGATGGAGCCCCATTGACCTTAACTTGTGCGAAGAGGCAGGTGTAGTGTGAAAATAGCCGACACAAACACTTTAGGAAAACCAAACTTCTCCAGGCTCTGTGTCATAAATTTCTAGTCATCCCTTTAAAACACCTTCTCTGCATTTGTGCCAAGAAGGATCAGAGGTGCTCTCGTCTTCCTAGCATGCTGTATGGCTCTGAGGAAGACGGGATAATTCTAGGCAACAACTTGCTTTGCCCAGACCTTCAAGTTGACATTCAATAGCGATATTAGACTGTAGTTGCTGGTTATCTCAGGGTACCCTCGGTCTTTGAAAAGAATAGTAATGTGAGTCATTAAGGTGTGGGGGCCTTCTCCTGTAATAACGCATTACAAGCTTCTGTAAGGTAAGCAAAAATTATATCACCCAGTTTTTCATAAAACACTATTGAGAGCCCATCTGGGCCTGGGCTTTTGCCATTTTTTTGAGAAGATTACGTCCTCAAATCCTCCATCTGCTTTTCACTCAGAGACGGTAGTTTTCCCAGAAATTTCCTGATCTCTACTGATCTAGCTTCCTCCACTTGTTCTGTGTCTTTTTGTCACAAATGCTATAACCCAGTATAATACTTACAAAACAAAACACAATATCATCTGAATCCTTTATCTTTTCAGCAGACGGGATCTTAATCCCAGGTACAAAAGTGCGTGCTTGTGCTTTTTTGGGCAAAGCCGACATGACTTTGCTACACCATGCCAATAGGTATAAAACCGGTGTTTAGCAGAGGGTCTACCTCTTGTGAGGAGTTAAGTTGGAGTAATTCAGGGAGCTTTTCCTAAAATTCTTGTAACAGAGAAGCATTCCCCAGCAATATTTCATTAAGCTTCCATGTCCAATCTCGGACTGGGAACTGTGGTGCAGAGAGCCCTACCTTTATAGGGACTGGATATGATATGATGGTTATCCCTACATCAGTTAAGTTAACACATCTTAAGATTCTATCTTAGGTAAACAAGTAATCTAACCTCTGAAAGGAGCCACGAGGACCTGAGTGGAAAGCAAAATCTTTTGTTGCCGGGTTTTGCAATCACCAAATGTCAGCAATCAGCTGCATGTCCTGCAGAGCTATCTTTACTTTCTTCATAGCTCTAAAGGACAGGGATGATTGGCCTGTGGATGAATCCAGCAGAGGGTCCAGGGTCATATTCAGATGGCCCCCAAGTATCAGTATGCCCTTTGTAAAGAGTTTAAACACTCAAGGATATTGTATAGCCAGATGCATTGCCCTTGATTGTGTGTGTACAGCGATGCAAAGATGTACATTACATCCCCTATCGTGCTCTTAACAAACATTGATCTAATATCTAGTATTTGTCTTTCTGGACAATAGGAATATCTTTATGAATCCCTTTAGTGGTCCCATTAGAGGAGGGGGTTACAACTATGGTACCATTTATTAAATGTGGAGCAAATAAGCATCCAATTTTCTTTGAAATGTGTATCGTGCAAAAATATCACTGAGGTATGTAGGGTATACTTGAGAGGAGGAGGAGCTGAGTGCACTTGGGGGGCGCATTTATCCCCTTAATGTTCCATGTTGTTACAGAGATATCGGCCATCATAAGTTAATTCAGGTACCATCAACACTCTAAAAGCCAAAATACGAGATATATAATTGAACTAGAAATGTTGAAGGTGGGAAGGGGAGCAGACAGGGGAAGGGACCAGGTCGGAAAACAGGGGAGGGAGCATACTATACATTAAAACATTATCTATTACAGTAGTGCTTACTGTAAATGAAAATGTCTGACCCGGATGCTGGCCACTATTTGAGCAGCTGTCAACCGAGCCATTATTGAGGTGTCTAACTGCGCAAGGGGAGTAATTTTGCATCATTTTGCAGGAGAAGTTCACTGTGTGGTGAAGGCTCCCCCTCCAAAAGGGTATAGCAATTAATAGGGGATGTTCTGCTCCCTGAGCTTGAGCAGAAGGGGTCTCAAGCTGCGCCTTTTAGCCACGTAGACAGGGCAAGGTCTTGGGATATAGCTAGCTTGGACTTATACTGCAAGTCCACATGTTCCCTTTCTGCATGATCTCTGCAGTATACTCAAAACTGAGCAGGCTGCACACCACATCTCTGGGGGGAGGTCAGTAACAGCAGGTTTCGGTTTTGAGAGTCTGTATCACCACTCCTTTTGAACTTTCAAACCTGGTTCCTTACCGCTGGCAAGGCTTTTGCGGCCCACACTGCTTACTGTCCTTTTAAAGAAAGCTTCTGTTTATTTCCAGTAGGTAGAAATCTGTCCATGGTTATGTGTTGTCACACAGATGCACAGCTCATGTGTATCAGAGAGTAATGAGAGCCGAGTGTAATAACAAGCAGTGCACCTGTGTGACATCAGATGACCTACAAGTAGAGATCTACAAAGCCATCAGGAATTGATGGAAAATTCCAATCCAGTAAAAATGATTATGTTTAGTGCACAGTACCGAGTACCATTGAATACAGTGGTGGAACAGGGAGCTTCAGCTCCCTGCTGCCTGCTCCACAGTCACAGTGTGCAGCAACTGCTATTGGCTTGGATGCACAGCCCAGATACCAGTAGAACAGTGAGGAAGGACTTGTGAGTATTTTTCTATTGTATATGGAGAATCTGGACCTTTGTAGTTTCAGTAGTCTTTCATGGCAGCTATATTGTTAGATCAAGATAAGTTAAGTATATATAAAGGATACATTTCTGAGAGAATTCCACTATTCAATTCAGGGTTGAGAGAAAAGACTTGAGTATTTCACTTTTTGAGGCATGTTCTAAGTTTCTTGTACTTGCTTGTGCTTCTTTTATATTTCCTATCACAACAAATTGCCTATGCACTAGGTTATGTAAATTCTAATAGTATGGCATATTGGAACTGCCAAGGATTATGGAAAATTAGCATTTGACTTAACTGTTTATCTAAAAATAGGTACAGTAAAAAAAGTAAAAAGTAATATGCATTGCAAATTTTTTTTTAAAAATCACATAGAATAAAAGAGGTAAAGTGTTCTGGCATTTAGTGCAGTTCATTTTACCAACCTTTGTTTTAAAGCGAGAAGTAGGTCATACAGACACCATGCTCCTGAATACCAATCCTAGGTTATTGTTGCAATATTGTAATAACACCATCTGGTGTAGGCAGTTAGTATAATATAATGAGACTAGCAGAGTAAAAGTAAATAAGCCCTAAAAATACATGTGGCATGCAAAAAAGGAGGAGTGGCTAATGGTCTGCTGTTTGCCATAGTGCTCACCTGGGTGTAATGACATCTTTTAAATCTGGAGTTTCATGTAGTATTTGTCGATCTCCTAATAAACACAGAATCACGCAATATGGCCTCAATTCAAACGACGGCTCCATAAAAAGTAATGGATTTTAATTAGAGCCAAATAAATGGTGGAACATTTCCAGGGCCATTACCACAGCTGCATATTTATATCAGATGATCCTACTGCAACTTTTGCCCTCTGACATCCAGAACAAACATATAAATATTTTGCACATGTCTCATCTGCTGTGCTACTCGCACTAATCCCGTACACTTAATTACTTCTTAACTATTATGGAACAGAACATTTGCAAGTTAGTCCGTGATTTCAGTTTTAAGATGGATTTGTAATTAATGTGGTCAACTCGCAAGTCCACGCACCATTAGGTTCTTCCCAATTAGGTTATTACTTCTGCAAATTTACAGTATTGATTATGCAAACCTCATGAATGTTTCTTTCATTTTTAATGACTGGTAGTTAAAAAAAAATCAAGGTCACACATTTTAGGAATGCTAATTATTTTTATGACAATGAAATATGAATATTAGCAATGAGCATGCTAACAGTTGCCTTTTTGGTTAAAGGCAGTCTACCACCTTGCCCAAGCATTATAATTAGTATTGTGAAGACCTGAACTGCAAAGTTCAGGTTCATACAGAACTTTGCTAGTTTGGGTCCCTATGATCTGTCCCCGGACTTGATTAGAAGTTTGACTCATTAGTTTTTTTTGGCTCAATACTACTCTTGGCATTAAATCTTTAAATGCCACTGGTAAAACTAACAGCAGCACACCAATCTATGGAGCACCTCCGCACTAAAATGGTGGAGCAGAGTGCCACCATTTTGGGGAGGATCCTCACTCTCTGATAAACCCAATAAGGAGCAAAACTCCCCGCAAAATGATAGCACACAGCAACTGTGATTTAAACAGTAATTTTAACAGTTACCACCCAGGATCGGTGCTAGCACTGATCACATGTTTTACTGGTGGGGTTTTGTTTCCGGGCTTGGGGACCTAAACAGGTTTTACAGGATCTTCTCATCACAAATTATAATCTGTTGGCAGCAAAGTTGTAGATAAATACACTGTGATGTCCAACATTCCTTTAAAATTATTTTTTACACATTGAAACTGTGTGGGGCATCATCTTTGGAATCACAAAGGTAACAAATGTGCAATGTTGCTATGCTGGGTATTAAGGATAATCGATCGTTTAATAAATATCTCTAAATAATATCTCTAAAAGAGCACTTTTGTACAATAAATAGTAGAATGCACCAAAAACACAACTGTAGCTGATATCCCAATGCAATGATGGTAATCCGCTTTTGTGTTGAATATAGAACTAATCATAGGTAAAAATTAAAAATTGAGATTAAAAAGTCCATTGGCTTTCAAAGTCCGTTATTTTTATAAAAGTCCCCATTTATAAGGATAATAACCAGCTTGGAAAATTAATTTGACACTATAAAGATGACAAGATCAACGCCTACCATCCACCATTGGGATGGAAGTTCAATACATGTGTGAATCTGCCATTTTTTATAGTATACAGCCAATATAAGAACAACTATGCTTGTATTGTTGCTGTAGTTTTTATCTTATAGACAATGCTCGTACCTTTACTGTTGTTTTACACCCATAAGTGCCCACCTCTTTAGATAGATTTACTTACCACCGTCGTCCCGGGGAAGTAATGTTGTTCAGTGTCTTCAGTTATTTAGTTTTCATTTTAATTTTTAATTTTTACCTCTGATTAGTTCCATATTCAACACAAAAGCTGATTACTATAATTGTATTGGGATATCAGCTACGGTGGTGTTTTAAATACATGGGCCCAGCACAAATTTTGTGACATAAACTATATTCTACTATGTATTGTACAAAGTTGTTCTTTTTAGAGATATTAAAATGTAATTAACAACAATATGATATCTTTTGGGATCAGTTTTTACAGTGGAAGTTTAGAAATAGTGCACTTGCAATTTCATTTCACATTTTATTTTTTGTGTTGCACCCAGGGCGAGCCTCAACACTTGGAGCACTGCTATTTCTGCCTAGACTACTCAGCTCTCTGTCAGCTAAGTAGGAGATTTGTATTGCGAGAAGCATGGAGAGACAGTGGAAGAAGAGGGAAGTGGTTTAGTTGGGAATAGCAGTGCTCTGGGTACAGATGCAGTAACTTTGGCAAACCAATTACCACAATATCATATGTATTAAACTGGGTATGTCTTGCAGATGGTATAATAAACAGAAATAATAAAGGTGTATTAAAAATCATAGTTCATTTCTCAACATCCTTTGTTGGCAGAGATTTTAGCTATCATTGAGATTACCTTGGTTTTCTGGTGGAGACTACATTAAAACTGTCTGGGTTGTTCATGCCCCTGCATAACCATCTTCGAGATCTGTTGCAAGGATTTGTCCATACTGCTGTCAGCCTATTAAATTAAATTTTAACACAGCACATTACAAAGTAGGGATGCATCTTCTAAGGAAGAGTTAATACCTCTTGTCAGCACTATCAAAGAACCTACGGGGTGCTTATGGGCTACATGGTATGTGCACATTTAACCTCTTTGCTGCATTTGTGGACGTATGAACTAAGGAAATGTGAGAGTGGGGACTGAGATGATTTTGTACTATTTTTCAGACACCTCTGAAATATATATTTCACATAATAATAATTCCTTCATTTATATTATGCAAACAGATAACGCAGCGCCGCACGAGCTTGCTAAATCGGTCCCTGTCCCCAATGTGGCTCACAATCGAATCAACCTACCAGTATGTTTTGGATTGTGGGAGGAAACTGGAGGACCCTGAGGAAACCCACGCAAACCCACTCACGTTGATCCTTGTAATTAATAATTCACATGACTAGTTGGCATAAAAGCTTTTTCTTGTCTTGTACAGTAGTATGCATAAAAAAATCCAAACTGGATCATTCAAAAGCTTTTTTACATGAGTATCTTTAACTCCAATCCCATGTATTTAGACAGCCTGAAGTTGAAATCATTATTTTTTTGACGCGGCCTTCCACACAGTCATAAGAAAAATACTTGAGAGACAATATATATCATTACATACTGTTTGTCATCAGAATGCCCTTCACATAATGGATTCAACTGAGGCAAATCTAAAAGAAAACAACTTTTTAATAAACCCATTAATTCTATTGGAAAAATACTAAATATGAATAAAAATAGAAAAGCAACATTATCTATAAATACTGAATCTGTATGCCACATGCGTAGACTTACATTTATGTGTAATTGAAATTAAACATTTATTTTTTGCTTTCCTTCATGATTTGTTTTTTTTATGTGGCTTAAAAACAAATGAAAAACTGCACCAAAATGCTGTGTTTCTATCTGGTCGCGTGAATTAAAGTTAAGTTTAGTACCTCGACATTGGAAAGAATGTGCTCAATAAGAAATTACCTGACCTTGTGGACTCATGTCTATAGGTTAATAAACTAACAGACTAAATGACACCCAGACAGGGCAAATGATGAAGAAAGGACACACTAAAAAATATAATAGCTATGTTATATAAGCTATGTGACATCACATAGTATCTTTGGGGAGAATGTCTCAACTTAAAGACATGAGTTAGATAGAAGAATATTAAAGCCAATAGGGGCAATTAAAGAATTGTTCCAATTTAAGCAAATTAACGTGATTGTTCTTATGAAAAGTTATACAAATTTCCAATATACTTTCTGTATTCATTTCTCTTGGTTTTCTAGATCTAGACAGCTTTCTGTCATTTTGTAGAAAGATTCTAAGTTTACTTTAAATGGACAGAAATCTGACCATGGTCACACAGGTGCAATGCTGGTTAGTAGCATAGAGATTTTTAAAAGCTGTGTTATAACAAGCCGTGCACATGTGTGACCATGGTCATATTTCTGTCCACTGGAAGTAAGCATAGAAGTTTCCTATACAATGACAGCAAGAAGAGATCTAAAAAACCATAAGTAATTTAAACAGAAGGCATAAAAGAAAGTTGTATAACTTTTTAAAATACAAACAATAGCATCAATTTGCTGAAAAGGGAATACCCCTGGCACGTTGTTTCAATAATTGGCTCTCCATCACCTGACATGCTGGAATTACTCACTAGGTTGTTCATAGCATAGATTTCATCAATAATCTGAGTAGTTTTGGCTGGCCAGGCTACCTTGTTTCCTGCTCTGCTGCACAACTTTTCAAAAAAGTGTCACACATCAGGCAAAAAATCTCAAATTCTGTGGGCCAAATGTTTGATAGGAAAAACTATGTCAATTAGCACTGAGCTAGGAGGATATTAACTATTGGAGTATTTGAGGGATTAGAAGGAGATTAAATATGATGTTTGGTGACTGGAGAAGTACAGGGAGGCAAGACAAGTGTGAAAAGATGGTGCCGGAGGGGAAGAGGGATGTGAAGAGAACTTATAAGGTTTGGGGGTCAGTGCTTGGGGTGGTGATGTTTGTACTGTGGGAGAGGGAATGCTGGGAAATGTGGCCACAGACTACAAATACCCGATGGCAACAATATACTGGGCACTATGCACAGCTACAAATATGGGCTGCAAGTATTAAAAGATATTTAGGGGATATTTAGGGGTCTGAAAAAATCCATTATGGAGCCACTGCTAAAGATTTCAGACAAACCTTCCTATATTAATGAATTCCTTTTAGAGAAAGCTCTTGTGTGGCTAAAATCCATAGTACTTGTAGTGTTTGGATATTTGTTGGTGACATTATCAGGAGAGTTTTTCTTTCATAATTAGTATTATATTTTACAGGAAGCATTGTCTATTCCTACTGGTGTCTTTGCATATAAAAACATTATTCCCTATGTTTTCATTTAATATTTTATTGTGCACTCATAGGTTAGGTATATAGATATATATATGTCATTATCTTCCTGTGCCCGCCATAGTGGTATTATTCATTAAATCATTATTATCAACCGACGTCCAGACCACAGAATTGTCTGTATGTACCTGCTCTGCATCACTCCAACATGTCATGAACTTGCTGAGAGGTGCTAATGCTTTATTGAAAAAACCTGTGCCCGGTATGTTCTTGCATCGATGCTCCGAGTTTCTCATTAGCAGCATTCTTCACTAATGATATAATACAGGTGGCTCCTGTACCTGAGACCCAAAGTCTCTGTGTAACCTCTTCCGAGAGCTGTAATTAGTACTTCTACTTCTCTGAGTCACCACTCTCATATTCACTGCAATGCAGAAGGAAGATCCCTAATTCCACAATCACTAGAGTTATCACAAGACAATATTGCTGATTACTAAGGCCCACAATGTCTGGAATAAAAATGATGCTGCAATGGGAATTCCTTTAAATCCTCTCTGTGTCTACTAGAGAAATCCATGAGTCTGTTCCAACACATTGTATAGTGTAAATATAGCCAAGAAAACAAAATATTATTGGCATATTCTTATTATTTTCATTCTTTGGACTTCTGGTTAGTAGCTCCCATTAAGTCGCCTATTTTAATAACCATCAGAACTTGCAGATGGAAATGGTCTTAGTCATGTTTGGAAACCAAAACAGTTAACAGCATATGCAATTGAACATTCTGCGCTACATGATTAAATATAATGGTATTAAAACCCCCCCAAAAAAGCTGGCTGATTGCACCATGGGCTTCAGCTTTTTTATACTGTGTGTAACCACTGATTTAAATGAAAATGCTTCTCTTTTCTACTACAGATAACTTTTAATAGGTAGCATACACAAAGGTAGCATACATGTCACTCCATTTGCGAACCAACGGGGTGCTTTGGTTTGGAAAACATGTGACTTGTCTGTACTGCAGGTTGCCTCAATCTTTGTGCTCCTGTACAGCTCCTCCCTCTCCCCCGGATGTCAGCTCACCAGGCTGTGACCTCTGTGAAGGAGCAGGAGGAGGAGCTGTACAGGAGCACAAAGGTGGAGGCTAAGGTCTGAGGATCTGAAGTCACGTGTTGTTTTTTTAAATGCATCCAAACCAAAGCCCAACCCCTGTGACTCCCCCAGGATTTTGTCAGGGTGCAAGGTAAGTTATAACACACAATTATATTGTAATGCAAATGCTTATAAAAGACAGAAAGGCAATGCAGGTGTGATGGGCTTCTGCAACCTGTCTTTAGTGAAAATTAGGTCACTGGTGACAGCTTCCCTTTAACAATGCCCTGCTGATGGTACAGGGACAAGCCCATACTATTGAATAACAGTATTTATCCAGTCATTGTGCAGCTCATCGATGTTGCACCATTAGGGCACTGCTGGAGGCTGAGGAACTTCAAATGAAGTGTCCTGCACTTTCTCTAGACCTGAATCTCATTGCAAACCTATGTGAAGAGTATTGTAACACTGTACTCCAGACCCTCGATGAACTGAGGGCATTACACCAAGATGAGTGGGGGGCCACATCTCAGCAGACACTCAATTGACATGCAAACAGAATGAGATGTCTTTGTGAAGCTGTAATCAATACTCAATGAATGCCACCTGATGAGTTATTGAGACTATCTCTGTTGCCTCTGTAGAACTACCTCTGTTTTTGGCTTTTGTTTCAATACATTTTTTGAGATGACGATATCACCAATTCATCATTCTATTTAAATGCCCTACTTTCATGATATAATACAACTGTATTGACTTATGATAGATTTCACCCGAAAGCCAAATGTTTTTGTGAGTAGTGTACATAAGATAAAATGTACATTAATGAAAAATGGTAGATTCAGCAAAATTCCTTGTAATGTGTAAGGACATCTTTACTATACTTTTCTATCCTAACCAAAGGTCTACTGAAGCGCTTCCATAGAGACTAATCAAAATTTACATGATTGCATTGTTTACATTTGTCATTTTAACACATTGCTCACCATCTGCTTCTTTTATACTATTTGATACTGTATGATACCCCTGAGTAAATGGAATACACCACAGATACAGCAAAAAGTTCCTAATGAAGCAGTAGATTCAGGCTGGGGAATTTAATGGTCTTTCAGATCTTGTAAAACGATTGAGTCTAACATATAACTTTTCATAAAAACACTCTTATTTTCATTTAAAGACAAACAAGGATATTTCAGTAAAAATATTGAAAATATACCTTATTTGTTATTGTGTTTTAAATTTTGTCTTGTTTTACTATATTTATATATTCTATTTTGTGCTATAAAATAGCACATGTGAGCATTTATATTTTTACAGCGCCTAAACGCTCTCCAGCTTTAGTGCTGTTTCGGGAATAAGGAGAAAGTAAAACTGCACATAACTTAGAAAATCTAAATTTTTTTAAATGTTTGAGCCCTCCATAATTTATATAGATTTTTTTGTATGCTCACATTAACAACACCCATTTCTTCACTTTTTATGAGCAGAATCCAAAACATGTTTTGTCAGATCGAATCATAACCTTAGCACATAAAAATGATGTTTTCTGGTGGATTTATTCCTTCCATCGGATTGCGCTGCACCATCTGTACTAATTACCCCATGGCATCTTGAGATACATAGAGCAGCAGAATATTTCTCAAAGGAACGTTGAATTATATACAGTATATTAACCATGACAGACTCTTCTCTGTCTGCTCTCAAACAGCTTCTGGGTTGAAAATGTAATTACATAAGACTTACACTATTCTACATGGTCAAAATAGTAATCACAAACTCTAATTAATAATTTCCATCTTCTGATGGCAGTGTGCCCTGTATTTTTACAGTTCACCCGTGCTTATGTTCACAATGACTAATGAAAGGTTTGATTACAGGAATTTACCAGTTCACTGATTTGGTGATCGGGATAATCATAAAGTGCGAATCACATTTATTTCTTTGTTTCTTTGGTAGAACATGTGAACGCATGCATTAAAAAAGTGCTGCCTGGATATAATATATTTCTGGTGTTGTTTCACATGTATACCTAAATGTGGAAATGTGCAAAAGTGTACACCAGTGCTCATCCATTGAAAAAACCTTGGGGGGAATGTATAAAATCTGGCATTTTAAACAAGTTTATTTTTCCACCTGCTGTCACACATGGTTCGGATTTACTATGAGGCTCTGGCCTCTTAGTGCATCACAACAGAGCACCAGAATGAGATCTCCTCTGAGTCCCCTTCAGTTTTCACTGGAGATTTATCAGAAGTGTCTGAGAGCAGAACTATTCTAGTTGCCCATGGAAACCAATCAGAGCTCAGCTTTCATTTTACTACAGCTGTTTATAAAATTAAATGAGCTCTGATTGGTTTCCATAGACCACTAGAACAGTTTTGACACTTCTGATAAATCTCCCCCATAGACTATAGTAAACACAGCGGATGGAGTGTTCAGGTCTCCGCCGGCTCGGTTGTACCTCCCTCTTCACCCTGTCACACCCAAAGTGGCCCATGGGGAAGAAAAAACAAAAAGTGGAGGAAAAAAAGACTTGTTATATGCCTTGTCTGCCAGAAAACTGGTGGACAAAGCATAATAAATGTTCCTGATTGTTTCATTGCCTGATCTCTACTGCATTGCTATCAATGGGTGTGTCACTGGTGTCGATACGGTCCACATCTCGGATCGGAGGCACACCCAAGCCCCTCTCCAGCCCTCACTTACCTCCCCGGGATCCTGCTCCTGTCTCGAACAGTTGATGAGTGCATCCCACTTGTCTAGGGCGCGTGCGCTTTGGTGAAGACCAGGTGCCACCTAGATTTCCGGTCCCAGGTGTCGGCTCGTGTCATCATCTGTGGTGGTCAAGGGGGTTCACTGTCCCCGAGCCTTGACAGGGTGTACCCATTGCCATGGCTTGAGAATGCGCTAAGTGGCGTGAAACGGCCCATCGCCAGGCCCTGCTCTGTTCCTGCATCTTTTGAGTAAAGCAATCTGTACATTTTACTGGTATAGGTATAGGTAATGGTATAATGGAGTGCCACTCCACTATTTCTTGCTCAGAAACACATATAAATAAACTGGAGGAAAACCTGCTTTTTAAATTTTGTTTTTGGAAGTTAGATATTCAATAAATTCAATTTTAAATACTAAGCTTTAATACAGTCTAAAAATATATTTAGTGCACAGATCATTTGGGGCATGACTTTTAGTTGAACTGACTTATTTTGAATAATTTAAGTGGAACAAACCAAAGTAGCATATCACGTAATATGATGGGATTGATATTGTCATGCTCCTTGGGTTTTAAATTAAATTTGGAAAGTCTTCAAGCGTAGCATAGCCTATGATAAAACAAAAAGAAACGAATGTTAGAGAAAACGGTTCAGATATATATAGTATCAGTTGCAATGTTAGAGGCTTTTTGGAAAGGAAAGGGTCATTTGGTTATCTACATCTTTAGAAGTATTAAAATAAAGGGTTGGGTAATAAATAACTATTTATTGTATTACTATGTTGCTAGTGATTTAATGGAAATTCATTCCTGATCTACTAGCAAATTTAAAATTTTAATTTTGGTTGCTTTAAAGCTGCTGTTTTCTAATTTCTCAAATAAAAGTTTCTACTATTTTGTTTGTTTCCCTCATGTTCTATAAGTTAATAGGAATAATTGGATACATGTATGTCACAAAAGATATATCGTTTTGTTTTCAAAAATTTGAAAAAACTGGAGATCGTAAGCGAAGGGGGTACCTGCGTGTGCGCCCCTGTGATATGATTTGTAATGAATATATTGGGGCATATTTATCATACGCTGGTGCTCGTGTGCATATTCGCAGCGGTATACATCAAGAGAGCCTGGCGTAGAAAAAAACGCAGCCGGCGGCAGTAAGTGTGCAGGCACATGAAGGTGGCGGATTGGGGCAAATAATCGCAAGAGGTCCTGATAAATATGCCCCATTATCTCCAATAAAGTTACATATTAAAAAAAAAAGTTTCTACTATTGAGATCCTAGTGATTATCTGTTATTTACTTAGAATCCAGAAAGTGTGTGTATATCCATACATGCATGTCAGCCAACAAATATCTCTCTCCTGATACCCCCATAAACATGTACGCTAGGCTGAGACCTGTTCTGAATGGGGAGTGCAGAGGTATTCACTGCTAGAAATTCCCAATGACCCCATTCTTATTTTCTTTTCTCCCATCAGAGAAAATCTAGAGCCCGTCGCCACAATCAGTGGATCCATTAACCCCTTTAGTACCCCATGCAGTGCACTATATGAAACATACAGAACATTTATGGCGCATGTTTTATTATGATTACTATTATTATTAGTTGTTAATTGCATTTTCTAAATTTCATAACAAAAGACAATTATATTATATATAACAGCATAATAAAATTACATTAAATAAACGTCCATCTTCACTACCAAATGCAACCTGACCAACAGTCTAGCCCACCCACATCGCACCCCAGGAAAGAGATGAAAAGGAATAGGAAAGGGGGCAAAAATATATCATTGGTAGAAATGTACCCATAACATTTTTTTCTACCTGGAGGATTAACCTAGCCTGTAATACAACTTTATTGGTATTCTTCCCCCACTTGAAATTCATAATGTTCCACAAATCAATATCACAGAAAATCTTGTACTCATATTGGCACATTTACTTACCTGTCCCTGCGCGATCCACGAGGTGTGATCGCCGATGAGAATGCACAGCTGCCACAATTCACTTACAGCGTGCACCCGCTATCCTACATGTGTTGCTTCCCCGATCAGGTCCGCTGGAGTTCACCAACTTCTTCCTGGTGCATGTAAGTGCATTATATGCAAAACAATTTTAAAGTTAAATCCCATGGTTTGTCTGAATCCATCGGATCGTCTGACAAGCCCGCCCCCCCCCCCCCCCCCCCCCCCCCCGATTTGTGACACAATCTGACAACATTTAACCCCTGTTAAATGGGGCGGAAATTATCGGGAAACCCGACAGAAATGCAGTCCGCGGACCCTTAGTAAATATGCCCCATAGACTTTATTAATCATATCCACTGTCTCTACACTACACTTAAACATGTGTCACCTCGCATTTATTCACACTTATTACATCTGTCATTTTACCTATATCTTATCTCGTGCAAAAACTGTGCAATTCTCAGTGAGCAATTTTTTGATTAAAAAAAATAAAGGTGTTGGCATAATACCAAACCTTTTATGTCACATCAGCCCTACTTGCCAGGCCATGCACAGAATTGCAGGCTGTAACTGGAAGGCAGATCTCTACACAAGAAGTAAAATACAGTCACATGGCAGACAACTTAAATAAAAACATCAACAGACACCTCAACTTTTTTGTTTCCATTTTGAAATAGGAAACAATATGTGGTAGGGTAATCTCATCAACAACAAATTGGAATTCACAATCCGATGAAGGTCTATTGTATGACAAAAATGTCTTATTTGTTACTGGATTCCATCACTAGGTATCAAGCATTAATAAAAAAGATTACTTTTTGAGGAACTATTTTTGACTGAGATTTGTTTGATATTGTGACAATGAATGCTTTGGAACTCTACTTGAGCACCAAACATAATTGAGTACAGTGCCATGAAAATTGATGTATATAATTGGCTGTATGCTTAAACATTGCCACACCTGACTATGGTTTGTGACAATATTGCAGATTAGCTATGCAAAAAAAAATGGAACTTAGCTGCAATACCCCACCACCACCCAAGGTCCAGAGAGGAGCTGTTTTTTGAAGACAGCAGCCATATTTTCCAACCTTCTGGCAACTCTAATGTCTTAATGTGTTTGGCCAGCTGTACATTTAATTTTACAATCATGGTAATATATGTACACCGTATAGTACAGAGTGTCACTTAGTATAGAGAGAGGATACCTATTTGGGCATCATCCAAACAAATTCTGAGCCTGGCACAAAAATATCCTTCCATTCTAAATAATAAGTGAGGAAACCCAATGTATGTTGACCTCAATATGTAGTATGGGGGGGGGGGGGCGGGGTAGCTCAGTAGCCACAGCAAAAAACAGACTATGATGCACTCAGAGACACAAAGGTTTTAGTCTCTGCCTTGTTTCCTTTATTGCAAGAAAAACTGACAGAATAAAAGATAAAGACTTACACTTCGGGCTAAAGACAAAATAGTACCTGCTTAGATAAGCGCTATTTATACACAATCACAGTCCATAGACAGGCTCGCAGGCCTCACCATAGGAGACTCCAGACAGGTAGGCAGGTTCTGTCTCTCCACATGTTCCCCCCTATAAAACACATGCAGATATTTGTAGCTCAAGGAAACTGAGCTTCAACACCGGAAAGCTACCAGGAAAACCTATGTTGGACAGAAAGGGAATGACGAGCCCCACTACCAGCCTGCCAATCATCAAAAAGTCAGGCCCGAAAACAGGATTTACCAAGATCCCTTAGTCTTGCTAAAAGCACCCAGCTTTCGTGGACTTTTTACATCTCACTTAGCTTTCCCTGGGTAAGATGTATACTTACTTCAAGGAACCTTGGAGAAATATAGCAATCTCCTACCACTTTACGAGTCACTGTCTCACAATAGTAAAGAATGATATGTTCTGCAAAACTGTGATCAACATGAGAATGTCAGAATAATGATTAGAATTAGAAAATGGTTTTGCTGCTTTTTGCATGGACTCTTTGTAGATGTCAAAAACAAAGATAAATCATTGCAAAAAAGGTAATTCTTTTCAAGGATTTATAGATCGACAGAAAGGTGTGTAGTAATTTATTTCCATCATTTCCACTGAATCACTAAGGAGTTGGAGGAACATTTTAAAAGCAGACAGACAATCTGCATACCTAAGGAAGCTTTATTGGACTTTAGTGACGACCTGAAGATTTATGTAGTACACTTTATTTACTTCAACCATGGCTGATATGCCACACTGTACAGATGTGTATATATATATATATATATATATATATATATATATATATATATATATATATATATATATATATATATAGTTAGTATCTCTCTATAAATATAACTATATAGGGTTACAAATACATTGATGGCCTTCGGTTCTTGGAGCAAACTGGAAAAAAAATGTTTCCTAGGGCGCATTGTCATCTTTAGAGAACAAATGCATGTAAATTCTATACATATACAGGCAGTCCCCGGGTTACATACAAGATAGGGTCTGTAGGTTTGTTCTTAAGTTGAATTTGTATGTAAGTCGGAACTGTATATTTTATCATTGTAATCCCAGCCAGAATTTTTTTGGTCTCTGTGACAATTGGATTTTAAAAATGTTGGGTTGTCATAAGAACCAGGAATAACACTAAAGCTTCATTACAGACGCCTGTGATAACTGTTACAGCTGTTTATTGTAGCCTAGGACTAAAGTACAATAAATTACCAATATCCAGAGGTCCGTTTGTAACTAGGGGTTGTATGTAAGTTGAGTGTTCTTAAGTAGGGGACCGCCTGTAATTCTATATAAATTTTTATATTTGTGAATCAAAAGAAAAAAATACTAAGTGAAAGTAATGTATTAAAATAGGGCTCTCCTAATAGATCTTTGGAACTATTATGGAACAACTTTGAAACTATTCATAGATTGGAACCTACAGAACCTTTTTCATACTATGAATAACTACAACATAATCAAGAAATAGATCCCCAATTAACAGAAAAATATAATTTTCCCAATATTGCAATGCATTTCTGGTTCACATTCTGTTTTTTTGTGTGTGTTTTATACCTTTGTTATGTATATTGTGTGAACCTCAATGGTTATTTAGTGTTTTTCTTGTTTCCAGATGGAAATCCATACACTTGGTGGGTTGGGAAAGGAAATGAGAAACATTATTATTGGGGAGATTCTGGACCTGGAATTCAGAAATGTTCCTGTGGAATTGATAGGAACTGCAGTGACAGCAGATTCTATTGTAATTGTGATGCTGACCAAAGGCAATGGTGAGTAACATCTCATACACTATCCTACATTTTTGATGTTAATTAATTTTTGTGAAAATCATTTTGTGTCCATCTTATTGCTGTTTTAATGCTCATTATTAGTTAGTAACTATTCTCCTATAAGTGGTATCAAATAAGATTTAGGCTGGGGCACACCTGCCATAAGGTGAGTCATTTGCATCAGGTGGGAAAACCTCATGGATAATGGAGGAAAATGGTGGCGGCATTTGGGGATAAGTACTGAAAGTTAAGTAGTCAAGATTTGTTGGTTTAAAATGGCACTGCGTGGCACATCTTGGGGACAGCAGATACCTAATAAGCCTAATGTCCACTGGCATCTCACATGAATAGTCTTTGTAGCCCTGTACAGGATTTTACTATTTCCACTTTGCATGCAAATGACAACACCATATAGAACCATAGATTGGTGTATTCAAGGTGACTTTAACTAGTCATGCAGGTGGGGAGCAGCGTCTTCTAGGCATGCATGATTTTTTTGTCCCTAACTTCCCTCAGGAACTGCCTACCAAATTTCATGCAATTCCAATCTTTTCAGCAACACAAAGATTAACACCATAAAAAAGTTCATTAATATGGCGAAGGCCTTTAAGTACCTCAATGTTCATAACACAGTCAACGTCCTTTAGGTTCCCTGCTGTAAATGGGTAGTCCGCCCCCCCCCCCAGCTGACAATAGAATAAATTAAAAATAATGAAAAACTTTCACCCATCTGAACAAATGTCCTCTATAAAGCATATTCTGGAAAAAAATACCTCTTTAGAACACAATGGGGCTTATTTACTAAGGGCCCCACGGACCGCACTTTCGTCAGGCATCCCAACGATTTCCGTTTTGCGCTGCTGGGACAGGGATATAAAAGGGGTTTTTGGTGCATACGATCGGATTTTGGGACAATCGCACCAGCTTTCATGCGACACAAATCGGGGAGCTGAGCCGCCGGACGATCCAACGGATTTGGACCGACCGCAGGATTTAACTTAAAAATAGTGTCGCAAGCCAAGCATGTACATGCACCAGGAAGAAGAAGGTTAACTCCGGCGGACCTGAGCAGGACCTTAACAGGATATTGGGCGCACAATCTTCATGAATCGCGGCAGAGTTCATCCTCGTCGGACAGCCCAGATCGGGGATCGCACAGGGACCGGGTAAGTAAATGTGCCCCAATATTTGTATGTAAGCCATGGCAAAAATCTTCACATTACAGTACTTTTATGTGATCCGAGTACTTTTATGAGATCAGGTCTCTGTGGGTGCTTTCCAGGGCTGCACAAAAATAGCGGTTGGCCACTTTAACTCTTGTTTTTTGGAATGTAAGTGTGGGGGAAGTATATTAGGTAATTTACCAAGCTATTAATATTTTTTCTCTGCTTTAATGATATGTAAAGTGAAGCCTCCTGTCTTTTACCTCATTAGACATTCCTGACCATAAAATGGCTGCAGATGGAGTGTCATGTCATCGCTTTCTGATCATGAACAGATAAGATCACATGACTCCATCTGTGGCCATTTTATGGACAGGAATGTCTGGCTGATGAGGTAAAAGACAGTTGGCTTCAATATACAAGTGGTGCAGAACTTTACTTAGATGTATATTGGTAAATTACCTAATATTCTGCTACAGTTGTACACACACATTACAAATAAAATGAGGTAAAGTGGCACACTCCTTTAAAATAATTGGCTTGTTCCTATAAAACTTTGAAAAACAAAATATGAAATACAAATAAATAAGCACAAACCATTTGAGTATACATAAAACTTTTCCTGATGTGAATTCACTAGAAAAAAAACCTGGTGACAATAAAACATCAGAATGAACTGAAAATTCTCATTACAAGTAAGCAATGCAGCTTATATGGGTGTGCAGGCTATTGTGATAGAACTCTGCCTGCCCTACAGACATAGTATAGAGTGGCTACCCATGGTGTAGAAGATGCCAAGAGTCCTGCTCTCTGTTTCATAGATCACCAGCAGGAGTGTAACTACAAAGGTAGCAGCCATAGCAGCTGCCATGGGGTCCGCTGTGTCAGGGGGCACCGGCATCCAACTTGACACACTAAAGAATAAATGATATGTACCATCATATACCTATTTTACTGCACATTGTATAGTATATTAAGTATATAATAGTACCCATCTTCCATTGTACACAGCATGAATCAGCAGCTATAATAAGAGAAGGCGGGGAAAATGGCGGGGACAGCAGACCAACAGGACTAGGGCTTTCTTATCTCCAATGTGTACTTCCCTTATGTGGTCAGCAGCTGATTGAACAGATCTGTGTGTATGATTGTATTTATCAGTACATAAATGTGTGCGCATAAAGGTATAAATGTGTCTATGTGTGTGTGTAAGAGTGTATAAATGCAAGAGTACACAAATATATATATATTTTGAGGGGTAGGGGGCCCCATTCAGAAATCTGCTACGGGGCCCTATATCTCCTAGTTCTGCCCCTGTTCACCAGGTCCTGTGCAGGTAGTTTTAGTGGCAAGATTACACTAACCAGCAATGAAAGAGGAAGAGTGAGAGCTCAACATTAACAAAAGTGTGGACAGAGGCAGCACTTTTAATGGGCACCCTCAACAAAAAAAAACAACATAGTAAAAGAAACTTCTCTTCATTGCAGCCTTGCATTGCAGGAATTGTCCACTGCCCACTATCTCCTACTGTCCAGATAAACAATAAGTAGCAATAGCTCATGACTCATCTGATTTACCGGACACAGACGTCTGTGTGTGGCCAAAGGCTCCACTTGGCTCATGGTAGATGCCGGACTGGGGCTACATGATCACTTTCGGGGCTCTTTGCAAAGAATTTTTGTATGAAATACTGATTTGATTTAGATTTTTAACACCTCATTTCCACAATTACCTTAAAGTGAATCCTTCAAGGCGATTTGGCACACAAAAATAGCCCCATGTCCTTATGGATCGGTGGTTTAATGTCCTGCAAAAGAAAAACTATTATATTTGTCCGGAGCTAACAGCCTCTATGCATTGCGACAAGTTAGGCTTGTATAGTACACCCTGCCAAACCCTACACAATCCTCACTTTACTTTCAATGCGAGGGAGGTGCCATAGTGGGATCTGCACATGTGAGTTGATGTGCCTCATCAGACTTACATCTAGGTGTGTAAAAACATTTGGTTCTTTTCGTTGAGGCCACAGAGAGGACGTACAAAGGTCCATTTGGAACTCAAACCACAGGTTCAATAGTTGCAGGCGACTGTGATAGTGGTAGTGTGCATATGCCTAAATTTATATTCTATAATTATACATTTTAACAATTAAAAACTGACACATATCCATAAAAAATATCTCAAACAGCAAAAATATCTACCTTGTATCATTTATATTACTTGTGAACGTGGCAGAGGGTTTGGTACATTCAGGCACCTGGGCTCAGGTGTGATTACTCTTAGCTTTATAGCAATGACTGTAAATAAGACATATTAATCACCAATGCCTAGTTATAGGAGATAAATACATTAAAAGAACGGTTTTAAGAGAAAGGAAATAACTGCAATATTTATGCTTTACTGCACGTGAATAAGAATGAAGGAGTGGGTGTTTTTGCTCAAGTGAGTCTTAATAGTTCAATGAGGTTGAGCGAACAGTTACTTTTGTCAGGACCGGGAGTCTGTGGACCCTCTGGACCACCGCGGGAGGTGGTACTAGCCGACCTGGGTCTAAGTGGAACCCCGGTGTTCACCAGAGCCCGCCGCAAAGCGGGATTGACTTGCTGCGGCGGGATTCCACCAGGTCGTTCCACAGGTGCAACTAGCCCGCGGTGGCTGCCAAGGTAGTAATACAGGAGACACCACTCACGTCAGAAATCGCAGGAGCTGGCACACAGAAACGCAGGACTACAGGGACGGACTGGCACACAGGAACGCAGGACCACAGGAAAGGACTGGCACACAGGAACGCAGGACCACAGGAACGGACTGGCACACAGGAACGCAGGACCACAGGACCACAGGAACGGACTGGCACACAGGAATCACAGGACACAGGAACGGACTGGCACACAGGAATCACAGGAACGCAGGAATCACAGGAACGCAGGAATCACAGGAACGCAGGAATCACAGTAGAGCTTTCTCTTCATGGGAAGACTTGAAGATCCAGCAAGGGCAATAGGAAGAAGCTGGAATTTAAATCAGGCCAGTGCCAATTATTGGCGCACTGGCCCTTTAAATCTTAGCGAGCCGACGCGCGCGCGCCCTAGGAGATGGGGAAGCTGCGGAGGACCCCGCTGGAGCCAGGGGAGGTGAGTGCAGCCGGGCTCAGGAACATGGAGAGGCACGGGTGCACCCGCGATCCGAGACAGGGCAACTTTTTAGCAAGATGGTCCATTCGATGGGCAAAGCCTTTACAAAATATGATCTAATTGGCAAAAAAATAATAGCAACAGAAATATGCCTGTTTTTACGAGCTGGGGAAATTGACAAGTATCTCTATTTTGTTTGCTTTATGGCAGACTGTTCTCGTAATGAAAAACATCAGTTAATTACCTTGTTGCTTTGCCATTAACAGGAGCGTGCTTACAATTTCTCAGGCATTAAGCTGTAAATAATTATTTCTGATGAATGGCAAAACATTTAAAATGTTGTAAAAATGGATGTTTGAGTCATTTGCAAACTAAAACACTAAAATGCAGCTGTTTGCACGTGCAGATTGTGCTACTAACTTAAGCCCTTAATTTAAACCTCCGACCTTTAAAAGCCAGTGCTTATTAAAGCGGCATTTTAGTTCTTCATCACCCAGATGAAGCAGAACAAATGAGTAAGCAAATTATTCCTAAATAAAGCAATGCCTGCAAACTTTCTCTATTTTGAGGGTAGAATGATGATTAACACATTTATAATCATCACATATAAACTAAAAATTGTACACAATTGTCTTTGTAATTTTCAGACTGAATGTATAACTCCATCAAAGTGAAACCTTATTAAAAAGAAAAAATATGTGTTTTTGGAAAATCTACCGTGGGTATAGAAAGTATTCAAACCCCTTTAAACTTTTCACTCTTTGTTTCATTTGTTTTTATACCTGGATTTGGGGATCCTCTGCCATTTTTCCTTGCAGATCCTCTCTAGTTCCCTCAGGTTGGATGGTGATCATTGGTGGAAGCCATTTTCAAGTCACTCCAGAGATGCTGAACTGGGTGTAGGGCTCTGGCTGGGCAAGTCAAGAATGGTCACAGAGTTGGTCCAAAGCCATTGTTTTGTTATTTTAGCTGTTTGCTTAGGGTCATTGTCTTGTTGAAAGGTGAACCTTCGGCCCTCTGGAAGAGGTTGTTTCCAGGATATCTCTGTACTTGGCCACATTTATCTTCCCTTAAATTGTAACCAGTCATACTGTCCCGGCAGCCGAAAAACATCCCCAAAGCAAGATGCTGCCACCACCATGTGTTACTGTTGGGATAGTATTTGGCAGGTGAGGACCAGTGCCTGGTTTTCTACACACATACCACTTAGAATTAACACCAAAAAGTTCATTGTTCATCTCATAAGACTAGAAAATCTTATTAATGATATTCAGGGTGTCCTTCATGTGCTTTTCTTGAAAACTGTATGCGGCTTTCATATGTCTTGAACTGAGGAGAGGCTTCAGTCAGAATACTCTGTCATAAGGCCCTGACTGTTGGAGGGCTGCAGTGATAGTTGACTTTTTGAAACTTTCTACCATCTTCCTACAGCATTTATGGAGCTCAGCCATAGAGATCTTGGGGTTCTTCTTTACCTCACCAATGCTATTCTACCACTGCTACATTCTACATTGCTTAGTTTGCCTGGATGGCCAGGTCAAGGAAGAGTTGTGGTCATCCAAAACTTCTTCCATGTTAGTATTATGGGGGCCACTATGCTGTTAGGGACCTTGAGTGCCGCAAACATTCTTTTGTAACCTTGTCCAGATCTTTACCTTGCCACAATTCTGTCTCTTAGCTACTTAGACCTCATAATTCTTATATGCCTGACATGCAACCTATGAGGTCTTATATAGGCAGGTTTGTGCCTTTCCTAATCAGTTTAATTAAACATGTTAAATATGAGTGTCACACCAAGCTTTATACATATATACAGTACAATAACCAAGCTTACACCATAGATACAGTTCCATAACCAAACTAATTTCAAATATCAATTACCTGAAACAAAAATATTATATAGCTACAGTGCCAGAACCACATTACCTTCACTGATACAGAATCAGAACCAAGCTTACTACAGTACTGTCTCAGAACCCAGTGTACTCTATAGTTTGCTTCTGTCTCTGTATCTATGTAGTATGCTCGGTTCTGCTACTATAGCTTTGAGCTATGCTTGGTTCTGGGATTATTAGTTATCATAATGCCTATTTCATAAATTATAAAAAAAATACACTCATTGATTATATTGCTTTTTCCTTACAATTTGGATAAGAAAATTAACTTTTATATATCCAGCTGCGATCCCCTGCTGTCACCCAGACAGATGACACAAGCACCTATTAACAACAGGGCACAGGTGGAGTAATGCATTGACGTCATTGTGCCATCTGCGCTGGAACTCGGACAGCCTGTGTGCCTTAATAAATGGAAGAAGAAGGAGTCTACCCTTCCTGCTCTGTCATTGTCATCAACTTTATTAGAGTACTAAAGATACCTATAATGTAACTGTAGAAGGTCAAGTAGATTCAACATGCACACATTTTCTCCCATGAAACATCCTTTGGCACAGAACAGTGGCCCTCTTCATTTAGGATTACCTTTTTAGGTCCAACATTATGTTCTAGATTAATTTCCTAATATGTCTTTTTAGGATTCTGCTTCTATGAAGTATACTACTCTAAAACTTTGCACATAGAATTTTTTTAAGTTTTCTGCATAAAAAGGGAAATGTAATTATTTTATAACAATAATTGATTAACTATTATATCTCCTTTCGGTGCAGGAGAAAAGATGATGGAATCTTATCCTACAAAGATCACCTACCAGTTACCCAAGTTGTGGTTGGAGATACATACCGGTCATCATCAGAGGCCAAGCTGACTGTTAGTCCTCTACGTTGTTATGGAGATAGTAAGTTTTTTTATGTTTTTACACACAGGACATCATATTTCAATTATGTGCCACAGCAAAAAGTTAAAATGAACCTTTAAAATGAACCCTGGTTTTGGCAATTTTCAGGTATGCATCAGCATCCATAACCGAAGCCTATGAGAACAGACGCATTCAATATAGTTCAGATCATGTAATCCATAAAAAAGAAATTTTATTTCCATACCGTCACAAACAACAATTTAAAATGTGTTGCATTGTATAAAATCATGGATATCAGGCGCAGTGTAAACAGCTGCAAGGAGATTGACTGTGAGAAGACGTCTTCTCAAAAGTTTTCTCTTGTATTTGACTTCACTGTGGTGAATATATACATCCTTTTTTAATTCTAAAAGAGGGTTGAGCTATTTTTTGCATGTTCTTTCACTTTGTTACACATTAGACCACTGCAGGTTCTTTTTCGGGATATTTATAAAGATGTGTTCTTATGAACAGTCAGATACATTTTCACAGCCCCGTTCAGAAAATTAAATCTGATTGCGAAGAACAATAGGGCCAAAAATTATCAATGAACAGTTGTGTTTACTTTGATATATTATGGCATTTTTATGAGTAATGAAGCCCTTTTAACATTCTTTATAGCCTCTCAATATGCTACAGTGAATGTTTCTAGGTTAATTGAGATGGCTAACAAGACCAGGCTTTTTTGACATGCACAGTACACACAGATACTGTCTAAGCCCGAATGGTTTTGTAGAGCCATTATTTAAAAAGTTAAAGTGTTTTTGACAGCACTTACATAATTATTTCATTTGTCTAATAATTTCACATCTTGGTACAGAAGGTAATAGAGTATGTGCTAGCAGCCATCCTTGTCCTTAATGAGAAAACTCTGCCAATCATACTTACTTTGTGATAAAAGATAATAGTGGGGACATAAAAGGAATACTTCACAGATGGGATGCTGCTGCTAATGCCATCAGCTCCGCTATTTATTTCCATATTAACCAGGTTTATTATTGTGCAAACAGCAATCCGTCCTCTGGAAGTTGGTAATATTAGTGCAGGGTTTCATTTTGCTGCTCATCTATAGGAGTAATTAATAGCTCTGTTTCTTTGTGATCTTAGGATTTATAGATGGATGAGATAACGTAGGCATTCTTTTTACTTTGGATATTTTATTGTTAAGAAGGTAGAAGTAACTGCTCCCAGAGCAAAAAGAACTCTGAAGAAATAATTAATACTTAGCGATGAATACATCTACTTAGGATTCTTCACAGAAGACAAAAATATTCTTAGGTTTGCTTAAGAATAATTAATTTAGATTTAATTTTGCGCAAAAGTGGTTTCATAAAATAGTAAATTATTGTAATAAAATTAAAATAGAAATTAATAGAAAAACTTATATGGGCAAAGCTTTTACGGGGGAAAAATGGACCATAGTATGAGAACACCTACAAATTGCGGGGGATTTATCATCTCTGGTTTCTTGTACTTCTGTTTGAGGCTTTTATGTCGCAGTTGAGACTTTTTTTGTTACAAGGAGCTTGGTTGGTCCTTCCTATGCAGTTAGAACAGCTTCTGTCCTTCCTGTAATATTTTCACAAGATTTTAGAGAGCATCTGTGGAAATTTACACTCATTCTTTCAGAAAAGCATTTGTAAGGTCAGACACTGATTGGAGAAGAGGATCTTCTGCTTAGCCTCTGTTCACTCCAAAGGTGTTGGATGAGGTTATGGTCAGGCCTCTTTGCAGGCTAGTCAAGTATCTCCACACCATGCTCACGCAACGATTGCTTTATGGACCTTGCTTTGTGCCCTGGGAGAAAAAAATCTTCTATTCTGCTATTCTTCAAATGAAATCCAATTTTTAAATATACTGCACATTTATTTTAGCTCTATATTCCCTTATTTGAGGACTTAAATATAGAACTACTTTAACTATTCCATTCCACAATCTACAATACTTTACTATATACACAAGCACATTGCATGGACCTATGTGATTTTTATTATTCAAGTATTGATTTTATTTTAATGTGTTAATGTGTTGTATAACATTTTTTTTTAAATACACTTTTCATAAAGTCTCTGAAAAGATCAAAATGGTGCCAGTGGCATAATAATTCCTGCATAGTTTTTACCTGTGCATGTCTATATAATGGTATATTGTACTAGTTATTTAAGAAACATGAAATAGTATACTATATAGGAGCACAGTGTGAAAATATTAATAATTCTGTACTGAACTGATTTTCTTATTTTTTACTTATGTTCATTAGTCTAGCCGAATAAATAATTGCAGTATATATTTAATATACTGAGCAGCAATATGGTAGCAACTGAATTAAGCAGGAGAGTTTAGCCTTAAGGATGAAAGCTGTCTAGGTTTCTATGCCTTTGAACAGACCGACCGCGTACATAAAAGTATTGTGCCCAAAGCTTTCTAGGTCTGTCATGTTTATTTTTCTTTTAGCTTCTAGATCAAGGTTAATTCTGGAAGGAAATTGGGGAACTCTGTACACACAGGAGTAAAATTGTCTATAAAAAAATCAGGTTATTGCAACCTTTTTAAATGCTTACATATGCACTTGTTATTAAGGATTCTGTTAACAGAGTAGTGCAGAAGGACAGATTAGCGCCTGAATATCTATGTCCTGAGGAGATCCACAAACCCCTAGCTAGTAGAGCACTTCTTAGGCCCCTTCCACACTAGCGAGTGTGATGCGATGAACTCGCATCACACTCGCAACGCAAGCTGCCGGGAACGCACGGCCCAAACGCTGCACCGCGGGAGTGAACTCAGCATGTCAGTTCACTCCCGCGGTGCAGCGTTCGGGCCGTGCGTTCCCGGCAGCTTGCGTTGCGAGTGTGATGCGAGTTCATCGCATCACACTCGCTAGTGTGGAAGGGGCCTTAAGGAATTAAAGGGGATTTCTAGGATTATTTCTTTTTTTTATACAATATAAATTTCCCCAGGGAAAGAATGGGGTATAAAAATAACAAAGAACATATGAAAAGAAAAAGAGCAACCGCACACAAGTATAGTTTGGTGCAAGCTTTAAAAGCAGAGTCAAGCCTCACTAATACCACAATGAAGCACTTTTATTACACCAGATGCTCACACAACATTTACCTTCTCAATGAAGGCACTTATTGAGAAGGTGAAACATTGTGTGTTCATTGGTTAAAATAAAGACACAATTTCTTCTTCATTGTGGTATTTCTGTTGCTTTTGATAGGAGAAATAAAGTAACCTTCTTGAGAACCTTCTCAAGAAGGTTACTTTAATTGGCATATCAAAGAAATGGGAATTTCTTCAACAAGCTAACACGGTACAAAACTTTTTTTTTTTCTTATTGTAGTATTTGTAACAAAGAATATATACTTGTCTCAGCTGGTCTCTGTAACACTGCAGATGATCATAAGCTGCTACAACATATTGACAATGTGCATAGCTGCTACAGCCTGCAACTGCTGCTATAGCAGGTGTGTGACTGTCTTCACCATGGCACCACTGAGCCTCTGTATAGAAACAAAGACTGCAGTGGGGTAAGTATGTGTTTTTTGTATTTTTTAGACTACTGGGTCATTAATGTGAAAAAAAACATATTCCTGGACAACCCCTTTAAGTATGTTCTCTCTTCTCCCCTCCTGAATATGACTATAGCCTCTGGAGTGTGAAAATACTTTACACATTAGGGACACAGCCTAAAATAGCCATTTGTCAAAGCACTTTATTTTTTAGCTTTTTCTTGTTTGACTTCCAACAGACATAACATTTTCATTTCTTCAAATGACATGGGTATATGAGGGATTGATTTATGCAGTAAAAGCTGTATTTTCTAACAGGTATTTTTAGAATAATCCATACAGAATAAAAACATGATACAATTATTCCGAATGTTAGGACAATTAAGGAGCCTCCAAACATGTACATGATTTTTTGCTTATACTTTACTACCTTATTAAAATGAACACCCTTTTGAGGAAAACCCATTTGATTTTGTGTCACCATATTCTAAAGGCTATCACTTTTCTTATTAGTCAATGAAAAGAACATTATTAGGGTTTCTTTACTGCAGCATAAGATAACAGCTAGATTGATTTGGGGAACATCCAACTTTTCAATTCACTTTTATTACACTTTTTTGGAAGGTAGGAAAATTACATTTTTGAAGTAGTTTTTTTATTCCCTTTGCAGTACAGGCATAATAAAAAAAATATCTGTTTATCCAAGGTCCATACAGACGCCACAATACCCATACACAGACTGTCTCTTTAAAGAGGTATTCTGTCCCAATATACAATACTCCAGTATACCAAGTGTGCCCATTACTTGAACATATGGTAAAAAGTGTTTCGCACTGAATGATAGCAAGTGGAGAACTTGTAAACATAATAACATATATACTGTATATAATGTACAATGGAAGAGATTTGTCAAGACAGGCATCATCTGCTTTACTTTTGATTTAGCCTGCACAGGAGGAGGAGATAGGAGCTGTAATGGACTTTATCCATATGATTAGGGATGAGCAGACCCGGACGGCAAATTACCGAAATTCATTTGAAGTCCGGATCTGAGTGTTGGGGGTTACTAGCTTCCACTCATCTTTACTCAGGAGCAATTTATGCCACTTCTGAGAAATTCCCCTCCCTTTTAGCCTCCCCCTAATACATTAAAGGAAACCTATCATTTGATTTGATGCATTATGAAGGAAACATACCTTGAGAATGTTGAAGCTACACAGATGCAGGATCATATCTTGGTTAATCCCTGCACGGAGTGATTTTGCTGATAAAACAATTATAAAATTATGATAATGAAGATCTCTGCCTTTTATGGCTGGTTCAGCGCTTCTCCTAGCACATTAGTTATTTACTGCAGGAGAGGATGATGTAATCCCTGGGTTGTGACTGAAGGCAGAATAATCAATTGCTGTATCATCCTCCAGCTGCTGTGTATGAGTGATCCAGCTCAGGTTGATTAGTCATGTCTTGACTAACCTCCATGTCTAATGAAAATCATGTAGGCAGCCAGCCTCACCCAGCTTTCCCAAGGTCCAGAATGTTAAAATAGTTTTTTCAGCAAAACCACTCAACTCAGGGATTAACCAAGATATAATCCTGCATCAGTGTAACTATAGCAGTCTCAATGTACACTATGTTTGCTTAATAATGCATCAAATCAAATGGTCGGGATTCCTTTACCTTAAAAAAAAACGGAGGTGTGAGGATACAAATCTGTGAACCTAGCGTAACATTATATCCCTGAAACATCCCCAAATGTTTGTACAGAACAATGTATTTTTGTTCTCTGTAATTTCATTAATAATATAAAAAGAAAGAGAGACCAAAGAAGTTCAGCTAGGCTTCTGAGCAGGTCAAGACAAAGATTAGCACAGGAAATGGAAACAGTATATGGGAAATTGCAGGATATAAATCATCAGATTGTAATATCTCCACCACGCATTAGACTATTGATTTCCTTTTTCATTTTTAAAATGTGATTCATAGCAGATGTTATTAAAATCAATGATGTCTGGCTAATTATAACAGAAGGGAAAGGCAACACACCAGCGACTGATCTGCTTAAATGGAATATATTATCACTGAGACATTTGTTTCAAGCCAAAGCATTTTCTTTTTAAAAATCTTGAAATATAATGGTGTTACGGTTTTCTAAGTGGAAGCATAAAGCAAACTTGCAGACTTTATTTCAGCTTGCAGTTGTTGGCTAAAAGCTATTCAAATCTCCAAATGAAGCTCAGATTTAGGTAAAAACTGGTTGACGAATAGTTAATGCTCATGTTTTTCCTGTAAAATTGTGGATGGCATGGCAGAATCTTAATTATTACGGGATGATCTCCTTAGCTTGAATTCAATTTGTTTCTTTGATGGAATAAATAAACAGAATGAAGATGTAAAGAGAGCCTTATTATATAGGATCTCTGATAAATCCATGAGGGGGCAAAGATTGTTAAAAACATCAAAATCCAGCCATTTACTTACCTTTCTTAACAGGGGTCTGGGATCCAGTTTGGCTTCTCTGTCCTCCAGTGTTTCCAGTTCCATCAGACAAGAAGCTATGATATCATTTACATTGTGAACATAATGTCTAAACTAATGAAAACCGGGGATTAACTTAGACATCAAGTTTACAATTTGCAGTATCTTTATTTCTCCTATCCAAGACAGTGATTATCCGAAGATGAAAATCCGCCTATTGAACCAAAATAGCCCTCTGTAGAAGTAAGGATACATTCACACACAAATATGCCCGCCCAGCAAATGGCAGGAACCTGGAGAGGAGCACAGTCCCGCACGGCCGCACACAGGGGAAAAGATAGAGCATGCTATTGTACCACCGTCGGGCCACCATTGTAGTCTATGGGGACGTATATGAGGCCTCATATACATCCCCCAGGCTGTAGTGTACATGAGGCCTAAATATATGTTGTTTGTCTATTTTTATAAAAGTGTTGTCTTACTTTGTCCAAAGAAAGCTACTTAAATGGACCAAATATTTGGAAATATGAGGTTACATTTGAAAGACACATACAGAATAGATTGTGCCTCTAAAATCGCATACCATGCTCAAAATAACTACTATTTATGTTTAACATTTAGAATATATACTGGTTCTAGGAACATTATTTGACAGCATGTTATCCCACAATAAAAAATGCTTAGTCTTCCATGCAACCAACCAACAAGGCATGAGTTTTATTTTAATTTAGGGCATCGTGTAACACGGCTGTTTCACAGCACCATCTGAGATGTACGCAGCTCCCAAAGATGAATGGGGCAGTAAGGTCCTCTGAGATTGTATGTGCTCATTAAGTATACAATTACCATGTTATCCTGGGGTGATGTGTAAAACGTAGATAAGAACAGAATGAAATTATTTGCACTCATCTCACAGACCAATATTTTATGCACGATAGATTATTGAACACATATCAGATGTTCAAAGTGATGCATTTTACCATTCAAAAAGGTAGGCCACTTACATCAAACTTTAACAGGGTAGGCATAAGATGCTAATATGATCACCCATATTACACTCTTTGTGTTAAAGTTTACCAGAAGCAGGAGGCAGAGGGCAGCAGGACTCTAGTTTTCTGCTTGTATCATGTGAGATATGTTCTGTGATATATTGTAAATAAAACACGTCCAGCAAACAGCTCAACCACAAACGGACTTGGACAAGCTGGCAGACAGGGTAAGTAGTGGCGAAGTTGAGAAGGTGCTATTCAATAAATTTGCCCTTTCCTCATCCCCCTCCGGCATAACCCCTAGTTATTCCTCGGACAGTCCATTTTATTTTTTACTATTAATATATTTGTAAAATAATTTGGGATTATTTTTACTTTCCATGGCAACTTTTCTTTCAGTTTCTATTTTTGCTGCCTTTATCAGTTTTTTACAGAATTTATTTTTCTCCTTATAATCCTGTAACGCCTCATAGCTACTTTCATGTTTTAGTAACTTAAATGCCTTATCCTTCTCTTTTAATGCCCGCCTTACAGTACTAGTTAACCATATTGGTTTTTTCCTGTTTATATTGTGGTTATTCCGATATGGTATATGTCTTTTCGGGAACTTTTTAGAATATTTTTAAAGACATCCCATTTATTTTTGGCACTTTTACCTGATGCCTTTATAGGGTATTTCAAGTTTTTGCCCCCGCAGTCTGTATTTGGGTAGTTAAAGTCCCCCATGATAAGGACTTAGCCATGCTTTGAGGCCACATCTATTTAACTTATGATAAGTGTGAACCCGCCATTGGGAACCTATCAGACCCTGAGAGACCTTGAAAGTGGACTACTTTGTCTGGCAGCTGCTGGATGGTGCAATGGACAGGTAGGATGAAGGCAGAGACAGACCAGCATAGACACAAGGTCACACAGAGAGAAAACAACAAATACAGAAAAACAAGTCAGACAGAACCGGGTCAAAACCAAAATGTTGGCAAAGGCACAGAATCAAATCACTAGTTAAAGGTTTAGTAAACATAGCAGAGATCAAATACACAGAATAACAAGAAAAACACAAAGTAAGAGGGAACAGGTATGAGGAGACTAGTAGAACCAGAAAGGTGTAATGCGACTGGGCAGATATACTGTATAAAGTAATTCCTGAATACGACCTCTAGCACCTGACTGGATCCTTCACTCTAGTAACTCTTGCTGGACAGGGCGGGGCTGCAGAGAGCTGGGTGTGGCTCAATCTATCACAGCAGCAACGTAAGCCACAGTTCACACACACAAAACACAAAGTAAATGCACTTAGGTCGCACTTTGCGAATAGAGGAAGACTTTGGTACAAATGTTACACATGTAAATAATGACATTCTGTCTTTATTAACATTTGCTTTATTTAAATTGTACCATGTGCTACTTTTTTAGAATTAGGGCTATAGATTTGTAGATATGGATTTGTGTAATCATGAAACTTTTGTCCTCAGTTTGGGTGAGGAGCTAAGACCTACCTTGGGGTCAAGTGTTGAATTTGTTTTCTTCATTCACCCATACCCTCATGCATTTTCACTCAGTCTAACAATAATAATGGAGGCCAGGAATAATTGGAGACTTTGTAGGAGTGCTTTATTTCTTGAATTTTCCTTGTTCATACTTCTGTTTAAGTCTTTGAAAAGATAATTTTTACATTTTCTTTTTAATACTAAAAGCCATGTGCCTTCAGTCACAGGTCAAGGAAAGTGATTTTCATCAGAGATTCAAAAGGCCGAATTACATGGGCGTTAATGATCCTGCAAATACTTCAATTTTGTCACATATGGCAGAGTTCAGCTCTCAAATGTGGCTTGTTTGTTCAAGGAAGGAATGTTTTATTTCACGCCATATGCCAGTAACCTTGAGTAGATAATGGCACGCAAATACAGATATGCATTTTCAGTTCTGCTAAAATGACGGTTCTATGAAAAATACATACACAGTCCTACTGCACCTAACAGAATAATGGCTGCATGGGGAATAAGCTGGAGTGTAGACACTTTCCAAATATGTTACCTTATCCTACAGTCAGAAAATTTCTGGCATTACCAAATTTATTTAGTTCCTATTATGATTTAAATAAAACTTTTCAAAAACCCTTTGTGTCTCCGTAATTGGAAACCTGCAATTTTTCTCTTGTTTTTTTATATATGTGGCTCTGGTTAGCATGGCTGGCTTAAAGGGTTTGTCCACTTTCAGCAAATTGATATTGTTTGTGTATTGAAAATTGTATCAATTGATCACCATTTTTTAGAACTGTTTACTGTCATTTAACCTCTTAACGACGTGGAATATACAGTTACGACACACATCGGCTGCGGGCAATCAGTGCTGAGCCCCCTCCATATCCAGTGTTTAATGCATATTGAAGCATACACCAACTGGTAATACCCACGATTAGTGCATGCATGGGCACCGGCATCTTGACTTTGATTGTCGCTCCACGTGATGTCACCGGGGAGTGACAATCTGCTTCCATGACAGCGTTAGGTCTTTGTAAGACCCGAGGCTGTATGATTTCTGGGCATTTGTTACAAAATGACACCTCAAACAGCTCCATACATTGAAGTTTAACAAAGTTATTAGAGCCAGAAGATGGCAAAAAATGAAGATTTTTTTTGTACAGGAGGTTTTAATTTTTGTGAATGTATAAAAACACATTAAAACCTATATAAATTTGGTATCTCCATGATCGCACCTACCCAAAGGTACAGTGAAAGGGACAGGCAAACCGTAAAATCCAAGTCCACAAGAAAATACCGCAAATGAGTTTTTTCCCCGCTTCCCAGTACACAGCATGGGATATTAAATACTGTCACTATAAAGTGCAATATGTAACACAGAAAACAAACCCTCATAAACTCTTTACATGGTAAAATAAAAAGTTATAGATTTTTTAAGGTGGGAAGTGAAAAAATAAAACTCAAACAAAACAAAAAAGGGTCTGTTCGTTAAGGGGTTAACAAGAAGCATTATTGTTTACTTCCTGTGTATAGAAAACAGTCCATGAGTATGTGATGTCACACAGGTGCACTGTTAACAATAATCAGAGTATTGTGAAATAATGAGCCATGCGCCAACGTTACATCACATGACCATGAAGCAGTTTTTATGTACAGGAAGTAAACATAGGCACTTCCTATAGAATGACAGAAAACAGAGATTTATAAAAAGTGAGGGATTGATAAAGAAAGTATATCGAAAAATTGTATACATTTTAATTACACAAACAATATCATTTATTTGATTAAATTGGAAAACCCTTTAACCTCTTAGGGAACCTCCCCTTTTGTCTGATAACTAAATGAGTTAATTCACTTTCCGTAACCAGAGCTACAAATGTATGGTTGATCAGACAACTGTTTGATTCACCTTTTGATTCTTTTATTCCATTTTTTTAAGTAGGTTGGCAGAAAATTCTGGCTATAGGTATTTTGTATTTTGGAATTGTTTGATTTAGTGTGTTACAAGGGAAACAGGGGTTTAGTCTTGTATGTGAGTTGCTGTAGTAGAAGCAGAAGAAGAGGAAGCGTTTACTCGGATTACTATAATGATAGGTCTGGTGGCTTTAACAAATCAATAACAGCTGAGTAATATGCCATCATTTTGATACATGCCACAAATCAGGGGGCAGAGGGAACACGGGCATCTAAATCTACCATCAAAATCCATCATGATAAACCAGGTACACTTACTCATCAACCCAGGCACTGTGACTGTGGTAATCTTCTTAAATTTGTTATCCATGGCCTCCTTCCTTCTATAACCAACCTAATGAATATGCTTATTAGCCCAAAGGGCTCAGAGGGTGTTACCAGAGCCTCCCAAGGCAGTAGCTTCACAGGCTATTACAGTGTGCAAGGAGCACATCCCCCTCACACTGTGTGCTGAAACCTTCTCTGCTGTCATGTGATTATAGCAGGCAGAGGGAGGAGGTGCTGACCAAGAGCAACTGGGAGAGTGATACAGTGTAACAGCCTGTGAAGATGCAACATAGTGGGGTTCTAGGAATGCCCCCCAGAGCCCTTTTGGCTAATTAGCAGAATTCTTATTTCTGTATAACAAATAAGATTACCACAGTCAAAGTACCTGGATCTATGTGTAAGTGTCCCTGGTTTTTCATGATGGATTTTGATGGTAGATTTTCTTTAACCCTACAGATGCTGTTATCTCACCATGTTATTCCCCATGGCATCTGAGGAATTTAACCTGCAGGATACACATTACTTCCGATCCTGGAAGTTGATGGTGGGTGTTAGCTGTATAATTTCCCAGTCATTCCCATCACACATATAGTACACTTATAGATCAATGCTGGGACAGTATAAAATGTATATCACATGATTCCCCTAGGGGGTTCAAGTGAACGAATGCTTTTCCAGTCCCTTTCAAAAAATACAATATTGGTGTGATCTACATTATGTATGCATTATTTTCTGGGGATCTTATTTGTATTTTAGATGGAACTCATCTAATGAGTGTGTCCTAATAACGTTATTATTATTTATTTATCTGCAACAGGATTTGAGTAATATGTCACATACACTGATGCAGCAAACCTTAACTTGATGATTAATATTTCAGCCTGACATTAAATATGTATGAAATTTATGTTTGTGTTATCAGTATTTTACTGCATAAGGTGTCCAGTTATAGCTTGCTTCATTTGTACTCTCAACTGTGCCGTAATGATAAATGCTTTTCTGAGATTCCATAATATAAGCTAATATTGGTTTCCTTGCTCACAGTTATTTATCAGGTGCACCACACACAACAATAACATTAATCTAATACACATAGCACAATGTGTAGCCTTGTATTAATATTAATGGGATGCACAGCATAATCTGAGCATATGTTCTCATATTCTGTGTATGCCTAAAAAAGGGAGACCCGGATTACATACAAGATAGGGTCCATAGGTTTGCACTTAAGTTGAATTTGTATGTAAGTTGAAACTGTATATTTTATAATTGTAGATCCAGACTAAATTTTTTTTCCCCACTGACAATTGGAGTTTCAAAATTTTTTGCTGTAATGGGACCAAGGATTATCAATAAAGCTTCATTACAGACACCTTAGAGCTGTTCATTGTAGTCTGGGAAGCAGTTTACCAAGGTGCCACCTGTTACTTCCATTCTATGCTTGTATACAGAGGCCGGTGCTGACGATGGGACTACAGCAAAGTGTCTATTACTCTGCCCCCTGGTTGGGACAGAAAAGCCGGCCCCTCCATGCAAACCGAGATTGTAGAGATGGGTGGACTGCTGCTGAACAGGTGCACCGAGAGAGGCGAGTATAAGGGGTTTATTGTTTTCATAGACAATCTAACATTTTGTTATTTTTTGTTATTATTTTTATATTTGCGGAAAACCCCTTGAATCAGATATTAGGGACTTCTCGGTATATATGATTATACGTTGTAGTAAAGTAGAAGAGCACAAACACAAGAACACAATACATTCCCTTTCTTTGTATAATTGTGTTACGACTCCTTGCTTCTGTGCATTTATTGAGCTAATATCCCATTGTATGGCTGCTTGCATCTGTGGCTCTGTTTGATAAAAATAAAAATGCTGATGCCCTAGCTACTTGATTTTCCACACTCCTTGAGAAATAAAGCACAAATGATAGTGGAAATTCCTTCTACAACTACAGTCATTCTTAAAAATTCTATTCAATCTCACTCCATTCATTGTACAATTAGGGGCTTACATTAATCTCCATAAGCCATGGCTAAGCTGCCAATGTTACAAAGTTCTACTTCTCTGTGTGCTATAACAATAAATTACAGCACTTATGTTTTTCCACACTTATCTGTCAACTTTCACATTTCCAGAGTAATCTGCATGGCTCATTTGCTTTAATTTAAAGAACATTTTTCCCGTAGTTTTAATTGTTTGCCTTTGTTCAAACAACATACATTTGTCAATGGAAGGCAAGTACGCATGAAGGACAGTAGTGGAGGTGATTGTACTCGCTATCAAACAAAAAGAAATACAGACAGTACAATAAATGTTGCTTTTCTTGGGATTAGTCTCAATGCCAAAATTTGGTATGAATTGAGTTTTATTTGTTTAGGACATTGCAGGAAATTAGCAATTACCCTCAAGCCTTCATGTACAAAAAGAGGACAAACTACTTTGCTTAGACTACTTTGCTTTAGTTATTGTTTTAGAGATTTCCCCCACATAACGAATAAAATGTCTGACAGATCATTTATTCTAGTTTCATGGTTGAAGAAGGACAATCTATTTTTCATACATAATACAGTGTTGATCCAGAGGAAGTCAAAATAGACCATGCAAGGCGGATGCTTATTAGCCCAAGTAAGGCAAAATTCCCTTCTGACCCCAAAATGGCAATCAGAATAACTCCCTTGATCAACATCAACTATATCCTTTGACATTTGTTTCCTTCATATAGGCATCAAAGCCCCCTCCTTAAACATGAACAAATTATCAGCCATTACAACCTGCGTAGTCTCACTGCTGTTAATAATAAAGAATCTCGGACTAAGGTAATGGTAGATCTGCCTCTAGTATCAGGCCCCTGGTCTTGGCTGCAGGCCTAGGTATAAAAAAATCTATGGAAAGATCTCTGTACTGCCCATTCAGATATTAGAATTATGCATTGCCTGGGAGGACTACAAGAACTTACAGTTATATGGTACAGAGCGATAATAACTCAATATACACTAGAAGACATCTAAACTAACTCATGTTTATTTTAAGTGTGTTATCAGGACATTTAAATAAACAAAGGGACATACAAATACAATTCTAACATTTCCCTGGACAGATCCAAGCCTCAAGGTGTTATTAGGGTGGTCCCCAATGGGGACCAGTCAGTATATTGGAGAGGAGCCAAATTCAATGGAAGTTGAGCTTGGGAGAAAAAAAAGGCACCAAGTTGTTTCCAGGTACTGACAGTGATGATAGTTTCATCAACCATTGATAACAATCTTATCTTCTGCAGTTTTCAGCATTATATGACAGATCAAAGTTCTTTCAAGCCTTCCACATAGATCGTGAATCATATTTTCCACAAACATTCATAAAACACCCTTAAGCTGCATTCACACTGCCGCATGGGGGACGTATATACGGCCGGCGTATATACGGCCGACATACGTCCCCCATAGACGTCAATGGTCGCACGGCTCCCTATGAGAGCAGTACGCTGCAGCACACGTGCAGCACTGTACCGCTCCTTACCCCGTGAAACGGCTCTGTGCATCCAGCCTTATTGTGCTATATCATTACAAGTGACTTAAAATAATTTTTATATAAGAACAAAAGATAGAATCTTACATGTCCATTAGAATATATATGTATTAAATGGATGCCCTCACTAATGAAAAGCTGATAAATGGTATTGTTGGAATATTAGATCAGTTGTCCAACTGATCAAACTTGTGATATGTGATCTTCTTGCAAGTCATGACCATTTCGTTGGATTCAACTATAAAAACTGTAGAAAAACTGTTAACATGTATGAATGTAACATTTTTCAGTAATTTTCACAAATAGTCAAAATGATCAAAAAGCTAATCAGCAATGTGTTATAAGAAAACTTCACTAATTTGCACTTGAGAATAATTGAAGTAATAGGAAATCACTTGTAAATGAAACCTTCCATTCAATTTAAACAGTTAATCTGTTAGCAAACTTATTCTCACCGTCGTCTTTGGCCCAGATTTCACAGTGTCTTGTTTGCAATGGATTATTTTCAGACCTTAGCTTATGAGCACCCAAACTAGAAACAGACACAGTACATACAGTACATGTCCCCGTAAAACTGTCTTATATGAAATCTCTCTCAATTATCAATTTGTTTTGTGTATTTTTAAAGGACCAATAGTTTGTGAGTGGAGGGCAATGGTTACACCACTGAAAACCCTTTCCTCCTGAAGGAAAACCACAACAAGATGTTAGATAGCACTGTTCTGTGCCCATTCATAAGAAAAAGTAAAAGTCAAAGGCCCCTTCCACACTTGCATTGCAGATTACGTCAGAGTCTGATCAGGGTGCGATCAGGGTTTGGTCAGTGAAAAACTGACATTTTTCATCAGAGTTCAGTCAGTTTTCAGTCAGAGTTTGTTCAGCGTCTCAGTCTTTCATGCGCATTTTCAATGCATTTTTCACGCGTGTGACTTGCAAAAGTAGAGCATGCCAAGATTTAAAAGTGCGTTTAAAAAATGCGCATGTACGCGTGAAAAAATTGCAAATCTGAAAAAGCCCATGGATTACAATGGGTCAGAGGGCAATGCAAGCTCTGCGCGTCAAAAGCATGCACAGAACATGCGCGTGCAAAAACGCAAGTGTGGAAGGGGCCAAAGACCAAACACTGATCGCACCCTGATCAGACTCTCACGTGATCTGCAACGCAAGTGTGGAAGGGGCCAAACTGTGTTCTGTGCAAATTTATTTATTTATTTATTCATTTATTTAAGCAGAAATCGGGAAGCTACAAAACTAATATCTATTACAATAAGTGTGAGTAGCCATCACTTCAAATGAGTGTATTAGCTTGCTTAACCTGTACAGTGTAAAGGGATAGTACTATATACTGTGGTACTATACCTGTTTCCTGTTAATAAATCCAGGAAACAGGTGTAGTACAAAATGCAGACGTACAGGAGCTCTTTTGTCAGACTGTGCACCGTTTTCAGGGGTTAAAACGGCTTTCACAGGTATATAATAAGTGTGCTGGGATTGTGGCGCATGTGACCCTCTTCGTGACGCAGCTGCGCTGGCTTCCAAGTCACACAAATTAGGGGGCGGGCCGTCAGACAGTCCAACTGATTCAGACTGAGTGCGTGATTTATCTTTCAAGTTGTGTTGCGAGCCATAAGACTTAGATCCACCACTGAAAAGATGGTGAACTCTGTAGAACCTGAGTGGGGAGGCAACACATGCAGGATATCGGGTGCACGATCTTAGTGAATTGCCACCCGGTGCATTATATTTGGACAATGCACTTTCTGTCAACTCCGGTGACCCTGTAAGTAAATTTCCCCCCTGTGTATCTAAAAGGTCATGTTCCATTGAAAAGGGGATATGGTAACTAGGTTGTTAGTTTCTTAATAGTTCTTAAAAATTTTTGTTGTAATTCTAAAAGAAACACACAGGCCCATATTTACTAATAGTACACTACACTACTGTATGTGAAGCTTGCCTTACTATCTTACAGTGGGCTACACATTCATGAAGACCAGACCTCTGTCCTCATGAATATGGTGCATGTTACACACGCCCAAAGTGCCGGAGCTTTGGGCACCAAATTATTTTCTGGTGCACTCAGTTCAAGGGTCGTTTACCACATTCCTGTCGGACTTAAAGGGGTATTCCAGGAATCAGCATAATTCATATACAAATGGGTCCTTAAAATATAAGCTTATATGTAATTAGTTGTTATTTAAAATTTTGCTCCCGTTAGCAGAAAAATGCTGATGACATACAGTGTAATGAAGAATTAAAATGCTACCGGCCCTTTAATCAGTCCATTAATTTCCTCCGCGTGGTCCGTTGCAGAGCATACACAGGACAGAAGATGGCCGCCGGTCACATGTCCACATCACATGTCCTGCACCTGCCTGGGCAGGTCATGTGATCACCACTATGTTTGGCTGTAGTTGGTTGGTTGTAGTGCATCAAGTATGGCCTGTGTTGTGGTGATGGCAGTTACAAATCATTACTATGGTAACAGAGAAAGAAAACCTGTTAGATCATCACTGGGAGCAGAGCATAAGAGGGAGGAGGAGTTACTGAGAACTAAAGGCTCTTGGGACTTGTAGATTCCAGTGGCGGCCATCTTAGTGATAACTTTAGAGAGGCCATAAAATTTTGTTAATCATAAAATCAAACTATTTCAGCTCCATTTTGTGACTAATTACATTAAGTTTTGTTACATTTGTTTATTTATAGCATCATGGGTTTTTGTAAAAGACGTTCATATTCCTGGAATACCCTTTTAAATGAATGTGAACGCCCCTTTACGTGCACAGTATACTGTAACAGCCTGCATAATGCAGCTATGACACAATACTAACACAAACACTTCATAAATACATGTGAAACTAGTTTGTGCATGTATTTATGTGCAGTCTATGTCAGAATTCTGGCTAATTATGGCTGATACAAGTATATAATAAAGCAGACAAGAGAGCAGTGTTGACAGGTCCTCTTTAGGTATGTCTATGCAGTGGACATCAATATATCTTAGGAAACCAACATTTAGTCTATTAACTCTATTAAGATATTAAGAAATTAATCAGCAAAACAATGATCCATTTTAAAGGCTTTTTGGGGGAAATGTGAATGCTTAGTATGAGATAAAATGGAGGTTTAAATGTCAAATGTAACTTGCAGTATCTTGTTGAATTAAAAAAACAAGCTTTCTATCATGAAAGTTGTTCCTTCACCAATGACTGACATGAGGAAGACAGAGTGGCTGAGAACTGCAAAGTCAACTTTTCCTTTCCACTTTGTTAGTCACAGCTATGGCGTGAAACAGCCAGAGGAAGTCTTGCTTCACTTAACTTACAGACAAATTCCATCATTATTTGAAAATACTCCATTATTATAATTATAAACATCAAAAAGAAAAAAAAAGGAATCATGTCTTGGAGGGAAAACTCATCAATCAGTGACAGATAACAACTGGCAGTACATTATCAACGTTATGAAATCATTTATGCCAACTATAATTTGTCCCTTTTTTATAAATCAAAATATCAAATACTTCATCATAAATTGTCATGACAAGTATTGGCCAGTATGAGCTAAAAACATTTGGTTTCATACACATTTTTCAAACGTAAAATCTGGGTCAGGTAATATGCCTACTAGGCTATTCCGCAACTGTTCACCTCATGGATAAGGAGGGTTTCTGTGGACCTCGAAATAACTTCAGAACGTCCTGTGCAACAAAACCCTATAAACAGCAACTCATTTGTCTGCTATAGGACATGAAAGCTGGCAAAAAACTTGCAGCTAAGCAGTTTACAAAGTGAAACATAGACTTGTTTGTCTTAGTATTAGAAAAATTAGCATTTGTAACTCGAGACAGATTTCACTATGGTGGTAAAGGTACAAATGTGTCTAGTGTGAAGCATATTTCGATGTGTCATATGATATTAAATTTGTTTTATAAGAAAAAAAAATATTTCTTAAAAAAATTTAACAGATATGTTTTGAAGAGATTCCCACAAGGATTGACTTAGCAGCAAATAGACTTTTAAAATAACTTTTTAGAATTTCTTGTACCCTGTAGTTGAAATCTTCATTGATTCCTTCTGGGTGGGAAGCAAAGGAGGGACATTTCATGCATAACTAGTGTATTATATGTTTGATTACTATGTGACTATTTTGACAGTTTAAAAAAAAATTGGGAGAAGGGATGTGGCTAAAAGGATTTATACAATGTGCCATGTTTCTGAAATGTAAATTGCTTCTTATATTTCTAGCAATTTGTACCAAAAATTAAGCCACATATTACAAAATATAATAGATGTGTCGCTAATCAAGTCATTTGGATTTTCCCATACCTAGGGGCAGGGCCGGTTCTAGACAAAGTGGGGCCCTGGGCAAAACTAAAAGTGTAAAAGTGGGGCCCCAAAATAAAACTATTTTATGACCAGTCACAGTCAGCAAGAGGCTCCCTTTAGTATGGTAAAACAAACTATAATATGGGAGAATTTTATAGGAGAAGATAGATAAATGATAGGGAGATTTATGGGCAGCATGGTGGCTCCGTAATTAGGACTACAGCCTTTCAGTGCTGGTCAACATCTGCAAAGGTTTTGTATGTTCTCTCGGTGTCTGCATGGGTTTCCTCCGGGTCCTCCGGTTTCCTCCCACACTCCAAAAAATTACTGGTAGGCTGATTAGACTGTGAGGCCCATTGGGGAGAGGGACTGATATTTTCTGAAAGCAGACACTTGCCCCATTTTCAAAATTGCATCAAAGATTTTATAGACGTAGGCGCATGCAATTTTGATTCAAATTGAAACATTTTATTAAAAATACTTAAAATTTGACTTTGATGGCAAAAAATTTTATCCAAACCGAAAATGTTTACCTTCACATCTCCTAAATGTAATACATGGACATTTGTAGAGTTCACAAATGGCCCATATTGATATGTTCACATAAATAAATCCACATAATATCACTAAAACTGAAATAACTAGATATCTGCTTTTCAGCTAGACATTTTTAGTCAGTCACAACCTGCAAAATATATCAATAAAACAGAAAGAAAAGTAAAGGCGCCATCTAATTTTGAAAGCAGACAACCAGGCGATGCATTTGGCAATTAACATTCAAAATTTCCTCTAAAATATGTACAAATCCAGATACTTATATAAAGAAAATCTACTTTACTAAAACAGTAAGATGTGAGGAGAGCATACATACCCAACACCAATATACTGTATTCACCAAAATATGCAGCAAATGGAACTGCAGAAAATTCACACAGATCTATCATTGTCTGTTCCTTAGAAAATGGTAAACCAAATAAATAATTATATATCCATAAACCTCTCTAATGAGATAATAAAAGTCACTTTTAGATGTGCGCCATTGTATTTGCTGCACAATAACAGAACCCTCCTCGCTTCATAAGAATGAGAGTGAGAACGTCATAACATCGGTGTAAATAATGGAGGATGATGGGAAATAAAAACTTTATTCCAGACATGTGTGTGTTTTTGGTGTTACATATAACTTTATGGACATGTTCTGGTGACGGTGTAGTCACATTAGGCGAAGAGGATTGAATGTTCATTGTATCAGTCAATTTTCCCAACAAAAAAAAAACTATCACAAAATAAAAGGGAATAAGAGAGAAAGGGCCACATTTATCACTTTTGTGTGCCTAAGTGTAGTAGTTGCGCCTAAATTCTGGCGCACTGTTTTGCCAGAATTATCACAAGCTACAACCATCTGTGATAAGTATATGTTCTGCCTCCTATTAATCACTTTACTTTAACACAGTTTAGGCGCAATTTTGGCGCAGTGTAGGCGCAATGTTAGATTCAGGCACTTACATGTGATCCTGCTACAAGCTCCTCTCTGCTTCACCCACATCCCAGCATGAAGATAACACTCACAGCAGCACCCAGGTGTGTGACACCCAGCACCCAGTGACCTCTTCAGCAGGGGCTTCTCCTGGAGAGGATCCCCCAGTGCTGATCTTCTGCTGCACCCCTGTAATTCTGCACAGTATCCCCCTCAGACACACTGGTGATACTGTGCAGCCTTACATGGGGGACACTTGTCTGTAGTATCTGCAACATTCTGCACAGTTCTCTTCTCTCTTGCTTTGAGCTCAGGATTCTGCAGAATGTTTTGTAAATAGAAGGTGATGAACTGTAAATAGAGTCTGCAGCTCCTGTCTGCAGAGTATCTCATGTCCGTATGATCTGTTCTAGTGTCTGCAGAGTTTCCCGTTGAGCTTTGCTGCTAGAAATGAGCTGTTCTGCAAAGGGGCTCAGTGCTTTCTTCTCAGTTAACGCCACCTTCGGGCTGGAGTGTTTTTGCGCCCATTTTTGCGCCTAAATGAAAAGTTGCAAGTGATGAATATCATTAGGCGCAGCAAAACATCTGGATTGCTAGGATAAATGAGGGAAAGCTGGATATTTTTGCTGCGCAGCTAGTTTGGCGTTTATTCACAAAAATGGCAGAAAAACAGTGCGCCTGAATGAAAAGGCGCAAAAACAACAGAAAAAAACAATTGATACATGTGACCCAAAGTGTGTTCTTAGATAGTTCTGCATAGAGAAGGGTTAAAACCATGAATATTAGTTGATTTTATCCCTTCTCAAAATGTAGTAACATATAAAGTGAATATTTCCATTATCTGTGAGGTGCAGCAGCTCCTGTGTGCAGCAAATGCTCCCTGCAGCCTGATGGCTAAGAATCTGGATTGGGGGGGGGGTTAATTTCAGGGGGCTGTATCTCTGGCTCTGTGACACATAGAACCTTACTTCTTTTTTCCTATGAAAGAAGAGAGTCTCCTCTTTTATATGAATCTGTGATATTTGTGTTTCTAAAATTTAGGAAAACGTTGATAATAACTGTTAAACTGCCGTTGGGAGTGATTTTTATATATATGAAAATGGCACCTGATATTCTCACTTTAAACCTGAATATCTCTGGATCCATAGCACCTAGAAACAAAATTCAAGATTCATTTGAAAGAAGAGATTCTCCCCTTTCAGGGGGCAATTGCCACCTTTGCCTACCCATAGCGCCGGCCCTGCCTAGGGGGTGTTCGTGGTACTGTTGTGCAGGAAAGACTTCAGCATCAGGGCCCCTTCATTCTCAGGATCAGTGTAATTCCCAGAGGTTAGACTATATCTAATCATACATCGATGCTTTATACACACAATACATTTTATACTTTGATTCCTCGCTTTGTCTTTTTATTCCTCAGAAGAAATTGAAGAATTTCTAAATCTGATAACATTTAGATACTTAGTTACACATTTCTAAACCATCATTTTTCATAGACCAAAGGGATTTGCTATATTTTAGCTTGTTTCCCTAAAGTTTTCCTCCTCAGGGGGTTATTATCTCTTAGGTTCCAAAGGATGAGATTTAACCACATTCATTGATTTTTGTTTCTGTGCTTTTGAAGTTGCACATTTTGTGGTGCTGAGACAAGTGAATTAATACATTGATGTAAAAATGTAAGTAGATGCTCTCTGTTACTATGTATCTGCAACACTGAATGGTCATGAACATTGGGAATTGTTTTCAAAATATAGCAATTGTTATGGATAGTTAATACTGTAGAATAGAAGGAAAAATGTTTGTTCCAATTTTTCTTCCTCTATTTCCCTGTATTTACCTGCACCCTATTTTTTTTCTCTCGCGTCTATTCAGTGATCAGTCCTAGTGTTGAGCACTCAAAAGTTCGCTTTTGACTCAACCACCCCACCAATAACAATTGTGATTGGTGGCAGCATTTAAATCAAAGTGAAACATGCACGCAGGCACTTACATTCCATTGACACGCAATGGCGCCAACATGTGAGTGTCGGGATGCATGTGGCACATTAATATAACTGCCGCTGGTGGCTTTGTTGGTGACATTTAAAGAGATAATATCCTCGATCAGTGCCAGCTCTGATACCGAGGTCCGGGTTCAGTGCCTGAAAACAAACCGAACTGTAAAGTTTGGGTTGGACGCAAACATTCTTGAGTCTGCTCATCACTAATCAGTACATCTGAAAGCTATCTTTAAATCTTTACAAAACAGACTGATAAGGAAAGGATGATTAAATCCTTACGCACCTGGGGAAAAATTAACTTGATAATTCAGTTCTATAAGGTGATAAGTATCTGTTTTACACATAATGCTAAAATAAAAAGAAGTATTTTAATTTAGTTATTAGAAACTTTAAAGTATAACTCCAGTTGTAAATATATATCTAGTTATGGATAGATCCAGTTACGGTTGATGATGTAAGCCATCACCTGGGACCGGAAGTGACACCCGGTTTTCACCAGAGCCCGATGCAAAGTGGGCTGCAAAGCGAGCTGCAATTAATGATGCGCAGGCTCTCTACATCTTTTGAAGCCGGTGTGCACGTGTCCCTATCTCCTAGGCATGGCCGGAGGACCTGGAACAGGAACAAACAGATAAGGTGCACAGGCGTCGCGCTTGCATACAGAGGGGGGAACGGGTGAGCCTGTGACCCAAAACTCGGTTTGCTGGAGCACCCGTGACAATATATATATATATATATATATATATATATATATATATATATATATATATATGTATATATATATGTATATATATATATATATATATGTATATATATAAATATATATTTTTTTTTTATATATTAGAGAACAACACACAATTTCCTAAATATCAAGGTCATTGTGTAGTCCTATAATGGTAATTTACTTTTATATAATATATACTATATATACTTCCAAAATTGTAAATCTCAGTGGTAAATTCTGTTGTCTTTTAGAAGAGACAATAAAATCTACCTCCTATTGTCCTATACATAAATTCCAGGCCTAATCTTTATAAAACCTTCAATTGCTAAGTTTTTGTGAAGGAATCCTAAACATCTGGGTATGAACATTAAATAGGCCACTCTAGAAATATATTGTATTTAGAAGGAAGATGTATATTCTCAAAGGTATAATCAGTTATACATTAGTAAGGTAACCTTTAGACATGTTTCCATAACACCTCAATCTGTACTTTAAACTTCAATGTATTTCTTTGTAGACCTTTCCAGGTCCAATTCTGCTATTTGTCTTCTGGTTTAATAAGAGACACTAAACTATGTCTGCACTAGAGACACAAAGGTTTCTCAGTTCTTCTTGAAATCTGGCAGTGTCTTTGACAGGTGTCAGCCTTAGCCCATTTTCTGAAATGAACCCATTCTAAAAATCTCAGAGAAGCTAAGCTGCCAAAAAGTTCTCTACACAATGTACAGTGTTATCAAAGCAAAAGCCTTTCTTCTCAATGAGACACGGATGTAGCTGGTTTATTAGAGCTTATCTAAAACCATTCTCTGTTCCTGGGGGCATCTTAATCTTTTAACTTTGACTTGCAAGGATTCTTTTTTTATTGTATGATACACATAGACCTGAAAGTACTTTGTATCGAAGCAACATGTATCTGTCTTTGTTGAAAATTGTATTAATTAAAATGAAATGAGAAAATGTAATGTAGAAATATACTGACTAAAAATACACAGTGCGGATTTTTCATAATTTTTCTTAACAATCAATGTTTATTGCATAAAGCTTACAAACAGACAGAAGCAATTTATGGAAAAATACAATACTGTATACAACAGGTATACAGGCGGTCCCCTACTTAAGGACACCTGACTTACAGACGACCCCTAATTAAAGACGGACCCCTCTGCCCACTGTGACCTCTGGTGAAGCTCTCTGGAAGCTTTACTATGGTCCCAGATTGCAATAATTAGCGGTAAATTCTCTGTAATGAAGCTTTATTGATAATTCTTAGTCCCATTACAGCAAAACATTTTGAAACTCCAATTGTCCCTGGTGCAAAACAAAAATTTGTCTGGATCTACAATTATAAAATATACGAATTCAACTTAAGAACAAACCTATGGAACCTATCTTGTATGTAACCCGGGGACTACCTGTATATACATTTAAGTCAAAGATACTGAATGATCATTCAAGGAATGAATATGCGGTACACCAATGCACACCCATCGGTGTGCATAAATGTTGCACCATCGATGAAGAAAATAAAACAAAATAATCCTAAAATACAAAAAAGACTTTCCTACACACTACTTTTGATGCAAGTTGCCAAGTAGAGGCGATTCCTATGGCCTAACTACTGAGTCCTCAGGCAAATGATACCCTTTAAAATCAACTATGTAAAACATAACTTTTATCTTGCATGTTAATATACTAAACTCAAAGTTTAGAATATAGATACTTATCTGATGTTCTGCCTAATAACATTTATATTGGTAATGCTCCATCGGGTGTGGTACAAATATAAGGCCATACTAGGGGTCCACTGAGCAACTAAATGGACTCCATTATGGGGAAACGTACACTTGGGAGAATTATTTAAATTTGAAGAGGCCAGGTTTTGGGTAAAAAAAGGATTAAAGTATAGTACACAATTATTTCACGAAGGGAAAATAAAAGGTTTTGAAGAATTGAAACATAAATTTGCACTAAGAGATGTAGATTACTTTAGATATACACAATTAAAACACGCCGTACAGGCAGAAGTTAATAGAAGTTTATTCACTATGACAACTCACACTAAAATATCTAATGTATATGTTATGAAATACAGGAAAAAGAAATTATCGAGAATATATAAGGATATTTTGAAGGAAGTAAACAAAGAGGTGGTGCATGTGAGTCAACAGAAATGGGAGAGATGTATTAATGGGTTAAGTAAAAAACACTGGGATAAGATTTATAATGAGGTTAAGTGGGTATCGTTGAACAACAAATAAAGGAAAGAAAAGAAAGAGTAGTGCTCATAGGGTAACTGTTGGATTGTATTTTGTTAAATTAAAAAATCTTTTCTCGTCTTTGGTAGTTATGCTGAGCACTTACCACATAAATAGCACATAATTACTCTGGAGGCTCAGTAATGTGGTGTCGAGGCTATGGCTGCTGCAGGCCCTCTCCCTTTCCTGGAACCTTGTAGGGGCCAGGTGCTTGCAGTATAGCAGGTACATAAAAAATGAAACGATGCTGGAGACTTTGTATGCCGTGCTGCCCATCTCAAACACACTTTCACCAGTTGGAATTAATTTTGCTTAAAGGTTTATTAAAAGTATCAATTACAAGATATATTTTTTACTTAAAAAATAATAAAACTTACAAGCTAGGCATTTCAAGGCTTACAATCACTCTTCCTTATGTGTTTGATATATATATTTTGTGAAATTCCAATTGAGGAAAGTGTGTTTGAGGTGGACATCGTGGTCAACTGAGTCTTTGGCATCGTGGATGTCCATTTTTTACATATTGGCTTTCTGCCTAATAAATCTTTCATAAGAATAGTGAGCAAAATTGAACATGTGAACTATTATGTACAGATGTAAAGTCACACACTTTAATTGGGCATGCAAGAAGTAGGTGCTAATGAAAACACATTCTAAAACCTCCTGACATATTTCACCATCTATCCTGTGACTTACACTCATATCTATAATGTTCTTTTGACATTCTTCAGACTCCAGCACTGGAGTGATGACCCAAACCTTCGCTCCCACTGAGTAAGGGGCAAATCACATGGGAGCAACCCCTCCCTCCTGGAGCACCGAATCAGCTCACATAGAAAAACTAAACAAAATTTATTTAACAGTTCAAACAAAACAAAAGTAACATTCCATAATAATTTAAGGACATCTGCAACATCCTAGCCTTTTCTTGGGGCCTGGAGACAGCCGGGACCCGGAATACCAGAGTGGCTGGCGGTTGCGGCCTAGGCACGCTAGTGTCACGGTGCTTGGCATGGGGACCGGAGGACTGTCCTACAGCCTGGCAGGTCTCCAGCAGGTGGTGTTGGCAAGAAATGATGAGGGAGTGTCTGTTATAGTGGTTATCCCTGGGGCAACCCTTTGGGGTCTGCAATATGAGTCCCTGTGCAGTAGATAGGGTGCCCGTGATAGTGACAGCCGTAGTAGCAGGGATCAGACGGAGGCAGACGTTGTCTAAAAACAACTTACAGTTCTTTATTGGAACCAACAGGAACAGTGGGTAACGTGTCCAATGAATCTTAACAATTGTAACAGGCTGGGGATGAACTTGAAGTGGGAACCACAGGGATTGATCACCAGCCTGGATGCAAGGGCAGGCTGGGAGATAGCTGTGTCCTAGTAGAATGCTTCAGCTTGTCCTGGGTTGCTTCAGATATCACCCTTGAAGGTAGGATGATACCCTTTTTCTCTCAGGAACTCCTGACAGCTCTACTGTCTCACTGCTTGGTCTGACTAACTAGTCTTTCTGACTGACTCTTGTCAGACTGGACTCCTAACTGACTGCACTCTCTGTCTCGCCTCACTACACTGACTGAACTGTCTGACTGACACTTGTCAGTCTTCTGATCTCTGACTGACTCCTGTCAGACTCACTAGACTACCTGAACTGACTGTCGGCAGTCTCCAACCGTCACTTCTCCTCAGCTCCTGGTCAGATGGTGGTTACTCCTCCAATTACATCCCAGCTTACAATACAATATTATAACAGGTGTGATTGGCTGATGGAATGACATCACATTAAACAATTAACTCCTGCCTTGCCAGGCAGGATCTACCGCTGCAGTGTTCCCCGTGTTGTGTAGTGACCTGCTGTGGGGTTGATCAGACTCCACACAGGTTGCAAACCACATATTGCGACATATTCGCAACAACCCCTCTGCCTTGTATCGGCAGGGGTGTTGCATACCCCTGGGGCAGTTAAAAGAGCCCCCCACGGCTCGACTATGGACTGTCTAGGGCACAGAGGACCAACCGCTGGGCAGCAGCGGGGGCCTCCGGGGTTGTGGATGTAAATAATAGCCGGTAGAGCTAAATACAAAGAGGCACTTCGGTGAAGTGCAGGCTATGTGATCTATAGGGACAAGCCGCCCATGATCCTGGAGACAGGCACCTGGGTTGGTGTCGGACTAAGACAAAAACATGTGTATTTTAAGTACGACAGTTGGTTGCTGACGCCATTAAACCAAACTGTACAGTATGAAAGGTGTGGTGTCATGTACTGTAATCCACTCCTTGCACCAAGGCCTGTATATTTGTTTATGAACAGTTCTTCCCTGGTGACAACTATATAGTATATATGCATTGCATTGACATATGTGATACAATAAGACATTATACAATGTGCCTGCCGACTGACATTCTTACCCTTGTGTAATTGGCATCCAGGTGCTACAGATTTAGCCCCCCTGGTTCCCTAAGGACGCGAAGTTTACTGAAAACCCCCACTTACGAAGCTTCGGTTTGAGGAATAAGATTGCGGTCAGGGTTTACATGAAAACGGTCCGACACAGCCACACTACAGTCTGAAAAGCCTATGAAAAGGTTACTGCAAACTACTGACAAACATTGGCAGTTGTGCAAACATTAAATAACTCACATTGGCTTTAGCAGCCCAATGGGTACATAGCTTGAATGTGGCAAACATTACAAGAACAGGCTGCTCAGAGTAGCAGGATAGAATTTCTCTTTTCCTATAAAAGGGAAAGGCATAGAAAAATGCAAGCAAAATGTCCGTCCTGAAAAGGAAGGCATTAAATGCAATACAATAGAATGAACAGCAACTTTTCCCTGTAGTAACCGGCAAAAAGTCTCTCAGAAGACTTTTGAAGAAAAGTCCATCTTCTGGGCACAGCCCTTGATGTGGGGAAAAGTGCAGTAAACAAAGGGTCTCCTCTGGATGTAAAGGGACAGAATCCTTTGGTAGTTATCACTGCATCAGCAGAGGTGGATGCGAATGTAGCATATAATACTGCTACGCAGTTCAAGGAGAGTCTCTTGACTGAGATAAATAAATGGGGGAAGAGTCCCAGGAAAGTTTCTGGCTCTATGGGTTAGATAGGTGTTCAGCCCAACTGGGAATAACAGCAAAACATATTTACAATATACACAGTACTTGTTAGGGCTACAGCCCATCAGGGTTACTATTCTTGCTGCTCAAGAGCAATGGCTGCAGGCATGGGAGCAGAACCTGGAGCATGGACATCATCATTCTGGGTGAAGAAAGCAGTGTTGAGATCTGTCACCTGGAGACATCTGGTGGTAAAAACTGGAACTGCTGACATGGGACACCCAGAAGCTGGAGCTGGAACAGTAGGGAAGTCATCTGCGGCGACAGGTAACTCAGCAAAGGAAGGAGGCAGGCACTTCTCTGACTGACTGATCTTCAGCAGCTGGGGGCGCTGTAGAGCGCATGATGATGACCGCAGGAGTTGTAACTTCTCCATTGCTGGCAGCTGAAGGATTGTTGTTCCTGGACTGACCTGTAGCTGTTGGGAGCGCTGTTGTGCTGGCGGTGGCAACCTCTGTAGCTGGCAGGGCATTCTCACCTAACAGCCTGGGCCTCTTAGCAGGTGGTCCTGGATACTCAGCCGGCTTATCAGCATCGTTAGATAAAGGGTCAGGCCGCTTTAAAGGAAACCTACCACCACAAATCTACCTATAAAGGTAGATTGGGTGGTAGGTGCATCAATGGGACGTGAGGATAGCCCTTTTAAGGGCTAATCCTCACGTCCCCGCACTTTTTTGGTAACTTTTATTCCACAGATATTTAAATTTACTTATGCGGCTACCGGGGCGTGGAGTAGCCGCATATGAGATTACATGAGGCGGCTACTCCACGCCCCGGTACCCACTTTACCCCTCCTACTCACCCATCTTCGGCGCGCAGCTCCGCGTAGCTGCGCGCCCTCGTCCGGCGACCCTGCCGTCTGCGCATGCGCAGAAGAGCAGGCCCGCGCCTGTTTCGGAGCAGTGACCGCGCAGGCGCGGGCCTGCTCTTCTGCGCATGCGCAGACGGCAGGGTCGCCGGACGAGGGCGCGCAGCTCCGCGAAGATGGGTGAGTAGGAGGGGTAAAGTGGGTACCGGGGCGTGGAGTAGCCGCCTCATGTAATCTCATATGCGGCTACTCCACGCCCCGGTAGCCGCATAAGTAAATTTAAATATCTGTGGAATAAAAGTTACCAAAACAGTGCGGGGACGTGAGGATTAGCCCTTAAAAGGGCTATCCTCACGTCCCATTGATGCACCTACCACCCAATCTACCTTTATAGGTAGATTTGTGGTGGTAGGTGCCCTTTAACGGAGTCCCTTTTGTAGCCGGGCCTCCTATGGGGAGATGTCGGCCCTCTGCAGGGAGGCCGGACTGTACCCCAGCCGGGGCTAAGGGAGATATGGTGACAGTCACTGTGATATAGGCCCTGGGGGCCATGGTACTCACATTCGCGGTGGTCCTCTGGAGGTCCGGAGCCGGAGGAGGCAGCCGCTGTGGAGAATCCGCCATTGGAGACTGCGTACAGGAGACAGCAGTAAGCGGTGCAGCAGATGAAGGTGCCCGAGGCTCGTGGGCAGACCATGCGACACTTGGTTCCTCATCTCGGCAGCTTTGAGAGACAGCCCGTGGAGAAATCCAAGATGGCCAATTAACCTCTCTTATGCTGAATGGCGGCTGCGCTGACTGCGCTGACTGCGCTGACTCTGAGGTACCTTGTGGGCTCTCACTGGCGTTGCAGCGCGGAAGAGTTTCGCGTCAGAGGACGGAGCTTGAATCTTTCCCGCCAGGAGCTGTGGCGGGCTGAATTTTCTCTGAGGCAGGATTCGCGCTATAAGCGGAGGGGGTGGAGCTTCACTCGTGCAGATTGTGGGTTCCCGCCAGGGACTTTTGGCGGGCTGGAATTACTTGCTGCGCCATAGCCTCGTGAGGTAATGTTTCAACTGCTCTGCACCAACTGTCCGTTGGCAGAGATTAACCCCCTGATTGCTGGAGCGATGCTCGACAGTGCTTGGCAGCAGTAACAAAGTCAATGTGAAACACAACACAAAGTCACGTGGGCCTATACCCGAATGGCAGCAGGGCTATACAGCACATTAGCTCCTCAATAAAGGATAGTCTTTAGTGCCAGAATAAGGCACAGAAGTATATATCCTGTTTGTGACGCAACTTGCAACATCCCCCACCGGGGCCTAGCCTTTTCTTGGGGCCTGGAGACAGCCGGGGCCCGGAATACCGAAGTGGCTGGTGGTTACAGCCTAGGCACGCTAGTGTCACGGTGGGCAGGCTGGGAGATAGCTGTGTCCTAGTAGGATGCTTCAGCTTGTCCTGGGTTACTTCAGATATAACCCTTGAAGGTAGGATGATACCCTTTTTCTCTCAGGAACTCCTCACAGCTCTACTGTCTCACTGCTTGGTCTGACTAACTAGTCTGACTGAACTGTCTGACTGACACTTGTCAGTCTTCTGATCTCTGACTGACTCCTGTCAGACTCACTAGACTACCTGAACTGACTGTTGGCACTCTCCAACTGTCACTTCTCCTCAGCTCCTGGTCATGTGGTGGTTACTCCTCCAATTACATCCCAGCTTACAATACAATATTATAACAGGTGGCTGATGGAATGACATCACATTAAACAATTAACTCCTGCCTTGCCAGGCAGGATCTACCACTGCAGTGTTCCCTGTGTTGTGTAGTGACCTGCTGTGGAGTTTATCACACCACACAGGTTGCAAACCGCATATTGGGACGTATTCACAGCAACCCCTCTGCCTTGTATCGGCAGGGATGTTGCACATCCTTAGGGCATCATTGTATATAGCCTTATTTCAACATTTTCAACATGAAAAATCCCAACTGGTCTGTTGAACCAAACTTAAGATTGGATGTTATAGAGTCAAAGGGTAATCATAGTTTAGTTTCAAAGATCAATTACATTTTCTGTTTTTTCTTCGGTTTACATTAACAAGCATGTCTGGTAAGCCAGGTCACCAAGTGTTGTGACTTTATGATTAATAACAGCTCCAGTAGTGTAGTACTGTAAAAGTCCTCTTTATACCCTCTGTACAGTTATAAGCCATCTCCAGTAGGACATCAAACCTCCATTGCTCTTTATCTTTGCTTTGGCCAAATAGCTGTTACTTATGGACATCACTGACTGCAAGCTACTCTTTTCATTTAGTCATTGATAAAATTTTAGGCTCATTTTCTGATCAATAGCTCAAAGACAAGTACAGGCAGTCCCTGGGTTATGAACAAGATAGTTTCCTTGGGTTTGTACTTAAGTTGAATTTGTATATTAGTCAGAATTGTATATTTTCTAATTATAGCTGCAGACAATTTTTTTTTTGTCCCAGTGACAATTGGAGTTTCAAATTTTTTTGCTGTAATAGGACCAATCAATAAAACTTCATAACAGACACATTACAGCTGATCATTGCTGCCCAGGAGTAAAGTAAAGTATCCAGAGAGCTTCACCAGAGGTAACAGTGGTCAGAGGGGTCTGTCTGTAACTAGGGGTCGTCTGTAAGCTGGGTGTCCTTAAGTAGGGGACCGCCTGTATGGTATTCTGGGGAATATTCTGGGATTGTGATAGCAACTAAAAGCATTGGCATAATCCTATTAGAGAAAGGATGTTACGGCTAAATGTACAGTAGCTCATAACCAATAAGTGCAAAGAGAATTTCCTTGTTTGTTCTGTTTCACCCCTGCTTCATATACGGTACTGATCTGTAGATGTTTAAGTCTTACACAGATAGCAGACATGTAGGTTAAATCTTCTATGGATCTATCTACTAATAGAACTGGAAAATGTCTCACTTGATAATGCAGCCATGTAAGTAGAGGTCTATAAAGTAAATTACTACCAGGTTTGTTAGGCGTTAATAATTTGATACTTTAAAAACTTCTCTTTATCTTTATATTACCGTACTTGAAAAAAGAGTTTTTCCTTAAAATCTCAATTTTGGTTTCCTAAGACTGCACAAGTTATTGTCTAAATACATAACACACAAAACTTTTTAACACTTTTATTTCCATTTAGAAATTTACGGGAAAGGTGACACCACAGTTTGAAAGAATTCTGGCAGATTGTGACAATTTTCTTTCCAGGCATGACCTGCAAGCTTTTGATGCACATGCCTCCGGTCAGTTTGTTGCTTTTGATACACTTGCCCGAGGCCACTTTGGTACTTTTGACTCCAGTGTCTTGCGCTGCCAAGAAAGGTGTCATTCACACCCAAGCCTGGAATTTACAAACAGATTCACAGTGGATTCCTGGCAAGAACTCATCTCTCTCTCATACACAAGCATGTGGCAGGCTTTCAACTCAGCTAGTCTGCTGCTGGCATCCCCATAAAACACCTCACTTGTTCCCATGCACCACTGATTTCCTTTACTTTTCAACAATCAAAACAAATTCTGTTATTCAAGGACATCAAAGGATAGAAACATATCTTGGGAATTAGAAGTGGCAGGCTCAAGAAAAATATCATATCTTTGTCTGTATCTTGCTTGGTGCAGCTTCTCATTGAGAAAGCTCCATCTCCTCTCCCTGCCAGCGAGGAATCCAATATGAAATATGAATATATTTTAGAGGTAGATGTTCTGACCAAGTGACATCATAAATCATGGATATAGCTATTACTGTTTGGAGTCCACCAATGGAGCTCCAGAGAACATCCGATTTTTCTTCTTTGTGGAAATAATGCTGAGGATATTACCTGTCCTGGGATGTTTAACACACAGCATTGGCAACAAGAGTTATTACTAAAAGAAGCAATATCTAGTTCAGAGAAATGTTTGTTCCAGGTGCAAATAAATCAAACCTGTATGTGTATTATCTACACCAGCACCTGAAGCATTATCCTGATGTCAGGGAATCATGTGGTGACTTAGAGTAATTCTGAAATGTCGCTTCATGCTCAGAAAGGTTTCCTGAAATGTGCAAAGTAATTGAACATCCATGCAAATAATTGGCACACTAATGTTAATGTACTTATTATTTTTTTATTTAATTGTCATTGCTTTGATTTGTCATAGTGTGGTCTGGGTGAGGAGACCATTATCAATTGTCAGATGCTCAATCGGTTGCAGCGTTTAATGTTTAGACCTTTTATACATCCATATACTGCCCATTCCCTGAGTACAGCTTATCAGAAGTGAAGGTGCATATTGCTCTTGTGCCACCTCTTTTTAGCAGATCACAGGTGGTCTCAGCATCCAGATCTTCACCCCTACTAGGGGACCCATCATGTTATCCACGACAGTAAAAGATTCTTTCTACAACTTTGGACATTGTATACAGATGACCTATAAGTCACGGGGATGAAGAAGTGTCACACTGGGATCCCTCCTGCATCTTATATAACTCCATAATTTTGAATCCTCCAATACAGAAATAGGCCATTGTGAACCTTTGAGTGTTTTAGAGAACTGGCTATTTATGGGCCTAAATCCTCATGACAGGTTCATTTTGAGTCTGAAATTAGGAGACAATCATAAGATTGAACAATCACAGGAAAAGTACTATCGGAGATGTTGCTTGAAGATCCTGAACCACCAAGAACAATTTACTGGTGTCTTCTTATGTGGTGGAGGGCCCAGATAAAAACACAACTACTGTTCCTTACAAGTAATTTTCACAGCTGATAATTTGTTAAAATTGCCTTGATGCTAAATTTCCATTATCCACAAGGGGTAATTGTCTTACTGTACATCAGTATAAAGATGCAACAGATGTATCATCAGCATCAGTCACTGCCATAAATCTGTTGCATTTTATTTAGTTTAAATGTTCTAACTATATGACAAGATTAGTAAATATGCCCTAAAGTGATTAAGAAATTTTTCATTATATGGTGATTAAGCTTTATTTACATATTACCAGAAAACCATTTCAGGAAAATTCTACATATTAAGGATTTAAAAAAAAAACACTTGAATGATTTTCACCTGGGAAACTACAGCTCATCATTTGCATGTAAACATGTTGCAATCACATTTTAATTAGTAAAGCCATTTTAATTGCTTTAATTCAGACACATTTATAGACAAAGTTATGTATGCATGAACTGCTTTTTCATGAATGACAACAGCATCTCCATTGGATTCATGTAAAGAATTTGTTTAAAGTTATAGTACACAAAGAAACTGCATAGCTAATCTAATACATCAATAAATGGCCCCTATACTTCTTACTCCACCTTCTTCTTTCCGTTATGTCCTACTTGATAAATCTATCATCTATAACTCAGCGCCAGGGGCACAGCCTTGTCTAACTCCTCTGTCCTGCATCTTCTGTGAGTCTTGCAGTTGTGTACTGAAAAAGCAAGGATTGATCATTGAGTCCATTCCACTCCAGCCACCAACCCTAGATGGAACTGACCACAAGACGGACCATGAGATTAACTTCTTTGTCCTCTGCAGAAAGACTGTGCCAGGAACACATAGGAAATGCTGTGGACTGATGTAACAGTCACACAGACAACAGAACTAAAAGTCTCTATGGGAAGAGCCTGGAGGGAGGAGTCTGTGGACCAGTGGAACCTCTGGACCACCGGGGGAGATGGTATGAGGCCCTCGGTGGCAGCCAAGGTAAAGGATATGCAGAAAACAGTCCAAGCCTAGGATGACAGCAGGAACACGGAGGAACACTGGAAATGCTGGCATGGACTGCAGGCGTCTGGGAACGCTGGAGACGGGAGACAAGGAGGCATCTGGAAATGCTGGAAGACAGGAGACACCAAGAGCTTATGGGAACGCTGGAGCTTATGGGAACGCTGGAAATGCTCGAAGACAGGACACACCAAGAGCTTATGGGACCGCTGGAGCTAGGAGACACAGGAGCTTCTGGAAACGCTGGAAGACAGGAACGTCTGGAAACACTGATGGGCAATCACTTCAACAGGAACCGCTGTGGGAAGCGAGGTGTGGAAACCTTGGAAGTTCCATTAGAATGCTGAAGATCCGGTCAGGAAGGAAGGGAGGTACCAGATTATAAGGGCTGAGCCGGATTAGCGAACTCAAATCAGGAGGACGCTGACCCTTTAAGTCCTGAGAAGTCGGCTCGTGCACACCATAGCTCCAGGAGCTCGTGGCCTGGAGGAAAGGAGCCATGTGGCTTACACACTGGGACCCAAGCAGAGCCAGGAGCCTGGAGATGTGAGTAGGGGCCGGGATACACCGCGCAACGTAGGAGGGCACGGGTGTATCTGCGATCTGTACCGAAGATCGTGGGTACAGCCTTGACAACTGACAAGCAATAAGAACAACTATCTTTCTTTCGGTATTTGTTTCAGACTTCAAAAAGGTTCTCTGGGTTGTAGTACCACATGTATGCCCAAGTGCCAGCCCCTCTTAATCAGACAGAAAGTGAAGTGCATTCCATGTGAGTCCCATGACGTTTGACAATTACAATATACCGTAACCCCTTGCAGTGATGTGACTGGAATCACCCTGGAAGGAGAGAACAAGTCCCTTCATGTCCCGTGGTCACATAATGTGGGGTTATGATGTCATAACTGACCTTGCAACATAAACCACAACATTAAAATAAACTCCTTTACTACTCACATAGTAATTATGGAGCATTTATGTATCTATGGACCTATTTGCAAGCCCCTGTGAATCGGATTCTCAGGGGTGAAATTTACTAAATAAAAGGTGGCATCTGGATATCAACACAAACTTCATCAATTTAAATATAGAAATTGTGTGATGATGACCTTCTTGTTTATGTAAACACAAGAGTTTAGTGAATACAATAGAACACACGCACAGCAGAAAGTCTGTGAAAAAATTAAAAGGATTCTGGAATGTCACCAGCTGTTGACAAGCAAGAAAGCCGGAGCTTTGTTATAGATGAAAAGAGAAACATCATAATCTGATGTAATGAAGAAACCAAGCAAACCATAGCACAGAGATGGTAATGTAAATATCTGGAGCTTTCTGATAAGACCAGCAAGACAGTTTCGGTGGGGCATCTGGAGCCTGAAATATACAACAGTAATGTTTAGAGACATTTGTCAAAATTCAAAGAGTTCATAGGTTTGTTACTTGGGTTTCGTCTTACAGTAGCAGTTTTCATCCACAACAGCAGGGAATGTTTGCCAGCTCCCATAGACAATTACTGGAGTCATCATTTTCCATACAACCAGGGGCGTTACTAGAAGAGACAGGGTCCCATAGCAAAATTCTGTATGGAGCCCCCCTTCCCCTAAAAAAATATTAATAAATTTGTACATTTATATCCCCTTAAACACATAGGGTTTAGGGCTCTCAATGTATCCGACGGACGAACGCACCACCCAGCAATACTACACCTGGTCTCACTTGTCATAGTTTTCAAAAATTACCAAGGCACAGTACAGAAACGACCTGTAGCAACCCACTCCACCAGCCTTGACGCCCCTCTATGCCGCCTTCATGCCCACATGGTGTAGAGGTTGGTGTAGTGGCATAATAAATGAAAGTTCTTGCAGTGTGCAAGAATTTGCAATTATTTCACCACTTCTATGCCGGAAAACTAATATAGAGGCAGTAATTTATCCCTATTTATGTACATAATTACCCCCATATAATACATACATATAGGGCTACATTTACCACCATTTGTAGGCCTGAAAACAGATTTGAAAGTAGTGATTTAGATTCTACAGGATCGCCTCATTCTGCCTACACCACCGGCCACCACGCTCCTCTACGCCCCCTCCATGCCAAAATGGTGTGAAGGTGGCATAGTTGCTATTGTAATCGCTAACTCTTGCACTGCGCATGAATTTGTGATTATTTCACTGCTTCTACCCCAGAAAACTGGCGTAGAAGCACTGATAAATCTCCCCCACAGTATATATTCACTATATAGACATCATACTGCATATACACATAATAAGGCAAATAAACACATACAGTATATACAGCATTTACATACACAGCATATATGTACACACACATACACACTGTAAACACACATACCACATACAGACATCATACACGCATATACACATATATACACATTATATATACACCATACAGCATATGCACACACATTCAGCACATATATATATTTACACGTATCTAAATCGTACACGAAATAAAGGCACATGTATTCATTATACTCACCTCCAAATGGTTCCCCCATTGAACTCCTGCAGAGGGAAGGAAAATGACTTACCATGACCAGGTGTTGAAAGGATGAAGGGTCCGTTTGCCTTGACCTGGCTGTGCATCACAGTTCATGGTTCCGCAGGGACAAAGAAAGATCGGTCCCCGGGGCATGATATCAGTTACTCACCCGTGTGTCTCCGGGATCCTTAACTTAACGGGTCGAGTACCAGCCGCTACGGCTGCTACGACAGTAGTTATGCCACTGGTCACAACTATCCTAAAGGGTATTGTCCATGAAAGAAAGTTCTCAAATTTTATTCCCCTAGTCATGTTTACAGAATAAAAATAATTTTAACCTGTTACATTCCAGTTTTAGTAATTTTATTGCTATTTTTTGCTTCTATGACTCCCTGGACTGGTGAGTGTGAGTGGGCATTAGCTGAGCAGACACTTCATGATTCCTATGTGCTATGAGATGCTGTGTGCTGACAATGTGCTTAGATTATCAGGGTACATGGTTTATATACACTTTCATTTAGCTTCTGAACATTCTACTGGTATCTGACATGACAAGAGACATGAGACAGATCAGAGTCATAAGATGCATATAAAACACAATGGGGGTCATTTACTAAGGGGCCGAATCGCATTTTTCCGGCGTGTTTCCCGAATATTACCATTTTTCCCTGAATTGCCCCGACAGAAATCGGGGGGTGTGGCCGTCTGAAAACCCGACGGATTCGGTAAATCCGGCGGACCATGGTGGACTTAGCGCAGCAGCGACACCTAATGGACATTGGGCGCACTACCTTAGTGAATCGCCGGAAGAAACGAATCAGCGACGTAGAACCCACCGCTGGATCGCGAATGGACCGGGTAAGTAAATCTCCCCCAATGACGCACTCAGCTCTGCTGCCTCACCTAATCAATAAGACACAGAGTCAGCACTGATATGTCACCCCCAGCCGCTTTCCTGTTTGTAGAGCTTTTCTGATGAATCAGAAAGTGTCTGTGTCTGTAGTGTGCATTCTGCCTCCTATCCCTCCTCCTGCAATGCAAGAGAAGCTAAAGGAATCTGCTGACCATAGTCGGATCCAGGGACAACCAAATTGTAAACATCAGGACTGATAGAGACAGGTTGGAATTATATCTGTGAAATGCTGTATTTTTGGTAATAACATTTGAGTATATTTAAGAATTTTGTCTTTGTGGGAACACCCCTTTTTAAACTGTTTCATTGTTTCTTTCCAATGTGGCAATGCTTTATTGTTTGCTTTTAGTTTCTATATTGGGCCTTGTAAGAAATAAACAGGTAAATTGACCAAGAAAAGTTCCTATAGCAGTTTCATCTTAAAGTGTGCTGATTTATTTCTTTGTCAATAAATTTTAATTTATTGCCCGGCCTTTTCCCCAGAAAATGAGCATGTGTGCATAAAAAATAGACAATATCATAACTTCTGATGTACAGAGGACCAAACTCCTTGTTCTCTCCTCACTTTTCTAAATAGTAAAAAGTTTACAAATGTCCAAATGTAACCTTCTCCAAATGTACAACTTTTTATGTATCAAAATGTATTTATTCACACACCAAAATGTGCCCAAATCCAAGTTAAGACACAAAGTATAGAATAGTTCAGACAAGCTGCTGTTGTTGTACAAACGCATACTACCACTTACCTCTATGTGCATTCAGTGCATTATGTTAAAATTGCTAAAACTCTGCATCCATGTACAATTTTTGGGTGCATTCATAGGTCCCGAAAAGCACTCTCTTACTGCTGTGCAGAAAATTACCACGCTGCAAAACCATTCACATACAGTATTACAGCAAATCGCTGTGATTTTTAATGCATTACGTTGCCACATGTTTTCTACAGGTCAAACAATTAGAAAGCCTTTGTCTAACCTAGAAAAGAATGAAGCCATTGGGAAACAGTGGCAAAATTGGCAAAAAGATGTTGGTATTCTGCTTATGGAAAAACACCTTTACTAAGCTTGTTGACCTCATTGTTTTCAATTAATTTTTTTTTAATTTTTCAAAGTATAAAAAAGTTAACAATGTTTGGCAAATATTTAGCATTGAAGAATAAATATTGTACAGTATACATTGCACATTTGTTCATGTACTTTATTCTTGCTAGGTTAATACGACAAGCAAAATTTGTTAGTTTTACATGTCATTTTTAAATCCAGTTATAAAGTAATGAAGGAAAAGAAGGGGGAGGGGGAGGGTAAGTCAGGCGAGAGAAGGAGATAGCAATTCCCCATGTTATTCTGTGGAAGAATATGTAACCCATCCCTGCCATGCCTTTGTAAAAAATGCTTCCTTATCATGTAACATGCTTTATAATTTATTGTTAATCATGATCCAGTTTAACTTGGATTTCACTAGGTGTATCGGAACAGCAGTTTTTTGCCACAACGTGGCTATTGCAATCTTAGCCGCTAAAAATAGGTATGAAGTGAATCTATGCTGTGCAGACGTAAGGTATCGTCCCAGGCGGCGCCGCGAGCGGATCCCAGGAATAAGGGTGAAGACACACATGGCGTTTTTGGGCCGTTTTTGGGCCGTTTTTACTAAGTGCGTTTTCAGATCGTTAAAAACGCATGCGTTAAAATACGCATCCGTTTTTTAAAAACGCATGCGGTTTTTGAAAACGCATGCGTTTTTGTCCGTTTTTCATTGCGCAATTTCGGAAAAACGGACAAAAATGCATGCGTTTTCAAAAAACGCATGTGTTTTTTAAAAACTGATGCATTTTTTAACGCATGCGTTTTTAACGATCTGAAAACGCGCTTAGTAAAAACGGCCCAAAAACGCCATGTGTGTCTTCACCCTAAGACAATTTGTCCTGGACAAAAATACATCTGCAGAGCGTCTTTACAGTATGCTTGCCGGCTCGCCGCCTGACGTGATGACTTCACGGCGCATGCGTCCGTGCTGCGCTGAAGATTAGAAGAGGAGAGCGTGATGGAGCCGCTGGACCTGTGTTCTTGAGGTAAGTTAGAGTTTATTTTTTTTTACTGCTTACTGCTTTTAGTGCTTACTGCTTTGTAGTATTTTAATATACATATTTAATCCTTCCCTCCTCATATTAATTCATGCCTCTTCTTCGTATATTAATTCATGGAGGAGGCTGCAGACTTACCTCCTCGCCTCATATTATTTCATGGAGGAGGCTGCAGCCTTGCCTCCTCTTATTAATTCATGGAGGAGGATGCAGACTTGCCTCCTCGCCTCATATTATTTCATGGAGGAGGCTGCAGCCTTGCCTCCTCTTATTAATTCATGGAGGAGGCTGCAGCCTTGCCTCCTCGCCTCATATTATTTCATGAAGGAGGCTGCAGCCTTGCCTCCTCGCCTCCTCTTATTAATTCACGGAGGAGGCTGCAGCCTTGCCTCCTCATATTCATATATTGAGCATGTTTTTAAATGCCGCCACATGACTTCACTGTTGAGGGGCCCACTGAGGCTCTGTCGCCCAGGGGCCTACTGAAACCTGGAGCCGGCCCTGTCTGGGACTATAGTAAAGCATTCAGAAAGCTTCACCAAAGGTCAGAGGGGTCTGTCTGTAACTATGGGTTGTCTGTAAGTCGGGTATCCTTAAGTAGGGGACCACCTGTATATATAAATATTTACACGCACATGTTATAAACGTGGTAACTCAGCGAAACGTTGCACAAGGAATAAACTCATCACTTTTTGTTTCATCTAATGGAATGAGTGCTGTCTCATTTTTCCTATATATTATTGAAACTCCCTGTCTGGGGTTTAAGGCATTGCACCCACCCTTTGTTTGGGATTTTTTTTGCATTGTGCTGCTGTGGACTTTTGTCTGATTATACTCACACATGTGGATATGTCCACTTAGGACTAGAAAGGGAGTTAGAACTCGTCTCTTGTAATTCTTAGTGAATTAGAATGCTTATTGTAAATTTAAGAAATTTCAAATCATGGGATTTTTCCTAAGTTTGTTTGCACAATTGTTAATGCTATGAAGGCCATATCATAGTTATATCATGCCATTGTTGGGGTTCATTGGGCTGGTATAGTGGAGCATAGGATGCTTCTCACATAATTTGTCTTTACAGTCTGTTTTTTCAGTGGGCCTATGAAATGGATATAATAAAGAACAATGTAGCTTGATGGAAGCCTTTTTTGTGTATCTTGTGGAGTTTTTTATACATTGACCAAATGAGAGTGCAACCGTTTTTTGTCAGTGACACTAACAGAAGAGAATAGCAGCGAGTGACTCATATGTCACCTTGCCTTAGGAAAAGAAGTTTCATTTCACTGAGACATAACGTCTTGCAAAGAAACATCTGTTACTGTTCAAAACTGTTCTTTCATGGTGAACATCTTTACTGTTCCTTTAATCAGAAGAACAGTAGACAATATTGATTTTGGGCTTTTCATTTGCACAGGTAACTAGTTATTTTTGTCACATACCAGCAGTGAACCTGTAATAGGAAACAATAAGCGATAACCATTTACAGGAAGAAATGGCAGAAATACAAAGAGCATATGGTGGAAATGGAAAACCACAGTAAGCTGACATGGTGTCAGGATTTGTACGCTAGCATATGGTGGGCCCATGTGTCTCTGAATCTATTGTTCTTGTAGGAACATTTTCACGCACTATTCCTCTGTTCAGCCAGTCATCTGCAGCTTGCACCTGGGAATAGAAGCCCTAGCAGATTAGATCAGGAAAAGTTAGTGTGGACTCCGGAAAGAATTGGCCATATAATATATTTTTTCAACCCATACTTTTTATTTTCTGACATGTTTCCGTATCTTGTACATCTAGTAGATAGGTAGATGACAACTGTTTTATATTAAATAATGAGGCCGTAATTCACACAGCATTTGTAGTTTCTGTTTGATGAATTGTCTCCTTGTTGGCAAATGGAAGCTGTGTGATATACAGACATGTCTATATTTATCATAGATTCCATTCTGTTAACAAATCCAGTATTTTCATAAGAATTTTTAAATGTATTAGGATAATATGCTAGCATAACCCTTTAGAGACTGCTACACATATCACAACTATAGGGTGGCCGCAATTAAGCACATTGGGGTATATCTATCAGGGCCTCTGCCCCACGTCAGTGGCATAGTAGCCCTAAAATAATCGCAAATTCTAGCAATAAATGTGGACTCAACATCAATGTACACGTTATACCTGATAACGTTACAAAAAGCTTGAATATATGTAATGTATTTACTTGACTAAAACAATAAAAAGATTTATATAAAAAAAAAATAATCGCAAATGCTAGCTTATGCTAGTACTTGCGATTATTTACCCTCATGCCATTGGGGCGTGAAGGGGTGGCACGGCTGTCCTGGCATTACTGTCCCCATGCCTGCGCATTCGCTGCAGCCATGTGAAAATTTGCCCGCTGCATTTATTTCTATGCCAGGCAGGGTCTGCCGTAGAAAAATACCTGCGCAGGAGCCTGATGGATACATCAAGGGGCCAGAGCTTCTTGATGTATCAGGCTGCGAAAGAGCAGAGGCAGCGCCGGCGTATGAAAAATATCTCCCATAGACTCTGTATAATGAGATCATGTTGTTTTGAAAAGCTCGAAATCTAGAATATCACCAACCAAGAGAAAATATTAGGGACAAATTAAATTTGGGTTTTTATTTAACATGAGAGACTATGGTCAACATTTTCCACTGTATGGCAAGGCATATCTTAGAGGTTTACATAACAATTAACCCTGTGTAACCCAGTGTCAGTTTTCATATTCCATTACACAGTGTTTCCCCCAGATAATGTCTGCAGACTAGAAAATCTCTGAATCTGGCACAGCCAGTGTACATGTGCACCTTTGTTGTCCTCACACAACTTCATGAACTCCCACCGATTTCATAATAACAACAGGAAAGATCTCCCAGTGGGCGCACCTCCTTTGATGATTACTGCCTAGTGTGTGTAAAATGCTGTGAATTTTATGTTTCATATATAAGATCAAGTCTGACAAAGAAAATTAGTATTATTAAAAGTTCACCTTCACCTACTCAGTTAGCCTCAAAAAATTATCATCTGACTTGTTCACTCTTCTTCTGCTGTCTTTGACTAACACAATAAAAGTATACACTACACACGCATAGATGTAGATGTAGATGTAAGTGGTTGTCTAAGGTCCTTTACCCAGTTATATTTGTAACATCTACCCCATGTATGTATTTGATCACAAAAATTCACAGCATGCCTCCATGGACTTTTACTACTCCCCATGCTTCCATGGAGGCATGCTGTGATTTCATGTGATCAGATACATACATGGGGTAGATGTTGCACAGGTAACTGGGTAAGGACCTTAGATGATATCACAATGGTTAGGTGGAAGGGGCTGGTAAAGCAAGACATGCCCCATCTGATGCCAGGTAATATAATATAAGGTTGATTTATGGGGATGTGAGGGAAACAATTTTAGCTAAAATAAAGTTAGTTGAAGGGGTATTAGCAGGAATAAGCATAATTCATATTAAAATGGGCCATTAAAATATAAGCTAATATGAAATTAGTTTTTATTTAAAAGTTTCCTCCCTTTAGCAAAAAAATGTTATGGACACTGTAATGAAGAATTAAATGCTACTGGCCTTATAATCAGTTCTGTGATTTTGTGCCAGGAGACACAGGACAGAAAATGGCCGCTGCACCTGCCTGGGAAGGTCATGTGATCATCACTATGTTTGCCTGTAGTCTGTTGCTTGCAGCGCGTCCATTATGACCAATGTTTTGGTGAGACCCATCTAAGTGGGGCTGAGATAATGTGCAGTGATGGCAGTTACACACATCATTCTATGGTAACAAAGCAAGACTGTCTGTTAGATCATCACTGGGAGCAGAGCATAAGAGGGAGGAGCTGTTACTGAAAACTTCGGGATTATGGAACTGGTAGTTGTAGATGGCGACCATCTTGTATATAACTCTGCCCACTTTAGAAAGCCCATAAAATTTTGTGAATCAAACTATTTAAAGGGGTGATGCCGGTTTTAAAAATAACTTAGGCCCGGGCTGGGGAGAGCTATTTAAAAATAATACACATGTACTTACCTCATTTGGCGCCGCCGATGTCCCACACCGCGGCTGGTCTTCTCTGTGTGCCGGTTTCATTACAAGGGCGCACAGGGAGCTTCCGGTCCGCGGAAGCTCCCATCCGACACCATCTCTCAGCGCTTACAACACTGAGAGATATTGACGGATGGGAGGAGCCGGCCACATCGCGGACCGGAAGCTCCTTGTGCGCGGCTTCCGTGCCCCTGTAAACAAACAGGGGCACGGATCGAAGGGATCGCGACCCGGATAACCCCTTTAACTTGCTAAACCCTAATCTACCTAATCTTTACCTAATCCTATAAAGCTTTCAAAGCTAAGGTAAACTTTATTTGCTTAATATGCAAATTTTCTGGAGAGACCACTAAGACGGAATGTACAAGTCAGCACTAAAGCGAAAGCTACTGCACATGCACAGAGCTGCGATGCAGCCAGAAACAGCTGGAGCTGTGTGAGGAGCACCCAGTGAACAGGGAGGTAGGAGGGACCACAGCTACTTGGGTGTGGAGTACTTCATTCCCCAGTAGCCTTTCTGGAGAATTTGTATATTAGGTAGATAAAGTTTAACTTAGCTTAATAGGTAAATTTCTAATGGTAGGTTTCCTTAAAGTCCTTCACATTACCAGTGATGGATGTTAATCCCTATGTCTAAAATATAATTGTCACAATCAGAATGCTAATATGAATCACACATTTTTATGCATTTTTACCGATATTTTGATGGTACAGAAGATCTTACAATATTCAGTAGAATAAAATGAGCAGCTATATTTAGACTATCAATAACATGGATATCTTACAACATATTCTTATGACATTTCCCTTTAACCAGTGATCTTTGAAAAAAGCTTGAACTATTTTAATACAGTAGCACTCTTGTCTTAATATCTCAAATAATAATTCACAATTTTAAAGAAAAATAAAAATGACCCTTAAAATATTAAGATTTTGTTCCTGAACCACAGAAGCAGCCGGTGCTAATGTAGATGTTTCTCTCAGGAGATATGGAAAACGATACAGTTCTGATGTTTTTTCCTTGCATATCTTCATTAATAACTTGGCTTAATCACATAATGGAATTTAAAATTGGCACTTCGTATTCAGAATTTTAATCTTTTTGGCTATAAACAGACTTTTAAGCTGGATGAACATAAAGGGATTTGAAAAGTTGGAAGTGAATTCTCTTATTAGCCATCTTTAAAGTAGAACTACTGAACTCAAAAAGTTACAAAGAGCAGCTTAAAACTCATAGTAAGTGGCAGTCATCTGCTTTATTGGTGTGGTAGTTGAACAATATTTTAGCCTAGGCCTTGTATAATTGTTTTATTGGCATTACAGTTTTGGAGAGAAAAAATACTGAAATTACACATTCTCTAATGACAAAATTCTGCAAATTTGACACGTTCACTTTCCAATTAAAAAAGAGGCCAACGGTATAAAAAAAAATGGGAAAATTACTGACCTATAGATTGCCACAAAATTATAAATGATCCTGTAAGTCAGCTCCTCCTCACAAGTATATTTCACAGTACTGTTCATGAGAGGTTTGATTACTATAAATCATAGCTGCTCTCTGTGGAGGTCAGGTGATTTGTGGTTAGAAGAAGACTGTGTCACGGGTGCTCAAGCGATCCCTGTCTCGGATTGCAGTGTGCCCCTGCTCTGGCTGCTGCTTCGAACTCACCTGCACTGGCTTCTTCTCCCCAGCGGACTGCCATGTGACGGCTGTAGGAAATTTAAAGGGTCAATGCACTGCTGATTGGTGTGCTGGCCGAACACCTTTTCCTTATAATCCAACACCTCCCTTCCTGCTTTGCCGGATCTTTGTGTGCCTACGCCATTGTGAAAGCTCCCGTGCGATATTCCTTCATTCCTGTGTATTCCTGCCTTCCAGTGTGTTCCTGCTCTCATGTTCCTGTGTTGCTGTGTTACCAGAGTCCCTGTTCAGAAGACAGAATAAACCAGCTCACCTTTCTCCTTCAGTGTCGAGTAAGGCACGGACCACCCCTCTGCTAGGGTATAGGCATACATGAAACGCAAACAATTCACAGTCCAGCCAAGCTCCAAACACTGCAAAACTCTTTCTTTATTGATGTTTGAAAAGGCAGTACAGGAAATCCACTTGTAACAGACACATAACAGCTTACGCGTTTCGGATAGATATACTGTCCTTATTCAATAGCTATGAATAAGGACAGTATATCTATCCGAAACGCATAAGCTGTTATGTGTCTGCTACAAGTGGATTTCCTGTACTGCCATTTTATGATATGCTACACATTGTACAACATAATATGCATATAGTACAGTGCACATGTTGTATGTCTCTATATGATACTGTACCTGTGCCTATAAGTGATGTTTATATGCTTAATAAGTGTTTATATGTGATGTATATATGCTGTATATGTGTGCATATGATGGGTATATACTATATGAGGCATATTTATCAGGACCTCTGCTCAACACCAGTGGCGCAGAGGCCCTGATATAATCGCAAATGCTAGCTATTGCTAGCTTTTGCAATTATTTGCCCCGATCCGCCACCTTCATGCAAGTGGGGCATGAAGGGGGGGCGCGGCCGGCGACTTTTCATATGTGGAAGCATCTTGAAGTATGCCGCTGCGAATATGCATGAGCGCCAGCGTATGATAAATATGCCCCTATGTGTGTATGTGTGATATGTATATGTTCCATACGTGTGTGCATATTTGATGTGTATATGCTGTTTGCCTGTGTATATATACTATATGGATGTATATGGTACCATATGAATGTGTATATATTCTGTATGTGTGCATATATGGTTTATGTATGTTTATTCTGTATATGTGTGAGTGTATGCTGTATGTGTGTAGATGGTGTATGTCTGTATGGATGTATTTATATATGGTGTGTATATTCTATATCTATAAATGTATATATCAATGCCTAAATATAATGCCTAAGTATATTTAGATATTGGATGTAGGGAGGCCCCATTCATATCATGATATTCAAATATCAAGTCTTTATCCCCTCCCAACATCCTTTCAGTGCAGAGCTGTATGAGTCAAATTACTGCTATGCCAGAGGGTCCCAGGTAGGGAAGGACTTCTAATATATAGAAATAACGGTCTAAAAAGTAACTCTATGACACCCAATTTGATATCTCATACAAACAAAAAGAAAGGGGATGTCCATGATTCATATAAATTTGTATTAGATAATCCAAGTTTTAAAAGCATTTAAAACATGCACACATAAGTGCATCAAGCAGACCGATGGCCCCAGTACCAAGTAGTATACATATGTACAACTTATAACCAGGCAATGTACAATTAATGTAAAAATAGAACCTATGAATTAAATACACATTAAATACACACCACAAGTGTGGTGTCAGCATAATGGGGCAGATTTACTTACCCGGTCCATTCGCAATCCAGCGGCGCGTTCTGTGTGGTGGATACGGGTCCGGCCGGGATTCATTAAGGCAGTTCCTCCGACGTCCACCAGGTGGGCTGAAGACCATTGGAACGCACTCAAGTTCACCGGCATATTCCTAGTGAAGGTAAGTGCAAGTTCCTCGACACTTTTCTTTTTTCAAATTCGTCCGTTTTTACCGAATCCGCCGGGTTTTCGTTCGGCCACGCCCCCGATTTCCATCGCGTGCATGCCAGCGCCAATGCGCCACAATCCGATCGTGTGCGCCAAAATCCTGGGGCAATTCAGGGGAAATCGGCGCAAATCGGAAATATTCGGGTAACACGTCGGGAAAGCGTGAATCGGGCCCTTATTAAATGACCCCCAATATATAAACAATGGTAAAGCCATAGTTACCTAAGTGGCCAAGGTATAGGTGCTGGGCACTGGGGACAGAGAGATTTCCCATTAGTTTCGCCTGTTTGCACAAGCTGGAAGCCTGGAAGCTTTTAAAACTTGGATTATCTAATAAATATACACTCACACATACACAGAATAAACATATATAAACCATATATGCACACATACAGCATATATACACATTCATACAGTACCACATACACCCATATAGCATATATGGAAGCCTGTGCAAACAGGCAAAACGCTTGGGAACTCTCTCAGTCCCCAGCCCCTATACCTTGGCCACTTGGCTAACAATAGCTTTACCATTGTTTATATATTAAGTTTGCTGACACCACACTAGTGGATATAATGGGGCTCATTTGCTAAGAGTCTGTGGAGCGCATTTTCGTCGGGCTGACGATTTCCGTTTTGCGACGCATCGCGCAGGGGATTGTGTCTCACACAAATGCATTTTGCCTCATCGGCGCTGGCTTCCACTCGACAGAAATCGGGTGGTGGGATGTTGGACAACCCCACGGATTAGGGCTACAAGCTTGATTTAATATTTCGAATTGTGTCGCAAGAAACACACTTAAAAGCTCTGGGAAGAAAAAGGTGAACATTGGTGGACCTCGGTGGGGCAGCGACAGATGCAGGAACTCGGGCGCACAAGCTTCATGAATCGCGCCGGACTCATCTTAGTCAGACCATCCGAATCGGAGATCGCGGCAGGATCAGGTAAGTAAATTTGCCCCAATATGTGTATTTAACTCATAGGTTCTGTTTCTACATTAATTGTATATTGCCTGGTTATAAGTTGTACATATGTATACTACTGGGTACTGGGACCATTGTTCTGCTTGATGCACTTATGTGTGCTTGTTTTAAATGCTTTTAAAACTTGGATTATCTAAAAAAAATTATATTAATTCAGATGAATCATGGAGATCCCCTTTCTTTTGTGTGGGGACGGACTTCATAACCATCTTCAGCATACTTGTGCCCCATTTTCTGTGTTCTGCCCAGGACCGGCCATGGTTCTCTCTGCTGATGCTGAGTTGGGTGGTGAAACTGCAGGCCCCAGAGCAGCCTCTATGGCTGCTATAATGGTAGTTATGATACTAGTTGGGATGTGGTAGTTAAGTGATACAGTGTATATATGCCCCCAGATATAAAGTTATACATAGTTTCACTGCCTGACTTCTCACGCTAAAAAAAACAGCAGAACCACAGTTGCCTCATCCCAAGACCACATGACAAAAATAAATTTCCCATAAGAGTCATTACATGTACTTTATTAGGATTTTTAATTAGAGATACATTGCTTTGTGAAATGGGGTTTTAGTGATTGTAATTGGCTATAAACAAAGCAATAGAGAATAAATCAAGTTTAAAGACAAGGAACATATATGCTTTAAAACAGCTTCTTGCTGTGTTGTGTGATGATAATACATCCTTACTATGGCTAGAAATATCTGTAATTGTATAGAGAGAGAAAAAATTAATTTCTGTATATTCATTATCAATTACATATAAATACCTTAGTGTATGTTAGTATGAAATTGGATGATCATATAATATACTAAAACATTTATATATGTGGGCCAGTAGAGGGGATCTTGACTCCTAATTGTATATAACAGAAATTACATTCACTAGCTGAGGGTGGGGGTTAAGGATGAAGCAGTAGTGGATTATAATATAGTCTGTTTGGTTGATGGCCACCGAGCCTATGACCACCCAAACCACCAACCCAAATTTTATACTGAAAAGGACCTATCTTCTACAGAGAGACAGGACCATGTATTATACAGACAGACAGCTCTATCTTCTTAAGAAAACCCAATCACTGTAATTGATAGTTCTGCACCCAAAAGCATCACTCCTGACGTGCATGATGTCAATCACAGAGGAGGAGGCGTTCAGAGCCCCCCACCTTACCATAAGTGTTAAGCTCTCCGCCTCCTTGACTTTATACAACCAATTTACATCTCACTTCAAAGTTGATTTTCTGGATGATGCCATCACACTGGTCCATGAAAGAAATAACTAGATGGTGTTACCCTGCCTGCCAATATACTGGTAGTGGTTTATAAGGCTAATTACTGATGACAGGTTCCCTTTAAGTCAGTGTATTTCTGTGGAACACTTAATGCTGGTAGTGTTCTTGTTTTGGAGGCACTTATGTTGGAGCTGGCTAGCCTTCTAGCCATATTACAATTTGTAGCCTTACATGTTGTACATTGTTTTATTAAACAGGTTTTTCTGCTGATTTTCTTTACTTCCCTAATTCTGTATGTAAAAGGCATCTTTAATTTGCCGGCAATCTTGAGGAATCACCACATGTAATTATTTGGTAATGAGACATTATTTAAGACAGTGCTGTGATTGAATCGTCCCAATTGGGCACTTTCACAACATGTAGAACATCAGTGAATTTAGATCTATGGATCAGCCAGAAAGATGAATGACTGATAAGTGAAGTATGCACATTCACATTGTAATTGCCTAATTACCAGCTTGATATATTAAACTGAATAACAGCTGAGAAGGTGAGGTCCATCATTGCGGGACTAAATGATATTAAAGCATTTGATTATACCCAGGCAAAGACTTTGTAATATCCTACTGCAAGTTAAGGAAGTTGATATATGTCAAGAGAGTCTAGAAATGGTCTTGTTTTAGTATTAACTATTGTACGAGTGAAACACTCTAATACTTGCACCAAAAATGTGAAGAACAAGGTCTGCCCATCCATGAAAAAGGAGGGATATGCTACGAATGGATGGAAACAGTTCTCCCTGGGGCACTCCCTATGTATATGTATGTGAGGTTCCCTCGGTAGATGGTAGAGCGGAGGCCTGTTATGGTATGCTGCTTCCAGGTATCACACTTAGACAAGGGTTGTAAAAAATCAACTCATGGTTCCTTTATTCCAGAACACCAACCTAACAGAGGTAGCAGGCAAAGGTAACAGTCTAACTGGTCCTAACTGCTTAACTTCACCTGGGGCAGGTGAAGTTAACCTGGGACCAGGGACCTTCTTACAATATGGAATAAATGTGACATCTTATTGGTAACAATATAAACATTTCCTTCCCGGGACGATGTAATGCAGCTACAATACCAAATACAGAGATGATCAAGCTCTAGGAGACAAAGGAATATTTCGTAATGAACACTGCATTGGGCAGGCCATTACAATGACAGGTTCGCTTTAAAACAATCAAGACATAACATATTAGGAACTAGAATGGATTTTTGGGGGAATTTTTTTTCTTTATTTTGCCCCATCCGCTATACATTTTTGTCTGTGCTCTTGCCTTTCTGTAATATGCAAATTTTGCATACAATTTACATACACAATTGGGGTATTTCTAACATACATTTTTTGGAGTGTAACCTCTCTGTTACAATTGTCAGATTTTAAAAATAGGGCTCCGTCAGAATGGTACTGGCTTTGGCGGTTCAGTATTAAGCAGAATGATTAACCACAATACATTTACATTGACCTTCTTCTCTACTTGATCTGCACGCATGCTGATTAAAATGTTAGCTCTTGTGCAGGATGGATTCAAGCTCATGGATAGAACAAGCGTAGGTTAATCTATCATACCTGATTGCTAGCGCACTTCACCCTTGATTGCTGATTGGTTCATTTCTATGTAATTTCTCTTGTATGTTGTTTAATATCCCACCCACAGATATTGAAAAATCCATATTTTGTGATTTTTTGCAGATGTAATAACAAAAAGTTACATTTTCATATATATACTATATTTAGTAATAAAGCAAAAACAAGTTATTCTTTACCTTATCTTAGTGATTACAAAATTTGTTAAATCTTTAAATGGTTTTAAATAGAGTCTCAAATGGTGTGTCCCCTTCCCCCCAGAATTGGTGTGCAGTAATTGGTTTGGAGTACAGTGGCAGCACAGTGTGGTTTTTACAGGGTTAACAGTCTCTGAGGGGGTGTTCTCTTCCCCCAGAATTGATTAGTGGTGTCTATGGTGGGTACACTGGCAGCAGGGTAAGCTTTTAGTAGCTGCTTTAAGATATTGGCTTGCCTGAGATGACTCTCCTATCCCCCCTGTAATCGCTAGAATGGTCCAGCCATCTGACGCTGTGGGAGACAATTCTAGTGTTCCCACATAGTAGGAGCTCTGGCTTCACTGACTAACTAATTGCCTTCACTAACAGAGGTAAGATGGCCGCCGTTTATGCCAGGCTCTCTGTAGGAGAGTTGTCCCTCCTCCCTGATGCTGACGGAGCCAGGTAGTGAAACAGCAAGCAGATGGCATCAGCATCTGGTGGTGCAATTCTCCAGCTATGAGCGTGCCTCTGGATGCTACCCCTGGATGCTGTCAGCTTGCTGCATGTCATCCAAAATGTCTCCACATGACACCTCTTATACGCATGTCAAAGGTTTGCCATCACTGTCCTATAAACAGTACTGTATGAGCTTCTAGGTCCATATCCGGCTTAGGCAATGGGACCAATGGTCCCGATGTGGCATTTACAAGAGTTCCCTGCTACTTCAAGAACCCAATGAATAAGTGGGTGCAAATTCATGAACCCCCATAAAAATCCAATTCATATCCTAAATTCAATCGAGCAAGACCCATTTATTTAATGCTGGCAACGCCTCATTATATATATATTTCCTTATACATGATCCAGGTATTAACATTGTAAAAAAAAAAAAAAAAAGCTCAGCTCTGAATTTTCGTGAACTGGTTTTCAATCATTGTTATATGACTAATAAGACATGAAACTCATCTGTCAATGTGAGAATGGTAACAGTTGTCAGCTCTTCATGAATAGGAACCAGAGACAGTTGTAGGGGTACATAATATATGTTTATTAAAAATAACAATAAAAACACAGAAAAATAGGGAAAAAAACAGACAGTGAGATGAATGGAGGAAATGAATACCTTATAAAAGCTGCAGTGCCAACCTCAGTAAAAGGCAGCTTGTTTTGATGTCACAGAAATATGTATTGTCTTATTCCTCCCAAATCAGCTCCATTTGTTAAAAACATCTCTAAAATGTTAGGATGCATTATTAATGTAACACTCATCAGGACACCACATTTACACATCTATTCGCCTGCAACAATTTCTTTGTTAAAAGCTTGTACAATCTCGATTCTTCCAAAAACAGTAAATGCCTTAAAGGAAGAAGAAATGTATAGAAACAGCTAAAGGTCCTTTCTTATTGTCCTTACGTCAGTTTGCTAGTGATTAGTCCGTGAAAATGTGGCTACCGCATGATACATTTGAGATGGATATACAGTGGGTATGGAAAGTATTCAGACCCCTTAAAATGTTTCAATCTTTGTTTCATTGTAGCCAATTGGTAAAATCAAAAAAGTTCTTTTTTTGATTATTTACCTCCTCGCACTCCACATCCGATATATTGGACGCTGAGCACAGTGACTTAGTGCTCAGCATCCAATATATCGGATTTGAGCACTTCCTCGTGACAGGGTGACGAGTTTTAGGGGCAGGTGGAGATTATTACAACACAAGGAGACATTGGTCAGATTTAATGTACATTCTGCACCCCGTCTTGAAAAGATATTTATATGTATTTTTTTAAATTTGTTAAACAAGCAAAACTGAAATATCATATGTTCGTTAGTATTCAGATCATGGTATTGCGTAGAAGCACCTTTTGAGCTAGTACATACATGAGTCTTCTTGGGAATGATGCAACAAGATTTTCACACCTGGATTTGGGGATGCTCTGACATTCTTCCTTGAAGAGATCATTTCCAGTTCCCTCAGGTTGGATAGTGAATGTTGGTGGAAGCCATTTTCAAATCCCCCCAGAGATGCTTATTTGGATTTTGGTCAGGGCTCTGGCTGGCCAGTCAGGAATTGTCACAGAGTTGTTCTCAAGCTTCTGCTTTGTTATTTTACCTGTGTGCTGAGGATGAGCAGTGCCTGGTTTCTCCACACATACCACTTAGAATTAACACCAAAAAGTGCCTCAACAGACCAGAGAATCTTCTTTCTCATAGTATGGGAGTCCTTCATGTGTTGTTTTGCAAACTTTATGCAGCTTTATGTCTTGCACTGAGGAGAGGTTTCTGTTGGCATGCTCAGCCATAAAGCCCCAACTGGTGGAGAGCTGCAGTGCATTTCCTTACTGGATCTCTGGAGCCTGGTCACAGTAATCTTGGGGTTCTTCTTTGCATCTCTCACCAAAGCTATTTTCCTGTGATTGCTTAGTTTGGCTGCATGACCAGGTAGAGGAAGAGTTCTGTAGGCCCAAACTTCTTCCAATGAAGGATTATGGAAGCCACTGTGCTCGTAGGAACCTTGGGTGCTGCAGAAATTCTTTTGTAACCCTGGCCAGATCTGTGCCTTGCCACAATGCTGTCTCTGAGCTCCTTGGATAATTCCTTAGACCTCATGATTCTCATGTGCTCTGACATGTGCTATGAGCTGTGAGGTCTTATGTAGAAAGGTGTGTATGTGCCTTTCCAAATCAAGTCCAATCAGTTTAAGTAAACACAGCTGGACTACAATGAAGTAGTAAAACCATCTCAAGGCAGATCAGAAGGAAATGGGCAGCATGTCAGTTAAATATGTGTAAATAAAAAATAATAATAAAAAATAATAAAGCAGAAAAAACAACTGGATGGATTGGATTTTCCAATAATTGTATATCTTTGAAAGTAGCAACTAGCTTGAGAACTGGGGTTCTCCTGTCTTTGGCTGTTGTGACTGGAGAGGGTGATTGCACATGTGCAGTTCTGTACATCTGCAGATATGAAATGAACACATACAAAATGAATAGGAAGGCCCTTGAATTTTACACCTCTGAATCTAGCACCTAGCTTGAGAATAGTGGTTTTCTGTCTTGGGTAAATGTGAATGGAGAAGAAATTGCACTGGTGCAGTTTGCTCTATTCACTTTTACAGGAATAGATATTGTGAGAAAGTAAGAGGTATTGTGTGGGAAAACCGCTATCTGTCCTACAGGCAGATGAAATGCATGTGGTAAAAGCCCTGGGTTTGTCTGCAGTAACCCATGGGTTAATGCAGACATGATAAGCAGGAATAGTCTGTTTTGTCTGTGTTGGCCTAGCTAACACAGACACATTTGTAATGTCCGTACTGGGCCTGCTTATTATGGAGTAGGGGTAGGCTGGTAGTGGGACTCCTACTCCACCCGGGCTTCGGTCCTGGGTTTGTGAATTGCCCACAGGTGCGGGTCCCAGGCCTCGTTAGGGCCTGATTTAGTCTGCAGGCCAGAAGCAATAGGAGAGGCCCTACCTGGAGAGCTGAAAGCGAGATTGCATTCTCACAGCAAAGGTAACTGAGGGTCTCCTGTCTTGCTGCTGGCCGAGAGCAGGTGCCAGGCAGCCTGGTACCCGGATAGCTAGGGTTCGTCAAATGTATTAGACAGCGCCTAGCCGGGCAGGAATTACTTTTGTAACGTTTTTGCATGTGCCTAAGCCAAGGCTGAAGTTGTGTTCTGTTTTGCAAGTGTGAATAAACACTTAAATTGGACTTTAAACCTGCACTGCTACCAGTCAACTACCAGAGCAATTCCCCACAATATATATGGTTGATATCAGATACATTGACATGAGAGCAACAGAGAACTATGTACATAGATTTACACGTCTATAGGAGATAATATTAGAAATTCAAATAATTTTATATCATTAAAGTGATTTTATTAGGAGTCTAACTGTGAACCGGCTGCAATAACTTAGAATGGAACATTAGTAATTCTGGACATTAATGTGAAATTAAGAATAACTAAAATAGGTACATCGGTTAATAAATTCCAACAACCACATGTCACAAAAGTCATTCTAATTAACAACAGTTCATGATAACAAACCATTAAAATCTAATCTCTCACCTGGCTTCCCCCTGTAGAATCATAATTTCCTCCTTCAGACTTGCAAGATGCAAGAAGATGCTGTTAACTCATAGTAATACACATCCCACAGCACATTCATGTGTTCGTTCCCAACGATCAATCACCTACTGTTATAATTAACCTCTTCAAGAGTATTGTACTAATATGAATATTACTAGTTTAATATAATACTATAATATTACTACAGTTTAATATAAAAAAAATGAATGTGTGTATTTTGTGCACAGATTTTTCACATAGAAAATACTCAGCATCATATCAATGAGATTTAGGAAATGTAACTGCACAAAGAAGGGAATTTATTAATACACCAACCCGCGGCGTGTGCCAGTCCGTTCCTGTGATTCCTGCTTTCCTGTGTGCCAGTCCGTTCCTGTGATTCCTGCACTCCTGTGTGCCAGTCCGTTTCCCGTGATTCCTGCGTTCCTGTGTGCCAGTCTGTTCCTGTGATTTCTGCGTTCCTGTGTGCCAGTCTGTTCCTGTGATTTCTGCGTTCCTGTGTGCCAGTCCGTTCCTGTGATTTCTGCATTCATGTGTGCCAGTCCGTTCCTGTGATTCCTGTGTTCCTGTGTGCCAGTCTGTTCCTGTGACTCCTGCGTTCCTGTGTGCTAGTCCGTTCCTGTGTTCCTGACCTGCGTACCAGATCCTGCAATTCCTGACGTGAGTCCTAGTGTTCCTTCCTGTGTTATTCTCCTGCCATCACCCGGGTACAGACTGTCTCCTGCATTACCACCTTGACAGCCACCGCGGGCTAGTCGCACCTGTGGAACGACCTGGTGGTATCCCGCCACAGCAAGCCCATCATGCTTTGCGGCGGGCTCTGGTGAAGACCGGGTGCCAATTAGGCTCCGGTCCCAGGTGTCGGCTAGTACCATCTCCAGCGGTGGTTATGAGGGTCCACAGACTCCCAATCCTGACAGTCGGTTAGTTTTTTTTTTTTTTTCATTTTTATCTTTTATTTTCTTAGAGTTTCAAAAACATATCAAGCAGGAAGAAGAGAAGAGATACATATAATGCATTTCAAAAGACAACATCTATAATTGTACATTAATGATTTTAACATCTTATTTTAGTTTGTCAAATTATGACACCTATCAATGTACAGTTGTATCTTATAACCTTTATACAATAATCTATCCCCTTCTACCCTTCCTTTCCAAACCACCCCAAGCCGGAAGTAGAGAGAGAAAAAAAACAATAAAAAACAAGAAGTAAAGGGGAGAGTAACTCGTCTTTATACCTAATTCTTGCTAAGTATTGGTGTGGTGTACCCAGATCTTTTCCCAGTCTTTAATTTTCTTACTGCACATATAGAGTATTTGTTCATATTTTTCTACTTTTTTACCTAATGCTTCCCATTTCTGTATGGTTGGGCACATCGTGGACTTCCACATTCTTGCGATCATCACCTTTGCAAGAAGCAAGAGTCTACAGATTGCTACAATGTGGTATTTCCCCAAACCTGGACAAAGGTCGCAGCTGAACATGTTAAGAATCAGTACCCTGGCTGACCCCTCAAATGTAGTGCCTATCTGCTGTTCCATCCTCTGGTGGACCCCTTCCCAAAAGGGGGTAATTTTTGGGCAACTCCAGACCATGTGAAAAAACCCGCCTCGACTGACCCGCAACGCCAACACTCTGCTTGTGAACCCTTACCCATTTTCGATATTTTTCGGGAGATTAATATGTTTTGTGAAGAAAATTATCAGTAGTGATCAGTAGTAATTTCTCCAATTTCTAGTTCTCAGTGTCCCTGAGCCTTAAACCTGATGTGCTGTGTATTTTCTATATGTAACATGTTATAAATCTTTGATATAGTGTATTTGACCTTACCATCTACCCACAGTCTATCTATGAAAGTGTCTCTCTCAAAAAAAAATTTTCTTTAAGGATCCTCTATATGCATCCCTAATCTGAGTGTAATAAAAGTAGTGTTTGTTCCCCACTCCGTACTCCTTTTGTAGCTCTGTAAAGGGTATAGGTTGACTATCTTTAACCCCATAGCACAATAAGACGTACCTGTACGTTTTATTGCGCATGGGGTAGTATGAAGAGGGTTCACGGGCTGAGCCCTCTTCATACACGCCGAGTGCTTGCTTCACAATGAAGCAAGCACCCGTCACTAACACCCGCGATCGGTGCTTGTACCGATCGCGGGTGTTAACCCTTTCATCGCCGCCGGCAAAGCTGCCGGCGGCATTAACGAGCCGGCGGCGCGTGGGCGCCGCCATCTTGGCTCCGATCGCCGCTCCCCGTGACGTCATCGGGGAGCGGCGATCCGTTGCCATGACAGCCTCGGATCACACAATGATCCGAGGCTATCATGTGTTAGGCCATCTATTACAATGTGCGATCTGCACATTGAAATAGATGGTGTGCAAAATCCCCATATACTGCCATACAGTAGTATGGCAGTATATGGTAGGATCAATCAGACAACCTAGGGTTAAAGTACCCTAGGGAGTCTGAAAAATAGTAAAAAATTTTAATAAAAAAAAAATAAAAAATTATATTAAAAAAACCTAAAAAGTCAAATCACCCCCTTTCCCTAGAACTGATATAAATATAAATAAACAGTAAAAATCATAAACACATTAGGTATCGCCGCGTCCGAAAATGCCCGATCTATCAAAATATAAGAATTTTTTTTTACTGCGTTTAACCCCGTAACGGAAAATAGTGCCCAAAGTCGCAAATGGCATTTTTTTGCCATTTTGAAAAATATAAACAATTCAATAAAAAGTGATCAAAAGGTCGTACAATTCTAAAAATAAAAGCATTAAAAACATCATCAAAAGTCGCAAAAAATGACACCCCCCACAGCTCCATACACCAAAGTATGAAAAAGTTATTAGCGCAAGAAGACGGCAAAATGAAGAATTTTTTTTTGTACAGGTGGTTTTAATTTTTGTAAATGTATGAAAACATTATAAAACCTATACAAATTTGGTATCCATGTGATCGTATTGACCCAATGAATAAATTAGACATGTCATTTGGAGCGCACAGTGAAAGACGTAAAATCCACGCCCACAAGAAAACAGCGCAAATGCTTTTTTTCACCATTTTCACTGCATTCAGAATTTTTTCCCGCTTCCCAGTATATGGCATAGACAATTAAATGCCATCACTATGAAGTGCAATTTGTTATGCAGAAAACAAGCCATCACACAGCTCTCTACATGGAAAAATAAAAAAAGTTATAGATTTTTGAAGGTGGGGTGTGAAAAATAAAGACGCAAAAACGAAAAAGGGCCTGGTCCTTAAGGGGTTAAATAGTTGTGAAACCCTATTGATCCCTCAGGATCTCCAACAGTTCCCACCCTCTCCCATTTTCCAAAATTCCCTAACGTGTGTATTGTGCCACAGTGGAGTGCTTTCGATTGAACCTTCTATTCTCCCTATTTTCCTTAGTGTTTTCCATACCTCATTTAACATATTACAAATTGGGATTTTTTCCATGGTCCTAAACCAAGTTGCTCAGACTCTAAAGCTTCCCTCCAGTGATTACAACCCTTAACCTGCCTAAGAATATTTTCTATCACCACAGAATCTTTGCATCTATTCATATAGCATAACTTTGCCACTAAGAAGTACAGTTTAAAATTGGGGATTGACAAACCCCCTTCTCTGTATTTCTTTTATAGAAAATTGAGCTTTATCCTAACATGTTTCCGTCCCCAGATTAACTCATTAATCAACCTCTCAATTAGTCGACAAAAATTTGTCGTGTTTGTCGTGCGTATAACAGCTGTGGAAGAATCACCATCTTCAATAAGCCCACCCTGTCTGCTCTGGATAGAGGCATTTTGGTCCATACAGAAACTTTCTGTCTAAGTTTGTTAATAACGGGGAGAACGTTCAATTTGGCAAAATCATCTATATTAGCAGTGATCTTAAGCCCAAGATATTCAAGCTCTTGCTGGGGTGATAGAACGGTGATTCTCCCCCAGCTACCGGGAGAAAAGTCTCCTAAGGGTAGAAGCATGGTCTTTTCCCAGTTGATCTCCAAACCTGAGTTCTCTCCAAACTCATGAACTACCCACATTACATTCGGTAGTGAGCTATCTAGTTCTTTCAGACAATGTAGAATATCGTCTGCGTATAGAATAATTTTGTCGGCTGTACCACCGCAGCCGAACCCAATGATTCTACATTCTTCTCTAATGATCATTGCCAAGGGTTCAAGGTCGAAGAGCATCAGAGAGAGGGGACACCCTTGTCTGGTACCCCTCTCCAACCTTATCTGATTAGACCACTTCCCGTTTACATCAATCCTTGGCACGGGTTCATTATACAATAATTTCACCCAGGACAAGAAGTCCTGCCCAAAACCAAACCGGTCCATAGAAATGACCACTCCATCCTGTCAAAGGCCTTCGATGCGTCCAAAGACAGGATGGAGTGGTCTGTCCCCGGTCCACTCAACTGAATATTCGCAAATAATCTGTCAAAGTTATTAACTGTCGACCTCCCCGGTATGAAACCACTCTGGTCGTGGTGTATTAAATCACATATCACCTTCTGCATCCTTAAAGCTAAGGTTTTTGCGAAATTTTTTATGTCTGTTTAAGTAAGGAGATTGGTCTATAGGAGTCACATTCCAGGAGGTTCTTGTTTTTTTTGGGTATCAAGGTAACTATTGCTTCTCTCATGGAGTCAGAGAGCCACTCTCTGTCACTTCCCGTCACTTCCATCCCGTCAGCAGCATGGGAAGGAGGACATCACTGTACCTTCTATAAATTTCGAAAGGGAGACTGTCGGATCCTGGACTGGTATTGCCCTTTATTGATGCTAATGCCTGAGTCAACTCCTCTATCGTCAGAGGCGCACCCAACACCCTCTTCTGCGCCTCTGACAACTCAGGATTGTTTACCTGCGTAAGGTATCTGGCGATATCCTCCGTCCCGACCACTAGGTGGGACTGTACTTCAGTCGGTTAGTTAATATGACTCAATGGGAACGTGTCACTAATTATATTTGTGAAAATGTGATGATAAGTTTCCTTTACAGTAAGTATTTCCTTCAGTGCCCTAGAGGGGAAATAAGTATTTCACTAAACACATGTTGTAAAGCATTACTATTGCATTCCCTGATTCTTATCATTACAGTGGCTGTGTAACATGTAGTGTGTGTTTATTGTGTATCTAGTTGTCAATACCATAAATATATAGAAATATATTGCACTTTACTGCAGAAGTGTAAAACTTTATAGTAAAGACATAGTCATTCTCCTTTAATATGATTAGATTTCTGTCCCTATCACTCATTTCTACAATAATCCACATGAGGATAACTCTGTCTGTCTTGACACATTTTACGCATTTCTGTTTTACAGCTAGAAGCTTTCACAGTTGTCCAGTTGGTTCATTTCCGTCAATCTGCTCAAAGCCTGTCTTACAGCCATGGGGAATGGCTCCCACTCAGTGTTAATAATGACAGTGAGCATATGCGAGGTTTGGGTGACAAATTCTGGAGGAATATAGATAATGAATATTTATATATCCAATATGTGAATTATTAAAACTGCACCCACATGCATCCACAGCATTCAGTAAGTAGAGCAGTGCAGCGGGGGAAGGTTATCTCTATCTACAAAATTAAGGTTATACTGCTCACATAAAGAGTGGAGAGTTCTGGAAACATAGATATTTCTATATCAGAATTTTCCTAATGCTTTCAAATATGAAACCAGAATTGTTAGAAGTTTGGGAAAAAATATTATCAGTGGAGGGGAGTAAGCCACTGCCAGACCCCTTAGGGATAACCAAATCCAGAAACTGCTGTCTCACCACTAACATTAGAATATGATCTGATCAGACATGAATGAAAAAATGGGACATAGTTATCACTGAGTTTCTGGGAATCTTTTTCACTTCAAAAAGTCTCAATAATAATCAAATTAGGGTTTTTCCAACATTCTGAAGGCCAATGGAGCAACAAAGACAGCCTTAAATGGGGTCGCCCACTTTAAAGGACATCTACGAACAGGATGAAAAACTGTATGCAAATGAGCCTGAGGGGCTTCATGCTCCCTTAACACCTATGGAGCCTAGAGCCCCTCAGGCCCATTTGCCTATAGTCCTTCATCCTGGTGGTAGATGTCCTTTAAGCATATTCCAGCAAATAATCAATATTGTTTGTGTGATGAAAAGTTTTACAATTTTCCAACATACTTTCTGTATCAATTCTTCATGGTCTTCTAGATCTCTGCTTGATGTCATGCAACAGGAAGCTTCATTGTTTCTTTCCTGTAGATAAACACTGGCCCATGGTCATGTGATGTCACACAGGTGCACGGCTTCTTATGACACACAGAGTAATCAGAGCTGTGTTTTATAACGAGTCATGCACCCATGGGACATCACATGACCGTGCACTGAAGTAAACAATAAAGCTTCATGTTGCATGACAGCAAGAAGATGGCAAGCAGATATCTAGAAAACCATGAAAAATTGATGCAGAAAGTAGATAGGAAAATTGTATAACTTTTTATTTAACAAACAAAATCAATTACTAACTAGAATGTACTTAAAGTGGACAACCCTTTTAAAATAGTCTTAAGATGCCGCCTAATAATAAATATCTCCCAATGATTCTGAGGTAACAATATGACTTTATAGGCAAATTATTTCATTTGGTGCAAAGGAGCGCTCCCAGAGGGGAAATTACACTTAGTAAAGATAGTAGCAAACACACACATAGAGGCTGTCACTGAATAGTTTTACTGTGCAGACCTACTGTGTAATATCCTCCATTCTGCTGATGTTTCTGAGGATGAGCTACAGACCGATAAGATAACTGCTTTTTTTATGTGCAAGTATTCTACTAGCATAATATGCTGGACTTGTCACAGTAGCTGATGTTGGATGATAAATTGACTATTTAATCCTAGTGTGTAATATCAACTGCGTAGCTTATTTTGTTCGAAGATAGTATGACAAAATGCCACTTTATTGTGTACATTGTCACTTCTTAAAGGGGTTATCCACTTTCAACAAATAATTGATATGGTTTACGTAAAAAGTTATATAATTTTCCAATATACTTTTTGCATCAATTTGTCGAACTCTTCTAGATCTCTTCTGTCCTTCTATAGAAGCTTCCATGTTTACTTCCAGTGGACATAAATCTGACCATAGCCATGTGATGGACACGCAGCTGCAGGAGCCGTTATTATCCCAGATAATAATTAGAGCCGTGTGATGATATAGTCTCATGCACCTGCATGTCCATCACATCACTATGGAAAGAATTCTATCCAGTGGAAATAATCATAGAAGCTTTCCATGGAAGGATAGCAAGCAGAGATCTACAAAACCTTAAGGAATTGATACAGAAAGTGTATTAGAAAATTGTACAACTTTTCATTACACAAACCATATCAATTATTTTATGAAAGTGGACAAACCGTCTATATCCTCTTTTAAAGAAAAGATATTACCCTGGGAACCCTAGAACTAGGCACAATATAAGTGGTGCACAGGTAGTTTCTGAGCAATTTAAGCCAGTATTATGGCACATCTAGCTTGGTATATCCACTACTTTGCTTTATTTTTGAGTTCATTATAAAATGTATGCAATTAGCCTAAGCATAATATTCTAACGGAGATGGAAATAATTAACTGCTAGACACTGGTGCCACTTATCTCTCAAAGGGTCGGACAGGTTAAAGTTGTTATTCCACAAATCATGTACAAACTTGTTAATAGTTGTTTTAAAATCATTTGCAATGTTTCTAGAATGTATAATTTCCTTTTTTTTTGCTTCCATGTGCCGCCCTTAAAAAAAATCTACTATCAAAATCAATCATGATAAACCAAGGTCACCTACCCATATATCCAGGTTCTGTGACTGTAGTAATCTTCTTATATTTGATATCCATGGTCTTCTTCCTTCTAAAATCTATTTTTTAAAATTATGCTTAATGGCAGGGCTCTGGGCACACTCCCTCCTCCCTCTGCATGATGTAAGTTCAATGCAGCATAGAAAGTTTCAGCACACAGTGAGCTCCTGTACAGTGCAACATGCTGTGAAGGTACAGCACAGTTTAGTTTTAGTTTTAGAAGGAAGGAGGCCATGGATAACAAATATAAGAAGATTACCATAGTTATGGAGCCTGGATCTATGAGTAAGTGTCCCTGGTTTATCATGCTTGATTTTGATGGTAGATTTCCTTTAAGTCTTCTGGTTATCTGTGCTGAGTGTAGTCAGTCTCCTTCTTCCCCTGGCAGCTGATGCTATCATCTCTTTTCATTTTAAAATTTAGCCATACTGCCATGCTATAGAAGAGTCTCCACCATTTCCTGAAGGAGGACAAACAGCTATTTTATTTTTAATTCTTATGTCGGGAAATTTATCATTGTACTTTTTCTTACAATTGTCTCGACTGCTGACTGAAAAAATGTGTTCCTTTTTTTTCCCCTGACATTTGCCAACCTATTCTACTTTTCACGTTAGCCTACTGACACCAGATTTATCAAGTGAATCCAAGTGGGGATCAAAAAAGTTGCAAATTTAGGCACAAATTTGGGAACCCTCCTGGCATAGAAATACTTAGGAATTAGTTGTGCAAAAAGTTGTAACTTTTCACCAAAAAGTCTTAAATCCAATGCGAATATTAACATCTTGTATAATTCATTAGTAGTTCAGGTCTGAGTCCGATCCCACCCCCTGCCATTAACAGCTGCTGGCAAAATCGTGGCCTCAAGTGTTGTCACTAGCATGTTGGCTGTGCACGGCGCCACCAATTTGGGGAGGATTGTTGTGCCAGCACACTGTGTTAGCCACTGTGTTAAATCTGACATGCAAAAAGCTAATAATACAGTCTTAAAGACTGGCACAAGAAGCCTCCTTATTGATAAACCAACACCCCCTCCCCCCCAAAACATTAGATGTTATACCTACAACTAGTTTGAAGTAAACACAAGACCTTGGAATTTTCCCAGTAAATATAACCTTTATCTACTGTCATGTTCTACTGGTAAAAGCAATGGGAACATAACATATTTATGGTTAAGTGAATTAAACATGTCAATCTGATCCTTATTTAGTTTCATGTAAATCCTACTATTCTAATTGCACAAAGAAGGTGAATGGGAAATAGCTGCATGAAATAAATGCTCTTTTTACATGATGGTGGGATTTGGTCTCAGGAGCTCTAAAAGGGGTTATTTCAAATTGAAGTGTAGCTCATCCTTTCACCATTGAGTTGCTGTGTCTAGAAAGTGTGCACGGTCCTTAAAATTGCTTATTTTGCTGAGCACTGAAGCAGCTCTGAGTCTTCCTTCAACAACACAAAATCCTTCTACTTGATTCCTCAGCGACTGCTCTGCTCTATATCCAGGTGATGAAAATCTCAATTATGAGAACTGTTGATAGCTGGTTTTACAGACCGCTGTCTTTCTGCACTGACACCCACAGATGTCTTTTCCAATCCGCCACACCTTGGTGATTGCGCTGTGATTTTCACGCTCTCTTAGGACCTGTCACAATATTTGCATTCATCCAATCAGGAGTTTAAGATGTAGCTCCTGTACCCTAGGATAGTCGGAGACTAGCAGCGATTTACCAGCTCAATGTTGTATGGTTTTATGGTTTCATCTGGAGGAAATCAACAATTCTAGTAAATGACAGCAGTGAACGTTATTGTCTGTATTCAGCACATAGCTCAATGTATAGACTTTAGTTCAGTTTCCTGCAAATTACTGCTTGCTATATTTAAGTTAAATCACAAAACAATTCAACAATAGGTGTATACCATGGGGTCTATCACACATAATTTTTGAGTGATCTTAAAGTTTGGGGTCACATAGTCCATAATTTTATATTCCGTGTTGGCAGATGGAACAGGACTTTAACTTATTATCTACTGAAATATTTACTTCCAAAATAAAACCCAAAGCTGTAATAAATAATCTATCCTTGACATGTAATACTTGGGGACTTTTGATCATCAATGCACTGATTCACTGTATTCTTGATAATGAGTTTTGCAATAACGGATATAGCAATCTGCAGCTAGTTGAGTCCTTGCTAACAGGTCAGGCTACTGTAAAACATGTCTCTCACAAGCCACTCCATTAACAGATCACAGTGTAACTATGCGTATGCAGTTCCTATGTGTGCACCTACCTAATAATAATGTACAATAGATTCACCAGAATCAACCACTCACAAGCTTCCATCAGTCCAAATTTCTAATCATCATTTGAAGCACATCTGAACAATAAGGGGTGAAAACATGTGTATTAATGCATGTAACCTACTGATCAAATCACTTGACTGAAGGGAAACTGTACACATATGAAAATTTAGCAGAAATATGTGTCCAATTTATATTAAAAAAACATGCTATGTTACTAATGTCAAATTAAACCTTTTTTCCTTATTGTTTCTATATTTTACTTAAATCTTGGGTCAAAATGAACAGCAGATAGAGTTGTGTGAAGAATTAACCATCTACAAATCTGCAGCAGTAGGTAAGCACAATATAAGCTTATGCTGCCATCCAGTGGTCATTCCTATTAGAAAAAGTTACAAAAACTCAAATCCGATAAAGGAAACAAAGTGATCATTTTTATGCAATGTTTCAGGTACTTTTACTTTAACTGCATTGGACTGCATCAGAACTGATATCTTGAGGGCTGACTGGTAAAATATTTTGAGAAGATATGATTCAAATATTCCTTTTAACTGATGGAAATATGGCTCAAAAATAAATAAGACACAAATTACATTAAAGAACGCTGTCAACAACTTGTAATGGTTCTTTTAGACGGTCGTGTGCTCCCCTGGACTGGGACTAGGAGGAGGAGGAAGAAGGGGTGAGAAGTCTTCATCCCTCCTACCTCCATAGGCAGACGACAAGCCTACTGACTGGGTGAAGCACCATGTACTCCCCGCACCGTGACCAGGAGCCATAAACGTCTATAGGAGCCATAGTATGGTTGCAAATCATGCACCTAGATCACAGCCCCCTTAATGGATGTGTGAATTAGCCCTTAGGGTAATAGTATTATTGACTTTTGAATAGGCTCCTATTCGTATCTAATATTAATACATCATGTTTTTATTTTAATAAACGGGCAGTGTTTCCCAACCACTGAAAAAACACTATTTTTAACTGTCAGGTCCTTCTTTGTAGAGGGTGACTATAGTACTGAAACTCCCCCTCAATTGTGCTGCTATGTTTTGCATAAACATATTTGTAAGAAAGAAATGTTGTATAGCAAATGTATAGTACTATACATGGGACCTTTGCTGCTATACAAAATGACATGCTGTGGGCTAAATTTCTGGGGCCCCTATTTATCCCACTCATTATAAAAGAGACTTTAAGAATGTGGAGGCCAACACTGAATTCCATATACTAGATGTGTTCTTACAATGGTTTCCTGGAGGGCAATTTTACACTGGGAGCTTAAGTTTTTTATCTCTGCTTTTATACAACCAAAAATTATACATGTTTATGCAGATGCAGCTCATCGTCGAGTTCTGGTACTTTGCTTTCTTGTAGCAAGAATAGTCTTTTTTTAGACAGCGTCTTTTTTGTATGGCAGATTTATCATAGACAGCTTGATAAACATGGCATACAATGTGTTAATGCATTCAATTTGAGACTTTTGGCGAAAAGTCACAAACAGTTGCATATATTTGCACAGCAAATTCTTAAGTATTTGGACCATAGTGAATTGGCACCAAAATTTGGTACTTGGAAAGGTTGCACTTCATAAATCTGTTTTGTATAAAGTGTATAAAGGATAAAGTGGAATAGGTTGACAAATGGTGCAAAAAAATTCAAAATTGTCATACAAACAGGCATAAGATAGAAAACTGCACCCCAGAAAACTGATATAACCATAATGATATAGTCTCCCATCTTCCCATAGTGCTTCTACAATCACCAACAGTATATATACGCCATATACACATGCATACAGCATATACACACATACCTACAGTGCCATATAAAACCATGCATCATATTTACAGACAACACATACTTATCACATATGCACACACATATAGAGCATATTCACATCACATATACACACTGCATACACATATAGCATATACACTCCCAATACCCCAGATGCAGGGGCCCCCTGACACTGTGTGCCCCATAGCTACTGCTATGGCTGCTACCCCTGTAGTTACGCCTCTTGTCTTATAGAGATGTGTCACTCTGGGGATCTTTGGAATAAGTTTTTATTCTTTTTTTTCCCTTTCCTTTTTTTCCCATGGTTGGTGCGAGCCTTAATTCTGTCCATTGTAATCTGATATTATACAGTTTGAATGGATGTACAATGGATGTTTTCTTGTGATTTTGCATATCTTGGTAAAACTGAGAAACAAATGAATAAAGATGTATTTAAAAATATATACTAAATAAAAATAAGAGGTTTATGCTGAATGAATTCCATGAAGAACACATTTTCCACAGTTTGCAAAGTGTACCCTGACAGCTTAAGACTACCCTAGGAGGCTGCACATTGCCTCCTGTAGGGGTAATCAATAGCCTCCATAATCATGTGGTGCAGGCTCCATTAGTACAAAGTGACATTACTGTACTAGATAGACTCAGGAGAATAGATCTTTAAGTAAAAAAATTCTGAAGTACTTTTCTATCTTCACACATGATTAAATAAGTATTTTGAGTGACGGGACGATCATTCAGTCTGTATGAAATTGAGCGAACCTGGCGAATCTGCATATTTTGGCCGTTTGCTTGATACTTTAATGGCAGTTCAGTGGATGAAGAGATTCATTCCTGTAGCTTAAAGATACTTTTTGTACATATGTAAATCACAATGAGCAAAGTCAGAAGTGTTTATTTATCCAAATAACCCTTGTTTGCCAACTGGGAAAAGGCATAATACTGCTTAATTATTTACCAGCCAGTAAGCAGATGTTCTTTGTGTCTTGTGTTGGAAAACAGACAGTACCTTTTTGATGCATTCTGCCTACTGTGTTCCCATTAACTTTAATACAAAACCCTCCAGTCTTATTCATATAATAACCTCCTAGGAGATTTGAAAGTAGCTATGAATCTATTCATTGACTAGTGTTATTATTGTTATTATTATCAGCGGTGCCAAACTACAAGCTCAACGTGTATTTTAAGTACAGACCTTTGTTGCCAGGATATCTGTCACCTTAACAGTGAGCATCTAGGTTAAACATCCATTTGGGACTAGGCAAGTATCTGTTTAGAGAACACTGGGATTCTGAAGGCTTATTACAGCTTTCAAAGCAGTGGGTGGTCAGCAGATCTCCTAATCCTGAAACTAACACTCTTTTGAAAGCTAAAATTCAGCTCTATTGCTGCAAGACGAGCCAAAAGCCAATGTATTGAGAGTCGCTCCTTTGATGCCAATAATTTATATCCGATGTGCGCTGTGTAATCTTATTTTTTAAGGAAAGAAAAATAAACTAGTTCATGGAACTATTATACTTGCAGAAGTAACACTTAATAGCTATGATTACCGTCATTAAATGCATTATGTCACCGTCGATATGTACTAAAATCACCTAGAAAGAAGATCAAGGACAGTAAGACATCCTCGACTGATTATTAATTGTTTTTAAGGATGAGTCATGGGATTATTTTTTGAGTCATCCACCAATATTCTTTGTACCCTATGTGAATAAGAAACACACTTATGCAAAAACGTAATGTAACATACAGTGTTGTATTTCTTTTTTGAAAATCATTCTGTATTTTTCTAGGTAATTATAACTCTCATACAGTATTCCTTAAAGTGGTTTTCAGGGTCATTGATATTGATGATTCATCCTTAACATAGATCATCTGTATCAGATCAATGTGAGTTAATACCTAGCAAACCCAGCAATCAGCTATCCAAGGCTGCATCCAGGGAACAACCTACACAGAGAATATGAGGGACAGCAGAGCTTCATCCTTTGTGTAGTGGACAAGTTGGGGAGATCATTCTTGAACACATACATTTGACAATTTGAAAATCTCCTTAAACAGGAGTAGCAAATAAATCTGTTTTTTTTTAGATTCTCTTTAAAATAATGCTTATTTAAACTTATGCAAAAAATCATTGTTCCTGTAGTTCTTCATTCATAAAGCTTCAATGTAAACAAACTCCTCAGAGAGGTTTTTGTCCACCTTGGTAGTGAACAGGAAAGAATTTGTTAAGTCTTCAACCAATATAGAAATAGTCTGCTGTTAGCTACTATGTCATCCTTTCATATTTTCTCAATGTTCTAAAATTCTAGAGAAGAAGAATCGGAGATATCTCCTGGGCTGGAACAAAGTGTTTCAAGAGCGAACTGCTCTCTTCATCACATTCTGAATTACCGTATTTTTCGGACTATAAGGTGCACAAAAATCCTTTGATTTTCTCAGAATTCAAAGGTATGCCTAATAGTCCAGTGCCCTTTTATATGAACCATATTTACAGACCACAGGTGCCTTGAACTGTGCACAGGTCTGCCACCTGCTGGTCATAAGGTGCCTTATAATCCAGTGCACCTTATATATGAACCTAGACGTTTTAGCCAGCATTTATTGATGGTGCGCATTATAATCCGGTGTGCATTATAGTCCGAAAAATACGGTAGATTAAAATTTGGATTAAAACCCCTATGTTATTTAGTCAGTAAATACAAACAATTTGGAACAGCAAATCACAGAATAATATACATATTATACACAGATTAAATTAATAAATATGTTAACATGTAACATAGAAGTTAATAAATAAATGATTAAAAAGATATTTGGATACATATTTTATAAACAATTCACAGCTTGTATTTTATGTTGATATAATAAAACATAATAAAATATATACTATTTAGTTAACTTTTAGTAAATTACCATGCACTAGAAGCCAGGTGGCACATACGTATCGCTAGATGCCTCGGCTGAATCGCTGCTGGCTGGGACTACATAGCGCTTATGCAGTATTTTTGAAGGATCGCTACTGCTTGCAGTGTCTTCCTTTCATACACATAAGAGTTTATCTCATTGTTTGAAGCACCGAGCCCCTCTTCCATTCCCACTACTAATTAACTGAGCACTTTACACTAAATGTGACTCTAAAAAACTGTAGCAAAATACATTTGTTGCGAAGCTCCACAATTTTCTCAAAAGTCAGACCCCAAATCATTAGGCATTCTCCACTAGACAGTTCCTTCAATTTCTCGATTGGTTAGCTCACTCTTCCCTTTTTCTTTAATACCCCTTAGCACCCATTAGAGCCCATTCTATTGACTATGATTTAATTGCCCAAATCACCCATTTCCAATATTCTACTATCCACTTTTAATATTTTTTTGCAAACTCAAGCCAATGCTTCTTGTGACAATATTGAATTTGAGTCTTCTTCACAGACTTGTGTAATGTAAATCGCAATGCACTTGCATAGATATCTGTGATCTCACTACTATAAAGCATACAAGCCCCATTCACTTTCATGTTTGTCATCCCAGAACTGATTTTGTTATAAGCCGACTTGTTGATAGTTTGCCTGGATGTACACCACTTGGCTTTAAAATGGATAGACTGACTTCATTTCAGATTCTTCCATCTGAAATGGCAATCACATGATGCAGTTTGTCATGATTCTCTTGGTCAAGAGACCATTTTTTCTAGATGACTTTTCCTGTTTTTGCTGGAAATATTCTATAAGGCTGTTTCTTGTTTGAAACCAGTGACCTTTTGTTGAGGAATTGACCTAATAACAAACTGAGCTAATAGGGTATGTAAGAACAAGTTGTAATGTGTCGTATACAGGAACAAAAAGATAGTTCTACCACCAGGAAAAAAACAGTAACAATGTAGTTACATAAAAAGAATCTGCATAACTAATACAGTATATACAATATAGTTGCAGGTGAAATTTGTGTATGAAATAACCAAGATGATTGTCTATAAAATGTTAGTAGTCTCACATTCAAAACTGTAGTGGTTGGTATGATATGGAGCCTGAAGTGAAAAGTTCTGAATACTGTTACCCTTTTCTCATCGGTGTATCATGTCATGTGTCATAGTAAGGGCTCATTTGCCCTGGACCAGAACCTGGGGGGGGGGGGGAGTACAGGGCCGGAAGGATGAGGTGGGAGGGCTGAGCGCTCATCACGCCTACTCCCTTTATATGCAGACAAGGTGAGGCACTGTTTGCTCACCGTGCGGTGATCTGGAGTCATAGAAGTCCGTGGGGCCGTGATCTGGTCATAAATCATGCAACCAGATCACTGCCCCCAAAATGACCATGTGAATCTCCAAAAGATTAGGAATCTATGAAATCTAAGCTTCAGGCTAGATGCTCGTAGATTTTTTTTTATAACGGTATTATTAATATTCTGCAACTGCACAATACAAATATTATTTTTATTGCGTGACTTTGTAGAGAGTAATAGTGCATGCAGTACAGTTTATTCAGAGCAGATCTACTGTAAGCATCTGGTAAGTGGGACACAAAGAAAATGAGAAACCTCTTTCCTAATTAATCAGTGCAAGAAAATCAAGGTATCAATTACATGCTGGTTTATTTTGCCTGTGCTGGATACGCGCTGCCTTCTTTTCCTTTTAACTAGACCCATGGCATCAGCTATACATGTCACAATAAACCAACATTTAATTGATACATTGATATTGCTCCACTGATTAATTAGTGTGGTGTGTGAATTTTTATTCCTACGTTCCCAGAGACACAGAAGCACTCAGCATTTATGGCTGCATATTTCTCCTGCTTTTATGCCTATTTGTTGATTTCTTTCTCGTTACTTTTTCATACATTCTGTCACATTGAATAGGCAGGTGCAGTAAATAAAAGAACTCACAGGGTTCGTGTACACCAGAGCTGGATATGCAGGAATAATGCTAGATGTCAATATTCAGTCTTGATTTTGATAATTTATATGGAAACATACATTGTACTCAGGGACGGTTTTAGACAAAGTGGGAACCTGGGCACTAAAAGGGGTGCCCCAAAATAAAACTATTTTATGAACAGTCACATTCAGTAAGAGGCTCCATTTAGCTCTGCAAAATAATAACACTTTGTAGTTACACACAGTAGTATGGTAAGGCAGATAGACAGATGATAGGTATATGGATGATAGAAGATAAATATGAAAGATGATTTATAAATGCAGAAATATAAAGTAGATTACCCTATATAGAAGATAGATGATAGAAGATAGATATGGGAGATAGATAGATACAGTATAAGAAAGATACATAGCTAGATAGGAGATATATATGATATATAATAGATAGGAAATAGGTACATAGAAATGTATAAATAGATAGATAAAAAGCTATATGGATAAATTGATAGATAGATAGATAGATAGATAGATATGAAATAGACAAATTATAGGAGATAGATAATTAGACAGATAGATGATAGATATATAGACCGGAGATAGATGATTAGCCTATTCACCTGAGCATTCAACCAAGGGGTATTAAAAGAGCAATACGTCCTCTGCCCAGAAAAATCCACATGCAGCGTGCCACTTCAGAAGAGGGGGCCACCCCTCTTGTCACCCCGTAACGCCGGACCAGATTGTACTATTAATAAACTGACCCATTTGAAGGAATTATTCTATATAGCATAAATTGTTTTGTATTTCAGTGCTCAATGGGTATGGCCACCAGGTCCCCACTAAGTAACCCCTATGCAGCTTTTAAGGACAGTCCCTGCTCTTCTTGTGAAACAGAGCAAAGGATGCAGACCTCAGACCCCACCCATGGTGAACCAAAATGCAAATATGCAAAACACAAATAAAGACATTTCTCTGTGTTCAGGCCACATTGTTTCTGAAAAAAGTCATTTCAATGGTTCAGGGCACTTCACCTACAACACCATTTGTTTTACTTACAAATAAAAAGGAAATGCCAAGATCCCTTTAAAGCAGAATATGGGCCTCCTTCTCCTTACCATAAACCACAGTGAAATTGTATTGGTGGGCAGTAAAAGGATAATGCAGAAAACTCCAGTGTCTAACCCCGCAATCTTGGCAAGGTTCAAGTACCCTAGTGGACCTGGAAAACTGTAAAATTAAGGAAAGAACTCTAAAACTTTAGAAAAAATCCTAAAAGTTCAAATCACCCCCCTTTCCCAGGGCATAATCATAAAACATTAGTTATCACTGCATCCCAAAAATCCCAGGCTATAAATATTATCACAATTATTCCTGTTGCTAAACACCATAACGGAAAATAACGTACAAATGTATGATTCCCCACTTTTTTTCCATTTCGCAACACATAAAAAATGTAATAAAAAGTGACCAAATGGTTGTACAGTCCCCAAAATGGTATCAATCATAACATCATCTCATACTGCAAAAATGTACTCCTCACACAGGTGCATACATAGTATGAAAAATTTATTGACCTCAGAGTATGGTAAAATAAAGTTTTTGTCCAACAGTTTTTTTAATCTATTAAAACATAGTAAAATCTATATAAATTGTACTGTTTTTGTACAAACCCAAAGAACAAATGAGAGGTGTCATTTGGAGTGCGAAGTGAAATCCCTAAAAGTAGAGCCCGTAAGAAAATGGCACAATCTCAGTAAATGGCTTGGAATATTAAATACTGACACTAGAAATTACAACAAGCCCTTATACAGAACTCTACAATGGAAAATAAATGGGTTACGTTTTTTGGAAGGTGCGAAGTGAAAAAACTGAAATGGAAAAAGGGTGTTGATATGACTTTTGTTCTAACCTGCTTTAAAATATGTTTACCACAACATTTCCATATCTTTCCATATTAACTAAAAGGCCAAGCTGTAGAATGTATCATTTCACTTCAGTAGAGAATTTTAAGTTATGTCCCATAAACAGGAGCTGAAATGAAATTTTGAGTCCGATTGTAACATAAAACTTATAAAGTCATCTGAAACCCTACAAATTGATTGCTTTATTGTTTTGCAGAGATTGGGCCCTTTGTGTGTTATCTATTTTCTGTATTTGTGAGATAATATGGACCTTTTATGTCACGTGAAAACCTTGGCCATGGTCTTTTTACTGTCATTTTTTTCTTTTTTTTGAGAAACAAACAAGAGCTTTTTAAAACTATCATAAAACTGAAGATGTACAAGTAACAACATCTATCTCTGGTTGACTTTATGATAAAATTTACGTGATTTAAAGCTTGTGCATCAAATTGATATTTTCTTCCAAGCTAGGTCAACATAAAATACAAATGACATAAAAATGAGCTTCGCTTTTATTCTTCTCGCTACTGCATTTTAGACGGATAGATGAGAACAGTTGGTTTGCAATGAAATAAAAGATTATTTGTACGCATCACAGGTACTAAACATAGTCCAAGGTTCTACATTCAGATGATACATTTGAGCGAAGAAAGAGTTATAGCAAGGACCCCATCACAGTATTCTGAACTCATTTATTTTACTGACAAATCTACATCTCTGTGCTTTACCAACTGATTTGTTGAGCCTGTAGTGTAAAATTAAAATGGTCAAATAAAAAGTTTAGTACTTTTTTTGTAATTTGTTTGTCCTGTTCAGTCTAAGCTTCTATTGTTACTTCTTACTTTTTAAAAATAAGCTAAACCATTTGAGATATAGTGAAAGTAATAATACATACAGTTTCCAATTTTATGTCATTTTATCTTGTTTCTACAACTTGTACACAATGGAATGCAAATTGTCATAACAATAGATTATTGAATTGAAGAATTGACTTCTAAGTTCTGTACTTTAAAGGGAAGTGCCTCCCAAACCAGTAATAGTAACTAGTGATGAGCGGACCCATGAAAAATCTGCTGGGGTCCAGGTTCGGTTACCGAACCCCTACCAGTAACACCCAGTATGCTCCTGGCATTGTCGGCAAAATCAATGCATTTAAATCAATGTTGCCACATTTGTGCTAGCACTAACATGCAGGCAACACTTGGGTATCTCCATTTTGGAGAGGATGGTAATAATCAGAGAACCACCTGTCGTCTACCACAGATTTCAGAGATTTTTAAGGGGAAATCTGTGGTAGACGACAGGTGGATCTCTGATTATGGGTATACTAGAGACACTTATGCTCTGAATATCATGATGAATTGACTTTGTATATTTATTGGAGTTTGGTTGTAGTAGGACCCTCTACAATATCATGTCACTCATTTCTTCTGAAATGATTAGCCTGCACACATTTTTTGTTTATGGATCATGTGTTTAATAAAGGTATTAATTTTACATTTACCCAAGTTGGCTTTGTGTTTCATGATAGGTGTGTATAATAAAATATAGGTAAAGAAGGACACATCTGAATATGGCAGACAAGTATAATTTAATGTGACGTCTTGTACTGATGTCAAACATTTTCTTGATGATGATGTGACATTTTTGTTTGCTTCCATTTACAGAAAATTATTGGAATGCAGTTTCATTTGTTGCTCCAAACTCCTTTCTTCACTTCTCTACATTCCAAGGCGAGACCAGCGCTGACATCTCATTCTACTTTAAAACTTCAGCTCCTGATGGTGTTTTTGTGGAAAATAGAGGAAACACTGACTTTATCAAGATAGAATTAAAATGTAAGTCGGTTCACATAAAACCTATGAACAATGTATGAAGTTTCAAAGTCATTAATACAGAGGTAATACTCCTTAACATGACTGGACAGGTGCATAACAATATTAACTTAAAGTGTAACCATCAATTCACTTATTTTTATTATATGTGTAGGGGATGTGCTTTAAAACATTTCTTATATAGTTTAATAGAGGATTTTGTGAGCTTTTATTACAAATCAATCGACCTTGAAAGCTTTCTCTGCCCTGCTGTATAAAGGCTGTTTTTTGTAGTCCACTGTCCACATATAAACATTGGACATCTTCACATCCATAGGAATGAAGATGGTAGGGATCATATTATTTACACTACTGTCTTGGCCACTTCAAAAACACAAAAAAGACTGGTGTAGAAAAAGTAGAAAATATATGCAATCTAAGGAAATCTACCACCAGGATTAAGGATTGTAAACCAAGCACACTGACATACTGGTGTCTGCCCCCTATGGAAAGATCTGCTTTTCCTTTAGCTTCTTATGTACTGATTTTTACAAAATAAGGCTTTTAACGTTATGCAAATGAGCTTGAGGGGCTCCAGGCTCCATAGTTGTCAATGGAGCATAGAGCCTCTCAGACTCATTTGCATATTTTTTACGCCTTTTTCCTTAAAACAAGGGCATAGGAAGCTAAAAGAAGAGTGGATGCTTCCAGAGGGGGCACACACCAGTATGTCAGTGTACTTGGTTTACAAACCTCCATCCTGGTGGTAGATGTCTGAAAATTACATGCGTGAATCCAATAGGTAGAGCACAATACACCAAAGACCACCACCCCCCAATTGTCAAATAAGACATGAATAGCTGAGGACCCCTGAGGAAGCCTCATTGGTGCTGATACGTGTGGGTCTTGTGGGTCTTGTATCCACTATGCCTTGTTGATGTATGCACCTATATTGGCACTATCCCATTGTTTATTTGTGACATTTGGATTGTATATGATTATATTTCAAACATTTGCTTGTGGGCTCACAGAGTCATGTAAGCTATTCATGTCTTATTTGAAAGCTGCAGTGGTGGTGGTCTTTGGTGTGTTGTACCAGACCTTTTGGATTCACACATGTCATTTCCATGTGTTTTTAATTGCTTTTAGCTGTATGTAATAAAGATTTGCATATATTTTGTACTTTATTGTGGTTTGGGCGTTTCCTATATACACCAGTCTTTTCAGGTGTTTTTGTCATGATCATATTTGGTGTATGATCCCATTTGAGTATTTTTGGATATAGCCATTTTTGCTTATTCTATATATTGGTTCTTGTCTTCTTTCCTATGCAGAGAGTGTCACTATATAGAAATGGTTGCGTACAGTAAGAAATAAGGTGGATTAACAGCTAATTAAAAAGAACCTCAATTTGTGGCATATTAAAAGATGAACTTTTAAAGTTGGTTTAATGGACTCTGTCTTATGGTATTTTTTCCTGAAATGTTACTTTGCTTTCTATGCCACCCGCTACTGGAGAGATTGTGACATTTTTTTGTCAAATTTGATTATTTTAATAAACAAATATTCCCTCCATGAGTTTAACCATGTACCCAACGTATTCAATATTCTCTTTCAATGTCATTTAAGGATTCACCAGTCTGATCCAAAAAGATGTTTCCACTCTTAGCTTAAGGTTATACTGTACCAAGCATCATCCAATGTGTGATGTATAATAGAAAGTATTAACTAATGGAAGAAATTTCACAAAATTGCATTTTATTATGAAAAAGCCTAAACTATTAAAATTAGCAATTAGACATCCTTCATTTATTTCTAAGTTTATGACAATGTGGCATTTCTACAGGGTGAAAATAAAATAAACCCCACATATAAACACAAATCACAATTCCGCTGAATGTCGGATGATGAGGTGATTGAATCTGAATTACTTTAAGTCTTCATGACAGTGATGTGTGAACTGAACTTACTGTTCTCTCTGTTAGTATCCTGCATGGCTTTCAGAGATAAGGGTATAAAATGGAGAGCCATGGAAGAGACCTGTGACAAGTCTTTATTAGTCACAAACCAATGAAATTCTAGATTTGATTGCTGAGAATTCCTTCCCTCTTATCACATTTTTATGCAATGAAAATGAAAAATACATAACTATAGAGAAGCAGAGAAACATCCCAGCACAATGATACATTTATATTTAAGTGTAACCACTTCTTGATTTATAGATTAACCCATGAAATTATTTTAGGATTTGCATAAATACTTCTATATGTAAAGCTATTCAAGAGTTTTGCAAAGAAAAAAAACATATGAATAAATTATATATCACATAAAATGATTAAATTCATTGTAGATTGAAGTTGTACCCTCCAGGCTGATAGAGACTGATAAGAAATACTTATTAAATTTCAGGCAGCTTATCAAAGGTGTAGCTCAAAGCTCTTGGAAGCCCTATCTAACGGACAAGAACTTTACATTCTACAATGTGATTGCTTTACGTTCTAAGATATAGTTATCCAATAAAAAATATTTGTTGAGATAACAAAAAATCAGTATATCATGATTACTACACAGTTATACAGCCCACATAGGAAGCTTTTTAACAGGTTCAGGTAAGTTCGTTCTAGATATAGGACCACCCTTCCACCTAAATTGTTGGCACAATAAATTATTTACTCAAAATAGTCAAACATTTCTCATTAAAAGTAAAGCTTATGGATAAGATATTCAAGCATTGGTTTGTGAACAACTGGAAAAGTTGTTAAATCATATATATTTATAAATATATAAAAATCAGATATATACTATATCTACTGGGGCTTTTTTATGTAAATAAATGAAAACTGATTTTATTCTTCCTTATTTAGCAAATACTGAGGTGTCCTTTTCATTTGATGTTGGCAACGGTCCAGTAGAGCTGATTGTTGCCACTGCCACCCCACTGAATGATGACCAGTGGCATCGAGTGCGAGCAGAAAGAAACATCAAGGAAGCCAGATTGCAAGTTGATCAGCTCCCGGCACAAATACGCAAGGCTCCAACTCATGGCCACACCAGACTGGAGCTCACCAGCCAGTTTTATGTTGGTAAGTACAATATGGATTACATACATTAGATATGTAAATATGATATTTTAATACATATTTATACATATTGATTCTTCTGAAACCATTTGGTGGTAGTTAAATGGCTTATGGAGTCTAAGAGATAACATCTCCCCATTCTTCACCCTTGTCATACCATACAGTAAAAGAATAACAAACTGTACCAGAATTGTTGTATATATACACACAAACACCCCACAACATTTTTTAAAGTAAGTTTAAAGTAAGTCCCAGCACAATAACATAAAATCCCGTTATATATAAGCTCAGTCCACACGGGATCACATTGGGCCAGAAGCCAGACACAAGACAAACTCTATAGATATGAGAAATGTATATATACGGTGAACAGAGTTACAAAATACAGGTGTAGGTACATTCAAGCATTGAGTCAATTACTGTGCTGTTGTGAACAATGGAAGGTGAGTGCAGTGAACAGTAACAAAGGTTTATCCAGCACAACACTTGACGTTCCCATCTCAGAAAAGAACAAAGTCCTGACATTACTTGTGACATTTTAAAGTTTATGTTGGAGGGTGCGAGAGTTTGTCTCTTCTGGTGGACCTGTTAAACCTAGGATGCATCAGTACTACACCTCAGCAGAAGATCATCAGAGTGGCAGTACTGGTGTCTTTGGATCCAGAAGGATCCCATTTCGTTTGGACACCAAATAAGACCCAACTTCTATTCTTCCCTTGGAAGTTCTAGTATTTCCACATCCAAGGGTTCTACAACAATATCCAGACAGGCATTTGTCCTGCTCCCCAGATTCTAGAAATGTAGCCCATACCTCGCTAGGATGCACCTTGGCTTTTGACTTTGCTGCATGACTTTGCTGCATGTACTTCAACTAGTTTACCATTGCAGGTTCCTGGAGTTAGACTCTCACAACCATATGAAAACTCTTTAAATGTGTGGAAAATGTGAAGCAATAATAATAGAAAAATACTACACATTATGGAACATGATTTCATATAGTTATTTGCTACATATCTGTCATCATATACTTTCAAATGCGTCCTCTGCATCAGCTGGCTACAGCACTAATGTTATTTTCTTGTTGCCAGAAGGCCTATGCCCCCACTAATACTAGGGGCGAGTTGTGTTTCCAGACTATACAATCTATTTGGGATTATTTTTGTGGTTTTCAATTTGAATGTATCATTCTTTTTCTACAGCCATACAATGTAAGATGATTATCTAATATATTGTAATGTGTTGAGCTGCATTTGGTGCTATTTTTCTTCTTGACAATTCAACTTCACAAAAAGATAAACCTTACATTGCAGAATAATGTCCCAATAATCTCAAAATGAATCTTAAAGTTTGGAATTTTAACGCTTTACCCAAACAAACAGATGAACACAAAACCCTTTTTAGAAGCAAATAAAGTCACTCTGTTCTTTTTCACGACTTAAATGGAATTATACTCTGCTGCGTTCAGACAAAACATTACAGCTTTTTCTAAAAATGCATTTTTACTAGATAATGCAAATTTAGATTTTAATATCAGCCTCTACAGAAATCCCATTGTCATTTGAAATTACCAAATAAAACATAAAGTGTACTTAACAGAACCATGAATGCTCTCTGTTTTCCTTTTGGGACAGCTCAGTCTATATTCATCTTTCTTACATCTGCTCATTAATATGGTGATAAATTTGTAAACAATTTTAGTGAATAACATTAATGTGTTTAAACCTATCGTATTGAAGACAAGCTTCCCTATGAAATTATTTTATAAAAATAGACAAAAAATTTGTTTGCATCATGTACCAGAATGTATATGGCTGAATGCTGTATAAGATATTTTTATATCAAAAGAGTCAGACCCTCAAAGGAGGGCGTTATTGGCCATACTTTTTAAATTTTGACATATAGAAATAAAACCGAAATAACAGCATAAAGAATTATACTAAACCACAACAAGCCATATATTTTCTAAAATAATATGCGTTTAAATTTGCATAAAGGAGTTTATAGGCATGGGCACCTTTATGAAATTTTGATTCAAATTGTAAATGCATGAAAATTGATTTTGAGGGCAAAAAGTGCCCCAAGCAGAAACTAATTAGCTTCACATCTCCTAAATAGAATAGATGAACTTGTGTAGAGTACATAGATAAGTCATAGTGATATGTTCACATGAATAAATCATCATAAAATCACTAAAACATAGATCCAGGTACTATGGCTGGGATAATCTTCTTATATTTGTTATCCATGGCCTCCTTCCTTCTAAAATCAACTTTTAAAATAATAATGATAAGCCTGAAGGGCTACCATAGCGCCTCCGTGATCTGTACATGCTGTACATGTCATCCTCTCCCCTGCTCCCTCAGTACTTGTCCAGTCAGCATTTCCTTCATTAGTATATACTGAGGGGCTCTGGTTGGGTGTTTCCAAAGCCCCTCAGAGCTGCAGATTCACAGGCTGCTACAATCACTTCCCCTGAAACACTATCTCCCTCCCTGCTCTGATCACTGTCACAACTTTTGAAAAGACATCACCCTGGGGCTGTGGAAACGCCCCCAGAGTCCTGGAGGCTCATTAGCATAATTTTAAAAAGAAGGAGGCCATACAAAACAAATATAAGAAAATTACTTTAGCCACTGAGCATGGATCTATGAGTAAGTGCCCCAGGTTTATCATGCTTGATTTAGATTTTTGACTTAGATCTTCTTTAAGATACAAATTTTAAGAAAGTCACAAACTGCAAAATATAGCGATCAAACACATTAAATAGTAAAGGCACCCCTAAAACTTTTTCATTTTTAAAACCTTGGCCATTTTACACAGCCCTTTTTTAAAATCTGACATGTGTCCCCATTAGTGGTCATAACTTCAACATATCCCGGTAATTTTGGGATTGTTTTTGCATGACACATTATACTTCATGTTGGTTGAGAAATTTAAGCAATATGTTCAGCATTAAATTTATGAAATAAACAGAAATTTGGTGAAAATTTTCCAAATTCAAAATCCTCTGCTTTTTTGAAAGATAGTCATATCACCAAAATAACTTGATAACCAACATTTTCCACATTCCTTTTTTTAGGATGTTAGGAGGCTTATAACATTAGGTGCAATTTTTCAGATTTTCACGAAATTCATCAAACCTTACCAGTTTGACCAGTGTAGTAAGAAGTGACTTTATAAGGCCTATAGACATAAAACTCCCACGCATTACACCATTTTAGAAACTGCACCCCTCAAAATATTAGAAACAACCTTTGGGAAATTTTTTAATCTAGCAATATATTAATTGAACTCCTGATTCTTTATCGCTTTTGTCCTTTTGACCAACACCATGTTCTGATTACTGAGTGCCTTGATGTCCCTCATTTCTAAGTGGCTGCCTAACAAGGGTTCCAGAGGACCTGCATGGTTTTTGCATACAGTGCCGCTGCATGCTACAGTACCTCTGGAACTGAGGGATTGGAATAGTGGAACACTGGTATAAAAGTTATCCATATACACGTGATAACCCTTATCCAGCAGTGGGTACGAAGGTGGGTCAGGGAAAGCTCTCTGGGAGATGGCATGATGGCTCCTTCCACTGATGATTGGTGCTGTCCTAGACAGCAACAATTGTCACCGTGTGTTGCTCCCATTAACCCCAGTGATGTTCATTGTGACAAATATTGCTGCTACTGACTGGTCTGGATCGACCAACCAATAGTGGCAAACATGAACAGAGGGGGGCAGCGAGTGGGTATTTAGCTTATTGATAATATTTTATTAACTTTTTAATGTGTGGAGAAAATAAAATCATCAATTTTTGTTACAGATTTTTAGCGTTTTGGGGGGAATTCATTGTAGCAAAAAAATATTATCTTTATTCTACGGATCACTACGATTATGTTGACACCTCATTTATATAGTTTTATTTATATTTGTTCAATTTTACTGAAGAAAAACTAGAATAGAAAAAATTGCATTTGTTTTAGTATCAACATTTTTGCAGCAGGATAAATTTTGTATTTTTTGGTTGACAGAGCTGGTTTTGGGTTATTTTTTGCGTGATAAGGTGTTGTTTTTTTCAGTGGTATCATATTGGTGCTGGTAACCTTTTATGATCACTTTTTAGAACATTTTTTGTAAATTGGTTTGATAAAAATATTTTTGGCAAGTTTTTTACAGCATTCACCGAGTGGGTCCAATTCTGATTTATTGATATTAAATATGTGGGGTTTTTTTGTGATTTAGTGTAAACAAAAGTTTACTCACTAATAGGGATGTAAAAACAATAGGTCGATATATAAAACCCAATGTACATGAAGAAGAAATACCGGTGTACGTAAGATACTTATTTACCTTCTAGCTTTAGACTGCACAGATAGAATCTGCGCCAGTCTTAATATAACCCCCTCTATTGCAAGGCATGCCAAATTTACTAAGAGGTTCTGGTCTTTTATTAAATCAGATACTCTTGTGCGTCAGAATGAAATGAATCCCAGGCCAGACGTGGTGTAGATTTCAGCTATTACCTGCCCTGGTATACCAACAAAGGCTATAGTAAATTTGTCAGGTCACGCTTCTCTGTCTAGGTCTACCCTTTGCCCCTCTATGCCCACTTTTCAGAAAAGTTATATGAAAGCTGAGAGTTTTCTGGAGTACAAGGCATGAATAAAGTCCCAATTTAGGATGATACATCTGTCCAAGAACTCTCTGCTTCCCTGTTAAACAGCAGCACAAAAAAGCTAATTTTTAATTTGGCAATGCTGTTCTGCGGTGAGGTAGGGTCTTCATGCGTCATATATATATCAGTGTGGTCAATCTGTAAAACTGGACTATGCATGGTCTGTGATTCATGAAAGGGTGATGCTTTCTCTATGAAAAAAGAAAGAAAAGGTTTCTAATCTGGAAACCATTAAGAACCACATTATGTTTTCTGTTTTTACACTTTTAAATTCTGTTAGCCATAACTTTTTATTTTTCTTTTCGAATAGCTTAATTATGCATTTACTTTAAAAGGGGTTGTGTCGTTAATAATTATTATTAATAATAGTCTTAAAGAGTGACTGTAAAGTAACTGAGAAAACATAGTTTTAGCACAGTTGCATCATGCTGCTGGCTTATTCCTAGCCTTAGACACAGCTTGGTATATGTATTAGCCCTTCTTATAAAATCATATTCAGCTATTCCTAAAGTGGGCAACACTTCCTGGTTGTGACATCAGCTTAGGACACTGAGGCCAGAGCACTGAAGGACATCATATTTGTAATTGGCCGACCTGAAGCATGTGATAAGTCAAAAACTAGTGACAAAACTTGAGGTCCCATTTTCTTGCACTCCTCTACAACTGCCCCTCCTAACAAGCCTCTTCTCATCTCCAGCTGTCCTGTATGGATTCCCATGGTTACCAGGAAGCATGGCAAGTGGAGATTAGCCTGGGGGACAGGGAAAAACCTCTGGTGACAGCCAAACACCTGCAGATAGCTAATTAGAGTAATTAGAGAATTGGGTTTTTTGCTAAGTGCAAAGCTAGGCAAAAGTTTTTTTACTTTACAGTTATACTTTAAATGAAAAATGTATCCTTATTTAATGTTATACACATTTTAATATTGCAAAATTGATGTGTTCTGTCATATTTCTAGACAAGAATCTGATTATTTCTGAAAAGATTTAACAGAAAATTATAGGGATTATTTTACATCCAAATTCATTGTTAAAAACCAGGGTATTTCTCATGGCAGGAAAATGGTTGTAAGGCATCATAAACTGTCCATATGCTTTCCAGGTTCAGATGATGTTATTAAAATATTGCAGTAATATTATCAAGGCGTCTCCGTGCTGAGAGTTCATAATTGAAGAAAATGTACATTTTTAAGCTGGTAATAAACTATTGCAGCAGGAAAGGGATTAAAAGATGCATCAAATCAATGCCTACTGATTCAGCAGGAACTGGCAACAAAGAGCATGGAGGTTTTGCACTCATTTCTCCCTAATATGTTCTATGCTTGCCAGGCACGACTTGTAACATCTGGACCTCTTATGTAATGGACACCTACACTTATTTTGCAGTCAATATGCAAAAGTGCTTCATGTCATTTTAATGAGGGTTACAAATTAACCAGTCCCTTGTGGTGACAATACAAGCAACAAAAATGAATTTCTCAAAAGATCATAAGCAAAAGATTTCACTAGAATTATATTCTTTAGCAATTATGATTAGGGTTATGGTTAAACATTCTTAGAAAATGATTTTCTTCTATCTAGTAGTGACTTATGAGCTCTTAAAGAGGATCTGTCACCCGGGGAAAACACCCCCAACAAATTAGCTCCCCCGCATCCTATCCCCGGCCCCTTTATATTTATTGAATTTTTATTTAGATTTGTGTTTTTATACTTAGTTTAAAACGATCCGACCTCTTATCAAATAAGAGGTCGGATCGTTGTACAAGTTCCCTAGCAGTCGGCCGTATTCATGAGGGGGCCGTCCGACACACCCCCTTCACGCCCCTGTCAGTCAGGGACCTGTAAGACTCGGCTCTGTGCAATGCAGCGCGCTGACAGCGGCGGCAGATGGGTTTATTCACAGTGCTGGCCGAACATTTAACAAGTGCTTTGAATAAGCCCCTCTATGGCGGCTGTCAGCACACTGCATCGCATAGAGCCGGCGGCAATTGCGCAATACATGCAACACACAAGAGACAAAATAAACCTACCCTCTCCCACTATGACTCATGTCTACGTATTAGCATATCATAAAAATGGGGAGGACTTTTAACCCTTTACCAGCAAGTATTACTGGTGTGAGGACTAAAATTCTGGTCTTTATGAAGTTTTTTGTGCTTAAGATTTATTGTCGTGATTTAGATAGTTAGTTAGCATCTGCTGTGGATATGTGATTTTCATTACACGTTAAGTTGCACATTTAACACAACCAGGAGAAGACGAGAAGAAGGAGAAGACGAGTGAATTTGTAATTTAATACACATTACTAAATTGTCTAGTACATCTGGTCATCATTAATATGGAGCAAATCGATTGAAGTGAAATGTGAAGTGAATTTTAAAAAAGAGCACACATTTTGGGTAAATCAGCAGACACAACCATTGTGGGACATTTTGAAGGCAAAAACTTACATGATACATCTACCCCATTGACTAAGCTGTATTAACCAGAAATAACCACTACTCATAGAAAACTCATAAAATAAAGCTGTCTGCACCCAACTCTGCCAGTGGAGGGTGTCAGGTAAAATAAAAGTATAAAATCTCAATACAATTTTACATAAAAAGCTACTAGAATAGATACAATTTTCCCAATAAGGCTACCATTCTCGGCCCTCAAATAACTGTCCCGAGGATTGCCCAAGGCGCAAACACAGGAATAGGAACTACTCTATAATTTGAGGCCCAATCAGCTGTTTCGCACACTGTATTGGGGGAAACCACAGCCCTGTTTGTGAGCCCATAGAAAATACATTTTTCATGTTCTATCCTTTGAATCAACAAGAAAGATGAGAAATAAGAAATGGTATCAGAGTAGTTTGCACAAAATTGCAAATAAAATTGTTTTCTTTCCACCCCTTCATCTATGAGTCTTTATGTATGCGAAACAGTAACTTTAACACAGTTAAAGGGGTATTCTCGTCTTGGCATTCACATTCAGTTTCACTAATCTTCCATATATAAACATTTCTTCAATTGGATGTTATTAAAAAAAAATGTTCCTGTGTGAAGATAATTTCCTATAAACATAGCCATGTTGTCCCTTAGAAACGAGATGGCTTCCTCGGTTACGACCACGTCACACTCTGGTAGCGGTGGCCAGACATGCGCTATAGAGTCCTGCCGGACCACCAGGATTCAGCAATCATTACTACAGTACGGGTGTACGACCTGCAGTAACTCCCGGACATTTCATATACAAAAACTTTTTGTTTATCTGTGCAATCTCTCAGGCAGAAGTGGCCGTATCCGGGGAAGCCATCTAGTTTCTAAGGGATAAAATGACTACATTTATGAGAAATTATCTTCACACAGGAACATTTTTTTTTAATAACATCTAATTGAAGAAATGTTTATATATGGCAGATTTATCAAACTGAAATGTAAATGCCCAGACGAGAATACCCCTTTGAGCCTACTGTCATTTGTCTATGAAAAAGCAGATTATTGCAGCAGAAATGCTCCTTCTCTGCAAAGGAGCTCAAGCAAAATAAATCCACCCCTCAAATTGTTTTGATATGAAAATGGAATTGATATGGAATAAAGTTTTTCTTCAGTTTTCCTTTCTCCTACTTTTGCAGGCCTTGTGGCGCTTTAAGGGAATCTGTCACCACAGCTGGCGACAGGTTTCCATAGAGCCCTATAAACTAATAGACACACTTCTTTTAGCTAGAAATAGTTCCCATTACATCCCCAAAAATCAACTGCCATTACAGGGGGCATGTCATGCTCAGATGACCCCTGCCATCCACTACTCCTCATGTCCCATTCCTCTTCTCAGCATATCATGTGACCAGGGTGATGTCATCTAGATCTTTTAACAAGTTATGTTTGCAATGTTTACCCCATGTATGCATCTGATCACATGGCAATATCATGGCATGATCACATCATGCCTCCATAGTCTTCTACTCCTTATCATCCTCCATGCAGGCTGGTGTGATTTCATGCGATCAGAAACATACATGGGAAAGACTGTACATATGTATAAGGACCTTAAACGACATCACCCTGGTCACATAACATAAAGTGGCCAATGATGTAACAGAACCCTCTCTCAATGTTCCACATAGCAGAATGTTCTGTAGCAGTGAGAAATGTCAATCAGGAACAAGAAGGAGGGGCAATGCTGTAACTGCTGAATATGCAGGGCTTCATTGGACTCACATAGTGTGATTGGACTCACACAGGTGAGATGCATATAAGTGTCAGGATTTGAATCTGAGTCCTGTGGCCTTTCTAGTCGGTTCTCTACCACTATGCCATGTAGCCTGATTGTTTTCACCTATCATTTTGTTGCTGGTGTTTCTACAATACCTGCTGTTGTTTTTAAGTCTCAGCTTTATTAATTTGTATTATCCCTATCAGGAGTAGTCGGGCTACATTTAATGCTGGTTTTATCATTCAGTATTTGCTTTGTATTGTTGTATCTACAGCTTATCCCTGGCTCTGTTCTGTAAGAATAGCTATACTTACTAAGTAGCTTGTTTCTTTGACTGTGGTGAGAGATTCATTGAAGTTTGTCTTCCCTCTTCTATTCACTCTCCACTTTCTTGTCTGTTCCCCTTCGTCTGTGTTTATTTTCTAGTGAGTGTTTTTTGGACCTGCTCTGGTTGTTACTCACTATTAATTTTGGCTCTATTACTCTTCTTTCTCCATTCAGTCTCGGTTGTGTTATTGTGCATGCAGGGATTGCTTGTTCGCCAAGTTTTACTTGCAGCAATACTTTCTTAGGGGGGGCCACATTTGGTACACCAGACCCTAGTATCCTTTAATCCTTTTCCCAACTATCTGGAAAGGTCTTTGTGTTCAGAGAGAGAAGTTGTCAAGTCCATGGCTATCCCTAAACTGACCATCACCCACAGACAGGTACTAGCTTAGCCTTAGAATAAGGGACAGTTTTCCCTTCCCTGGTTCCCTAATTCGTGCTGTTCTCTTTATACGGTTTCCTGCTTCCTTGTAAAACATGACAATAAGTTTACAAATTGTTTTTTTTTAACAATGCTGTAATGGAAATAACATGTTTAGGTATAAGGGCAATGCTTTTTAATTATAGTTTTTAATGAAGTATTTATTTTGGGTGGGTTAATTTGCATGACAGGTCCTCTTTGATTGTAAGACCACATTTATCTGTCTACAATATGCCCCCCAATATTTGTTTCTGGAGAGATTGTACCACAGACTTTATTGTACTTTATTGTATTATAGGTTAACAGACCCAATGTACTGTACAACTAGTTCTAGGATGGATGAATGCGTTTTAGAAATATGTTTTTTTCCACACCACTTTGACTATCCATCTTCAAGACAGGAAAAATCACAATATTCATTTCTTTGGTTGAACGTTCAGCTCAAAAGAAAAAAGAACATTATGTAAATTTTCTAATGCCTTGTCATATAAGAATCTATTACCATGGTCTTGAGTTACTGAGTGGCCACGGTAAGGAATTCATTCCATGACTTCCTGTAACTATATTTAGGAAATAAAATGTATTCCATTAATTGAAATGTAAAGTCTTAGATTTGTTCAAAACAAAGCTCATTCAATTTATGTCTAATATTCTAGAATGTCATTTCTTATTACTTCATTGTTATGTAAAATTACAAGTTAGAGAGTTTTTATTGTGATATTTACAGTTTGTTTGGTGCCGTTTGAATAAGTATTAGTTCAGAAACTGAACATCTGAAATTTAAGCAAATAAAACAATGTGACTGGCAAATTGCTTAAATCAAGATTTTCAAAATTATATGTAAAAGGAGGGCATCAATCTGCAAATTTCTCATTGGTGGGCATACAGTAAATATGACTAAGCTGGCTAATCATGACAATAGAAATTTAACTGGAAAAGATTTTCAGTTAACCAATGCACGCTTAGTGTCATCACCAGGTAAACAGTTGGCATATTATAATTTAGCCCCACAGTTTCTTTTCTATGAACGATTAAAGTTTTTCCTCTGCCATTATCCTTAAACATGTATACCAGTGTGAAGGAAAATAGCAACCGATATAAACTAAAATGTTTATAGCTAGATAGACAGATAGTTTTATATATTCTCCTATTCTCCTGAATACCTCCTGAATAAAGCAAATAAAATAATGGGATGTATCAAGAGAGGAATAGATTCTCATGATAAAGACATAGTTTTGCCCTTATACAAATCCCTGGTCAGACCACACATGGACTATTGTGTACAGTTTTGGGCACCAGTGTATAAAAAGGATATAGTAGAGCTGGAACGGGTGCAGAGGAGAGCAACCAGGATTATTAGGGGAATGGGGGGACTAGAATACAATGACAGATTAAAAAATTTGGGATTATTCAGTTTAGAAAAAAGACGACTGAGGGGAGACCTCATTACAATGTACAAATATCTGAACGGACAGTACAAGGATCTCTCCAAAGATCTTTTTATACCTAAGCCTGTGACCAGGACAAGGGGGCATCCTCTACGCCTTGAGGAGAGGCGATTTTACCATCACCATAGACAAAGGTTCTTTACTGTAAGAGCAGTGAGACTATGGAACTCTCTGCCGCAGGAGGTTGTTTTGGTGGACTCTATGTACATGTTCAAGAGAGGCCTGGATGACTTTCTGGAGAGAAAAAATATCACGGGTTAAGGGAATAAAACATTTATTTAATTCTTAAAGGTTGGACTTGATGGACTTGCGTCTCCTTCCAGCCTTATATACTATGATACTATGATACTATGATACCTCCTGATCATAAAGGGGTTTGACCATGACAGAAAGTTCTGAAATTTTAAACCAGTAGTAGATCCATTTTAACCCCTTACTTTGCAATTTTTGTCATTTTTATTGCTGTTCTTGATCCTATCACTCAAGTGATGGTCAGTGTAGAATTCACCAGTCATGGCAGGCACTAGATGAGCATGATTCATCTGTGCTATGAGATGCTGTGTGCTGACAATGTGGTTAGATTATTAGGATACAAGGCTTATCTACAATTTCGTTTAGCTTCTGAACATTCTATTAGTATCTGACACATAGGAAAAGAGAGATGAGACAGATCAGAGTCATGAGATGGATATAAGACACAATGACAGACTCAACTTTGGAACCTCACCTAATCAATATGACACATAGTCAGCACTGCTATGCCTCCCCATCCCCTCAGATACAGAGCATGTCTTGTTTGTAGAGCTTCTCCTCTCCATCCTGCTGAGAACAGTGTAGAAGCAGGTTGTTGATGAACAAGGAAATGGCTCTGTCTGCAATGTGCTCTCTGCCTCCTACCCCTCTCCCCAGATGTTGGTGTGAGATAAGATATTGCATTGGTAGATTTCAATATGTCCAATCTTAGCTTCCTGGAGAGAAAGGCTGTTTCAAGAGAGATATGACATCAGCTTATTCCTTGCTAGTTTAAGGTGTGGAAATTGGTAAAATAATTATCAGTGGACCTGTTAGCTGCTACTAAATGTGGAATTTAAAATAAATCTGACACCATTAAAATGCAGTCTAATTTTAACGTGTTTCCATGAGGAATAAGACTGAGTTTCTGGTCATCATGTGAGTTGCGGTATTCATTTTCTAATAGTGCAGTACAACCTCAGATGGTAGGAAGAGTCTTTGCTCCTCTAGCTCACTGACTGCCCCACCAGTCTGCTTTGAGCTTCTATGTAATCTGGATTTTGTCATATATTATGTGTGTACATTTCCAGAGTACACATTTGATACAGCCATGTAACCAACTTGAAGTTTAACTAAACACCTTTGACTTATGAGTCAAGAAAAAGTAAACAAAATAATTTGTTCTCAAGATGTGACTTGGATGATTCACATGAGCCCACGGCCAGCCTGCTTGGGTGGACATCATTCAATTAATTGGTGAAGGAATCAACCTTGATCCTCATATACAATAATGTACATTGTCATACAGGGCAATAATGGTGATGTGTTTCTTGTATATTAAGGTGCTGCTGGAGATCAGAGAGGATTCCTTGGTTGCATTCGTGCCTTACGAGTAAATGGAGTTCCATTAGACTTGGAAGAGAGAGCAAAGGCTACTATAGGTGTAAAGCCTGGCTGTTCAGGGCACTGTACCAGCTTCAAAAACCTCTGCAGAAATGGTGGTATATGTAACGAACTATACAAGGGTTATAAATGTGACTGCTCAAGGACGGCATATGATGGAAGCAACTGTTTAAATGGTAAGTAATGATTGTCTGTTCCAAAATACACAGTATCGGCTTGTATTGTATTTTATAATGATCTTATTGCCAATGTATACGGAAACATCTTGTATTCACATAATAAATGTATAAGTCCTTGATTTATTTAGAGACACTTTATCCAAAGTACATTAATGTCTTATACATTTAACCATGACTTGATGACTAGTATCTGCTGTTGAAAAGGGTGTATTTACAGAGCTCCTGAGTTAAATCATTCCATACTCTGTGGGTTTCTGCTCTCTGAGACAGGCTTGCTATTCAACCATTAATCCTGCACCTTAGGTCCATCCTGGGCCTAAAAAAAAAGTGAAAAAATAATTTTAAAAAATAAAAGAATATAGGAATTGAAATCATCCATATTTGTGTAAAACACATTTAAAATAATATTTTAAAAATCATAAACATATTAATGGGCATCTACCAACAGGATGAAAGACTGTATGCAAATCAACCTGAGGGACTCCAGGCTCATTAACATCTATGGAGCCTGAAGCCCCTCAGGCTCATTTGCATACAGTCCTTCATTCTGTTGGTAGATGCCCTTTAAGTATACCTGCATCTAAAGGTACCTAATCTACATTTAAACCTCTAACAGGAAAAATCCTCTAAATGTAAGAATCTTTGCTTTTTCAGCATTTCATCGCCTGTAAAAATGATAAAAGTCTAAAAAACGTTAACCATGTCAGAATATGAACATACAAAGATTTATTTTTTTAAAATCCATTTTCATCAAACCTCTGCTATCAGGGATTATTACTCAGTTTTCTTTGAAAAAGTTATATAATTAAAATATGGTATTGGCCATCTCATTACAGATCTGTGCCATAGGGATGCATAAAACAAGAATTTACATAAAGCCTTGGGAAGTACTCAATGCTATAATTTATATAAGGTGTATACTACCAGCTGTTGCTTTACTATAGTTCCAAGAGTGCTACATTGTCTTAAATTACAGTACCTGCTGCCACCAAGTATTTAAGTATGCCTTACCATAGCTGGTGCAGTGTTGTGATTGGCACGCTCAGTATAAACTTAAGTTAGTGCCATAAGGTTGTGCTTCAATGTTTACTGCAGGGAATATTGAAGATGTTCTTTTCTTCTTTAATGGCTTTTGTCAATTATATAGATTTTTACATTGTGTTCTTAGAGGTAAATGGAGCCAGTGGGACTCATATTTGTTCAAGAGAAAACAAAACAATATCAAAATGGAACATAAATTCAAAGCCCGGCAGTATATTAATGACACCGCAGCAATGGTGAATTTAATAAGCATTATTTTTTTCAAAGACCATTATAATAAAAAGATTGAAATATTCAAATATAGATGTGAATTATGAATATTTTTTTTTTAAAAAAGGGAAAGTATTAAGTTGACTTTTAGATGTGATGAAACTAATAATAAAATGAAGTAAATCAAACAGAAAAGGTACCTTGGTAGGCTTATCTTCGATCTTCTGGAAAAATGACGTATCATCTTATGATGTGCTTTATTATACTGCAAACTCCTGCTGTGTTGACACAATCAGCTCCCTGCATCTGTGTATGAATATTGCAATGCTAAAACTTAATATCTAGAACTACAGCCAAATTAACTAATAGTTAGACTTCATAAACCTGGGCAGTGTGAATAGGTGACAGATGTATCACAGAGGTTGATCCTGGGAAATAAATAATTATTATCTTAAAGGGGTTGCCCACTTTTAGGTAAAGATTGATATGGTTTGTATGCGCAAACGTTATACAATTTTCCAATATAATTTCTGTTTCAATTCCTCGTGGTTTTCTAGATCTCTGTTTGCTGCCCTTCTATAGAAAGCTGCTATGTGTACTTCTAGTGGATAGAAATCTATGGTTAGTGCTGGACGTGCTGGAGCCATTAGTATCACAGAGAGTAATCAGTGAAACTAACAGGTCATGCACTTATATGTCCATCGCATGACCATGGACAGATTTCTATCCACTGGGAGTAAACATAGAAGTTTTCTATAGAATCACAGCAAGCAGAGATCTAGAAAACGATAAGGAATTAATACAGAAAGAATATTGGAAAATTGTCTCACTAGACATACAATATCAATTACTTGATAAAAGTGAACAACCCTTTTAAGACTGTGCTGACACCACCTACCAGTTGGCTTAGTTTCATGACAATTTAACACCAATGTCTCCCAAATGAAGTCACAGCCATTTTATCTAAAAGCTCACCCACTGTTTGAGTTAGTTTGGATAATTTTGCATAATACTACATTTGGGCATTTTACACAACAAGTCTAATAGAGATGAGACATCAATAATATAAGATGCAGCATATCACAATAAATAATGAATGAACATATAATATTTACTAACCATTTACTAGCGTGTATATGGTGTGCAGTACGGTACGGTACTACAGCTCTGGTCCATGTAAGCTAACCGGGCTGAGGTTGTGATAAACTGGACTTTCAGGCTCAGTTGCATTTACTGAAGCACCACTGTGTTTGATACTAGAGTAAAGAGGACATGGCATCCCATGAGGTGTCTCGGGCGCTAGGGTTTCACCACTGGTGTCAATTTTAGAAATAATATAACTTGTAAAATCAAAACTGTATCCTTGGGGGAGGTTGGGGACTTGGGTTAACAGAACTGTAGAGTTATTCTTGTTTTGTCATGTGTGCTGCAAAAATTGTATTCCAACATTTTGTTTAATGTTGTAGCTGTCGGAGGATATTTTGAGGAAGGTACATGGCTGAAGTACAGTTTCCACACAGCTTCTACATCAGCAGTGGTCAGCCCAAAAGATCTTTCCATGGTCCAGCAGACGACGGCCTCGGATATTTCATTAGCAAAGGAAGAGCTTCTTTTTAGTTTCAGCACCACTAAGACTCCTTGCATCCTTGTGTATGTCAGTTCTTATTCCCAAGACTATATGGCAGTGCTCTTGAAGCCACCAGGTAAGCATTAAATCTGAATCTTTTTTACATATCTATCGATTCACTAGTTAATCTTAAAATCCGGGACATGTAATGAATTATTATAGGGTTTCTAGTTTCACCTACCACTGATGGGGTTGTGCGCTCTGTGTACAGTCTCATTGCATCCAAGGCACAGTCTAACATATTGTGAAAGTAAGATCTTGCGGTAGTGGGAAACACTATCAGGCTCTTGAGAGTAGGATTTTTTTTTTCTCTCTCTCTCTCTCTCTTTCTCTCCTTACACTGGACGGGGTAGGGTGTAGGCTTTTAAATGGTATTCATACTGGTAATGTATCTTGTTCGTTATATATATATATATATATATATATATATATATATATATATATATTTACGGTATATACTTGAGTATAAGCCGACCCGAGTATAATTTGAGACCCCTAGCTTTACCACCAAAAACTGGAAAAACCTATTGACTTGAGTATAAGCCGAGGGTGGGAAATGCATTGGTCACAGCCTCCCAGTATATAGCCAGCCAGCCCCCAGTAGTATATAGCTACACCCCAGTAGTATATAGCCAGGCCCCAGTAGTATATAGCCAGTCCCCAGTAGTATATAGCCAGCCAGCCTCCTATAGTATACATCCCCCAGTAGTATACAGCCTTTGCTGTAACAGCCCGCAGAGACGCGTCCACGTGATCTGCCGACAGGCGTACACTATGACGTCATCAGTGGCGACATAGTGTGCGCCGTCCAGAAGATCGAATGGACGAGTCTCTGCCAACTAATACAGCATAGAGAAGACAGAAGAGGAGCCGGGTGAGTATGTAAGTTTATTTTTTTTTATTGACACATTTTTGTGCAGAAAAGCTTGGCTTATACACAAGTATATACACTCACTGGCCACTTTATTAGGTACACCTGTCCAACTGCTCGTTAACACTTAATTTCTAATCAGCCAATCACATGGCGGCAACTACATGCATTTAGGCATGTAGACATGGTCAAGACAATCTCCTGCAGTTCAAACCGAGCATCAGTATGGGGAAGAAAGGTGATTTGAGTGCCTTTGAACGTGGCATGGTTGTTGGTGCCAGAAGGGCTGGTCTGAGTATTTCAGAAACTGCTGATCTACTGGGATTTTCACGCACAACCATCTCTGGGGTTTACAGAGAATGGTCCGAAAAATTAAAAACATCCAGTGAGCGTCAGTTCTGTGGGCGGAAATGCCTTGTTGATGCCAGAGGTCAGAGGAGAATGGGCAGACTTGTTTGAGCTGATAGAAAGACAACATTGACTCAAATCGCCACAACCAAGGTAGGCAGAAGAGCATCTCTGAACGCACAGTACATCGAACTTTGAGGCAGATGGGCTACAGCAGCAGAAGACCACACCGGGTGCCACTCCTTTCAGCTAAGATCAGGAAACTGAGGCTACAATTTGCACAAGCTCATCGAAATTGGACAGGAGAAGATTGGAAAAACGTTGCCTGGCCTGATGAGTCTCGATTTCTGCTGCGACATTCGGATGGTAGGGTCAGAATTTGGCGTCAACAACATGAAAGCATGGATCCATCCTGCCTTGTAACGGTTCAGGCTGGTGGTGGTGGTGTCATGGTGTGGGGAATATTACTGAAATGGCCTCCACAGTCACCAGATCTCAATCCAATAGAGCATCTTTGGGATGTGGTGGAACGGGAGATTCGCATCATGGATGTGCAGCCGACAAATCTGCGGCAACTGTGTGATGCCATCATGTCAATATGGACCAAAATCTCTGAGGAATGCTTCCAGCACCTTGTTGAATCTATGCCACGAAGAATTGAGGCAGTTCTGAAGGCAAAAGGGGGTCCAACCCGTTACTAGCATGGTGCACCTAATAAAGTGGCCGGTGAGTGTATGGTATATGTATTGTATAATAATGTTCTCCTCTTCCCCGTAAGATGTTAAAAAGATTGCTAATAAAAACAATGTTGAAGACAAAGTTGAAGAGTGACTTCATGTATGGTCTACTGCTGCTCCATTCATGATCCTGTGGATAGGTGTGGATAGTCGACAAATCCTTTTAATGTCCACTGTAATTCCACTGCTCTTTCTGAGGACTTTTTGGGTCATCAGGAAGTATGTTCCAGCTTTACAGTTGAAGATCCAAAAATATACCTTCAATATATATCTAAGGTTCACCTAGAAATGCCAGAGACTATTTACTACTGTTTTTTCCTGTTTTAGGTATCTTACAAATCCGATATAATTTGGGAGGCACAAAAGAGTCTTTTATCATTGATATCACTGACCATAAAAATTTGGCCAATGGGCAACCACACAATGTCAATATCACTAGAGTTGGAAGAAACATCATATTCCAGGTACAAAATACACCTTACAGCATAATTTCAAATTGTAATATTTCCCAGTGTAAAATTGTATTATAATTAATATTTTTCCAAGTCATCTGTACATTGTGCATGGAGTATTTTTAAAGCCATATATGTCTGCGCTTTACAGTACTTCCCTTCACTAAGCAGCTTACAAGAAAAGCAGCTTTTAAGGGGAAATCTGTATAGGAGCAACAATGCTATTTAAATGGTAACTTTTTAATAAACTTTACATAAATCAAATATAGTACTGTACAATTGGGTTAGGCTTAAAAACTTTGAAATGTATCCTTTCTCCTGAATCTGTCTTGGTTTGCCAATACAGACTTATGTCCACAAAGGTATCGGATTACAAGTATACAGAAGAGTTATTACAAGGTAAGGCGGAAGGAAGGAGTGAATGTTTCTTTCTAAAAGAAACATTATAGCTGGAACTCTCCACCTATGTGCTCTGGGAGAGCTCAGATTTAGAGATCGAGCCTGCAAAAAGGAACCAGCTAAATTATGTTTTATACATGTCAACTGACAGACAGAAACTTATCACTAGTTCATTCACTCTACTAAGACTTATGCATAGCTCCCAACCGTCCCGATTTTGACAGGACTTTCCCGTTTTTCTAACCTCTGCCCCGCGTCACGGGCAGCTATGAGATTGTCACGGATTTTCCCCCAAGGTCCCGCTGTGTCCGCATTGTAAATACTTTGAAAGCCTGAACTCACAGTACAGAATGGCTTCTACAGACATCGGGAGGGAATCCTTTTCAGAGAAGTGTCGGCTTAGTGGAGAGAGCAGGGACCACGTCATCAGGCTCAGATCACCATCTGTCCATATATGGTCACTGCATCTCCTAGGGTTCCCCAGAGCAGACATCGGGCAGGGAATCCTTTTCAGAGAAGTGTCGGCTTAGCGGAGAGAGCAGGGAACACGTCATCAGGTCAGATCAGCATCTGTCCATATATGGTCTCCAGGGCTTCCCCAGACACAAGCTCTTTATTTAATTAAATTACATAAAGTTTTGCCCAGGCTGAGATTCGAACCTGGGTCCCTCTGCACCATAGACAAGAGCTTAACTAACTAAGCTATAAGCCCAGTGATACAGAGCTGAGGATTTCTGGTAACTAAGACATGTTATCTGCCATTTACACTGTGACACAGACTTACTGCACTGATATATAGAGAGGGATCTTCTCAGAGATTATTATTGTAATTATTGAGACTATTATTATTATTATTATAAATTTTATTATTTTTATTATTATGGAGATGTTTATTAATAGTAGTAAAAATAATAATAATCATCTCAATAATAATAATAATAATCTCCATAATAATAATAATAGTCTCAATAATTACAATCATCTCTGAGAAGATCCCTCCCTATATACCAAGGCAGTAAATCTGTGTCACAATGTAACAGTAGTCATAGATCTTAGTTACCAAAATTCTACACCTGGATAATCACTGAGATTATAGCTCAGTTGGTTGTGACATTATTATACATGGACACTGCAGGTTCTGGGTTCTAATCCCAATGAGGATAATATATAATTTATTTTTTCATATAATTTTTATTATTATAATATGGCTAAAATTTTGGGCGTGGCCAGGGAGTGATTGGGGGGTGTGGCTTAGGGGGATCGCCGCGGCACGCGTAGCGTGCCGCCATTTTGTCCCTCTTTCCCTTTCACAAATGTTGGGAGGTATGCTTATGCAACGTTTATGAGGTATTTAAAAGACTAGTTAAGTAGAAATATACTTATATGTATATTGCTTATGGTGGTTTCACATTGTTGTTTTTTTCACATCAGTGATTTTTTTCAATGAATCCATTTTGGCTTATGGACACTGTAAGGGGATTAGGAAACAGGGTAGTCGTCTCCTGGGGTAGCCAGGGACTTTGAGACACAGCAATGACACAGATCATTTGGTGCAACTGGCTGCAATCAGTATTATTTTCAATAAAGATGAATGACAGCAACACAAAGTATAAACAAAAAAGTCCTAGGCTGTCTGGCCACTAACTACCAGAGACTGCACCTACTGCACAGCCTCCCAAACAACACGCAGCAGTAAATTCACATTTGTTTCCCCAGATACAGAGTGAGCCTTGTGGGTCAGCACTGCTCAGCTTATATGAGCCCAGCACAGCTGTAGGCTGATTACACGGACCGCAGGATACTCGGACTGTCCGATTGGAGTGGGGCCCACCCTCACTTCCTCACTCCAGCAACAGTAGATTGTAGATTTTACAAAAAAACCCAGTGTAGAAATGTCTGCAAAAAAAATTACACATCCCGGTTGCTTTCAGAAACATGTAGTTGTGAGGAACCTTGGGCAAATGTATATCCCATCCACCACTTCTCCAGACACACTGTCACAATACATACAGGTTGATTTTTCTCTTCCTGGCTTTAAAGGAAACCTACCATTTCAAATGGTAGGTGTAAGCTGTAAGTACCGAGCACCAGCTCAGGGTGAGCTGGTGCCTGTGCTTACATTCGTTAGTGTTATTAACCGCTGCATCACGGTTTTAACACTTTTTAAAGTTTATAGCAGAAGCTGCTTCGGCGCTGCGCGCGACGTCTCCGGCACTTCCTATGTAGGTGCTCGCACGCAGCGCCGAAGCAGCTTCTGCTATAAAGTTTAAAAAAGTGTTAAAACCGCGATACAGCGGTTAATAACACTAATGAAAGTAAGCACAGGCACCAGCTCACCCTGAGCTGGTGCCCGCTACTTACAGCTTACACCTACCACTTGAAATGGTAGGTTTCCTTTAATGATTTTTACTGATACCTTATTGACCCATTCTTTTCAATCAACCTTTTCACACTTCAGTTTTTTTCCACTGATCCAATGTTGTCAGTGAACACAAACAGAACAGATTCTAAACTGATCAGTGAAAAAAACTGATGAGTGAGAAAGCCCATTGAAAAGAATGGGTTAGTAAAGCAGCAGTAAAAAATACCTGAAGCCAGGAAGCAAAAGCCAATCTGTATGTGTGCATTAGCCAAAATGGGTTCAGTGAAAAATCACTCATGTGAAAAAAACGCCAATGTGAAACCACCTGTTATTACAGACTAATGTTTATATACTGTTTATCACAAATTATGTATGCCAGTGATTTTCAACCTTTTTTGAGCCGCGGCACACTTTTTATACTTAAAAATTCCTAGGGCACACCACCAACCAAAATAGCACACAATGACACTAAAACAGTCATATTATACATATAGCTAATAATATAGATTCTAAATTTATTTTACTCACTCATTGTGAAACCTGGGCCTGTTTCGATAAACACAAAAGGGATATCCTGGCAGGAATGGTGGAAAGACACACATGAAGCTCTTCCTCAACAGTTCTTAGTTTCTCCCTGTTTTTAGTATGTGGTGCTGATAATTATGTGGCTCATATACTGCAAAATAAAGGGGTACAATGAGAAGTACTATGGCCATGAGGCCAGAGTACAAGTGCCAGCTCATATACTCAGCATATGAGCTGGTACTTGTAGTGCTCCAGCCTCATGACTATAGTATTTCTCATTTTACATTTCTCATTGTTGTATGCAGTATACTGCTGGAGTACTAAAAGTACCAGCTCATATGCTGAGTATTCTGCCAACAGTTCACTCAGGCAAAAGCTCATATAGTCAGCATTATTGGTTGGCATTACCTTGGCGGTGGGCAAATGCGAGAGTCTCTCAGGATGATGCGCCGGCCTCGGTGACGTCATTTTGTTGCGCGAGGTTCAAAGCTTGTGCATGTGTTATTGTACACGTCTCCTACATTGTAAGAAGCCGTGACTGCGCATCGCTGTGCATTGCTGGGAAACAAAACACAGGGGGCACCATAGTTTGGGGAACTTTCCCCGCGGCACACCCGACCATGTGTCGCGGCACACTAGTGTGCCACGGCACACTGGTTGAAAATCACTGATGTATGCAGTATCCATTTTTACCTTACATGGCTGTCAGTCGATACACAGTCATGTCACAGCTTAATTTCTCATACAGTATGACTGTACTAAATCGTAAGGACAAATAGCCTCTAATATTTGCGTATAATCATGCTATGTCCTTTATAAGGTCATTTGAAGCTCCTGATAAAAGTAATTTTTATATACAGTAGAACTGTAACTACATAGAGCAGTGAGGAAAAGCTTCTTCTCCGATACTGGCAGCGGGTGTGACAACTTCCCGCCATGGTAAAGAATGATGTATTCTACACAGAAAGCAACTTATAAATGATGCATTCAAATTAACATAATGATCTACCTTGGAGAAGTTGGTAGGAGTCTAGACAGACTTTTGAATATTTTAGAAAAAAAATCACTTTTAATAAGCAGGAACCATCTGGTTGCTTAATTATATCACATTAGTGGTGGATTAAGCCCGGGTAGAGATGCTCTCTCAGCAAGTTTTAACTGTTTTCAAGCACAGGTCTGTGAGTTGTCACATGCATAGATTTGGAAGATTATACTCAGTGTCAGAAACATTTCACTAACTGCAACCTGCCAAATAATCATTCATGATGGTGCCAGTCTTATATTGGGAGCCCCCTGTGTGATCAATGCAGAGCGGGAATACTTCCACAAATGACTATTTCCAACTTGCATTCTGAGCCCTGATGCTACATTATACAAGGGAAAAGGGATTTTATGAGAAAGTACCAAAAAGAGATAAAGTTTTCTCCTTTCAAACTCATATCAATGAATGTGTTAAAGGCAAAGATACATTTCCTAATGGTAATTAATTAAAGGGCTATTTCCCCCATTGTACTGACAGTCAGGGCCGGATTATAGGTGGGGCTCGAGCTCCGGGGCCCCCACCAGATCGCACCCCCCGAGCCTCCCCTCTTGAGCCGACATCTCCCTGAAGCCCGGCCGCCTCCCCGCACAGGAGACTGCCACCTGCCCGCCCCCCGGCACAGGTCACAGCCTCCCCACCCACCGATCTGCTTGCATGGTGGAGCCTACCGCCCCGTGCCTGCCCTCTCTGCCTATTCCCACGCAAGGCCGAGCCACACTCCTCCCGGCAAAGTTGATCCCCTCCACGGCCGCCCACACACCGCATGGCCGAGCAACCAACCCCCTGCCCCAACAAGCAGCCCCCGCTAGAAAAAGCACCCGCCCTCCGCAACTACAGTGTATATACTGTGTATATATTGTGCATATACTGTGTACATACTGTGTATATGTGCATCTACAGTGCATATACTGTGCATATGTGCATCTACTGTGTATATACTGTGCATATATTGTGTATATACTGTGTATATGTGCATCTACAGTGTATATACTGTGTATATGTGCAACTACTGTGTATATGTGCATCTACAGTGTATATACTGTGTATATGTGCATCTACAGTGTATATACTGTGTATATGTGCCTCTACTGTGTATATACTGTGTATATGTGCATCTACAGTGTATGTAATGTGTATATGTGCATCTACAGTGTATATACTGTGTATATATTGTGCATATACTGTGTATATGTGCATCTACTGTGTATGTACTGCGCATATGTGCATCTACTGTGTATATGTGCATCTACAATGTATATACTGTGTATATGTGCATCTACAGTGTATATACTGTGTATATGTGCATCTACAGTGTATATACTGTGTATATGTGCATCTACAGTATATATACTGTGTATATGTGCATCTACAGTGTATATACTGTGTATATGTGCATCTACAGTGTATATACTGTGTATATGTGCATCTACAGTGTATATACTGTGTAAATGTGCATCTACTGTGTATATACTGTGTATATGTGCATCTACAGTGTATATACTGTGTATATGTGCATCTACAGTGTATATACTGTGTATATGTGCATCTACTGTGTATATGCTGTGTATATGTGCATCTACAATGTATATACTGTGTATATGTGCATCTACAGTGTATATACTGTGTATATGTGCATCTACAGTGCATACACTGTGTATATGTACATCTACAGTGTGTATACTGTGTATATGTGCATCTACAGTGTATATACTGTGTATATGTGCATCTACAGTGTATATACTGTGTATATGTGCATCTACAGTGTATATACTGTGTATATGTGCATCTACTGTGCATATACTGTGTATATGTGCATCTACAGTGTATATATTGTGTATATGTGCATCTACAGTGTATATATTGTGTATATGTGCATATACTGTGCATATACTGTGTATTGGTACATTCACACGCGGTATGCCGGACATGCGGGCATACAGCCATGTGCTGTAGAGGAGGAGGAGGTGATCCCTCCTTCCTCCGTAGAAAACAGCGGCGCACGGCCACACACTCCCAAAAAGATACAGCATGCTCTATCTTTTTGCGGTGTATGGCGCGTATCAGCAGCGTACCGCTGCCGGGCCGCCATTGCCCTCTATGGGGACATATATGTGGCCGCAAATTTGCGGCCGCATGTACGTTCCCCCAGATGGCCGTGTAAATGATCCCTAAATATGTATATACTATGTATATATGTGTATATATGCATCTACTGTGTATATACTGTATTTATATGTGTATATATGAATCTACTGTGTATATACTGTGTATATATGTGTATATATGCATATACTGTGTATATACTGTGTATTTATGTGTACATATGTGTATATGTTGTATATGTGTATTTATGAATCTACTGTGTATATATGTATATGCTGTGGATATATGCATAGATGCAAATACTGTATTTATACGCGCATAAATTTATATCAGCATATATATGTGCACCTTTAAATATATGTATATATATGATGTATGTTTTTGTATATGCTGTGTATATGGTATGTATGTATATGCTCTATACAGTGAATGTGTGTGTGCAGGCTGAGGTGTATGTTACATGGGACTGCATATCTGGTAGGGGTGAAGGAAAATATAAAGATGTGTTACTGGGGATGAGGCGGCTGTATGTAGTGGTGTTACTGGGGACGAGGCGGCTGTGTGTAGCTGTGTTACTGGAGAAGCGGCTGTATGTAGCTGTGTTACTGGGGATGAAGCAGCTGTATGTAGCTGTGTTACTGGAGAGGCAGCTGTATGTAGCTTCGTTACTGGGGGAGAGGCGGCTGTATGTAGCTGTGTTACTGTGGGCGAGGCGGCTGTATGTAGCTGTGTTACTGGAGAGGCGGCTGTATGTAGCTGTGTTACTGGAGATGAGGCGACTGTATGTAGCTGTGTTATTGGTGGCGAGGCGGCGGTATGTAGCTGTGTTACTGGGGGGGAGGCAGCTGTGTGTAGCTGTGTTACTGGGGGTGTGGTGGCTATATGTAGCTGTGTTATTGGTGGCGAGGCAGCTGTATGTAGCTGTGTTACTGGGGGATGAGGCTGCTGTATGTAGCTGTGTTACTGGGGGTGAGGCGGCTGTATGTAGCTGTGTTACTGGGGAGGAGGTGGCTGTATGTAGCTGTATTACTGGCGGTGAAGCGGTTGTATGTGTTACAGCTGGGATAGTGGAAAGTGAGCAGGAGGACGTGTATGCAGGCTACAATCAGTGGGGGCCTCCACCAGATTTTGCGCCCAGGGGCCCCCCACCAACCTTAATCCAGTCCTGCTGACAGTGGTGAGGTAGAATACACCATGCATTATTATGACGTGCTCTGGGGCAGTTATTGAGCGCTTACTTGAAATCTGATACCAAGCCATGTTCCCTACAGATCCACAAACTTTAAGATGCAGTTTCCACTTAACGGCCACCTAAGCTACCGGTGGATGGAGGAGGAGAGCTATGTATCTCAAATTTTGTTTAACCTTTAGGGTTACAATGATGTAACTATGATGGAATGCAATAGCCGTTATAACTTCACAATGACATACAAAAACTGAGTCCAGACAGGAACCTTGTTGCAACATCCCCCACCGGGGCCTAGCCTTTTCTCAGGGCCTGGAGTCAGCCGGGGCCCGCAGTACCTGAGTGGCTGGCGGTTGCGGCCTAGGCACGCTAGTGTCACGGTGCTTGGTATGGGGGAACCGGAGGGCTGTCCTACAGCATGGCAGGTCTCCAGCAGGGTGGTGTTGGCAAGAAATGATGAGGGAGAGGCTGCTATAGCGGTTCTCCCTGGGGCAACCCTTTGGTGTCTAGAGTATAAGTCTCTGTGTAGTGGACAGGGTGCCTGCGATGATGGCAGCCGTAGTAGCAGGGACCAGACGGAGGCAGAGGTTGAACAAAAACAACTTACAGTTCTTTATTGGAACCGACAGGAACCACAGCAACGTGCCTTTAACAGAGTAGTGCTGAGATGCAGTTGGAGGGAATCACAGGATGTAGAGCGCCAGCCTGGATGCAGAGGGCAGGCTTGGAGGTAGCTGTGTCCTAAAAGGATGCTTCAGCTGGTCCTGGGTTGCTTCAGGTATCACCCTTGAAGGTAGGATGATACCCCTTTCCTCACTAAACTAGCTATTAGTTCCACTCTTCAGGCAGGGGCTAGGCTCTTCCTGCTCTGGTCTGGTATGCTAGCTGTACAGAGTCTGTACTGCAGTAACTCCAGTCTGCTTCTGCAGACTCCTAGGTCTGACTGCTCTCTACTCTCTTCTGAGAGAACTTCACTTCTTCTGGAAGTTTCCTGACAGGGTCTTGTTACTTCCCCTGGTCAGGTGGTGGCTGCTCCTCCAATTACATCTCAGCTCACATCTCAGCTCACAAAGACAAAGTATAACACCTGTGATTGGCTGACACATATGACATCACATAAAACAATTAACTCCTGCCTTACCAGGTAGGATCTACCACTGCAATGTTCCCCTGTGTCCTATAAGGACTATGTAGTGTGATGTAGTGACATGCTGTGGGGCTGACTAGACCCTACACAGGCTGCAAGCTACATGGTGGGACGTATTCGCAACCACTCCTTTGCCTTGCATCGGCGAGGGTGTTGCACAGTCCTACAGCAACTGCTGCCATTGGATGAGTTAAACGCAGCTATTTAACTTGATACTAGCAACTTCAAGTTGTCAAAGTTAGTGGCTTTTTGTCATCCTCTCCAGAAACAGTTCTTAAAATTCAGTCAATAAGTCATAGACAACTAAAATGGACAACAACAAAAAGTACAACTTGCAAAAAAAGCCGTTAACCAGTGATATACATGGAAAAATAAAGTTGGAACTTTTAGAACGCGACTCAAGAAAAAAAATGCCAACCTAGCTGCATCCTGTATAAGTTAAACAGTCTATACTATCATTTTACAACTCCATGATAATAATGTAGGTGCATGGACTTAACACATTGTCACGGGTGGGTCGCGGGCTCACCCGTGCCTCTCGCTCCCCGCAGGCGCCGCGCCAGCGCGTCTCACCTCTCCTCGCTCCCGAGTCCCGGCCTCGCTCCGTGTGCGCGCGGTCCCGCGCCTTAGGGCGCGCGCACGGCACTTCCAGGAAATTTAAAGGGCCAGCGCGCCATTAATTGGCGCTGGCCATATTGCCCAAATCTATATAAGCCTGCCTCTTCCTGCAAGCCCTGCCGGATCTTTGTGCCTCACAGCCTTAGAGAAAGCTCTGTTGCGATTTGCCTGCGTTCCAGTGTCTCCTGCGTTCCAGTGTCTCCTGCGTGCCTGACTCCCTCCGTGTTCCTGTGTTGCCTGACTACCTCCGTGTTCCCGTGTTCCAGTGTCCCTCCGTATTGCTGTTGTGAGTTCTGTGTTCCCGTACCCTTCTGCTTGGACCTCCTGTTGCTGACCCCAGTTTGGATTCTGACGTTGCATCTCTGCCGCCTGCCCTGACCCTGTGCCTGGACTGTGACCTCGAGCTTGACTGCTGTTTCTGTACCTCAACCTTGGCCGCCACTGCAGACAAGTCACGCCTGAGGAACGACCTGGTGGTACCACGCCGCAGCTTGTCTAACCCTCTTTGCGGCGGGCTCTGGTGAAAACCGGGTACCACTTAGACTCCGGTCCCAGGTAGTGGCTTGAGTCATCGTCTGCAGTGGTCCAGCGGATCCACATCCCGCAAGCCTGACACACATATGCAAATACATTTCCTAGCCCCTGACCTTCTTATTAGCCTTTCAATATGCATGATTTGACCCTCCAGTTGTGACACATAAATCTGTCTGTAAATATAGTAATAAAATATATATAAAGGATGAAATAAGTCACATGCAAGAACATTACTATAGAAAACTCAAGTAAGCCGTCTTTGAGTTATGTGTTTCTGAAACTTTAACATACCCCAAACTTTTTTAAGGGTCATTTTCTCATTTCTATATGACCTCCTACACAGAAGAGAAATCTTTGGCCTGTTTTGCAAGTACAGAAGTAATATAGCTACTCAGAAGGGCCGACAAGTTAAATATCTGCCACTAGATGGTGCTAAGGTTGCATCTCATTTGTACTCATTTGCCATCGTAATATCTTTGTGCATAATAATAATGAGAATTCTTTATATAGCACACACAGATAATGCAGCGCTACACAGAGCTTGCCAAAAGGTAGATAGATATATAGATAGCGTAGGTGTATATAAAAAAAATATGAGGTGATTATTATGAGTTTGAATGACACTGCAATGTAACTTATTCTATATCTCACAGTTAAATTATCTGGTTAATTGTAGATGCTTTTGATACAAACACCATATAATTTCAATGGAAACAGCATGCAACTTGTAAAAACCACTGTGGAACACAAACCAAAATTGCTAGTACCTTATTACTACAATGGATCAAGCTTATCAATGTTTTTATGTCAGCTTTCTGACTGGACTAAATATATGTATAAAGCCTGGATCTTACTTTTCCAACACACAGCACTAAAAGTAACTCACTGCTCGGATGTTAGGATAGTAATCATAATTTTATCCCACTTCCATTATTTATCAAAAAGAAATATCAGAAAAACTGTCCATGTTGCATGTAGCGTCCATCCCATAGTAGCATGAATTTATGAAAATCCCCTTTATGTCTATTGTACTTTTATTTCATAGAAACTGCATCAATACATTGGGGAAGGTTTGTTATGAAAGGAATTTTTAACTTTAGTTTTGCCAGAGTCTCTTTTTATAAATTCTGTTTTGTCCTACACCTTCTACTGCAGTGGGAGTTTAACAGGTTTTTTTTAATCTTTAAAAAGTTGCTTTTGAGTGCAAAGGTTTGATAGATTCCCCCAACGTGTGAACAAACCTTAAATGACTCATTACAGCTCCAAAAGTGCACTTACAATAACAGTAGATTTCCTGTAGACATAGAGCACATGAGTGCAGGGCCGGATTATTGGGTGGGCTCCTGGAGCTGCCACCACTTTGCCCTTAAGGAGGCTCCCACCAAATGTGGGGTCTATTCAGACAGTAAGATGGCCGCTTGAATCGCTCCTAGTATGAGCATGTCCAGCGTCCAGGCTTTTCTACGAACTGGTTGCTGCTTTAACAGCCAGGGAACAATCAGTTCCCTGCTCTGCCATAGACCATCGGGCTGACACAAGATGTCGGCGTCCTGCCGCTGGCTGCACAGTGACATCGCACAGTGCCAGTATACTGACACAGTGAGAGAATATAAGGAGGTCAGCACGCATCTGGGGAACAGGGAAAGGTGAGTGCAATTTTATTTTTTTACTGAGGGGTGGCTATAGTTAATATAAGGGGGGTGGATATATTTATCACAGTGGACAGTAAATAGTTATTGCTGGGGGTGTTTATAGTCAGTGGCGTAACTAGGAGAGGCGGGGCCCCATAGCAGATTCCTGCACGGGGCCCCCCATCCCTCTTAAAAATATTCATGCATACACAGACGTTTATACAATCACACACATTTATACACTTAAATACACACACTACACTCTACACTCACTTTTATATACTTGTACACACATACATACGTATACACTCATATGCACAAATTTATGTACTCATATATACATTTATACACTAATACATACAGTATATACAAACTCATACTGTATATATATACTACTGTATGTATATACAGTATGAGTTTGTATATACTGTATGTATTAGTGTAAAAATGTATAAATGAGTACATATATGCATCAAAGTTTCATACATACTATTTAGATACACACATATAGCATATATACATCACATTCTTTTACATACGGTATACACCCACTGTGTATACACATACATGCAATATAAAAGCACCATATACACATACTGAGTGTATATACAGCATATACACACATACATACAGTATATATAGTGTATACATACATAATGCCTATACATACAGCATATGCACACATATATACATTATATACAGCAGATACACACATACACCATATACATATAAATATTTATATGCATGTGTCTACATACAGCATATAACCACACATACAGTATATACAGCATATACACATACACACAGTATACACATATGCAACATCCCCCACCGGGGCCTAGCCCTTGAGTTGAGGCCTGGTGACAGCCGGGGCCCGCGGTACCGGAGTGGCTGGCGGTTGCGGCCTAAGCACGCTATTGTCACGGTGCTTGGTACGGGGGAACCGGAGGGCTGTCCTACAGCCTTGCAGGTCTCCAGCAGGGTGGTGTTGGCAAGAAATGATGAGGGAGAGGCTGCTATAGCGGATCTCCCTGGGGCAACCCCTTAATGTCCCGAGTGTGAGTCTCTGGGTGATGGACAGGGTGCCGGTGATGAAGGCAGCCGTATTAGCAGGGACCAGACGGAGACAGAAGTTGAAGAAAACAACTTACAGTTCTTTATTTGAACCGGCAGGAACCGCAGCAACGTGCCTTTAACAGGTAGATGGAGTGCTGAGATGTGAGTTGGAGGGAGCCTCAGGAGATAGTTCACCAGCCTGGATGTAGAGGGCAGGCTGGGAGGCAGCTGTGTCCTGGTAGGAAGCTTCAGCTTGTCCTGTAGGGCTTCAGGTATCACCTTTAAAGGTAAGATGATACCCCTTTCCTCACTATACTAACTCTAGTCTTAGACTCCACTCTTCAGAGGCAGGGGCTAGGCTCTTCCTGCTCTGGTATGGGCTAGACAGAGATTACTCACTCACTCATTGATCTCTAGGATTCTCCTATACTTGAATCTCTCTGAAAGAAGATCTCCAGAACATTCCTGGCCAGGGGTTTTATTACCTCCCTTTGGTCAGGTGGTGGCTGCTCCTCCAATCACATCTCAGCTTACAAAGGACAGGATGTAACACAGATCATTGGACAATAGCATCTTGCATCATACAAAACACTTAACCTCTGCCTTGCCAGGCAGGATTCACCACTGCAATATCCCCTATGTCCTATAAGGACCATGTAGTGTGATGTGGGTACATGCAGGTGGGACGTATTCGCAAACACTCCTTCGCCATTGCATCGGCGAGGGTGTTGCACATACGCATATACATGCAGTATATACACAAATACATACGGCATATACAGCATATACACACATACATACATCAAATACACACACATACATACAGCAAATACACACATACACCACATACATACACACATACATACAGCAAAAATACACAAATACAGTTTATACTATACATCATATACACACCTACAGCAAATACACACACAGCATATACACACATACATACAGTATATACTGTACAGCACATACATACATACAGCACATACATACAGAAAATAGACACATACAGCATACACAAATCAATCTTACATATATAGGGACTTACTTACATTTCTTGTAGGCCGGGTGCTGTGCAGTGGAAGGTTGTTTCTTCGGGAAGCCGTGGAAATAGCAGGCCGGCTGCGCGATCGCGGTAAAGCAGTCGGACGGAAGCAGTGGACCGGCCGGGTGGCCGTGGATGGACTGGGCCCTGTGGCCGTGGAAGCAGTGTACCGGCCAGGTGCCCTCGGATGGACTGTGCCCTGCGGCCGCGGAAGCAGTGGACCGGCAGGGTGGCCGTGAAGAGCCTGGGGCGCGGATGGACAAGGCCACCCGAGCGGCCGTGGAAGGAGTATGCAGGCGGCCGCAAACAGACTGGGGCGGGCTACCGCGGGGGAACGAGGCTGGCGGGCGGCCACGGATGGTGCCGTCAGGGCGGTCGCGCCAAAAGAAGTGGGCGGGCTGAGTGCCAACAAATGAAGTGGCCAAGTTCGGCGGCCTGCAGTAGGCGGACAGGGACAGAGGGACGGTCTGGGGTCCGTATTACTGTGCAAGGGTGGTCCAATTTTGGCTTTTCATCCCGGGCCCCTGTGTCGCCCGGGCCCCGTAGCAACCGCTACGGCTGCTACGGCTATTGTTACGCCACTGTTTATAGTTGTATATAGTTCTAAGGGGAGGCTGTATATAGTTATTATAGGGGGCTGTATATAGTTATAGGAGGGCTGTATACATTTATAGGAGGGCTATATTTAGTTAAAGGGAGGCTGTATATAGTGATAGGAGGCTTTATATAGTTATTATAGGGAGGCTGTATATAATTATTATAGGGCAGCTGTATATAGTTACATCAGGGCTTTATATAGTTATAGGATGGCTGTATATAGTTATAGGAGGGCTGTGTATAGTTATAGGAGGGCTGTATATAGTTATAGGGAGGCTGTATATAGCTTTAGGAGGCTTTATATAGTTATTATAGGAGGATGTATACAGTTATTATAAGATAGCTGTATATAGTTCTTATAGGAGGGCTGTATATCATTAAAAAGAGAATGTATATAGTTATAGGACTCTATATAGTTATAGGGAGGCTGTATATAGTTATAGGAGGCTGTATATAGTTATTAGAGGAGGGCTGTATATAGTTCTTATAAGAGAACTGTATATAATTAAAGGGAGGCTGTATATAAATATTATAGGAGAACTCTAAATTGGGTAAATCAAGGCTGTATAGAGTTATATAAGGGCTGTATATAGTTTTCAGAAGGCTGTATATAGTTATAGGAGGGCTGTATATAGTTATAGGGGACTGTATATAGTTATAGGAGCTGTTTATAGTTATTATAGGTGGGCTGTATATAGTTCTTATAGGAGAGCTGTATATAGTTAAAGGGAGGCTGTATATAGTTAAAGTAGGGCTATATATAGTTATTATAGGAGGGTGCATATGGTTAAAGGGGCTTGTATATAATTATGATATGAGGGCTGTGTATAGTTATATGGGGCTGTATGAAGTTATAGGAGGGTTGTATATAATTATAGGGGGGCTGGATATAGTTATCACAGTGCACTATAAATATTAATTAAAGGGGGCTGGATATAGTTATTATAGTGGGGCTATGTATATTTATTATAAGAGGGCTATATATAGTTATTATAGGGGGCTGTATATAGTTATAAGGGGGCTGTTTATATTTATTATAAGAGGGCTGTTTATATTTATTATAGCGGACTGGATATAGATATTATAGGGGTGCTGCATATAGTTCTTAAAGAGGCTGTATATTTATTATAGGGGGCTGTATATATTAATTTAAGGGGTCTGTAAAATTTATTATACAGATGCTGAATATAGTTATAGGGGAGCTGTTATGTTTATTATAGGTGGCTGTATATAGGTATTATAAGGGGGCTATATATAGTTATTATAGGGGGTTGTGTATATTTATTATAGGGGCTGTGTATATTTATTATAATAAGGAGGCTGTATATAGTTATTATAGGTGTGCTGTATATTGATATTATAGGGGACTGGATATACTTATCACTTCTGAAAGTGTAATCTGTATGCTAATGATGCAGTGTTCTCAGTACCCAGAGCATTGCCTTTCCTGTCTGAATCAATTTCCTCTTCTTCCAGTGTCTCCTTCTGCTCCTCACAAGACAGAAAATCATAAATTGGACAGAAATTTGTGAAAATCACTGTATATTTCACTACAACATGCTGCCAACAGATAATAATGGTTGGTAGAGCTGGTAGACTCCCGTTAAATTAATATAAAACAACAAATGAGTTGATCACTAAGGTGACTCATTTTTATAGAGGTTGGCTACTGTAAACAGCAGTCTGCCCAGGGAAGTTGTTAAGGGCAGGGGTGTTACCTGAGGAGAAGTAAAAGCTGATGACATATGACATGATTTTGGCACCTCCTATCAAAGCAGTTTCCTGGTTGGGTGTGGACAATTTTCGTCTTGACTAGCCATATGTGTTGGTTTCACTGCTAGAATTTGCTTAAAGAAGGACTACTCCTGGTCTAATATTCCATCCAATAATCTGTAATTCACAGCTAGAAAATTGTGAATTTTAGTCCTAGAATTTCACAATTATGATTTTGAATGTACGGTATGTGCATTTTTTCACATGTACTGCATGGAACCCATTTTGCTCCTGCTTAAGAAATACAAGGATGTGATGTTCTGTTCTTGATAAATTAATGTCTCACCTTCATTTTCAAGGACATTAATTCTTCTTGTGGTCACAGATGTATTGGAAAAGGAATCATCAGGAAAATGTGATATTAAAAAGAGCTGATCTCATGAAATACAATGTCAGTGGGTTTTATTTAAACTCCTGTCTGACTTTCCTCTTGTCTCTTTCTCATTCCTGCTCCTCAGCTCGATCATTACTCTCCAGCAACATACAGCCTTCCTCCTTCTTCAGAGACTCAGTTTAATGGACCAAAGGCTCTTTTCTTGGGAAGAGTGTTGGGTAAGTGAACTCATGAATTACCTCCTCAGCTGGATAATGTCACATTCACTATGGCTGTACTTTATAGATCACATTGAAGAGCATCAGAAGAAATAATTACTGAGGTAAATAATGCAAAGAATCTGTAGTCCCCAATGGCACACACATTTATCAGGTGTCAACTATGACAATCTTCAATATATCTCTTTATGAAGAGAGGTCATTTAGATCACTGGCTTGTGGTTATTGTCGAGGACAGTAGCTGGCTATTTTATATACTGCTATAAATTGGTGGAAAATCTTGCTGATGTATGGAGAGAATTATGATATTGTCAGCTCAAGTTGAACTTTGTGAGCCATAACTGGTTAAACTTTGTGAGCCATAACTGAGAAAACATATGGGGCACCACAATTAACAAGTGTGGCCTACTACGTCCGACCTCTGAGATGGTGACAGTGAGGGGTCAATACACAGTCCTTTGTGCATGACGGTTCTTGTTCCTTCAGTTTCCAGAGCAACCCCTGTATCTCAGATTAGTACATCTACAACCAATGAGCAGATGGTGTGGTATCATATCAATATGCTGTGTCTTTTACACAAGAAAATATGACCTTGATGACAAAGTGGAAATGTAGCAAGAGACACAGGGAGAAAATATGAACCCACTTATGCCTATTTAAATGTGGTAACGTGTAGGAGGAGCAATGGAGAAGAGCAGCCATAGACTCCCTTTACAATGGAGTGGATTCCAGTTAATGTAGGTATGGTGAGAGTGGGGGAAATATGCAAAGTGTTCCAGGATGTTATAAGGAAACCACAGATCTTTTAGCTAACTTGTAAGGCAGCTCCCTTGACATCAAGCATGACCTACAAGAGGCCTTGTGACCAAGGGTGAACCAAGCCTTTCTGCTGCCTGAGGCGAGCCATAAAGAGATGCCCCCCCCCCCAAATATATATGTACTATATCAGGGAGTGTCAGGACGAGATTTATCAATAAAGCAATGGAAAATACATACAGCGTGCCGCCATGTTGTATAAAATGCATACAACATGCCATCATTTAGTATAAAATGCATACATGCATACAGCATACCGCCATGTAATACAAAATGGACACAATGGGGCAGATTTATCAAGCAGTCTAAAAGTCAGAATATTTCCAGTTGCCCATGGCAACCAATCACAGCTCAACTTTCATTTCACCAGTGCTCATGAATATTTTAAAGGGGAGCTGTGATTGGTTGCCATGGGCAATTGGAAATATTCTGACTTTCAGACTGCTTGATAAATCTGCCCCAATGTGCGGCAATGTAGTATAAAATGCATACAGTGTGCCGCCATGTAGTATAAAATGCATGAAGTGTACCGCCATGTAGTATATATACACACACATACATATATATACATATATATATATATATATACATATATATGTATACATGCACAGATAAACTTACTTTCTTTTCTTTATTGTCCATGAAGGTTCTGTCTTGTCCTCCACTTGGGGAGGGGGGGTGGAACAGAGCGGAGTGGGGAGCTGGATGCGGGGGGAGTGTATGCGGGGTGGGAGCCCGCAGCGGACAGGTGGGGCTGCACTTCAGGCAGGGGGATGTGCCGGCTGGCGGGAAAGAGGATGTGCCTGCATGGGTGGCAGCTTGGGCTGGCTGGCCAGCGGCAGCACGGCAGCATGGGCGGACCGCAGCATGGCAGCATGGCGGCATGGGCAGGTGGGACGGCGGCAGCATGGGTGTGCAGGCAGCAGCATGGACAGGCAGGTGCATGAAGCCGCCCCCTCTTTCAGCAGGTGGCATGCCGCCTGAGGCGAGATTCTCAACTTACCTCATGGCAGGTGCTCCCTACTTATGACATGATGCGGGCCTGGATAAGGCATTGTGGTTCCCTGGGCAAACAATTTTTAGGCCAGTTTTGCTCCGTTTTTATGACTTTCACTGTGTGTTCCAAATGATATGTCTACTTTATTCTTTGGTTTGATACAATCATGATGATACCAAATTTAAATATGTTTTATAGTGTTTTAATAAATTTTAAAAATTAAAACAAAGAGGCACATTTACTAAAACTACTACAAACTAGTGGATTTGCCTGTGTATAATGCAGGGTGCGCCAAATTCATGACGAACGGGTGCCATAAATCATGAATTTCTGCAATGGGTTGTTAGCGGTGGGTGTGTGCTGCACTATGCAGCAAACCCCATGTCTCTATGAAGAGGGGTAATGGGTTAAGCCTTCTTCATACATCCTTAATATATAAGATATATGCACCAGTTAGCACCAATTAAAGAGTTAAAATCCAGGTTGGCAGTTCTTGCAAGGGCTCTTGGTATGCCTTTCAGCTTGAAGAGCCTTCTGCTGTTCCACACCCCCACAGGTGTTTCATCAGGATTTTGGTTAAATACATAAAATGTAAATTACACCTGTAACAGTAAATTGGTATAAGTAATTACCCCATTATGTGGCTGTATTGTTAACTGGAGTATGATTGGAGAGGTGCTACCACCTGACCAGGGGGGAGTATAACACCCCTGCTCAGTGAGAGCATATGGTCTGTCTCAGGAGTCAGAGAGTGAAGAAAGTGACAGTGCCACAGACCCAGAACTGCCAGGAACTCAGAGCTGCAGCTTCCACAGGTTGGACACAGCTCCACCTCAACTATCCCAGCCTGCATCTACTACCAGGCTGGTACATCATTCCTCCAACCACTCTCCATGACCACTCCAATAATCTGAATTTTGGCCGGTTGCCTGCTGTTCAGTAAAAAGCTGTAAATTGATTTGCGCAATGTCTCCTCCGGCTTATCCATGGAAATGGCTGTTTACCACCACGGGCTTCTCCATCCATTACCCAGGGACTCGTCCTATGGACACTCAGGGGTCACCCCAGGGAAAAAACAGTACATCAGCCTCTCCCATTTCTTGCAAACACCACCTGCCGGAGACCTGTCAGGCTGTAGGTCAGCCCTCCGGTCCCCATACCAAGCACCATGACCACAGCGTACCCAAGGCCGCACTAGCCAGCCACTCCGGTATTCAGGGCCCCGGCTGCCTCCAGGCCCCAAGAAAAGGCTAGGCCCGATGGGGGAGGTTGCACATCATATCTTTGGTTCAGTCAGGTCCAGCTGTCTTGCAATTTTTAATGGTCCAACAAGCTATATGGCCATATAATTCCTTGTTTTACAGTTGCTAGTGGACCTTTGTATTTACCACATGTAAAAACAGTATTATCTAGGACAATTTATAAGCATTCCAAATATACATATAATTGCTTCCCAATGATTTGTCATATAAGAGAAAATTACATTATTCTCTCTATACAAATGAGCTTCTTGGTGCATTTGAGGCATGACCATACCTGCTGTGCACCCATTTTAATTTGAACTGATTCTTACTGTCAAGAAATAGTACATATTAATATATGAAATGGGATTCAAAACCCAAACCATTGAACTGGCTCAGACTAGAAATAGGACAGAAGAAATGTAGTACCAGTAAAGTACAGTAGAGGGCAGTGGTATGCCACAATTACAATTGAGAGGAGAAATAAAATTTTGAAATAATTTTGTAAGGTCTAAATGCAAGATGTCCAACAATATTCAATGGATCTTAATAAGGGATTTATTAGGGGTACAATACAGGGATATATAGATACAGGGTACATTAACTAGGGGACAGAGAGAGAGTAGCGGAGGAAGTTCTCTCCCTAAAGATCTGTATACAATCTTATATACATACACTCATCGCTCACACACATAGCCCACACTCCTCCACCACTGTCTTGGCCAATTGGATGATGTTGTAGAGTCAATAGGTGGCATCCTTGCTTCTATATCTTATCACACAAACTTGCAGGGCAAGTAATGTGAGTCTTTGCTATCCCCCAGATCTGAGCTGACCTCAGTCAGGATGGCCTTAGTCTCCAGGTGTGATATCACAGTGCATTTTTATCACACGCAGGCTGTTTCTGCCATCTTTATTAAGGGCAATATTAGGAATTTATGGCTTAGTTCTTCTTCTGTCCACAAAGACCCTTACACAGTTTCAAGCCACATGATGTTGCACTTCCAACACCCATTTACTACGATAAACAATGCAGAGAAATATCATGTATAGGCATATGGCCTGACTGTATGTAATATGATGGTAGCTTTAGCACTGTAGAATATGATGTTTCTGTAAAAAGATGGAACTAAAAGCAAGAGCTGTCAGTGTTGTGCCCCTTTAAAAAGAATTACAAGATTTTTCTCATGTACCCAAATAATAGCATCACTGAAATTCCACCAGCTCTAGTATTAACAGGACACCCCTTCCCCAGTAGGCACTATATGATCTTCACTTGCTTCAAATAATAAGTAGAATCAAGTAAGTATGTCTAGTGAAAAATGTCAAACATGACTTATGACTCATGGTCATTAGGTATCACATTGCTTAAAAAAGGATCCTGAACAGGCTCTGAAATCTTGCACTTGGGCTAGTGTAGCACCCATCTTTTTTTCACATTTACCTTGGAGTGCAGTCTCATTTTTTCGTGGATATATATATATATATGTGTGTGTGTGTGTATACATATTATACACACATACTAACACGCTAACATTCTAATCATATATACATTTTTCTACAGTATAATATAATGGTAGACAGTAGGGCTGAGGAGGAACAAAGTGACTCAGATATCCTTGAGTCAGATCAGCGTAATTCAGTCTTTAGTAGTCAACTCTGAAGAGTAGTCACCAACAGAGACTGTATCTAGGGAATTTACTTACAATCTTGATGTATCAATCTAGTTTCTTTACGTATACTGAATGATAAGCACAACCAGGACATCATTGAAGGACACATCTCTTGGAAACCATGCACACATGCAGGGCCGGACTGGGAAATTAAAGAGGCCCTGGAAAAAATTCTAAGAGTGGCCCTATGTTGTGGGTGGAGTAAAATGAAGTAGGCGGGGTCATGTGATGTGGGTGGAATTTGCAAAATGTTACAAGTCACATTGTTAGTGGATTGACTTAATTCAAACAATGTTTTGCTAATGAGCCGGGTAAATCTTCATAGCTTTTCTTTATTGTAGCGCAGGCAGCAGCTTCAGCGCTATATCCTCCTACAATCAATCGTGGGTTTCCAAGGATGCTTTGCTTTTAAGATCATGCATGCGCCCTGGGATACCCACGATTGCGCATGGCATCGGCTTGCTGGCGGGTGCAGTGATGAAACCACTGCCTGCGCTATAAGAGAGAAATGCTATAGAGCTTGTGGGTAAACATCCTTAGTTACCTGTGCTGTCGTATATCCTTATGTACAAGAATATAACTACTATAATACTGCCCCCTATGTACAAGAATATAACTACTATAATACTGCCCCCTATGTACAAGAATAAAACTACTATAATACTGCCCCTATATACAATAATATAACTACTATAATACTGCCCCCTATGTACAAGAATATAACTACTATAATACTGCCCCCTATGTACAAGAATATAACTACTATAATACTGGCCCCTATGTACAAGAATATAACTACTATAATACTGCCCCCTATGTACAAGACTATAACTACTATAATACTGCCCCCTATGTACAGGAATATAACTACTATAATACTGCTCCCTATGTACAGGAATATAACTACTATAATACTGCCCCCTATGTACAAGAATATACTATAATATTGCCCCCTATACAAGATATTTCCAGTGGTGTGCAGAGGAGCAATATACAAACCCGTTTAGATACACAACACTCAACCCTATAACTTTAAAATTTTTCCATGTATATACCATATAGATTCGAGTATAAGCCAAGTTTTTCACTACAAAAAAATTGCTGAAAAACCCTAACTCGGCTTATACTAAAGTCTAGAAGAAAAACAAAAAGTGCACTTACTTTCCAATGCCTGCAGGCAGTTCCTCTTCTATCCATCGATGCTCCAGCATCAGCTCCAAGACCCTGCGCGGTCAGCAGCGAGCGGCTGGCATCATAGTGCCTGCAACGGACTGCCGAGGACTCGGAGACGATGCTGGACCATCAATGGATAGAAAAGGACCTACCGGAGCATTGATGCATAGAAGGTAACCTGCCTTTGGCATCGGAAGGTGAGTACACTTTGTTTTTTTTACTGGGGGGGAGCAGGGGCTGCAGGCTATATACTGGGGGGAGCAGGGGCTGCAGGCTATATACTGGGGGGAGCAGAGGCTGCATGCTATATACTGGGGGGAGCAGGGGCTGCAGGCTATATACTGGGGGGAGCAGGAGATGCAGGCTATATACTGGGGGGATCAGGGGCTGCAGGCTATATACTGGGGGAGCAGGGGCTGCAGGCTATATACTGGGGGGAGCAGGGGCTGCAGGCTATATACTGGGGGGAGCAGGGGGTGGCAGGCTATATACAACAGGGGCTGGTGGCTATATACTACAGGGGCTGGTGGCTATATACTACAGGGGCTGGCCAGCTGTATACCACAGGGGCTGGTGGGCAGTATACCACAGGGGCAGGCGGGCTGTATACCACAGGAGCTGGCGGGCTGTATACCACAAGGGCTGGCGGGCTGTATACCACAGGGGCTGGCGGGATGTATACCACAGGGGCTGGCGGGCTGTATACCACAGGGGCTGGCGGGCTGTATACCACAGGGGCTGGCGGGATGTATACCACAGGGGCTGGCGGGCTGTATACCACAGGGGATGGCGGGCTGTATACCACAGGGGATGGCGGGCTGTATACCACAGGGGCAGGCGGGCTGTATACCACAAGGGCTTGCGGGTTGTATACCACAGGGGCTGGCGGGCTGTATATCACAGGGGCTGGGCAGGCTGTATACCACAGGGGCTGGCGGGCTGTATACCACAGGGGCAGGCGGGCTGTATACCACAGGGGCTGGCGGGCTGTATACCACAGGGGCTGGCGGGCTGTATACCACAGGGGCTGGCGGGCTGTATACCACAGGGGCTGGCGGGCTGTATACCACAGGGGCTGGCGGGCTGTATACCACAAGGGCTGGCGGGCTGTATACCACAGGGGCAGGCGGGCTGTATACCACAGGGGCTGGCGGGCTGTATACCACAAGGGCTGACACCTGCTCTGTATTGAGAGCTCAGCCTACAAGCTTTCTCCATACAATGCCAGCAGAATTACTAGTACATACCCATACATTACACATATATATATAAACTCACATAAATATGTCAATAAAATGCAAGAAATACTTTACACATTTCTGCACTTACTATTTATGAGAGTAACAAAGTTCTTTGTGTGGAGAATCAATGTGCAGGGAAGCAGCTGCCTGGCAGGGCTGAGATCTCCATACACATGGCTTGTAGTCCTCCCCAGCCCTCTCCGTCCCGTCTAGCAGCCTCCTGCTTCCTGGTTGTGGGAGGAGGGGCCGGAGCAGTGCCCTGTCCCTGACCTCAGCGCTGTCCTATCTGGAGCTGTGCAGAGCTCCGTGTAGCTGCTAATCAGCTGTCTGCTAATCACAGGGGCAGCAGCTTCCATCGGACTCTCTGCTGCTGACCCCAGTACAGTGCACGGGCGGCCTGTTGTGTAGGTGAGGCAGCTCTCTGTGCTGACATCCTATGTCACATTCTCCTGCATGGACCGGCCCTAGATCACCCAGACAGGTCGGCCCACCGGGATTTCTCCCGGTGGAGTTAATGGCCAGTCCGCCCCTGCACACATGTAATGAATAAAGTTCTCATGTGCTTGTACTTCAGAATTGTATTATTTGCCCTTGTGCCTTTGTCATATGTGGCTGTCAGCACTTCTTCAGATTAATCAATACTGTGCAATGTAAATCTGTAGACTCTATTCCTGTGACCTTTTTAACCTTGCATATTTATGAGTTGTTCTTGTTAGCGGTTTCCTGACGTCAAGTATAAATCATAGATGTGCATTATGTAATATGCCAACTAATGCAACATACTGCCTTGTCCATTAAAGTAATGCAGAGCTATTATAATTAATATGATTATTAGGCCTCACTTTATTATTGCCATAAAGCTATCATGTAAAATATAGTCAGTTCTTGTGTATTGAAGGTCATACAAGACTAAATGTATATTGAAGCAAATATAGTAGAAATCACATTTCCAAGGTGTATATATGATAGGGACAGAGCCCTTGAAGAGTAGGGAACAACCCTAGTGTGTGCCCCACTCTCTTTTCTATGGACTTGAGCGAGTTTGTACAGGACAGGTTTAGTAAATAAGGGGATTACTCAGAGTCTGATTGCAGAGGAGACTAAGGATACTGTATAATGGAGTTGTTTTATTGTGTCTACTCTACTGTATGGGGTTCCCCTTAAAGGGAACCTGTCATCACACTAACCCCCACAGGCCCACAAACAGTATCTTCTGCTGTAATATGTACATCCCCTGGAGGCCCTTTTAGCATATTTCTAGATTGCCGCATAAATGAAAAATCATATTTTATAAATTTGTATGATGCAGTCAGGCAACCACACCTGCAGTCAGTCTGCTGTCCCCACTTCATGGATCTGGCATCCCAGCTGGGACAGGGACACCTGTTGTAGGGCAGAGCAGACTGACTGCAGTAGGCAGGGTTGTCTGATTGCAGGAGGTGGAGTTACCTGACTGCAGTAGGTGGGGTTTCCTTACCGCAAGAGGTGGGGTTACCTAGCTGCAGGAGGTTGGATCACCTGACTGCAGGACGTGGGGTTACCTGACTGCAGGAGGTGGGGTTACCTGACTGCAGGAGGTGGAGTTACCTGACTGCAGTAGGCAGGGTTGTCTGATTGCAGTAGGTGGAGTTACCTGACTGCAGTAGGTGGGGTTTCCTTACTGCAAGAGGTGGGGTTACCTAACTGCAGGAGGTTGGATCACCTGACTGCAGGAGGTGGGGTTACCTGACTGCAGGAGGTGGGGTTACCTGACTGCAGGAGGTGGGGTTACCTGACTGCAGGAGGTGGGGTTACCTGACTGCAGGAGGTGGGGTTACCTGACTGCAGGAGGTGGGGTTACCTGACTGCAGTAGGTGAGGTTACCTGACTGCAGGAGGTTGGGTTACCTGACTGCAGTAAGTGAGGTTACCTGACTGCAGGAGGTGGGGTTACCTGACTGCAGGAGGTGGGGTTACCTGACTACAGGAGGCGGGGTTACCTGACTACAGGAGGCGGGGTTACCTGACTACAGGAGGCGGGGTTACCTGACTGCAGGAGGTGGGGGTTACCTGACTGCAGGAGGCGGGGTTACCTCACTGCAGGAGGTGGGGTTACATGACTGCAGAATGTGAGGTTACCTGATTTAAGGACTCCGGGCTACCTGACTTCAGGGGGCGGGGTTACCTGACTGCAAGAGGTTGGGTTACCTGACTGTAGTAAGTGAGGTTACCTGACTGCAGGAGGTTGGGTTACCTGACTGCAGGAGGCGGGGTTACCTGACTGCAGGAGGCGGGATTACCTGACTGCAGGAGGCGGGGCTACCTGATTGCAGGAGGTGGGGTTGCCTGATTGCAGGAGGTGGGGTTACTTGACTGCAGGAAGCTGGGTTACCCGACTGCAGGAGGTGGGGTTGCCTGATTGCCTGTCTGTATCCTACAAAAGAATAAAAGATGATTTTTCAATCATGCTGCAACCTAGAAATTTGCTAAAAACACCTCCTGGGGTCTTTATATATCACACAATATATCACTGTTAAGTGAGGTATGGGTCATCAATATCAAAATGGGGGGATTCAACAATTTGGACCCCCCACCTCCAATCATCTGATTCCAGTACCCTCAACAGGGTGGTTTGCTGTCCCCAGGAATGAGCTGATCGTCCATATAATATGAATCAACTCTTTGTGTTAATGTGCAAATTCAAATACAAATACAAACTAAGCATGTCATCAGACTTATGTGACAAATGGCGTCAAGTACTTCCTATCCTATTCATGTCTAGGTTGAAGGTACCAATAATATTTTCATCCTTTATATGGGCTAGATTAATATAACATTGACCTCCCTTTTATGTAGTATATCCACTCCCTTCAATATAATATATACAAGATAAATTGGAGTCATACATATACTGATTTCATAAAATAACTTTTATTAAATCCATACATCAAAAAATGTATCCTTATCATTACAAGCAATAAAAGCAACTTCAGGATTCACAATACAAAATAGCAGATGAATTTACATATGGCAGGCAGTATCACTACTGGCAAAGTTGCAAATCTCATTTAGTTAACAGTAACAATGATCAGGGTATACAGGGGAATAGCTATTTCTCCTGCCTAATACTGCTTCACCATCCCCAAAAATGTGTAAAGAAATGTCTTATAAACACAAAAAGACTGTTGTTTACTCCTTAGCCATGTTTTACTCACACAGCAACGTTTTTAGTATTGTAGGTGGGGCGTATTTAATAAGGGTCCGAAACCGCGCATTTTCGTTGGGTTTCCCGGTTTTTTACTGTTTTGCGCTGAATTGCACAGGGTTTTTTGGTGCACGCGATCGGATTGTGGCGCATCAGCGCCGGCTTGCATGCGACACAAATCGGGGCGTGGACGTCGGACAACCCGACTGATTCGGACAAACAGTGGAATTTAAAAACGAAATTGTGTTACAAGATCAGCACCCACATGGAAGAAGATGGTGAACTCCGGTGGACCTCAGCAGGGGAAGGGGAAGCGACACATGCAGGAAATTGGAAGCGCGATCTTAGTGAATCGCGGCAGACCTGAATCCTCGTTCTTGTGTATTGAAGGTCATACAAGACTAAATGTATCTTGAAGCAAATATAGTAGAAATCACATTTCCAAGGTGTATATATGATAGGGACAGAGCCCTTGAAGAGTAGGGAACAACCCTAGTGTGTGCCCCACTCTCTTTTCTATGGACTTGAGCGAGTTTGTACAGGACAGGTTTAGTAAATAAGGGGATTACTCAGAGTCTGATTGCAGAGGAGACTAAGGATACTGTATAATGGAGTTGTTTTATTGTGTCTACTCTACTGTATGGGGTTCCCCTTAAAGGGAACCTGTCATCACACTAACCCCCACAGGCCCACAAACAGTATCTTCTGCTGTAATATGTACATCCCCTGGAGGCCCTTTTAGCATATTTCTAGATTGCCGCATAAATGAAAAATCATATTTTATAAATTTGTATGATGCAGTCAGGCAACCACACCTGCAGTCAGTTTGCTGTCCCCACTTCATGGATCTGGCATCCCAGCTGGGACAGGGACACCTGTTGTAGGGCAGAGCAGACTGACTGCAGTAGGCAGGGTTGTCTGATTGCAGGAGGTGGAGTTACCTGACTGCAGTAGGCAGGGTTGCCTGATTGCAGGAGGTGGAGTTACCTGACTGCAGTAGGTGGGGTTTCCTTACTGCAAGAGGTGGGGTTACATGACTGCAGGAGGTTGGATCACCTGACTGCAGGAGGTGGGGTTACCTGACTGCAGGAGGTGGGGTTACCTGACTGCAGGAGGTGGGGTTACCTGACTGCAGGAGGCGGGGTTACCTGATTGCAGTAAGTGAGGTTACCTGACTGCAGGAGGTTGGGTTACCTGACTGCAGTAAGTGAGGTTACCTGACTGCAGGAGGTGGGTTTACCTGACTGCAGTAAGTGAGGTTGCCTGACTGCAGGAGGTGGGGTTACCTGACTGCAGGAGGGGGGTTACCTGACTGCAGTAGGCAGGGTTGCCTGATTGCAGGAGGTGGAGTTACCTGACTGCAGTAGGTGGGGTTTCCTTACTGCAAGAGGTGGGGTTACTTAACTGCAGGAGGTTGGATCACCTGACTCCAGGAGGTGGGGTTACCTGACTGTAAGAGGTGGGGTTACCTGACTGCAGGAGGTGGGGTTACCTGACTGCAGGAGGTGGGGTTACCTGACTGCAGGAGGCGGGGTTACCTGACTGCAGGAGGCGGGGTTACCTGACTGCAGGAGGTGGGGTTACCTGATTGCAGTTAGTGAGGTTACCTGACTGCAGGAGGTTGGGTTACCTGACTGCAGTAAGTGAGGTTACCTGACTGCAAGAGGTGGGTTTACCTGACTGCAGTAAGTGAGGTTGCCTGACTGCAGGAGGTGGGGTTACCTGACTGCAGGAGGTGGGGTTACCTGACTGCAGGAGGGGGGATACCTGACTGCAGGAGGTGGGGTTACCTGACTGCAGGAGTTGGGGTTACCTGACTGCAGGAGGCGGGGTTACCTGACTGCAGGAGGCGGGGTTACATGACTGCAGGAGGTGGGGTTACATGACTGCAGAATGTGAGGTTACCTGATTTAAGGACTTGGGGCTACCTGACTTCAGGGGGCGGGGTTACCTGACTGCAAGAGGTTGGGTTACCTGACTGCAGTAAGTGAGGTTACCTGACTGCAGGAGGTTGGGTTACCTGACTGCAGGAGGTTGGGTTACCTGACTGCAGGAGGCGGGGTTACCTGACTGCAGGAGGCGGGGTTACCTGACTGCAGGAGGCGGGGTTACCTGACTGCAGGAGGCGGGGTTACCTGACTGCAGGAGGCGGGATTACCCGACTGCAGGAAGCTGGGTTACCTCACTGAAGGAGGCGGGGTTACCCGACTGCAGGACGCGGGGTCACCTGACTGCAGGAAGCTGGGTTACCCGACTGCAGGAGGTGGGGTTGCCTGATTGCCTGTCTGTATCCTACAAAAGAATCAAAGATGATTTTTCAATCATGCTGCAACCTAGAAATTTGCTAAAAACACCTCCTGGGGTCTTTATATATCACACAATATATCACTGTTAAGTGAGGTATGGGTCACCTTCAATATAATATATACAAGATAAATTGGAGTCATACATATACTGATTTCATAAAATAACTTTTATTAAATCCATACATCAAAAAATGTATCCTTATCATTACAAGCATTAAAAGCAACTTCAGGATTCACAATACAAAATAGCAGATGAAGTTACATATGGCAGGCAGTATCACTACTGGCAAAGTTGCAAATCTCATTTAGTTAACAGTAACAATGATCAGGGTATACAGGGGAATAGCTATTTCTCCTGCCTAATACTGCTTCACCATCCCCAAAAATGTGTAAAGAAGTGTCTTATAAACACAAAAAGACTGTTGTTTACTCCTTAGCCATGTTTTACTCACACAGCAACGTTTTTAGTATTGTAGGTGGGACGCATTTAATAAGGGTCCGAAACAGCGCATTTTCGTTGGGTTTCCCGGTTTTGTACTGTTTTGCGCTGAATTGCACAGGGTTTTTTGGTGCACGCGATCGGATTGTGGCGCATCAGCGCCGGCTTGCATGCGACACAAATTGGGGCGTGGACGTCGGACAACCCGACTGATTCGGACAAACAGTGGAATTTAAAAACGAAATTGTGTTACCAGATCAGCACCCACATGGAAGAAGATGGTGAACTCCGGTGGACCTGAGCAGGGGAAGGGGAAGCGACACATGCAGGAAATTGGAAGCGCGATCTTAGTGAATCGCGGCAGACCTGAATCCTCGTTCTTGTGTATTGAAGGTCATACAAGACTAAATGTATCTTGAAGCAAATATAGTAGAAATCACATTTCCAAGGTGTATATATGATAGGGACAGAGCCCTTGAAGAGTAGGGAACAACCCTAGTGTGTGCCCCACTCTCTTTTCTATGGACTTGAGCGAGTTTGTACAGGACAGGTTTAGTAAATAAGGGGATTACTCAGAGTCTGATTGCAGAGGAGACTAAGGATACTGTATAATGGAGTTGTTTTATTGTGTCTACTCTACTGTATGGGGTTCCCCTTAAAGGGAACCTGTCATCACACTAACCCCCACAGGCCCACAAACAGTATCTTCTGCTGTAATATGTACAGGCCCTTTTAGAATATTTCTAGATTGCAGCATAATGAAAAATCATATTTTATAAATTTGTATGATGCAGTCAGGCAACCACACCTGCAGTCAGTTTGCTGTCCCCACTTCATGGATCTGGCATCCCAGCTGGGACAGGGACACCTGTTGTAGGGCAGAGCAGACTGACTGCAGTAGGCAGGGTTGTCTGATTGCAGGTGGTGGAGTTACCTGACTGCAGTAGGCAGGGTTGCCTGATTGCAGGAGGTGGAGTTACCTGACTGCAGTAGGTGGGGTTTCCTTACTGCAAGAGGTGGGGTTACATGACTGCAGGAGGTTGGATCACCTGACTGCAGGAGGTGGGGTTACCTGACTGCAGGAGGTGGGGTTAACTGACTGCAGGAGGTGGGGTTACCTGACTGCAGGAGGCGGGGTTACCTGATTGCAGTAAGTGAGGTTACCTGACTGCAGGAGGTGGGTTTACCTGACTACAGTAAGTGAGGTTGCCTGACTGCAGGAGGTGGGGTTACCTGACTGCAGGAGGGGGGTTACCTGACTGCAGCAGGCAGGGTTGCCTGATTGCAGGAGGTGGAGTTACCTGACTGCAGTAGGTGGGGTTTCCTTACTGCAAGAGGTGGGGTTACTTAACTGCAGGAGGTTGGATCACCTGACTCCAGGAGGTGGGGTTACCTGACTGTAAGAGGTGGGGTTACCTGACTGCAGGAGGTGGGGTTACCTGACTGCAGGAGGTGGGGTTACCTGACTGCAGGAGGCGGGGTTACCTGACTGCAGGAGGCGGGGTTACCTGACTGCAGGAGGCGGGGTTACCTGACTGCAGGAGGTGGGGTTACCTGATTGCAGTAAGTGAGGTTACCTGACTGCAGGAGGTTGGGTTACCTGACTGCAGTAAGTGAGGTTACCTGACTGCAGGAGGTGGGTTTACCTGACTGCAGTAAGTGAGGTTGCCTGACTGCAGGAGGTGGGGTTACCTGATTGCAGGAGATGGGGTTACCTGACTGCAGGAGGGGGGATACCTGACTGCAGGAGGTGGGGTTACCTGACTGCAGGAGTTGGGGTTACCTGACTGCAGGAGGCGGGGTTACCTGACTGCAGGAGGTGGGGTTACATGACTGCAGGAGGTGGGGTTACATGACTGCAGAATGTGAGGTTACCTGATTTAAGGACTTGGGGCTACCTGACTTCAGGGGGCGGGGTTACTTGACTGCAAGAGGTTGGGTTACCTGACTGCAGTAAGTGAGGTTACCTGACTGCAGGAGGTTGGGTTACCTGACTGCAGGAGGCGGGGTTACCTGACTGCAGGAGGCGGGGTTACCTGACTGCAGGAGGCTGGGTTACCTGACTGCAGGAGGCGGGGTTACCCGACTGCAGGAGGCGGGATTACCTGACTGCAGGAAGCTGGGTTACCTTAGTGAAGGAGGCGGGGTTACCCGACTGCAGGACGCGGGGTCACCTGACTGCAGGAAGCTGGGTTACCCGACTGCAGGAGGTGGGGTTGCCTGATTGCCTGTCTGTATCCTACAAAAGAATAAAAGATGATTTTTCAATCATGCTGCAACCTAGAAATTTGCTAAAAACACCTCCTGGGGTCTTTATATATCACACAATATATCACTGTTAAGTGAGGTATGGGTCACCTTCAATATAATATATACAAGATAAATTGGAGTCATACATATACTGATTTCATAAAATAACTTTTATTAAATCCATACATCAAAAAATGTATCCTTATCATTACAAGCAATAAAAGCAACTTCAGGATTCACAATACAAAATAGCAGATGAAGTTACATATGGCAGGCAGTATCACTACTGGCAAAGTTGCAAATCTCATTTAGTTAACAGTAACAATGATCAGGGTATACAGGGGAATAGCTATTTCTCCTGCCTAATACTGCTTCACCATCCCCAAAAATGTGTAAAGAAATGTCTTATAAACACAAAAAGACTGTTGTTTACTCCTTAGCCATGTTTTACTCACACAGCAACGTTTTTAGTATTGTAGGTGGGGCGCTTTTAATAAGGATCCGAAACCGCGCATTTTCGTTGGGTTTCCCGGTTTTTTACTGTTTTGCGCTGAATTGCACAGGGTTTTTTGGTGCACGCGATCGGATTGTGGCGCATCAGCGCCGGCTTGCATGCGACACAAATCGGGGCGTGGACGTCGGACAACCCGACTGATTCGGACAAACAGTGGAATTTAAAAACGAAATTGTGTTGCAAGATCAGCACCCACATGGAAGAAGATGGTGAACTCCGGTGGACCTGAGCAGGGGAAGGGGAAGCGACACATGCAGGAAATTGGAAGCGCGATCTTAGTGAATCGCGGCAGACCTGAATCCTCGTCGGACAATGCACAGCGGGGATCGAGACGGCACAAATAAGTAAATGTGCCCCAATAAGTCTACAGTAGAATATTTGTCCCTCTGCCAATTGTGAAAAGGAGTAATGGCACTTAGCTGTATGGCATCAGGACTGGCTAGGTACCTATTACATAACACTGGATTTTATGTTTACTTGATTAACCTTTTTATTGAAAAATAAACATATATACATCTAGTAAACCATAAAGACATAACATATATAATAATTATATTATATAATAATTCATGTATTTTGGAAGCAATAATTTCTGTAGACAGAATGTCCAGAAAAAATCTGATTTATGATTTGAAAGAATTATCCTTTGTAAGTAAGGTGCTATATACTGTATACTGCAGACTACATTTCTCATAGGAATCTGCAGCAGTATCTGCCCTGTTCAGCAGGGGGCCACTGTCCCTAATGGTATCTAACCTATGTGTACAAGGTACAAATCTAAGTAGCATATTGTGACACTGAACTGTGAACATTTATATTGTTATTTTGTGTATATGGTCTGCCAGAGTTATAAATTGTTTTCCTAAATTGTAACAAATTATATATATATATATATATATATATATATAGAACAGAAGCTGCTGTAAGTGAAACCATGTATTTCTTTCCATTTAGATGTAATCTCCCTTAGGATTGCTGGTGTAAAATGATGATTCTGGACTTGCAGGGAACCATTATGGAAAATAACTATTGACGGATCAGGCTTGTGCAGGCTTCTACATTGGGAGTCAGAGTCACTTTTGTCATTAATAGTCTCATAAAATGTAATCACTTATTACTCTGGTGGCCTCCATTATACTGCTTAAAAGTCAATTATTTGTTTAAAGCTGTTTAGGGGACTCGCGTCTATGCGTAGTTCTGGTTCTGAACTTCAAGCTGTGTTACATTCGTGCTTCTGTACTCTTGTAATTCATCCCATGTTGCTAATGAGGCAGGGAGACATCTCTGTTATGTTCTCTGCAGGCAATTACATATTTTATGAGGACCAATTTAGGCAAAGACCATTATTTTCAGTGATCCCTTGTCAATCTAAAAAGTCTTTATGCCTGAAGTTAAATGAACAATGATCATAGACGTAAAATGGAAGCTATAGGAACCTGATTACAAAGTAGCATAAGGCTGAAGTGATGGAGTGACTAATACAAGCTATGTGAGATGGGAATAATATACTAAGGAAATCTACCAACAGGATCAAAGATTGTAAACCAATCACACTGACATACTGGTGTGTGTCCCCTCTGGCAGGACTCTTCTTTTAGATTTATATGACATTGTTTTAAAAAAAAAGAAGGATTTGAATATTATGAAAATTAATGCAAATTAAGCAGACTCCATAGATGTTCATTGAGCATGGAGTCCCTCATTTGCATAAGAGTGGAAGAAGAGTGGATCCCCTGCCAGAGGTGGCACACGCCAGCATGTAAGTGTGCTTGGTTTACAATCCTTAATCCTGGTGGTAGATGTCCTTTAACCCCTTCCCGACATTTGACGTAATAGTACTGCATGGCAGGAGGTGCGTTCCCGCAAAATGCAGTACTATTACGTCAAACTTCTGGCCCTGGCTCCTGAATGGAGTTTTAGGGGCATTTAAAGTGAATAGTGTCGCAAAAGTCTTGTGCCGCAAAAAATAAGCCCTTATATGTCAAATTGCCAAAAAAATAAAGATCGTATAGCCAATAAAAAGGGACAATGCATAATCTGCTCTGAATGGCGCAGCTCCCCCCTCAATGCCCAGGCGTATTCCCATACAGCAGGTTACCACCACATATGGGGTATTGTTATACACGGGAGAGATTGGGTATTAAATTTTGTGGAGCGTTTTGGTATTTTATCCACTGAAAATTTGTACATTTTTTGAAAAACACATTCTTTTCGCCAAAAAAAATTTACTTTCAAAATTACATCTGATTTTGTTTTAACCCCTGTAAAACAATTAAAGGGTTAACAAACTTCATAAAAGTTGTTTTACGTACGTTGAGGGGTGTAGTTTCTATAATGGGGTAATTTATGGGGTTTTACTTTTATTTAGGTCTCTCAAAGTGACCTGAAACCTGAGCAGGCCCCACAATAGCAGGATTTTGCGTTTTTTATGAAAATGTGAAAAATCGCACCTAACGTTCAAAGCCCCATAACATCTTACAAAAATAAGAGTATGCATAAAAAACCATGTCCACATAAAGTAGACATTCGGTGAATGTTAGTTATTAAGTATTTTTGCGGTTATGACTATGTATGGAAAAATTAGAACATTTTGAAGTTCGAAAATTAATAATAACTAATAATTAACTAATAATTAGAACTCACGTCATAGATAGATGTACAGAGGATTTTCAGCTAGAGAGTAAATGATAGTTAATGGTATTATACAACAGTGACAGAAAACTAGTCTATTATAGCAATGAGTTGCCACCTGCTCATAATGTGATTGTGACTTCACGCAGTTGGCACAATGCCTACTATTGTAATTTTGTGGATAGACACTAATCTCAATGCCCACTGGGGCTACAGAATTCAGAATTAAAGGGCTGCCCTTGTGATGGTAACATTTCAGCTGCTCCAGCATGACATTGTTCCTTTCATCTTCTCTGAAACCAAAAAAACAGACTAGATAGAGATAAGCAATACGGACTTCCCTATGGACCCAAATAAATGGCAGCTGAGAGCACTTATATACAGCCATGAAATTTCAGCCTCTTTTGCATTCTTAGTAACATAAGCATTGTAGTTACATACTGGCAGCAGCTGTCACTTACATCTTGCATGCTACCTATATGCATCAGATTGAGTGACTCTGTTATTGTACTTAGGCTAAAAAATAAAATATAACTAAACTCTTTACTGAATTTTATCACTTAATAGTCCAGATGACAATCTGTAAACTTTCCAGTAAACTTTGTAGTATACTTTATTTTAAAAATGTGTTAACCTGTCCTGTTCCTCTGCCTTTCTTCCTCCTTCTGTAATATGTACAGCCCCTGGAGATGGAGGTTAGCATATTAAATTATATATAATATATATTTCTAGGTTGCAGCGTGAATAAAAAATCCTCTTTTATTCTTTTGTAGGATTCAGTCAGGTAACCCCGCCTCCTGCAGTTAGATACTGCCGTCTCTCCTGCTGTCAGGTAACCCCGCTTCTTGCAGTCAGGTAACCCCACCTCCTGCAGTCAGGTAACCCAGTCTCCTGCAGTCAGGTAACCCAGTCTCCTGCAGTCAGGCAACTCAGTCGCCTGCAGCCCGACAACCCCCGTCTCCTGCAGTCAGGTAACACCGCCTCCTGCAGTCAGACAACCCCTGCCTCCTGCAGTCAGATAACCCAGTCTCCTGCAGTCAGGTAACCCTGCTTCCTGCAGTCAGGTAATGCCACCTCCTGTAGTCAGGTAACCCCACCTCCTGCAGTCAGGTAACCCTGCTTCCTGCAGTCAGGTAATGCCACCTCCTGTAGTCAGGTAACCCCACCTCCTGCAGTCAGGTAACCCAGTCTCCTGCAGTCAGGCAACCCAGTCGCCTGCAGCCAGACAGCCCCGTCTCCTGCAGTCAGACAAGCCCCGTCTCCTACTGTCAGACAACCCCCGTCTCCTGAAGTCAGACAACCCCCGTCAGCTGCAGTCAGACAACCCCCGTCAGCTGCAGTCAGACAACCCTCGTCTCCTGCAGTCAGACAACCCTGTCTCCTGCAGTCAGACAACCCCGTCTCCTGCAGTCAGACAACCCCCGTCTCCTGCAGTCAGGTAACCCAACCTCCTGCAGTCAGGTAACCCAGTCTCCTGCAGTCAGATAACCCAGTCTCTGGTTGGCTTAATGTTTCGGGTCATTGTCCATCTATATCATGAAACACCAACCAATCAGTTTGTTCCATTTGTCTAGCTTTGAGCACACAGTATGTCACAGAATACCTCAGAATTTATCCTTCTGCTCCTGTCGTGTGTCACATCATCAATAAGTACTAGTGATGCAGTGTCACTGGCAGCCATACATGCCCAAGTATCACTCTACCTCTGCTGCGTACATACAGATGATGTGCATACAAATGCTTTGCCATACATTTTTCTTTCCATCATTCTGGTAGAGTTTGATTGTAGTTTTATCTGTCCAAATAATGTTCTTCCACAACTGTTCTGGCTTCTTTAAAAGTTTATTATCAAAGTCCTAGGAGTATCTCATACACACACAGGCTGCAGGGGGCGTGGCAGCCAGAACCAGGAAGCACATGGAGGAGTCAACACCAGGAGTGTCATATCATTATACAGGCTGTCAGTCATGTGTATAGGAGTATCTCATACACACACAGGCTGCAGGGGGCATGGCAGCCAGAACCAGGAAGCACATGGAGGAGCCAACACCAGGAGTCTCACATCATTATACAGGCTGTCAGTCATGTGTATAGAAGTATCTCATACACACCCAGGCTGCAGGGGCGCGACTACCAGGACCATGAAGCACATAAGGAGCCAGCACCAAGAGTATCACATCATTATACAGGCTGTCAGTCATGTGTATGGGAATATCTCATACACACACAGGCTGCATGGGGAACCAGCACCAGGAAGGTCACATTATACAGGCTGTCAGTCATGTGTATAGAAGAATCTCACACACACACACACACACACACGCTGCAGGGGCCGTCACATCATTATACAGGCTGTCAGTAATGTGTATAAGAGTATTTTATACACACACAGGCTGCAGGGGCTGCCAGAACCAGGAAGCACATAGAGGAGCCAGCACCAGGAGTATCACATCATTATTCAGGCTGTCAGTCATGTGTATAGGAGTATCTAATACACACACAGGCTGCAGGAGCTGCCAGAACCAGGAAGCACCAGGAGTGTCACATCATTATGCAGGCTGTCAGTCATGTGTATAGGAGTATCTCATACACACACAGGCTGCAGGGGGCATAGCCGCCATCACCAGGTAGCACATAGAAGCATTATACAGGCTGTCAGTCAAGCACTGGGGGATGTGGCTGTGCCTCACACTCATGAATAAGCTGGACAGCTGAATATGATAATGACTCATTGTACCCATCTCAGGTCATTTATATACAGCTTTAGGTTCTGATTGTTTAAGTTCACAGGCATGTAGAGGGACAATGTAGGAATAGGGGAAATACTTTCTATTCGCAGTTTATGAAAATAAATTTAGTTTGGAGGATTAATTTGTCTGACAGGTTCTCTTTAAGAAGATTTTCTCTACTACAGTCTTTTGCACCAGATTTTGCACCAGTAATTGGAAATTACATATCCAATTGGCAAAGAGATTGTGAATTTATTCACAACTTTCCAGGAGGAATTACAGAGGGACAACACAATGCTGAGTATTATGGTATAAAAGTTGTGCTCCAGCATTGTTTGTTGTTTATATAGAGACTATAAGGAAAACTGACAGGACTTTTCAAAACAAGAAAACAAAGTCATCAATGTGACCCAATGCCCACCATTTATTCATGTTCTCAATATACATGTATATACTTTAAGGACTAAATGAGATGTTTTACTGTTAAATAATCCTCTTTCACTTGCATAACCCTGATATTAATAATATTAAGTCTACTGCAGACACCCCAAGAGGACATGTAGGACCTTACTAGATATCCTGTAATTTTTGAGTTTTTCCAGGATTGTGATATTGAAGACCTATCCATAGGATATGGATCACTGTTTATTGGCCGCACTTCTAATGTTTTGTGCTCTTTAACACTATGGGGCAGAGTTACTTAACCGGCCCATTCGCGATCCAGCGGAGAGTTCTCTGCGCTGGATTCGGGTCCGGCCGGGATTTATGATAGTAGTTCCTCCACCGTCCACCAGGTGGCGCTGCTGCGCTGAAGTCCGCTGGAATGCCTCGAAATACACCGGCCTATCCTGGATGAAGGTGAGTGAAATTTTCGCGACACAATTTTTTTTTAAAATGCGGCGGTTTTTCCAAATCTGTCGGGTTTTCGCTCGGCCACGCCCCCCGATTTCCGTTGCGCGCATGCCGGCGCCGATGCACCACAATATGATCGCGTGCACCAAAATCCCGGGGCAATTCAGGTACAATCGGCGCAAATCGGAAATATTCGGGTAACACGTCGGGAAACCGCGAATCGGGCCCTTAGTAAATGACCCCCTATTTGTGTAACTCCCAGTTAGCATCTGTAGCAGGTATAGTAATAGTTTTATTCCTCGAGTGCCACTCCATACACATTCCCTTATACCAATGTTCTTGTAAAGATCATTTGTGTCTTAGCAGTGGAATATTTCTCAACTGATATTTTAATACAGTAAATACCTTTAAGGGTCCAAACTTGATGGATGTTGAGGGGGTTATACTACAGAAAATGTCTAAATGCTCTGAGTGCAAATAGGCAACATCATCAATTTTATGCACTTTTATAGTTATACCTATAAAATGTTTTTTTTAATCATATAAACATCATGCACAAAGATATTTGCAGAGATTTTTAAATGCCTAAGGTTAATAAAAGACTCATAATTATAAGTATGATAAGACATATAAAGCAGTTATCAGGCATGTGGATACTGCTATTCTGTAACCCATTTGTCCTAAAGGACAATCCAGTCCATGTTTTGAGCCAAAGCATCAGATGTAGTGTAGGCTGTGTCTGGTCCCTAGACTCCAGGCATTGTCTTACACAGAGCCCTTCACCTGCATCTCTGAATGTATGACTAGGCTGTGCTGTTCAGGATGCCAGCGGTGGATGCTGACTGAGGCATGCTGCAGACACAAGGCATCCCAGCCCCCGTACACACAGCAATCTGAAGGTAAGAAGCCCATGGAGATGACTATTGTATCGCTTTGTATAGTGTTAGTGTCAGCGACAAGAATATTTCATGAATAAAAGATGTAGTTGGAGTTAGATCAGATTTTTTATTAGATCACTATATGTGTGTGTGGAGGGGGGTGTATATATATATATATATATATATATATATATATATACATATATATATATATATATATATATATATATATACATATATATATATATATACATACATATAAATATAAAACATATATATATATATATATATATATATATATATATATATATGTGTGTTTTTTTTCCTTGAAGATGGTATTCCAGATCAATACATTGTATATGTCGTACTATTCATGCATGTGAATAGGCTATCACACCCTCCAGGGAACATGAGGCTCAATAACTGTCAGATGTGAAGTAGAAGGCATTGTACATCCGTTATTTCACATTAAGACCTTTGTGTGGTTTTATTCTTAGGTTGGCTTAAAACTGCAAATAAATATCAAACAAAAAATATCAAACAATAAAGCTGATTCTAACCTACGTTCCATTGGATTCTTTATCCTGGTGACAGGAACCTGATTGCTGCATTCAGCTGCAAGGGTCTTATGTGTGCATATGACAAACCCCCATCCAATTGTCACTCTAGTATGTCCCTATTGCATTTTATCCTAGGGAAAATCTTGACATTTCCCTATAGTAACATTGTATTTCATTTTAGTAACTCTGGAATTTAGATAAGTACTTGGGTAAGATTAAGTGGCACATAATTAGCATAGCCTACAGCATGTCATGAAAGCACCATGGCTACCATTGTCTGGGACACTTCTATATCAATAGTAAAGTAAGGTTCCACATTTTTGTTAGGGTTGTCTATACAGTTAGGAACTGTTACCAATTTTAACAGGTGTAAAAATATCCTCTTTTTTATTTGCTGCTTACACATATTTTGTAGGTCATTATTACTCCCTTCAGTATGAAATAATGATATCTTTTTGCTAACTGGAAACCACAACTTGCCCTTGTCAGATATATCATTTTATTATTCTATATAGTTCTTAGTCCTGCTGTAAATGGCAAAGGATAGTGATTGGATTGTGAAGACTTTAATAGCTGTGCATTCTGCCTCACTGAAAAATTAAACACAATCCATACATTAGACATTAAAGGAGTTTTCCAGGTCTGGCATTAATCATATATCCATTAGATAGGCTATCAATATACTATTGTTGTGGGTCCCAATCTCAGAAATCCCACAATTTGCTGATTCTGGTAGCCTATGCTGTCAGAATCCACCGAGTGAAGGGAACATTGTTTTTCACATGGATCTAGTTACCCCTAACCCTAGTGCGCTGTGTGCCTTATGTCTGAGAAGGTGCAGGGCCTCACTGCAATAGACTACTGGAGTCAATTGTAAATCCGCTGTAGCCTGTTGTCTTTGCCTATTCCCTGCCCTTGTCAGATCATCTTTTCACTAAGTGGCAAAGAAAAGTGGCTAAAAAAACTTCACTCATTGCCCCCGGTAAGACGTTAGTCCAGCTCTGTACTTTGCATAGTGTTCAGTCCCAGGAACTGCAGCTCAGCCCAAATTCCAATGAAGGGGTCACTATTTCCTTCGAGAATAGGGTATTATTAGTTGCCAAAAACCTGTTAGGCAGACGGTTAGGCAGACGGTTTAAATCTACATGTAGTCATAAACATCTGCCATCTTTATATTAAATGGAGCTTCACCGCCCATGTTATAAGTTCAGGCAACAGCTCGTACATGCATACATGGTTCTGCTGCGCTGCATATGTGTAAGCACCTGCCCTCTTCTTTCTATGCCGCCTTGCACCACCAGATGATTACTAATTACTTCTTTTATTATAGACCACTTAAGTGATTTAGTGACCACTAAGATGATAAGACATTTACTTAGGACCTCTGAGACTTGTACCTGTCCAATATCTGGCACAGTTCCCATCTGCTAGAAAAGTGATTGTATCATGAACTTCCAGTGCTGACTATGCGGTCACATGCTAAACCAATCACTTACACTATATAAATCTGAGCCTGACATGTATGTTATATGACATTAAAGTGAAGTGATAAATGACGCTTTTGTCCACTTATCAAAACAACAGACGGGTAATCTGGTGGGTAGCTTTCAGTGGCGTACAATTCTATGCCAGGAAATTGTTTGCAGCTTATTGCCCGTATGCAGGCGCTGAGCGACCACTGGCAGTTTGCGACCACTGGCAGTTTGCTAATAATTGTAATTATTTGTACAGTACAAAAATGGCATACAACTCCTGATACATCTCACCTTAGTGTCCATCTTATAAAATTTTTCTATATGCTCCGACATTGAGCATGAAGAAACTAAAGCTATTCTAACAGGCCCGTGAGTCTGAGGTGGAGGATTTAAAAGGAGTTGTCCACTGACAGCAAATAATTGATATTGTATGATTAATAAAAGGTTATACCTTTTTAATATGAATTCCTCATGGTTTTCGAGATATCTGCTTCTTCAACAAGAAGCTTCATTATTAACTTCCAGTGGATAGAAATATGTCCATAGTCATGTGAAGTCACACAGGTGCATTGGTCATTAGTATCACAGAGATTAACCCCTTAATGACTGCCCTATCGGGATTCTACGGCGGTTATTAAGGGTACTTCTTCTGACGCGACGCCTTTCTACGGCGCCGCGTCAGAAGAAGATTTCGGGACATCGGGTCAGTATAGTGCCGGTGTCGGGCTGTGATATCACAGTCAAGACCCGGCACTAACACCCAGGATCGGAAAAACTCCGATCCCGGGTGTTTAACCCCTTACACGCCGCGGTCAAGCATGACCGCGGCGTGCAAGTGTGTCCCCCGTGGATCGGACCCCCCCCCCGGTGTGCTTACCGGGGGATCCGATCCCTCCTGCCGCTGCCCCGGGTCCCGACGAGTGACCCGAGGCTGTCGGCTCCTCTTCTCACCAGGTCCTGCCTTCCTGGCAGGACCCGGCTGTAAGTAACTGAGCATGCGCAGCATGCTCAGTTACTTACACTATACACTGCAATACAAGTGTATTGCAGTGTAAAGGCTTGAATAAGCGATCGAATGATCGCTTATTCAAGCCAAGAAGTAGAAAATGTAAAAAAGTTTAAAAAAAAAATTTAAATCTTTTTATAATATAATTAAATAAATAAATAAAATAAAAGTCCCATAATCTCCCAAGTAACACATAAAATGCATATACAGAAAATAAAACACAAAAACATACATATTTGGTATCACCGCGTCCGTATTAATCTGTACAATAAATCTAAATCAATATTGAACCCGCTCGGTGAACTACGTAAAAAAAAAACTCGGAAAACTTCCCATAATATACAATTTTTCATCAAACACCATCACAAAAAATGTTCTAAAAAGTGATCAAAAAAAGTTACGTTCCCTAATATGATACGACTGAAAAGAACAACTGTTTTCGCAAAAAATAAGCCCTCAACCAGATCTGACAACAGAAAAATACAGAAGTTATGGCCCTGAAAATTTGTCAATAGTAAAAACAATGCGATTTTCTCCAATATTGGTTTTGCTCAGGAAAATGAAGCAAAAATAAGAAAAACTATATAAATGAGGTATCACCGCAATCGTAGTGAACCAGAGAATAAAGATAAAATATTATTTTTACATTACGGTGAGCGGGGGGAAAAAAAATGCTAACAATCCAAAATAAAAATTGATGATTTTGTTTGTGTCCCCCTTGAAATAGTTAATAAAATCTCAAGAATAAGCTTTAGACTCCCAAAATAAATTATCTATACATTGTCTCTCATCCCATAAAAAATAAGCCCTCATATGTTTGTATTACCAAAAAAAATAAAAATTTATAGGTCGTACAATGTGACAATACAAATCTGCTGTGAATGGCGCCTCCATTCATTCTATACTCGGCCGTTTACCGAGTACAGCAGTTTACCACCACATATAGGGTATCAGTAAACTCGGGAGGAATTGGGCATCAAGCGTTGCAGTGCGTTTCATTATTTAATTTATTCTGAAAATTTCAGTTTTGGCCTAAATGAATGTATTTCCAAAAAAATTCCATAGTTTCTAAATCGCAGGTCCATATTTTTTAACCCATGTGAAACACTTAAAGGGTTAATAGACTTAATAGAAGTTGTTTTACATACGTTGAGGGGTGAAGTTTCTATAGTGAGGTAATTTATGGGGTTTTACTATTATTTAGGCCTCTCAAAGTCACTTGGAAGCTGAGTTGTCCCTCAAAATGTGAGTTTTGGCAATTTTCATGAAAATAAGAAAAATCGCACCTAAAGTTCTGCGCCTCATAACATCCTAGAAAAATGACCAGAAGCATAAATTATCATCCCAACATAAAGCAGATATTCTGTAAATGTTAATTATCAAACTTTTTGGGTAGTTTTACATCTTGTCTGGAAACCAGAACATTTCAAACTTGGAAAATGAAGAATTTTTACAAACTTTTGCCAAATTTTCACTTTTTTTCAGAACGAAATGCAAAACTTATCACTTAAATTTTATAACTAACATGAAGTACAATGTATCACGAGAAAACATTCTCAAAATCACCTGGATATGTTAAAGCGTTCCGAAGTTATAACCAATTATCGTGAGACTTGTCAGATTTGAAAAATCGAGTCTGGTCATTGAGCTGAAAACTAGTGTCGGTGATAAGGGGTTAATCAGAGCTGTGTGTTATAACGGACTGTGCACTTGTGGGACATCACATGACGATGGACCAGTTTATACTCACAGGAAGTAAACAATGAAGCTTCCTGTTGAATGAAAGCAAGCAGAGATCTAGAACACTGTGAGGAATTGATACAGAAAGTATATTGGAATGTTGTAGAACTTTTCATTACACAAACAATCTTTGAGTGCACATTCTGTCAAAAATACTAAAAGTCTTGTTGCAAAGTCTGCTTTGTCTGACTAAATCGAGTACACCTGACAGAAAAACTGATTGTCCATTGCTGTAAATCTAAGCTAAGTGATTATTATTGAATTTGTCATATATCATGACAAATTGTTCCTCCCATGAATATTTGAGCAAAGAACCAACTAGGATTTACCAGTTTTTGTTCTGTCCCTCGCACATAATCACTAACAGTGGTTTGTATTCCAGGGACAAACCCCCAACTTTTAACACCCATTATTTATATATTGTATATAAATCAAAAGGGTAACAAAAACCCTTTTATTTCCAAAATGGCAGGGGAAATATCTGAATGCCCCAGCAAGCAATGGGTATGTGGGACTACTTTTTAGTCTTTGTTCCAAACAATGGTTCCATCTTGAAAGCTGCCATATTGGATATAAAGCAGGTTTTTCAAATAGGAAGTGGTCATATAGCATATCAAAGAAGACAAAAGTTGTCTCAGAAAATTGATTACTGCAATTGCAGTTGGTTTTTCAACATCTTCTGTGGATCAAACGTTATCACCAGAAAAATTCTTGATAGTTTCTCATGCAGGTTCATAACAATCTGATCCAGTGCCTTCACCTCTGTATTCAGCACCATGGACAACGCATCACATAGCTGCGTCTCACAGGGAATACTCACTGGGGGTAACACTAGCCCACATTTATTAAAGTCTTTGTGCCAGTTTTCTGTCTGACTCTGCACTGAAAACAATGCTCAAAGTGCTTGCATATGTATTTATGAAGTGTTTTGTGTCCTGACTGCACTGTGTCCACCGGCTCACAAAATTCGGCACCTAAAGGGATGTTGTGGTGCCAATTCAGCCCGTGTACCAAATTCACTACTGAAACTTGACAGAATTGTGTTGCATGCTCTATGTTAAAGGTGCACCAATAAAAAGATGGTGCACACTTCCAGACCAGTGCAGGGAGTGCCAAATTAATGAAGACCGTGCACCAATAATAATCAATAATTTACACTAGTACATTAGTGAGTTAACCTGCACATAGTGGTCCATTGTCTGGTTCCTACATCTATTGCTGTCCTTCTATCAAAAGCTTCTATGTTTACTTCAGGTAGATAGAAATCAGTCCATGTTCATGTGATGGACACGTAGATGCATGAGCCGTTATATCACTGAAAGTCATCAGACCTGTGCAATACTAGTGGCTCGTGCACCTGTGTGAACATGGACAGATATCCATCCACTAGAAGTAAACAATGAAGCTTTCTATAGGAGGATAGCAAGCAGAGATCTATAAAACCATGAGGAATTGATACAGAGAGTATAATGAAAAATTGTATAACTTTTCATTACACAAACAATATCAACTATTTGCTGAAAGTGGATAACCCTTAAATACTAAAATATCAATTTTGTTATAAACTGCAATACAACTGTATCACAGTAAAATTTCTAAGAAATCTTGAAATCTATAAACCCCCTAGGACTTTGAAAGGGTTAAACAGAGAAGCCAACTTTACTTGCTGCATGAGTCATTTCTAAAAGGAAAACTTTTTACTTTAATAGTTACTGTACCCAGGAAATGAACATTTTAATAACTGCAATTATGCTCTACATATATACATATATATTATAATGCATATATCTACAGAAGTTAAATGGCTCTACACCAAGTAAAAAATCATGAAAAGGAAGTCTCAGTGTTCCTGAAGCCAAAAATATTCTCTCTTCAATTGGGACTGAAACTCATGCAGAAAATCTCTCCAGTCCTCCTACCGCATTTTCCTTCCAGAACTGCCAGCACTGCATTTGTATTTTTAGATATATACGATTTTGCCCTTCAAAACAGAATTAGAATCCGTAATATTTTTCTGCCTGTACTTGCTCTGCCTATCTATATCACAGTGGGGAATAGTAAGGCAAGACATCCTTCACAGTAACAGAGCTATTTGCAGTTTGCCTCTATTGTACATTGTATTTACAGCAGCACATTGTCAGGCAGACTCATTTAAATAAGCAATAAAATAGCTGGGAGCAAGTTAACTTACTGTTATTTAACATTGAGTGATGGTCGGCATATCAGATGTGTGCATGCATTTCTTCTCAGAAGCATTTGTCCTCTTAATGTGCTTCATGATTTACCATTAGAAAGCTATAAAACACAGATGTTGCTTATTATGTTATCAGTGTTCTTGTGAAATTGATTTACTTCTGTCTGCAATAAAAGCAGAGAACACAAGAACAACACTAAAAGCTTCTGTTCAGTTTGTCATAAAGGTCATTGTCATATGTGCAAGGTCACATATGATGAATGGAGCCGGTAGCAGTAATTGTACACAACCGCTTATCCTCAAAAGAGGATCCACCTTGACCGACATTCATGATCCCTACTGCACTAAATATACTTTATCTCTGAGGTAAAAATTTGAGAGCGAATGTTTGACTGACTGTTTGGCATAGTAAGCCCAATTAGTTCAGCCCTAAGACAGTTTCGTCCTTACTGCAGACTATTTTAGGCTCAATCTTAGAGCTTTGGTTGTGTCAGCAGCACCAAGACTGTGACTTGGTAGACTGTGCTAGTAGCGTCGAATTGTACCATGTCACCCATAGAGAGCAGAAGAAGAGTGAAGAAATCAGGAGATAACTTTTGAAGCTGAGTATATTTGGCTGTGATAGACTGTGGTGTGTCCTCATACTGCTGTGCATAGGGATCTGGGGATCTGTGTGAGAAGGTGGTGCAAGCTGTAAGAAGAAGAAGATGGTGATGTTGTCCATGTGAAAACAGGAGGACCTGGGTGTCCTGTCTCTATGAAGTGTAAGTGGACCTGGGGTACAGCTTGCAGAAAAAGGAATAGGACCAAGGGGTGGAATTACTGAATAAGACCCAGGGGTCAATCTAGGGGACAAGGGTTGGTGACTGTCTAGGATGCCACTCAAATAGGGGGGACATAGTTCTGTTTTTATGATGAATCACAAATACTGGTACTGGCTGTTAGAGGTGGAGAAGCACTTGGGATCCATGTTTTTAGAAGAGAAGAGGGACCTGTGGTGGCTGGCTATCTGGGTGACATAGAGGTGCAGGTTGTGTTAGAATGCGGAAAACAGTTGACAAGAATTCCCTTCTTTAAAGTCCTCTCCTTCTCTGGACACTGCTCTGTTCATGTTCCTGACGCTAGTGTATACTACCAGCATCAAATTCCAAACCACAAAGCAGGAGCAGGAGAGGACCTAGGAGTGGTAGTACTAGTCAGAAGTACTCACCGCTACATGGGCTCCTGCACCAATGAGTGCTTTTATCACTGATGGAAGCTTTACTACCTGGTAGGTGGGTGCGGGCCGCAACCTGAGGCATGGTGGGCCACATGCAGACCACAGGTTGTGTAACCCTGATATAAACAATCCCTGTATTCAGCCGGTTGTCAATATAGACTATCTCCACAGATAACTTCAATTACTATTCAAGATTTACTTTTGTGAAAAGCTCAATGCTTGTTATAAATTTTGGAACTGAATGAAAGTGGTTTATGTGTCTTGGCTTTATTGTGACTTGCTGATATGACATAGATTTAATATCTACCAATGTGATTTTCGAAGAAAAGCTGGTTCCTGTCTGTGGTCTAATGTTGATTTCTGCAAGGTCAGAAAGCGTCATGCTTCAGAGGAGCCAGACCCAGATATCGACCACATCTGCAGCTTTTCACTTTCAAATGCCTTTGATCTGTTCAAATCTATTGAGAATGCTCCTCACATTTGCATTCAAAGAAGTTCCTTTTTAAGATGGGAATTTTATCTTGAACCTCCTCCCAAGATTCTCATGGTTAAAGCATAACATCTATACTTAGTAATAGAAAGGAAAATGGTATTAATGATACTAAATGTATAAATCTTTAAAATATGGAACATCTTTATACCAGATTGCTATGCAACACATGGACAGATATTATTGCAGCCATTTTTCTGAAGCTGAGTCAACAATACAAGAGCTGATTACTGAAGTGCATTGTTGTTTATATTTGGACGTTTACCAAATGTACCTTTAACCGAGGCCCTGTTCCTTTATCTGCACTGCAATGCAGAAAATGGAGCTGCTTGCATGCAGTTCTGTCTGGCTGACAAGATTGACCACTACTGATACAGCTTCTCGGTAGTTCCTTTAAAATACAGAAACTTGCTAACTCATCAATTTTCTTTTATGTCTCCAGAGACTGGATCTATAGACCAAGAGATCCAATCCTACAACACTCCAGGTTTCAGTGGCTGCCTATCCAGAGTACAGTTCAATCTTATAGCCCCGCTCAAGCTTGCCTTAAGATCGCGAAATAACTCACAGGTGCAGGTAGTGGGAGAGCTTGTGGAATCCAACTGCGGTGCATCACCCCTGACCATCCCTCAAATGGCTACAGACAACAATCCCTGGCATCAGAACTCAGGTAAGACAATCCTTTACTGCAATTCACAGCATAAAACCGTACTTAAAGAAATATCTTTTTTTTTTTAAATCGGATGCACAACGCAAAAGTAAATTGCTACTAGTAGAGCTTTAGCATTGGGATCAGGGAGTTTTAGGCTAATTCATACCTTACACTCATCATTTTATATGTAAAATACAGGGATATTAGAAAGTACTCTAATAAAGGTCTTCACAAATTTCAAATGTTGCATAATTATTAAGAATAGACATGTTAATCATCAAGATAAATTCTTTATTTGCAATTTTATACTTGGATTTTTAGATGTTATTTTGGTAAAACCTCCCAATCATAAAATTGCTTGACCTAAACGAATGTTGTATTTCCTAAGGCCAAATAATAACTGAATATAGGAGTTGTTAAAAAAAAAAAAAGGTAGTAGGGGTTTTCACCATCCCCCTCCCCCTTCATCTGTGTGCAGATGCCAACAATAGGGAGAGATGCTCTGCATAACATTATGGGCAAGGATCTTTTGTAATTACAGATGGTCTCTATTTGTAAAACTCCCTAGGCTACTGTTTCAGGGTTGGACTGATTTACCCGACTAACAAACAATGCCCTGTAGGATATGGACAGAAAAACAAACCTGGACTTGTCTCTCATTTAGCAGGTCCAGGTTTAGATGGCGATTGATTTTGTAGCCAGTCACTTGCTGCTTTGTTCTATATTTATGGTTGGATTTGCATATATCTCAAATCTAGACAATATTAACGTACTGCCACAGTCCAGGTGGGACATCATGATGAACAGCAAGATTAACCAACGTGTTCGCTCCCACCTTATACCACTAGGAAGCCATGTGTGAGCTGTGTTGTAAATGTGCCATTCTATTTTGTCTTTACATAAATACCTATGATAACAACAGGTTTACAATTTAAAGTGAATGTACACATGTTCTTCAGTGATAGGTGGTGGTCCTATGAATCATTTGATCTAAAAGACCTAGGAAACCCCAGAATGATATTGCAATATTGGGAATATGCAGCTCATCCCAGCCTCAAGTTAGGGAGTTGCAGATGCAGCTGTTCTGTGCTGTTTTATCAGTATTTCAGAGAGTTATACAAAATAAATAACAGAGTGAGCTGCACAATTTCTGTATCTTTGGCAGCTACAACAATGTAAGTCACTGTGCTAAACTGTTTTAATAGCAAATAATTGCCTCTTTAAGGCCAGAGGCACATGTGGCATTTTGAAATTGGTTTTGGGCCATTTTTAAGCAGTCCATTAAAACCTGCATGCGTTTTTGACCTGTTTTACCAATTATCTTAAATCAAATAAGCATGCGCTTTTTAACGAACTGCTTAAAAACGGCCCAAAACGCCACATGTGCCGCCGGCCTAAGAATTAAGGAAACACAACAAGCATAGAACAGTCATGTAAAGTTGCTGCTGAAGTTCCATACCAGCTCAGAGGGCTTTACAACTCTGCATTTACAAGTCTGCTCCCAATTCTTTGAATATTTTGATCTCACCTTTTAGGCCTATGATTTGTATAATACAGAAACAGATGTGTCCACCCTTTACTTAGCAGGAATTGTACATTGCCACATATTAACAAAACCCATAAAAGGATTTCATTAACCACTAGACCACTGGGTGGCCACACATAAACATTTAGAGGATGCCACTCCTGGACAAAACTAATCATTGTATGAGTCTCATGAGAAGAGAAGTATGAAAGAGACACATCTGTGATGAAAGGCTATAAATGTTTCATATGGCCTGAGAAGGGCAGTACATAGCTTTAATTATGAGTATTATGCAGTCCATATCATTGGTGAAACAACTCGCAAACTGAGAAGCGATTCCAGGTCTTAGGCACAAATGGTCGTTCAGAATAATTTCTACACTTGCATCTACTTCTATGTCATAATTGATTTATTTTTTAAAGGTTTGATGTATCAGGGAGATGAAATTCTAAAAATATCAGATATTCAGCTTCACATTTCACACCTCAAGGAACATAACTAACCATTTTAAATAGTTTATTGGCAGGAATGAGTTTAATATGTTCTTTCTGGCATTCTGCCAACACAGCCATTCTTCTTAGTTAATTAGACACAACACATTAGCTTGATGGAATTATATTTACATATTCTACGGTTGGCTAAGTTTAACAAACTGTTTTGGGATCTCTAGATATTTTTTAAAGGTAGATAGATCCAGGAATTCCAGATGTCAAAATAACATAAGTATTAGGTAACACTGACGCTAACAGCTGACGCTGCTGTGTCAACCGTATACAGTAGGCAGCAGGACTTCCTCTAGTGGTGGCTGCCGGTTGCCAGAATTGTATTATTTTAAAGAGATTATCCCACAAAATTATAAACGAGCCATCAATAAAGAGAGGGGGAGACCCTCTTAGTGCAGGGCAGCCTATCATGAGGACTGGAAAAGGTAATCACCATGTATGTAGCCAGCCAGCCCCCAGTAGTATATAGTCAACCAGCTCCCAATAGTATACAGCTAGCCAGCCCCTAGAAGCATACAGCCAGCCTGCCCCCATGTAGTATACAGCCAGCCTGCCCCCATGTAGTATACAGCCTGCCCCCTGTAGTATATAAAGCCAGCCTGCCCCCATGTAGTATACAGCCTGCCAGCCCCCAGTAGTATACAGCGAACCAGCCCCCAGTAGTATACAGCCTGCCAGCCCCCAGTAGTATACAGCCTGCCAGTCCCCAGCAGTATACAGCCTGCCAGCCCCAGCAGTATACAGCCTGCCAGCCCCCAGCAGTATACAACCTGCCAACCCCCAGCAGTATACAACCTGCCAACCCCTTGTAGTATACAGCCAGCCCCTCGTAGTATACAGCCAGCCGCTAGTAGTATACAGCCAGCCAGCCCCCAGTAGTATACAGCCAGCCAGCCCCCAGTAGTATACAGCCAGCCTGCCCCCAGTAGTATACAGCCAGTCTGCCCCCAGTAGTATACAGCGTTCCAGACCCCATGTAGTATACAGCATGCCAGCCCCCATGTAGTATACAGCATGCCAGCCCCCAGCAGTATACAGCATGCCAGCCCCCATGTAGTATACAGCCTGCCCCCCCCCCAGCGTTGGCGAAGAAGAGAGCTGCGGGGAAGAAAGAAGACGGGACGCGCCGACATCAGGGACATCGGGGATCATGTTTCTTACATCTTTACATCAGTACAGGTCACTACTTTTCTAATGATGCTGTTTTTTTAAATAAGAGAAAGGATAGATTATCATTATAATCTGAGGAAAAAGGGGGAAGTTTGATCCTCAGGCGCCTCACCAATCTGATCTACAGTCGCCCATCCAGCTGTTCTCCTGGCTTTGTTCTCTGTATTGATTTGGCATGGAAGGAAACTGGATTCATCTGATCAATGGAGTCTGGCCTCACAATCTAATTTAGATGACCCTTAATAAATCTTCCAGTCATTTGGACTGGTATCAAGCATTCACCCTGGGGGACATCTTACAAGTGCTTGAATACAGTAATAGGGGCAGCACGGTGGCTTAGTGGTTAGCATTACAGCCTTTCAGCACTAGTGACTTGGGTTCATGTCCCAGGGTCAACATCTGCGCAGAGTTGGTATGTTCTCTCCGTGTTTGCGTGGGTTCCCTCCAGGTCCTCCGGTTTCCTCCCACACTCCAAAACATAGTGGTACGTTGATTAGATTGGAGACAGGGACCGATTTGGCAAGCTCTGTGTAGCGCTGCATAATCTGTGTGGGCTATATAAATAAAGGAATTGTTTATTATAAAGTCATATGTAACACACCCCCACTGCTCCTCTGGCTCTCCCCGCTCCCTCTGCCTGATGTAATATTGCTGCAGCACAAAGCTACTGGTCCCTGCTGCCACAAAATTTCTGGCATAAAGAGGGAGGGGAGTGGCCAGAGAAGCAGGGGGGGGTTAAGCAGCCTCTTCCCTGCAAGCCCTTGCAGTCTATTCATGAGGCGGGTGGTCCTAGGTGTTCCCCTCTCCTTACATTCCCCCCCCCCGGATCAACATTCCCACACCATATACCGGCGGCGATTGCCAGGCTTCAAGCCGCAGTCACCGCCTCCTCGGACCACCCCCTCATGAATATGTCGGACCACTGTAAGCTTGATCCAGCTTTCAGATCGCTATGAACAGCAGTGTTTCCTAGCTTTATCAGTATCTTCCAATAAAGCTAGCGATTTAGCACTGCTATTACTGGGGTAGTGTTAGGGTTACTTACTAAAGTAAGCAGCTCCAAGAGGAATTATTCCAGGTGACAGATCCTCTTTAAAGCTCTACTTCACCTACACGGTGACACAACATGCATGGAACACTCTCCAACAGTCTCAAGGTTCTTATGGACTTGTGGCTGCTATAAAACTTAACTCTGAATGACGTTAGCAGCTCAGATAACACCCATACTAAACAAAACACAACCAAATATTTAAAAAAAATGTAAATAAAATCAAATTTAAAAGAAAATAATGCTTATCATTACATGGTATAATCCCCTATACGCCTTTACAACACTAACAGAGTATATGGGTGTTGAAAATCAGCAATGTACAAAAAGAAATGAAAATAGAAAGGCCTGTAATTGTATAAAAGTAGTACTATATATACTTACTAGCTGTAGATCCCAGCGCTGCCCAGGATAGGAAATAACTGCTCTTAGCTATAACAAAGTAGAATGGGTTAACAAAAAATATTTTACATGTATCTATCTCTCCTCTTTCTTACTATCTCTCTCTGACTCTCTCTGTGTCTAGCTAACTGTCACTGACCATCTATGACTGTGTGTTTCAGTCTCTGACGGTCTCTTTCGGTGACTGTCTCTGGCTGTCACTTTGTCTAGGGAGATTTATCAGAAGTGTCCGGGAGCAGAACTGTTCTATTTGCCCATGGCAACCAATCAGAGCTAAAGTTTCATTTTTGCACAGCTGTTTATAAAATTACAGCTGATCTCTGATTACTTTCCATGGGCAACTTGAACAGTTTTACCTCAGACACTTCTGATAAATCTCCTCTATCTCTATATCCCTATCCATATTACCTCACACATAAGCATCTTCTAATCATTGCCTATAGCAACCAATCAAAGCTCAGAGCTCATATTAATGACCTGTGGCAGAATAGCAACGAATCACGGCTGAGCTTCTAACTGCCACAGCAGCTGCAAACAATGGCTTCTGTATATGGTGGGTAATAAGTGGATTTTGGAAAGTGCGGGGTGAAAAGTTCGGCTCAATACCAAGTTTATGACATACATTATAATGAAGAATTAAAATGCTACTGGCCCTTTAATCAGTCCATTGATTTTGAGACACAGGACAGAAGATGGCCAATGGTCACAGGTTCTGCACCTACCTGGGCAGGTCATTTTATCATCATTATGTTTAGCTATAGCCAGTTGCTTGCAGTGTTCCAGTGTGACCAGTGCTATAGCGTCATCTCAGTGAGGCAATGTGCAATGATGTCATCCAGTGGCTCTCATCTTGGAGATAACTCAGCCAACTTCAGAAAACCCATAAAACCTCTATTTTGTGATGTATGAAATTAAGTTTTGTTGTGTTCATTTATTTATAGCATTATGGGTTTTTGTATCAGGTGTTCATATTACTGGAAAAATGTGCCAGTAAACGCTACCCTACTATCCCATAATATACAAGCCCTAATACCAGGGCATAACTAGCAGAAAAAAAATATACATATTTGTACACTCCAATATGTTTATACACTTACACACATTTATACACTTTATATGGTGCCCGGCCGCGGTACGGTGAGCACAACTTGTGTCACTGTACCGCCCACAGGAAACAGATAGAGCATGCTTTATCTTTTCCCATATTTACAGCTGGTACCCCATGCCTCGCTGTGGAGAGGGGAGGAGTAAGCAGCGCTGTTCGCTCTTTATATACCTATATACAACACATACATACAGTTCTACACTTACAAAACATCATAACACATTTATACACTCTTACATAAATACACACATTTCTGCACTCATGCTCAAACATATATGCAGTTATACATTTATACATACAGTATATACACATCAAATACATACACATATAGTATGTATACAGGATATTATTACACATGCAGTATATACACTCCATGCATATGCATGTATTCAGTATTAGCATACCATGTACACACATAGAGAATAAAGCAGATAGATACAGTATATACACACCATATAAACACACATTCCACATATACACATATATTTACAGTATCTTATACAAACCTGCAGCATATATACACACATACAGCATATACACATCACATATTACACACATAAAAACATAAAATAGTACATATCACATATACATTTATATTCCCCTTATATGCATTAAACTAATTGAAGTGGAAAATTCTCCCACTAAGTCACTAAGAAACTGCCAGTAAGCAGAATAACCCAGCTGTAGCTTGCAGGCTCCATGAAGTTTGCTGTTTTCCAGAACATCTGACTGTGTATGTTGTTATTTCCACAGTGAAAATGTTTTAGGCATTTAGTTACTTAGATACAGAAGTTACATTGTCTCTTGAGAATTTTATCAACCCTTCACAACAACTATAAAATTAGTATGCTGTGTGGAGTGGACTGGATTGTCAGTGGATGTTATGTCTACATATTACAGTTTGTTCTGATGGCCAAAAAGGCTTACCATACCTTAGTCATACATACCCAATAGTAGTGTTATGCAACATTGATGGCTGATGGTGAACATCTGGGTGCAGGATATTCCCATCACCGTCTTCCCTCAATAGTCACATTACCTGTGATCAGGGTTGTTTGCTAGTGTTGTAGAGTTGTAAATGTTATTTGAAGTTTATATTTTTATAAAATTCATTGTTTTTTGTTTGATATTTGCTGGATAGTGCAGTAAAAGCTGGGAAATACAGATGTGTCCTTCCTTACATTTCCTCTTGGCTATACCCATATATATATGGGTGTCTAAGACTATTAACTTTTTAAGACATGAGGCAATCAACCACATAGAATACATTAAAAAATCTATTAATACTCACCCCTGATCCTCAACACCTTGATCCTAGTGCTGTCCGTCGCTAGTCTTGATCACCTAGAAAAGAAAGTTATAATTAGCAGTACGGAGTGTGGGGACATGATGTCCGGCACTTCGGGCTGCTAATTATGCATGCCCCTGCTGGGAGAGGGAGGTGATGTCACACGAGAGGCATAAATTCACATCTCTCGCATGACATCACCTCCCTCTGCCGTGCTCCCAATATACGAGAGGGAGGTGGTGGGGTATGCATAATTAGACTGGAGCGCCAGACATCTTATCCCCCATGCTCCATAGTGCTAATCATAACTTTCTGTTAAGACAAATGATGGACATGGCTGTGATCAAAATGAAGAGGAGCGAGGGTGAATATTAAAAGGTTTTTTGTGTTTTTTATGTGGTTGATTTCCTTTAACTGGAATCTTGGGATCACAACGTGATAACTATTTTTAAACAATGTTGTTTATTTCATTAATCAATCAACTGTGCTTGTTCTTTTTCCCTCCCATCCCTTCTCCAGGGAAAGCACTTTTGAAAGTGATCGTTTTTAATTTGGTAATTCAGTGCACTTTCTGTGTACAGAGGGGAAGTTTTTATCTAGACACAATAGCCCACATTTATTAAAGGGGTTTTGCCACGAAAGAAAATGCTCACATCTCAATCCCCTAGTGATGTTAACACAATAAGATTATTTTAACCCCTTAATTTACAATTTTACTCAGATTTATTGCAGTTTTAGCTCATATCACTCTCTATGCTGCTCAGTGTAAAATCCCAGGGTGTGAGCAGGGACTCTCTAAGCAAACACATTACTGTATTATCCATCTAGTTTTGTGAGGTGACAATGTGGTTAGATTATTAGGGTACAGGTGTATATACACTTTCATCTGACTTCTGACATTGTTCTAACACACTGACACAAAGAGATGAGACAGATCAGAGATGCATGAGATGATTACACAGAGGCTGACAGACCATTACACTGATACAATCTGGGCTCACAGATATGTGCCTCCCTCCCCTTTCCCCGGATCACGTATCTCTTTGTAGTTTGCAGCCTCTCTCCGTGCTCACTATGTGCTGGCAGGAAGTGATCAGTGAGTGTCTGTGAGCTCTGTGCAGGGGGCGGGGCTACAGACACACAGCAGAGACAGACAGAAATTCAGATCTCATCCAAGATGGCTGCCCAACCCTATGAGAAGTTACAGGGTCGTGTCTAGAGGAAACTGAAATTGTGTACAGTACGACTGATAGAGACAGGTTGGACCTATATCTGTGAAATGCTGCATTTTTGTTAGTAACAGTGAATTAGAGAATGTGCTATTTTGTTATCCTGAGAAACTTGTCTTCGAGGGAATATCCCTTTAAAGTCCCTGCACCAGTTTATTGTCTGACTGTGAACATTATTTTCAGTGCAAACTGCCTATGTGTGTAAGAGTGTATAAATATGTGTGTGTTTATGTATATAGGAAAGTGAGTATTTATGAGTGTAAAATGTATATTTTTAGGCTCCTATAAGAAGTCTGCTTGGGGGCCCTGTCTCTCCTAGTTACACTCCTGAGGCACATATACACTGACCATTCATAGGTGTTTTATTTTTTATTTTATTCACTATAGAAACTGCTAATTTCCCGAATAATGAAGGACAAGCCATTACAGATGGCGTCAACAGGAATTCTGCAATTATTGGCGGTAAGATTACTTGATTATATTATTATTTTTTGATGAGTAGAAGGAAGAACAAACATGATCTAGAATTTCGGATGATTTAATACTCTATTGCATTGGCAAAATTACGTTTCCCAAGCTCATGGTATATTCTGTAAGTTTCTTTTAATCCCCAAATATATTGCAAATCATGATGGTTAACACTTTTATGTTCAATACAATGGGGCACATTTACTTACCCATCCTGTCACGATCCCCGCTGTGCGATTCACTAAGAATGTGCATCCAATTTCCTGCATGTGTCGATTCCCCGCTGAGGTCCACCGGAGTTCACCTTCTTCTTCCTGGTGCATGTAAGTGCTGATTTTGCGACACAAATTGCTTTTTCTTAAATTCCGCGGTTTGTCCGAATCAGTTAGGTTGTCCAACGTCCACGGCCCCCGATTTGTGTCGCATGCAAACCGCCGCCAATGCACCACAATCTAAACACACGTGCCGAAACCCGGGCAATTCGCACAAAATGGAAAAAAAAAACATGAAACTCGAAGAAAAATATTTTATGATTCTGTGTTGAAACCCACAAAAACTTACTGGCTTGTAACTCTGAAGTGTTCCTGTGATAGCCGTCTTGGTAAGTAATATCACATTCGTATACACTTGTTTGTAACAATATTGTATAGTAGATTAACAATTAACAATATTATTGTACATTGTTTAGTGGCAAAGTGTTCTTTAAGGTTGCCAATCATGCTTTCATCCTATCTACATGACCACCAGGTTTGTAACTGTAGGGTGGGAAAAGGTTGCAGCCAAACTCGGGTCAAGGAGTATTAAGAGTCCTAGAAACTAACAACACAACTACTATATAAATATTAAACAAACAAAAAGGTTTTTCTCAGCTCACCTCCATCTCAAACGGCACAAGCCTTGGGGGCAGTCAATAATTCTGAAAAATTGTGTTTTGAGTCCAGCACATTGCAAAAAAAAATATCTAAAAACACAATTTATTTTATCTTGTTAAAAAGATGTATTTTTGGTACATACATTTTTAAGATGATATAAATAGTCTGCTGGACTCAAAACACAAATTTTCAGGACTATAAAAATATGTTATAGTTTGAGCATCTGGTTCAGATATCAGCCCACCAGCCTCCAAAGACCACGTGAATGCATGTAGGCATGTGTAGTAGTCATAGAACATGTCTCTCCATAGTAAGAATATACTGAGCAGAGGAAGGCAGATGAAAGAAGGAGAATATTGACAAATAAAAAGAAAACTTTCACGTTCAGAAAGTAAAGCATGTTAGGCAAGGAAAAGATACAGGCACATAAAATGTCCGAAGTTCCTACTATGACTGTGACTTTGGGGGTTCTGTGGTAAGAAGAGATTGCAGGATGAAAATGTAATTCCCGTTTTAGGCATAAAAGTGTTTCACATATGATTTGTTTTATAATATTAGCTCTTTCTTATTCTTCAGGTATCATAGCCGTCGTGATCTTCACCATCCTTTGCACCTTAGTGTTTCTGATTCGCTATATGTTCCGCCATAAGGGCACCTACCACACAAACGAAGCCAAGGGAGCCGAATCTGCTGACAACGCTGATGCAGCCATCATAAACAATGACCCCAACTTTACGGAGACCATTGATGAAAGCAAAAAGGAATGGCTTATCTAAGTGTGTTCAATATCAAGGCAGTGGGTTCTGTTGTGTTGCTGGGGACGGCGTCTCACCAGTTCTTGGCATCGGATTTCTCTGTGCAAGATTAGCACAACCAGGAGGCCATGAGGGGCCACTCTATACACTGACAAGTATACAAATCACAAACTTTGATAAAAAAGCATTTGAAAGTAATTTTTAGTTACATCTACAGTCGGGTTTTGCTCCCTCTGTATCTCCCCGTCTGAAAAAAAACAACAAAATTTCAGCTTTTAGAGTTTCAGCATTGGTTTGGGTTTGTCAGTAATATCTGTATTTTTTTGTGTGTGTTTAGAGGCAATCGAATAACTAAGCAATGTTGAAGGGCCAGTTTTCTAAAAATTTTATAAGCCCAGAGATTATTAAAGAGGTCAACATATCTATATATATATACGCAACTGATTATATGTAAACCAATGCAAGTGTTTATATATAATCCGGCACACACAACATATTATTGATCTAGAACTCATCTTCTTCCTTTCTCCTTTTATTATAAAATACTTTTCATTGCATGCATAGGCACTGCAGTAACTCACAATGGTCCAGGGTGGAGCATCACCATGCCAATAAAGAATGTATTTGTCATTTTTTTTTAGAGATTGTTGCTATATTATCAAGCACAGGGATAGCTAACCTGTGACACTGGCACGCTGACCAATCCAGGACTTAGAGGTCAGTGACCGCTATAAAGCCACAAGTTGCCTAACCCTGAAATAAGGGGATATCCTGGAGTAACAAAAAATCTGAATGGTATACATTGCAAACAAAAAAAAAAATATACTAAAATATATTGCACCTTTTTCTGATACTATTGTCTGTGTGTCTTTTTTTCGTCTTTTCTAATACTGCATTCTCATTTTACTGAATTATTTCTGTATCTCAGATTGATGTTGGCAAATAATAATCACTGTTTCATGGAAAGTTGTAACTTTCTAATATTATTTGTAGTGTAGAAGAATAACAGTTCAGTGGTTTGGTTGAGAATTGCAGCTAAGTAGTAATAGGATACCTTAAATCAGTGATGGCAAACCTTTTAGAGACCGGGTGCCCAAACTACAACGAAAACACACTTATTTATTGCATAGTGCCAGCACGGCAATTTAAGTAGTTATTTATTGCTACCTGTCCTACCATAACTTTTAATCATATCGGCTTCTAGAGGACAACAAAACAGTTGAAAGAAGAAGGGCAAATTTGGACTAATGTTGTTGCATCTCACTATGGTCCCCCTCTAGAGGAAGAAGCCTGGAGGAGCTCTAAAGATAATCCTCCCCCTGAGATCAGCATTTCTTGAGTCGCCTGGGACTGCAGGATGATTCTTTGAGTTCTATGTCGAGTGCTATATTGATGGCTTGGGTGCCCAAAAAGAGGGCTCCGAGTGCCACCTCTGGCACCCGTGCCATAGGTTCGCCACTACTGCCTTAAATGGAGCCTGTCATCAGTTGTTGACCTGAAAACCTAATGATAGGTTCCTGTAGCTTTTAATCCCCACACAAACATGTTTTCCCCCAAAAAACTTTCTAGTAATTAAGTTTAAGAAATTACTTTCCGCATTGTCACAGATGTAGTTGTGTCATGGGTGCAGTTCACAGATCCCTCTGAGTCATAGGGGCATATTTACACCGCTACACGTCCGCCTACCCCACTGCATCAATAGGTAGAAGCTTCTTGATGTATCGTGCTGCAAAAATGCAGTGGCTAGGCAATCATACACCGGCGCACTATAAATATGCCCCATAGAGTCAATCCTCACATCTTCTCACCTCACATCTTAATCAGCATTTAGTCACCAACTGAAGATTTGCAAATTTTGCTCAGAGGTTTCTTCTTTGCTCCAGACATGCGCACAGAGTAGTGGATGCTACACTTCAGCTTCACTGTCTCTATGTGCGTGTCCGGAAGAAACCGATAATATGCTTGTATGCATGAGATATGAAAACCACAATCAACTATGTGAGAAGAAGAGTGAGAAGAGAGTTAGGCCCCTTCCACACTAGCGAGTGTGATGCGATGAACTCGCATCACACTCGCAACGCAAGCTGCCGGGAACGCACGGCCCGAACGCTGCACCGCGGGAGTGAACTCAGCATGTCAGTTCACTCCCGCGGTGCAGCGTTCGGGCCGTGCGTTCCCGGCAGCTTGCGTTGCGAGTGTGATGCGAGTTCATCGCATCACACTCGCTAGTGTGGAAGGGGCCTTACAACGGGGGACTCCATGGCTCAACGTCTCTGTCAACAGCCCCAATGACTCAGCGGCATGGGTGGTTATGAGCCTGGTAGATTTTTTAAACTTTATTTTCACCTCAAAGGCACCCGAAGAGGTTTTTGGGGAAAAATGTTTGTTGTGGGTAGTTGTAAACTTCCAAAACCAGCTGTTAAGTTGTTTGGTCAAAACAGTATGACAGATTCCCTTTAACCCCTTCCCGACATGTGACGTAATAGTACGTCACATGTCGGGTCCCAGTACATGGATAGGGCTCGCGGGCCTCCATAGCCGGTAAGTCTTTGCTGCATATTGCCGGCACCTATCGCGGGTGTTTTACTGCTGATCGCCGCCGGCAAAGGTGCCACCATCTTTCCGTGGATCGTCGCTCCCCGTGACATCATCACGAAGACCCGAAGCTACTTCGGGTTAACCCATTCATTACAATGTGCTATCTGCACATTGTAATGTATGAGTAGCAAAATCCCCATATACTGCCATACTGTAGGGAGTCTGAAAAATAGTAAAAATAAAAATAAAAAAAAAGTTAAAATAAAAAAATTATAATTAAAAAACCCTAAAAATTCAAATCACCCCCCTTTCCCTAGAACTGATATAAATATAAATAAACAGTAAAAATCATAAACACATTAAGTATCGCCACGTCCAAAAATGCCCGATCTGTCAAAATATGATAACGGTTTTTCACTGCGTTTAACCCCGTAACGGAAAATCGCGCCCAAAGTCGAAAAAAGGCACTTTTTTGCCATTTAAAAAAAATTAAAAATTCTATAAAAAGTGATCAAAAGGTCGTACAGTCCTAAAAATGATAATATTGTAAACGTCATCAAAATCCGCAAAAAACGGCACCACCCACAGCTCCATACACCAAAGTATGAAAAAGTTATTAGCGCCAGAAGATGGAAAAAAAACCCAAAAAATTTTGTACAGGAGGTTTTAATTTTTTTAAATGTATGAAAACATTATAAAACCTATACAAATTTGGTAACCCTGTATTCATACCAACCCAAAGAATAAAGTAGACATGTCATTTGGGGCGCACAGTGAAATCCGTAAAATCCAAGCCCACAAGAATACGGCACAAATGCGTTTTTTTACCAATTTCACTGCATTTGGAATTTTTTTCCCGCTTCCCAGTACACGCCTTGGAATATTTATTACCACCATTTTGAAGTGTAATTTGTTACGCAGAAAATAAGCCATCACACAGCTCTGTACATGGAAAAATAAAAAAGTTACAGATTTTTGAATGTGGGGAGTGAAAAATGAAAACGCAAAAACGAAAAAGGGCTGCGGCGGGAAGGGGTTTTCTAGGCTAACAGGAAACCGGTGGCCAAGGAAGTTTAAAATATCCCTTATTACAGCTCCTTCTCTTCTGATCCTGGCTTGGACATATGTGAGATCTAAGGCCCATCTCTGAGATCAACTGAAACATGTGCAAGACCAGTTACATCAATACTAATATATGATCAATTTGTCATGCTTTGTGCAGCGCTGCATAATCTGTGTGTGCTATATAAATAAAGGATTATTATTATTATTGTTATCATCATACTTCTATGCTGAAAGAGTTGACCTGGTGGATAACAGAGGGCTTCCCTCTGCCATTGAGCCTGTTAGAGCCACACCTTTTACCCTGCTGTTTCAGCAACCAGCCTATACAGACTACATCAAAGGTGATCTTATTGTACCAGTATAGGAAATATTTTATGATAATAATCTTTAATTTTATAGCGCCATCATATTCCATTGTGCTTTACAAATCATAGAGGACATATACAAATATAATATTATATGACAGAGTACAGACAGTTATATGGGGAAATAGGAATGAGAGGCCTAGAGCTTACAGTCAATGAGCTACACTTCCCGATCTCCAGGCTGATGAATGTAACCTACATAGGGGAAATGTGGAATAATTATTAACACAGGCCAGTCTTACCCACAGTGCATTGTCTACAATATTGTTCACTATGGTGTGACACAGACAGGAAGCAGATAATATTAGTTTTTCTACAACCCCTATTTGACCAAGGATCATTGGTACCTGCATAGATCTGAGATTTTACTTAGTTTTTTAATGATATGTGAAATTTTAAGGAAATCTACCACTTTTAATTTACTAACTTACACTAAATATATGTACCTTCTCAGGGGCATATTTTCAGGGATCCCATCACATATCTTCACGGAGGAGAAGTGCAAAATCATGACACCCGGCGCTCTCGGCTCATGATTATTCACACCTCCTGCGTGACGTCTCCAGGCTCTAGCAGGGAGGAGGAGGTGAGTATTGCCGCTTGAGGTGTGCCTAATTATGAGCCTTGTGCACTCTGTGTATGTCACACACAGAGCCCGGAGCTCTCGCCTCGTAATTATACATGCGTCCTGCATCTCTTTTACAGGTACTCAGCATGTCAAGACTAATCACCAGTATCTTGGTTTGGTCAGTGAAGCAGGACCCTGCATGGTCTATGATTCATGGACCAATCATCTCGGCCAGATTGGAGCCACCTTAAGGATAATTTTGAATAAGATATTAGAACCAGGTCAATGCACTGAAACGTGTTGAGACCACAGTCTCAAAGATTACCCTTAGTAACACACTACAAGGTCATGGATTAAAATCCTAAATCCTGAAAGGTCCCCCTACTCACGCCAGCACATGTTCAGGCCCATTTGTTAATACCGTCTAGATTAGAGAAGATAGATGGGGACACTTTTTGTGGGATTTTGGCCTACAACCTAATTCCCTCACTAAGAGCTGTGAAGTTGGGTGATCTGGGTGGGTCTTCCAGCATGACATTGATCCAAAACACACAGCCAGGGCAAATAAGGAGAGGCTCTTAAAGAAGCATTTCAAGATCCTGGAGTGCTCTAGGAACCAAAAGACCTTCTGCAGTGTGTGCAAACTTGGTTAAGAACTACAGGAATAATCTGACCTCTGTAATTGTATCAAATACATATTTAATGCAATAAAATGTAAATTAAATATTTAAAAATCAATATAATTTTCTGCATTTTATTAGCATATTTATTCGAGTATAAGCCGACCAGAGTATAACCCGAGGTACCTAATTTTACCACCAAAAACTGGGAAAACCTATTGACTCGAGTATAAGCCGAGGGTGGGAAATGCATTGGTCACAGCCTTCCAGTATATAGCCAGTAAGCCCCCTGCAGTATATAGCCAGTCCCCGGTAGTATATAGCCAGCCAGCTCCTTTAATTATATAGCTAGCCCCCTTTAGTATCTAGCCAGCCCCCTTTAGTATATAGCCTGTCAGTCCCTTTTAGTACATAGCCAGCTCTCTTTAGTATATAGCCAGCCCCCATTTAGTGTATAGCCTGCCAGTCTCTTTTACTATATAGCCATCCACCCGCCTTTAGTATATAGCCTGCCAGTTCCCTATACTATATAGCCAGCCCACTTTAGTATATAGCCTGCCCATCCATTTTAGTATCTAGCCTGACCTAAAGGCCTGGGGGCAGCTGGATTCCCCTGGAACTTGGGTGGCTTGAACACGGCATAGCTCTGGCTTGGTCTCAGTAACTTTGTCCTGGTGGAACAGGCCACATCCACGCTGGGCAGGGATCCGGCAGGTGGATTGCAAGAATATGGAGAAATAGCACAAAGCAGCGCAATGGTGGAAATGTATGTGTGTATGAGGGATCCCTGTTTAGATGCTAGAGTGGAGGCCCTTGAACTTAGCGCCATCAAGGGATCATACGTAGACAAGATATCCAAATTACCCAGGAAAATCTTGGAAAGGATGTGAAACCCAATAGAATATGTGGTGCCCCTTTTGTGGGAACAGGGGTTTAAATGGATTTCTAAAATCTGTGTGAGGAAAATTGAACCTTGCCTAGCTCTATCTCTGTTGAATATTCACTCTGAAAATATCTGGGTAGTACATAGAATTTGTGCAATTATCTGTGCACATATAGCTTAACATTGGAGGGTTGAAACTCTGATCTGGACATAGTAGGGGTATTAGAAAAATGTTATTCATATGAAAAAATATGTGGGAATATGGAATTCTTAAGTAGGAAATGGGCCCAGTAGCACAAAGCCAGATACCATGGACCATCATATAGCTAAAAATCGATTACAGGGGAGTTGGGTGCTTCTTATTTTAAAAAGGATACACATTGCAATGTGTTTCAAAACACCAGCCAGAGGGTGCGTTCACACCAGTTTTTCAGATGCAGTTTTTGATGTCCAAACCAGGAGTGAAGTGAAGAGTAGCACCTCTCATGATTCTCACCTGCATCAAAATGCACCCTAAAAGTTTCGAGAGAACTCCACCTGAGCAGTTTAATAGCTGATGCTGTAACACCTGGAATCGGAAAAGCTCAGATCCTCAGTGTTGTCACCCAACTGCACCCAGCAGCTGTGATCACAGGGGGCCTATGACATCACAGACACTCCAATGAAGGATCCCAGGACTACCTGTTTTAACTTTCTATTAAACCTTACTTCCTGTCATCATGTCTGGCAGTAGCCTGTCAGTAGATGACAGTATCCTTGTCGGTCATGGTAATAAAAAAAAATGCTAAAAAAAATAAGTATAAGAAAAATTTAGACCAGCACACAAAAAACACCAGCACTAAAAAGTTAAAAGCTATAAGCCCAGTGATACAGAGTGGAGGATTTCTGGTAACTAAGAAGTGTTATCTGCTACTGTTACATTGTGACACAGACTAATGCACTGATATATAGAGAGGGATCTTCTCAGAGATTATTATTGTAATTATTGAGACTATTATTATTATTATAAATTTTATTATTTTTATTATTATTATGGAGATGATTATTAATAATAGTAAAAATAATAATAATAATCATCTCCATAATAATAATAATAGTCTCAATAATTACAATAATCTCTGAGAAGATCCCTCCCTATATACCAAGGCATTAAATCTGTGTCACAGTGTAACAGTAGCAGTCATAGTTCTTAGTTACCAAAATTCTACACCCAGATAATCACTGAGATTATAGCTCAGTTGGTTGGGGCACTGTGACATTATTATACATGGACACTGCAGGTTCTGGCTTCTAAACCCAATGAGGATAATATATATTTTTTTTTATTGAGATCATTTTTATTATTATAATATGGCTAAAATTTGGGGCGTGGCCAGGGAGTGATTGGGGGTGTGGCTTAGGGGGATCGCCACGCTACGCATGCCGCCATTTTGTCCCTCTTTCCCTTTCACAAATGTTGGGAGGTATGTATATATACTGTATGTGTGACACTGTATACTGTATGGGCATGAGTGTATATATACTCTATGTGTGACACTGTATACTGTATGGGCATGAGTGTATATATACTCTATGTGTGACACTGTATACTGTATGGGCACGAGTGTATATATACTCTATGTGTGACACTGTATGCTGTTATATCCCAAAACAGAAAATAGCACAAAGATGTCCAATTTGCCACTTTTTTGCAACACGTAAAGCTTAGAATAAATAATGGCATACAGCCCCCTAAAGGGTGCTATCACGTGTAGTGCTATGACTCCATTTAGAAGCTGAATCAAAATGCATGGGGTGTGCCAGGGTCCGATCTCACCTGGTGTCTTGCATTTAGACAATACAAGGCAACTGGTGCTGTGTTGCATTTCCATAGAAACGAATATGCGATCGGGTCATGGAAAACCCCCATGCACTTAGATTCAGTTTCTAAACTGAGTTAAAGTGCTACATTTGACAGCACCTAAATGGTAGCTATGAAAATGTCAGCTTATCCCCCCAAAAAGAACGCCTTAAAGGGGTTATCCGGGTTTAAAAAATATCTTATGGCCGGGCTGGGGAGGGCTAGTTAAACATAATAAAAATGGACTTACCTCCTGATGTCCCGCGCCGCGGTCCCTTCGATCCGTGCCCCTGTTTGTTTACAGTTGCACGGAAGCCGCGCACAGGGAGCTTCCGGTCCGCGATGTGGACGGCTCCTCCCATCCGTCCCTATCTCTCAGCGTCGGAGGAGGTAAGTACATGTTTATTGTGTTTAGATAGCCCTCCCCAGCCCGGCCATAAAAAAATTTTTAAACCCGGATAACCCCTTTAAACAGCTGCGTACACCGATGTACGTAAAAGGCTTTTGGCCACTTGTCTATCGGCCAATGAATAGAGAAAGTTAAAATTTTGTACAAAAGGTTTTATTTTTTTAAACCTAATAAAACCTATATACATTGTACCAACCCAAAGACTGCAATGTACTTTCCAGTGCTCTGCATGGAATATGAAATACTGTCCCTAGGAAGGACAATTTGTTACGCAGAAAAACAAGCTCTCAAAAAAAAAAAATTTTTAATTTTTTAAGATTTTCAAAGACTCGGCGTAAAAAAAAAAATGGCAAAAATGTAAATGTCCTGGTTAAATTTTTGCAAGTTCAACAATGTGTGCTCATGATTGTACCAAAGGGTTAAGTTTTACTTTTCATTCACTAAAAAGTTATGGACTTTGCCCACAAGGTGGCGACATCTGACCGTGTATCTACCAACCAGCAACACAGAATGTATATTGCTTGCAGAAGACAATCATTAGTATCTAATTGTTGTCTCATAGAACTGTTACTGGGGGACTTGATGTCTTTTCCTTTTTTGTTAGGGGGCAGATTAGCAATGTAGTCATACAACGGGCAGTTTACACTGGAAGCATGGGAGAGGAGAGCCCTTACTACTGCACAGCTGATTGGTGGAGACTCCAGGCCTCTCCCTCTGCTCAGACTGCTGGGAGAGCCGGTGGAGGAAGCGCCCATTGCCCTCACCATAACCATAGAGCTGCTACAGATAGTAAGTACCACTCTACAACTCACATCTCTGGCAGCTGGATCTCTATGGTGGGTTATAGAAAAGACTTGTACAGGGGGCGGGAAGCAGGAGACACACAAACAGCCTCTCCGGGAGGAGGTGGGGGGCACAGAAAGCAGACCCTGAACCAGCAGCTACATAACATCCACTGAGGGAAGAGGGGAAACCCAAGTAGTAACAGAACTGTCATCTGTGCATAAGAGCGCAATGTTTAATCATAAAAATCCTGTACGTGTATGTCCTAAAAAGCAATAGAAAGCAGCGACAATGAAATCTAACGCCTGATCAGGGTAGAATTCAGTTGGGGGGCATATATCATGGCATGTACGCCCATGTGCACACATATAAAGCATATACACACACATACAGTGCCATATACACACATACAGTAATACAGTATATACACACCATACAGATACAGTGTGTACACATCACAGATATCTAAAAGATTTTTATTTAATGGACCTCTTTTAGCTTGGTTAATTCCATTAACTATAACCAAAAAGCAGTGCCACAAGGCCAATTTAACCCTTTTATTCGCTAATAAAATTTAACTTATTTCAAATTACTGTTCAAAAAGAACATATCACAGAGAACACTCATGTATATCACTCAATAGAAAAGTTTTTATAATTTTCAGGAGGTTGGAATTAGCTGCTGAGAATATATATTGTGCTAATTGTTGGCGATTTTGTTTGTCATGGGTATATTGTATCTGTTATCCCTTCCTTCTAATAGCTTCTTAGATGGAGGGTAAGGATGGGGTGCCAGGATAAGATGGAGAAATGGGATGGGGTCTTCTGGGAGTCTAGTATAGTTTCAATAGGATATTCACTGATGCGATCTCAATCTGTAAGGATATCTTAGTCTTTGGATCCTACTAGTCAGACACCATTACATATCAGTCCTATGGATAGGCTCTAGTGTGTTTATATCCATTGTGTAATGGCCTTGTTAGCCCCTATGCTCCCATAACCCTCATTCCTCATACATCTGGTTTCTTGCAAAGTAATAGTACTCTAGCTAGCTTGTTATTTCATTCTTTTGCTACTAACTGGCTCCCCCCCCCCTTTATTCACACATCCAGCACACTTCATTCACCAACATTTAATTTAGCTACCTTGCTCCTAATAGTTCAGCTGCTACCACTGTAGCTACACCCCTGCAGCTCCTTTTCAACTCAACAATGCTGTGTGAATTCTTACTTACTGTGCAACATCCCCCACCGGGGCCTAGCCTTTTCTTGGAGCCTGGAGGCAGCCGGGGCCCAGAATACCGGAGTGGCTGGCGATTACGGCCTAGGGCACACTGATGTCACGGTGCTTGGTATGGGGACCGGAGGGCTATACTACAGCCTGGCAGGTCGTGTGTGCAAGAAATATGGAGGGAGAGGCTGATGTACTGCTTCTCCCTTGGGCCACCCCTGACTGTGGCCTGTAAGATAGGTCCCTGGGTAATGGATGGGGAAGCCCGTGGTGGTAGACAGCCGAATCCAGGGATCAAATGGAGGCAACGTTGCGCAAATTAACTCACAGTTCTTTATTGAACAACAGGTAGCAAGCAACGGGCCTAAACGGTTAACAGCAGATTCTGGTACTGGAGTGGTCGTGGAGAGGGTCCTCAGGAATAGTGCACCAGCCTGATAGTAGATGCAAGCTGGGATGGAGCTGTGTCCAAACTGTGGAAGCTGCAGCTCTGTGTTTGAGTCTCCTGATTCTGATCCTGGGAATAGGTTGAGTGTCAGCACTGAAGGTGCACTGAACACTCCAAGATGGAGTCTCTCACTCTGACCATGTGCTCCTCCCTGCCCAGGGGTTTTATCATCCTGGTCTCCAATCACACTCCAGTTTACAATGCAGCAACATTGCATTACCCCTTGGGTGAGTTGTACAGTCTCACCAGATGGTTCCTGACAGGTAGACGGCCTTATTCACAACTACCCCCTTGCCTATAAGTTGACAGGGGTGGTGCACTGTCCTTTCTGCCAGAATGTTTTTTCCTAAACATTGTAACGACTGATTACTGGTTGTGGTGGGTATTTATGTGCAGGTCCATTGAAATAAACAGCACTGAGTGGCTGTAGCAGAAATAACCCATGGACCGGTGTGGTGCTGCTTAATAGAGTTCTATTCATGAACAGTTAAGTATGAATAAGGCTTTAGAATTTGAGATTGTTCTTTTACTTTATCACAAGACTTTTGACTGAACACTCTCTGCACCATAGTGATGTATGATGCAGAGAGTCACTTATTCCCTGCGGAGCAACAGTGCCATACTGTAATCTTGATATCAGTTCAGCGCTGTTGTTTACATAGAAGACTGGACTCCTTGTGTCATATAGTATTCAGATCAGACCCTGTCCTTAGCATGAAATATGGCACAGTCTGTGATTCATGGATCTACCTTGGTCTTGTGTCCCTGGCCTAAATAAATTTAAACTGTAACATTTACAGAAGTTGCCAATCAAGAACTGCAGTCAGGTGCCTTGCCCATGAACCATTTGCCATTCAACCCCATTCCCTAAAACAGAAACAAATAAACAAACACAATCATAAACATGTTAGCTATTGTCGCATCCCAAAATGCCCAGTCTATCAATATATAAAACCGATTATTTCCAGGGTTGAACCTGTGACTGGAAATAGTGTCCCAATGTCCAAATTGCTTCTTTTTCACCGTTGCACAACTTGTGATCATAGGGTTCAACAGTCCCTTATGATCGTCATAAGGGACGTCATCTCATCTTGTGGAAAATTGCACCTCGTGTAATCTTTAATCTGTACATTGAAGTCTGAAAAAGTTATTGGTGTCATAATACTGAGAACTTTTTTTGATTGGCAAACCCCTTTAAGTGGTTAAACTATTCAGGGCAGTTTAACCACTTAAAGGGGGTTGCCAATCAAAGAAAGTTCTCAAATTTTAATCCCCTAGTGATGTTTACAGAATAAAGATCATTTTATTGCTGTTTTCCTCCTATCATTTCAGTGGTGGTCACTGTAAAATTCAGCAGTGTTGGTGGGCACTAGCTGAGAGGACACCTCATGATTTCTCTGTGCTATGAGATGCTGTGTGCTGACAATGTGCTCTGATTGTCATGGTACAGGGTACAATGTATATTCTGAACAACATACATGGTACCCTAATATACTAATATCTGACACTTAGAAAAAGAGAAGTGATAAAAATCAGAGTCATGAGATGGGTATAAGACACAATGACACACTCAGCTCTGCTACCTTATTATATCATTAATACACACAGTCAGCGCTGCTATGCCTCCCTCCCTTCACATCCAGACCTTATCTTGTCTGTAGAACTGCTGCTGTCTACTCTGCACACTGGTAGGCAGGGAGTGCCTCTGTAGTGCTTTCTGTCTCCTCCCTCCCCTGCAGTACAAGAGAAGTTAATATGAGAGGAATCTGCCCGACCATAGTCAGGAGTTTATGTTCGTATCCAGGGACAATCAAAGTATAAAAACCAGGACTGATAGAGACACTTTAGAATTATATCTGTGAAATGTTGTATTTATGTTAATAACAATGAATTAGAGAATGTGTTATTTTGTTATCTTGAGTATTTTTAATAATCTTGTCTTCACTGCAATACCCCTTAAGGAGAGAGATTCCTTAACCCCTTCCCGCTCCGCGGCGGCTATATCCAACTCGGCCGAACCAAACCGGCATTGGGACACACGGGGTGTCGGCTGTAACTAACAGTCGACACCCCAGTGTAACACCCGCAGTTGGAGTGGGCTTCAATCATGGGTGTTTAACCAGTTAAATGCTGCGGTCAGTGCGACCGCTGCATTTAAACTGCCTTTGGGGGGTCTTTGCCCCACGATTTTCAGGAGGCACTGATCGTTCCTATGGCAACCCTGGGGTCCAATCAGCACCCCAGAGCTGCCTGCCGGCAGTGCCCGAGAGATGGCGGCTCTGATGTCATCTTAAATGCACAGTGTCAGCCTATGCATCAGTATTGCAGAGTATTATCATGAACAAGCACTTAGATGACTGCTTGTTTATTTCCCATGGTGGAAGAAAAAAAAAGTTACAAATGTTATTCAATAAAAAAATACATTAATAAATTAATAAAAATGCTCATAATCCCCATAACATACAAAGAGACATATAACGCACAAAAAAGCCTAATTCATAACACAAACCCCACATATATAGTATCACTGCGTCCATAAAAACCATAGAATAAAAGTAAATCATTATTGAACCCGCACGATGAACGCCGTAAAAAAAAAAAAACTGTTAAAAACCTGCCAAAAATTATGATTTTTACCTATTTAATTCCAAAAGAATGTAATGAAAAGTGATCAAAAAAAGATATGTACTCCAAAATGATATTGTTGCAAAGAACAACATGTCCCACAAAAAACAAGCCATCAACCAGTTCCCCAAAAAAGTCAAATCTGAAAATACAGAAAAGCGATTCGATTTGTAAGCCACGTGACATCAAAAAAATGTATCCAGACATTTCAAAAATCATGTAAAGTAGACATATGGGAAATGTTTTTCAGCAACTTATTTAGGTGGGAAATATATCTTCCTGAAAACGCAATGATTAAGGATTTCGAAAATTGCTAATTTTTAAAATTCATCATTTTTTCTTCCTTTTTGTAAATAAAAGCAAAACTTATCAGCCAAAATTTACCACTAAAATGAAGTACAACATGTGAGGAAAAAACAATCTCTTTGATAAGTAAGTGTTCAAAAGTTATAACTATATAACCATAGCGACGCAAGTCGCAAATAAATGTTGTTGTTTGTATAATAAAGTTATACACTTTTCTGTATCACACGTCAAAGAAGGGCGGCACAGTGAGATAGCGGATTAAGATCCAAGGGTGGGTGCAGGCTCGGAGGGTCTGATTCACGGACCCTAGAGGTTTCAGAAGAAGAGGCAGGCGAGCAGCACTCCGTGGAAAAAGGTGTCTTTATTTCACAAGTGGATACAGCGACGTTTCGGCTGACTCTATGCAGCCATTCTCAAGCATAGTGAATAGTGTTACAAGGCGGGCTTAAATCTCCCGCAGGATGTGACATCATATACAACAGCCAATCAGTGTACATAGTGATCGGTAACATCGTTACAAAGATTATATTATACAAATTGCAGCACGAAGGGATACTCGGTACAGTGTAACAACATGTAAGTACATGTGAGTGCTTATGAATATAATACACTGAGGAACAACCACCGTAGCTCAACCAATTGTTGAAAACAAAAGCACACATGTCAGTGGGTTGCGTAGCAACCATAGAAGCTAAACCACATCATGAGAGATACCGAGGTGCAGGGCCCGGAGATCGTTCCCAAACCACTGTGTGATAACCATACCTGTCGCGCGTCATGAGGGCACGCTGTGTGGAGCCACCGATTGTCGCTAGTAGTCCAAATGTCGGAGATTGCGCTCCAGGACTGTGCGATCCCGGTTTGGCCATAAACACATCATGTGACCCTCTTTGTCTCGCGAGAGCGATGCGCATGCGGCTGTGGCCATCTTTAGTGAGGGAAAGTCATCCAAAAGTGCCCATACACAGGTACATACAGTTAGGAGTATATCCCCATGGTAACCGGGTGCAGCACATTGGCGGACCAACTATATAAGTCACAGGGTTCCCATTGCAGCAGGTCCAGGGGGGGCGATCTGTGGCCAAGAGTTACCCAAGACACGGGTATATGGCTCTATGGGCCCCACGAGATCCGGACACTTCTGCAAGGCCGTCAGCGCTGTTGTTTTCCGGCACCATGTATGTAAGCATAATTATAGTGGTTAGCAAAACTGTAAAATATTGACATGGAGAAAATGCAAGATGAAAAAGTGACGGTGTCATCCAGCGTGGATAGGTTGATGTAATCACGGTGGTTGTTGGCACTCAGTAGTGTGCAGAACGTGATCTAGGTTGAAAAGAGAGAAAAAAGTTAGTGATATGTACGTAATCACAAAGGATATAAAATACTAATATCTACTTCCTAACATGAATGTATGAGTAGCCACAAGTCATGGTTGTCGGGCCAAGGGGGAGTGTTCAGGTTAAACTCTACGTTGAGACCTATTGGTTGTAGTGAATTCAGTTTATATATCCATTCGGTTTCCCGTTTTTTGAGAACTTTTTGTCTGTCACCCCCTCTCCTCAGCGGTGGAACATGGTCTATAATTCAGAATCTGAGCTGATTTAATCTGTGACCAAATTCTAGGAAGTGTCTGGGTACTAGTAAGTCAATTTTAGACGTTTTAATAGATGACCGATGATTGTGCAGCCTACGTCTACATTCAGTGGTTGTTTCCCCAACATAAATTTTGGGGCACGGGCATATCAACACATAAATGACGTAATCAGATCGGCAAGTCAAGTGATGGTTAATCCGATATGTGACATTGGTGGCAGGATTGCTAAAGGTATCCCCCTTCAGCATGTATTGGCAATTCTCGCAGCTCATGCACAGGTAACAACCCGGTTTTAATGTCGTGGCAAGATTAGGTCTCATATCCATGGGACCGATATCACTCGACACCAGATGGTCCTTCAGATTTCTGGGACGTTTGTAGGAGAACACGGGAGGTGATCTGAATTCCTCAATATTGTCATGGTAGCGTGTGAGGATAGCCCAGTGTTTGCGGATAAATCTTGATACATGTTGGCTATGTGCACCGTACGTGGACACAAATGGAATTCTATTATTAATGTCCCCACTCTTGGTCGTGGGTGTAAGTAAGGAATCCTTATGTAGACATTTTGCTTTATCCCTATGTCTGTATCAATACCTCATTGTATTTTAAATCTCATGTGGCTGTCATTCTATAGGACGCTTCTATGTTTACTTCCATTGGATAGAAATCTGTCCCTGGTCATGTGATATCACACAGGTGGAAGTAAACAATTAAGTTTTTTTTTATACAATGTCAACAAGCAGAGTTCTAGAAAGCTTTGAGGAATTGATACAGAAAATATTTTGGAATATTGGATAACTTTTAATTTATACAAACTATAATATTTAGTTGCCGAAATGGAAATACCCCTTTAATAGCCCTGAATAGAGAAAAAGGCTTCCCTCAACTATCCCCGTCATGTGATCGTGGAGTGTCAGGGGTTGCCATGAAAGCTAGAGGTCTAAACAAGATCTCCATGTCTGCCAACTACAGAACCTATTAGGTCATCACATTGCAAGCAGCAGATGCACAATGATGATGTGGGGAGGTAACTGCTCTGTGCTTCAGCAATGGCTTTGGGGCTCCTACGGTGGGTTCACTAGTACAGCGGTCCAAGCCTGTGTGGTCAGAGCGACAGAAACCTGCAAAAATCACTTTCTGATTCCAAACAGAGTGTGGGAAGAAGCGGAATATGCAATAAATCTCTTTCCAGGGAGTTTTGAGACTCTGCACTCCACCCAGCATGACGTGGTACCCTTACATGTCGATAGCAGTGGTTGGCTGGCCAGATCAGGTGACCCTGGGATAGACTAGCCGCTGCCTGCGCTGCTCGGATCATTCTGTGTCTGGATGCCGCTAGGGAGAGAGCTGCTGCTGGTCAGGGAAAGCGTTAGGGTGTTCTATTAGCTTACTGTTAGGCAGGAGTGATTCTACAAGAACCCAACAGCCCTTCTTAGGGCTACAATAACGTTATACTTTTTTTTTTTTTTATTTGCAGCTAGTACCATATTGTGAGGAATTTGCAGGGGGACTTGCTACCGTTGTGTTTAGCTCTTAGTGACACACATATCCACCTCAAACACCAAAGTGGGAAAATTTATTAGGGGTTTGATTTCAATTAGGCACAGTCTGCCATTTACTTTTTATTTTACGTTTATTTTTTTAATAACTCAGTGTCATCTCATCTGGCATAGCAGTGTGCTTTCATACTTGGCTAGAAAATAGCCATAGGAGAATCCAAACGGCTTACTTACGCCTACAGTAGCGTTATATATATTTGATTTCTGGTTGATCTGCTGGTGGCTGTCCTTGCTGCAGTGCATCTACTAGCAAATTGTGAGCAATTTGTAGTGAGACTTGCGACCACTGTGTTTTGCGCTTAGTGACGCACATATCCATCGCAAAGACCGAAGTGGGAAAATTTATTAGGGGTTGGATTTCAATTAGGCACAGTCTGCCATTTCCTTTTTTATTTTACGTTTATTTTTTTAATAACTCAGCGTCATCTCATCTGGCATAGCAGTGTGCTTTCATACTTGGCTAGAAAATAGCCATAGGAGAATCCAAACGGCTTACTTACGCCTACAGTAGCGTTATATATATTTGATTTCTGGTTGATCTGCTGGTGGCTGTCCTTGCTGCAGTGCATCTACTAGCAAATTGTGAGCAATTTGTAGTGAGACTTGCGACCGCTGTGTTTTGCGCTTAGTGACACACATATCCATCGCAAAGACCGAAGTGGGAAAATTTATTAGGGGTTGGATTTCAATTAGGCACAGTCTGCCATTTCCTTTTTTATTTCACGTTTATTTTTTTAATAACTCAGCGTCATCTCATCTGGCATAGCAGTGTGCTTTCATACTTGGCTAGAAAATAGCCATAGGTGAATCCAAACGGCTTACTTACGCCTACAGTAGCGTTATATATATTTGATTTCTGGTTGATCTGCTGGTGGCTGTACTTGCTGCAGTGCATCTACTAGCAAATTGTGAGCAATTTGTAGTGAGACTTGCGACCACTGTGTTTTGCGCTTAGTGACGCACATATCCATCGCAAAGACCGAAGTGGGAAAATTTATTAGGGCTTGGATTTCAATTAGGCACAGTCTGCCATTTCCTTTTTTATTTTACGTTTATTTTTTTAATAACTCAGCGTCATCTCATCTGGCATAGCAGTGTGCTTTCATACTTGGCTAGAAAATAGCCATAGCAATAAGATAGCATCGAGCAATTTGTCCACCAGTCAGTCTTCCACGCAGTCCACCCATGTCACCGAAATCGGCACTCCTCCAGCTCCTGCACCTCAGCCTCCTCCCCCCCAGTCTGCCCCCTCCCAGGAAAATTTGGCATTTGAACCGGCATACTCTGAGGAACTGTTTTCTGGACCCTTCCCACAGTCACAAACCACTTGTCCGGTTGCTGCTGAGCAATTTTCCGATGCCCAGGTTTTCCACCAGTCGCAGTCTGTGGGTGATGATGACCTTCTTGACGTAGTGGAAGAAGTGTGTAAAGAGGTGTCCGACGATGAGGAGACACGGTTGTCAGACAGTGGGGAAGTTGTTGTCAGGGCAGGAAGTCCGAGGGGGGAGCAGACTGAGGGATCGGAGGATGATGAGGTGACAGACCCAAGCTGGGTTGATAGGCCGGGTGAACACAGTGGTTCTGAGACGGAGGAGAGTCCTCGACCAGAACAGGTTGGAAGAGGCAGTGGTGGGGCCAGACGGAGAGGCAGGGCCAGAGCTGGTGCATCTGCGCCAAATGTGTCAACTAGTGAAGCTCCCGTGGCGAGGGCTCCTGCGGCGAGGGCTAGATTTTCAGAAGTCTGGAGGTTCTTTAAGGAAACACCGGATGACCGACGGACTGTGGTGTGCAACATTTGCCAAACCAGGATCAGCAGGGGTTCCACCACTAATAGCTTAACTATCACCAGTATGCGCAGGCATATGAATACTAAACACCCCACTCAGTGGCAACAAGCCCGTTCACCTCCGGCTGTGCACACTACTGCTCCTTCCCCTGTGTCAGCTGATAGTCAGCCCCCTGCCCAGGACCCTGCCACAAAAACCCCATCGTCGCCTCCACGATCCTCCACAGCATCCACCAGCGTTCAGCTCTCCATACCCCAGACGCTGGAGCGGAAACGCAAATATAGTGCAACCCACCCGCACGCCCAAGCCCTTAATGTCCACATCTCCAGATTGCTTAGCCTGGAGATGCTGCCCTATAGGCTAGTAGAGACCGAGGCCTTTCGCAACCTCATGGCGGCGGCCGCCCCTCGGTATTCGGTCCCCAGCCGCCACTACTTTTCCCGATGTGCCGTCCCAGCCCTGCACCAGCACGTGTCAGACAACATCATCCGTGCCCTGACCAACGCCGTTTCTGACAAGGTCCACCTGACCACGGACACGTGGACGAGTGCTGCCGGGCAGGGCCACTATATCGCTGACGGCACATTGGGTTAACTTGGTGGAGGCTGGGACCGAGTCTGACCCTGCGGCTGGTCATATACTGCCGACGCCGAGGATTGTGGGGCCTACCTCGGTCCAGGTGTTTCAGGCCTACTATGCCTCCTCCTCCTCCCACCCCTCCTCCACCTCCTCCTCCGAACTACCATCCGTGGGCATGGCGCCATCAGTCGGTAGCTCTAGGCACAGCAGCAGTGCCGTCGCTAAGCGACAGCAGGCGGTGCTCAAACTGCTGAGCCTAGGCGATAAAAGGCACACCGCCCAAGAACTATTACAGGGCATCACGGCGCAGACTGATCTGTGGCTGGCACCGCTGAACCTGAAGCCAGGCATGGTTGTGTGTGACAACGGCCGTAACCTGGTGGCGGCTCTGCAACTCCGCAGACTGACACATGCCTGGCCCATGTGTTAAATCTGATAGTTCAGCGTTTCCTCAAGACATACCCCAATCTGTCTGATTTGCTCACGAAGGTGCGCCGCATCTGTGCGCATTTCAGGAAGTCCAGCACAGATGCTGCCACTCTCAGGGCAGCGCAGCGCCACCTCCAACTGCCCGCTCACCGACTGTTGTGCGACGTGCCCACGAGGTGGAATTCAACACTGACCATGTTATCCAGAGTTTACCAGCAGCGCCGAGCGATTGTAGACTGCCAGATGTCAACTTCCACCAGAACTGGTAGTCAGGTCAGTCAGCTTCCTCAAGTCTACAATGAGGAGTGGACGTGGATGTCTGATATCTGTCAGGTGCTGAGTAACTTTGAGGAGTCAACACAGATGGTCAGTGGCGATGCCGCCATCATCAGCCTCACCATCCCGCTGCTTGGCCTGTTGAAAAACTCTCTGATCAGCATGAAGTCGGAAGCTTTGCGCTCGTCACAAGAGACGGGGGAAGAAGATTCCCTTGTTGATAGCCAAAGCACCCTTAGGTCTGTTTCTCAGCGCATATCGGAGGAGGTGGAGGTGGAGGAGGATGAGGAGGAAGAGGAGGAGAATGTTGGCGAGACACAAGAGGGGACCATTGTTGAGTCCTTCACTGTTCAGCGTGTATGGGCAGAAGAAGAGGAGTTGGAGGAGGAGGAAATGGACAGTCAGGCCAGTGAGGGGAGTGAATTCTTACGCGTTGGTACTCTGGCGCATATGGCAGATTTCATGCTAGGCTGCCTATCCCGTGACCCTTGCGTTCAAAGAATTTATTCCAGCACCGATTACTGGGTGTTCACTCTCCGGGACCCACGGTACAAGCAAAATCTTTCCACTCTCATCCCTGGAGAGGAAAGGAGTGTGAGAATGCATGAATACCAGCAGGCCCTGGTGCACAAGCTGAAACAGTATTTCCCTTCTGACAGCGCTAGCGGCAGAGTGCGTAGTTCTGCGGGACAAGTAGCGAGGGAGAGTAGGCGAGCAGGCAGCTTGTCCAGCACTGGCAAGGGTACGCTTTACAAGGCTTTTGCCAGCTTTATGTCACCCCAGCAAGACACTGTCACTTGTCCCCAGTCTCGGCAGAGTAGGGCTGATCTTTACTGAAAGATGGTGAGGGAGTACGTAGCTGACCATACCATCGTCCTAAATGATCACACAGCTCCCTACAACTACTGGGTTTCAAAGCTGGACATGTGGCACGAACTGGCGCTGTACGCCTTGGAGGTTCTTGCCTGCCCTGCCGCTAGCGTCTTGTCCGAGCGGGTTTTCAGTGCAGCTGGTGGCATCATCACCGATAAGCGTACACGCCTGTCGACTGACAGCGCTGACAGGCTGACGCTTATTAAGATGAATAAAGCCTGGATTTCTCATAATTTCCAATCTCCACCAGGTGAAGGAAGCTCAACCTGAATAATTTATCCACTCCTCCTCCTCCTCATTTTCCTCCTTCTCCTCCTCTTTGTACAGTAAAGCAGAGGAAACTGGCTATTTTTTGACAGGGCCCACTGGCTCTAGCTATAGTACTTTATGCATATAATTTTTCTGGAGGGCCACCGACCCGGTCCTCTGTTTAAAACAATTTTTGGGAGTGCCACATACAGGCACTCAATCTATTCAATTTTTCTGGAGGGCCACCTACCTGCTCCTCTGGTTTGAAAAATTTTTTGGACTGCCACATACAGGCACTCAATCTATTTCATTTTTCTGGAGGGCCACCTACCTGCTCCTCTGGTTTGAAAACTTTTTTGGACTGCCACATACAGGCACTATCCAAATTAAATTGTCTCCATAGCAGCCTCCACACGTTGTCTCCATTTCTACCTCCAAAAGTCGTCCATATAGCTGCCTCCATACATCGTCCCTTTATCAAACGAGGTGTGTCAGGCAGAAATTTGGGTTGTTTTCATGGATTCCACATCAAAGTTGTTAACTTTGTCGCCACCCAGCTGTGTTATCCACAAAATATACTGGCAAACTTTTATCATTTACCAATATTATTTCAGCGCTTCTAGCGCTTCTGTTTACATTCCCCTCACCCGCCATATTCTAAACTTATAAGAACGCTACTACACTTGATCTTATACAAAAGGTTCTTAGAAGTGCTGTTTGGGGAGTAGCCTAGAGACACGGGCTTGGATTGGCGAAAGCTCGCCTGGCAGCGGAGCGCCAGCTCCATGCCAAGATCCAACTAACATAGTTTTAACTGCAGCACCTTTAATCTACTACTAGTTCACTGCCTCCATACATGGTCCCCTTATCAAACGAGCTGTGTCAGGCAGAATTTTGGGTTGTTTTCATGGCTTCCATGTTAACTTTGTCGCCACCCTGCTGTGTAATCCACAAAATATACTGGCAAACTTTTATCATGTACCGATATTATTTGAGCGCTTCTTGCTCACCTCCTTTGGTTCCTCTCTGCCACCCATTGGTTTGAAGCCTGAGTCCATTTAGGGTATGTCGCCATGCCACTCTCTAGCCTGCCGCTGCTGCCGCTGCCTCTGCATGCCGTCCCCTATAGTGTCAGGGTCAATTATTGGATGTTTTAGATGCTATCTAGCTTCATTCTGTCACTCTGTCATGGCCATGCTGTTGCCCATAGTTTTGGCATAATGGTGCGATTAAGCAGCCTCAGAGGCATCCATGCATGCTGCCCCTGCTGTTTCCTGTCCATTTCCGTGGTGTTTCCATCCTTTTCTGAGGTTCCCAGGTGTTTGGCCAAGCTTCCCTGTGCAGAGCCTTGGTCCCCTTGAAAAATGCTCGAGTCTCCCATTGACTTCAATGGGGCTCGTTATTCGAGACGAGCACTCGAGCATCGGGAAAAGTTCGTCTCGAATAACGAGTACCCGAGCATTTTAGTGCTCGCTCATCTCTACGAGAGATAGATATAGATGGTATATCTATACATTTGTATACATGAAAGATGTATAGAATAGAGATAAAAGTGAGACTTGTGTGGCAGAAACAATGGGTTAATAGGGGTGTTAGCATACACACTTGTCCTGCTGAGTGCTCTCCATACAGACTAGGTGTTGCTGTATTTAAAGCAAACACCCAGAGCTAACACCCATGATCAGTGCTGATGATTGTTAACTACTGTTAATCCTTTATATGCCAGCAAAGCTGGCAGCAGCATGAAATAGTCAGCGGGGTGTGGGAGCTGCCATTTTGGATCGGTTAATGGCCCCCGGCATGTCACCAGAGGGCAGTGGTCTGTTGCCATGACAGCTTAGGGTCTCTGTTAGACTCCAGGACCTGTCATTAACATAAATCTACATTCAGATCATGTATAATACTGCCACATGACACAATACAGTGGTATTGCAGTGTGTGGCAGAAGTCATTAAAGATCTCATTAAATTACCCTAAGGGTCCTTGGGAAATTTTTATTTAATTTTATTTAAAATATTTATTTTTTGTGTCTTTTTTTTTAACTTTTTTATTTTTACTGTAATGCTGCATAAACAAGTGATCACAAATAACCATTGGTGACATTGGAATGTCAGCCCATGCTTCCATAGGCTGAGAGGCAGACTGCTCGGTTCAATTTAAAAGGCCCCTGGCTGTCCAGCAAAGCAGAGGGATTACTGCAATGGCATCACAGGGTGCCGATAGGAGAGGGAGGGAGCACCCTCCCTCACCTAGTTTGTAGAGCCTGTGGTCACAGCATTGATCACAGGTTCTAACGGGTTAAAGAGAAAAGATAACTTGGCACTTCTTATTGGTCAAAAATTGAGAATTTATTTGGTCCAGAATAAACAGTATACCAATCCAACAAAAGTATTATTTTGCAACGTTTCGGTCTTGTAAAATCAGACCTTTGTCAGGCACAGATTGCAAGGTATAAGTAGAAATGGAGATGAGATGCGGTGCTATGATCGCTGGAGCGCAGGTGGAAAGGAGGAAAAGCGGGTGCTCCCGCTGGAGAAATTACCGCTAACGGGTTAAAGAGTCCGGAGTGTTAGAGAAGGGTCCCTGCTTTTCCCTGCCTAGAACTTAGGCTAGGCCAACAGAGAACCCCTTCGGCATAGCCTAATGCCCCTTAGTGACTTATTTACCTAGCTCCATAGACCAAAGTGTGAACAAGTTATTAGTGTCTAACCTTTTTTAGAAAAGGTTTTAATTTTAAAATCTAATAAAACTTAATAAAATCTATACAAATTTGCCATTCCCGTGACTGTACCCAACCCAAAGAATAAAGGGCAGGCATCATTTGGAGTGCAAAGCCAAGGCTGTAAAAACAGAGACCACAAGGAAATGTCGGAAATGCATTTTTTTTCTGTCCATTTCAGTGCATTTTCCAGCTTCCGGGTACACAGCATGGAATACCACTATTATATACTGTCACTTCAAATTACAATTTGTACACATAAAACATACAGATAAAACAAGCCCCTATACAGTTTTGTGTACAGGCAAATGAAAAAGTTAAGGATTTCTTAAAAAAAAAAAAAAGGGGGCGGGTAGCAAAACAAAACAATGGAAAACAAAAAATTTTAAATAAAATGCCACTCTTTATTAAAAATACAACTAAAGAAGTTTCAGTACATACAGATTGGAATGTAATCATTTAAAAAATCATTGTTAAACTTCCCATAAAACTTGTGCTAAGAAACTGCAGAGTCATCCTGACGTGCATATTATATAATGTTTGCTTGAGCAGCTGATTACAATTTTTTGCTATTTAGTAACTAAATAGCATCAAAGTCACCTTCTGCTAGGGTCTATGTACACTGCAACTGCAGGCAATAACTATACGCTGTCAGATGCCAGATTGCTTTTATAGAAGTAGAGCATCTAACACGGTAAGATGTCTTTCTATTTCTCTTATTTCTACATTTTTTGTTTCTTTTTTTCTACTTTTGTTAAAGGGGTTCTCTACTAAACAAGGCCCTATCATGTGGGTAGCGCCTAACTTGCTGATCGGTGGGGGTCTCATTGATGAGACAAATACAGATCACTAGAACAAGGGGTCTGAAGGTGTCCCAGGTACCTCAGTCGGACCCCTCTTCACTCCCTGAGATTAATGGAGCAGACTGTCTCACATGACTGTTCTCCTCCATTCATCTCTATGCCGCGCTCGTGTGAACTGAGACCCCCACCAATCAGCAAGTTAGACTCTAACTTGTGGATAAGGCATAACTTGTTATTTGTGGGAAAACCCATTTAACTGAGAAAAGTGTTGTGAAATCTCTGTTAATCTGCATGAACTAAATGTATCTTCATATGTTATACCACACTAAATCTAAAACCAATTGCAGCAAAAGACTGATGATAGATTATATATCAATATTATAGTGTCGGATATTTATGTGTATATAAAAGTGTGCATTTACTAAAAACATGTAGTGTTCAGAGGGCGACAGATTTATGAATCGTGGCAGAGTGCACCACTTTTTTTTGGTGCACCTTAACCATAGAACTTGTGACACATTACTGTCAGACTTTGCATGTTAAATGTGGCGCGCGGTCAGACTGAGCACTGTAACGCCCTTTTTGGTGACAAAATTTGTGTTGCATGAAGAATAGTGCAGTCGTAACACAAAAGGGTTGTGTGCGACACATATGTGGCGCTGACCCTTCTTAAATCCATGTGCCAGCAGTTTGCACCTAAAAGAATGTGCGAAACTGGCGCAAGGATCTTAGTAAATGTGTAAATTAGTTGTGAAGGTTTTTTTTTTTTTTTTGAGATCTTTAAAAAAAATATTAGCAAATAGTTTACATGCAGTAAGAAATATCACTAATGTGATGCCTGTCTGTAGTTAGGATGGCTCGATAAACCAGTCTTACAAGTTGTTACATAACCTTTGATCCTGGTGTTAATCTCCTGCTTGGGAGAATCTTTGAACTCATAAAGAATTGTATTCCAGAAATTTGGTAGCAAATAACAGAAAGTGCAGCTAGTTTCACTATAATTTACTAGCAGCAGAAGCTTACATGCAACATTGTCAGAGATTCAACAGCAAGATATAAGTGAGCCACATCCAGCATGGGGATAGAGAATAAGCATCATTAGTAGGAAAACCCTTCCCCGTGCATCCACACCTATAGACTGTTACCCTCTGTTTCCCCACTATTCTATACACTAAACCTCATTGTGCCGCACTTCTATACATTATCACCAACTATTCACCCACTTCTGTAGGCTGACCATGTCTGTCCCCACTTTTATATACTATGACCCCTGCGTTGTTTCTTCTCTTATACATTTCTGATTCCAGATTCCTGCTCCTGTGAATACCCTCCAAAAATGGACACCCAAGCAAAGACCCTCCAGTGGTCTTCAAACTGTTTGACTCTGAAATATTGTACAGAACTTCAATTCGAGTTACTAATGTGAACAATGTCATTTTTTATGTGTTTGCATTTATTAGTCACCTTAACCCTTTAATGTCATCACAGCCCAGACCCGATACTAACACAAAGGATAAAAAAAAATATGCGATCCTGGATGTTTAACCCCTACACGCCGTGGTCAAGCATGACCATGGCGTGTAAATGTGTCACCGTGGATCGGACCCCCCCCTGGTGAGCTAACCAGGGAATCTGCTCCTTCCTGCAGCAGCCACGGCCTCAAGTGTGTGCCACAAGGCTGCTGGGTCCTGCGTACGCCATGTTCCGCCTCCTAGCAGGACCTGGCTGTACCTAACTGAGCATGCATTACTTACATTGTACACTGCAAAGCAGACACTCGTGCATAATGAAGATATAGTGCGCATGTGCCAGTGCTTCGGAGAGCTTGGTGATATCACCGGCTCGAGGGACGGAGGGTGGGCTGGGAGAAGTTTCAAGCACGCAAGGCACATGCATTGTTATACTGGAAACCGAGCGCCCTGTGTCAGGGGCCCAGGAGCACCGAATCATCAGATTACCTGATGGTACATGATTATTATTTATCTCCCCGTCCTGTGCCCATGTGTACCAATCTTTATTTCTTATAACTTGGAATGGCCACATTTCTGTGAAATATAAGTTTAGAACATATGCACTCCTTCCCCCTCCCCCTTCAGGCTAACCAGACTTGGAGGCATTAGCTGTATGGGCTACTTCTGTGTTGGTATATATTCTCCCTCTGATGAGACCTCTGTCGAAACGCGTCAGGGAGGTGTGTTACGTGTTTTAGTACAAGGGACAGTTTTTGGGACTGTCCTTGTAAGGGCGGGAGTCATGGGTTAGACTGTTTAGAACCCTACACCTTCCTGTCTGTAATGACGATAGGCTCCCACCCAGCCCTGCATCATCCTCGGGTATCGTATGCTGGTAAGGTAAGAAACAACATATATCAGTTGAAGGTATAATGTCAGCCAACCTGAGGCTTTTAAACTCTTCACGATTACATTATCTGCCACCTAGCATTTTTGTGCCCATATATACATACCTGTTTTGTTGTTAGCCGTATTTTGTTCACTCGTCTTGTCTATCTGTATGTATCTCTTTGACAATGTAAAGTAGCGGTGTCAAATAAGAAGACATAACGCATCTCGCTCCTTAGTGAGTAGTTGCTAATTTTTAGAAAATTTGTAATAAACTTGATTTTAGAAATTACCTAGGTGCTGCTAATCTATGAATTATTGATGGTAAATACATTTGTGTATATTTTTGAATTGTTTGCTGCTATCTCAATTTGATTTTAAAGTAAAAATAATAATAAAGAAACCAATGAATCCCTGTTTCAGATTTACAATGGCAAATGAAGCACAGCCTTGCCCTTGCGCACTAGGAGATGAGTTGGACTATAAAGGTCTCGGAAATGAAGTACAGATTGAACATATCAAAGCTTACGTCTCCAAGCCGAAAACCAGCACCGATAAAGCCATCATTGTGGTACAGGATATTTATGGATGGGAGCTTACAAACACAAGACATATAGCTGATCTTCTTGCATCACATGGATACATGTAAGTAATATTCTCATTTCATTTCATTCATTTTACTAAAATGGAGTAGATAGATGGTGGCTCAAGGGAAGATCATAGATGATAACTACATTCTGCACTTATCACCAATTCATCTAGCCTGTTATCTTTAAAGGGCTATTCCAGGGTTTAAATACTGGCCACCTAGCCAACAGCTTTATTGTAGAGGTTCTGGTTGTTGGACCACCACCAATCTGAAATGAAAGCTTAGGACTTGATTAAATCCCTTTAAAGGTTCATAGAATTGACAGAGAAACTTGATTTTCATATTTCTTTTATTATAAGGGTCAGGGCTTCTGCAATGTTTTTTTTAGGTCCATATGCTATCTGTGATTTTCCCAGATGGTATACTGACCCATTATTTGTAATGTCTGAAAGAAAAAAAAACGTGTACTATACCTTTTTTACATATTCAGATCACAGACTGTAAAAGTACAGCACTTGGAGGTCATCGGGCACAGATGTTGATAAGAACCAGGTTTTTTGCGGACATGAATTAATTGGATGCAGATACAATACTGAGACAAAAAGACAACTTAGACTCAATTTGGATGCATTTTTTGCAATAAAAAACTGTATAATTGAAAATTATGTAGGTTTTATTCTCTGTGCAGTGCAAAAAAATTTATATGGAAGGCACTGAAAATGTAACGCACAAACAGCTCCTGCAGTTTTAAAATCCACAGCACAGATCTATAATAGTGAGTTTAACTGAGGAGAAAAGAGCAGAAAGTGCACTTTTTGTAATTCTTTTGCAATTCTATATAGTAATAACAAAACTCTTTTTTTTTTTTTTTTTTTTTTTAACTTCATGTTCTTTGGGCCAACCCATTAGTATTAGACATTTCTATCATTGCCCTATAGCAGTGATTTTCAACCTGTGTGCCGTGGCACACTAGTGTGCCGCGACACATGGTTGAGTGTGCCGCGGGGAGCCCCTGTGTAGCGCTGCCGCCGCGCCCCCGTGTTTCTGCCCCCATACTTACCTCCAAGCCCCGCGTCGGCGATCCGCCCATCTTCTGCAGCTCCTGCGCAGCGCGGCCCATGTCACGTGACTGACACGACCTGACGTCAGGTCGCGTAAGTCACGAGACCAGAGGCGCGCAGTGCAGGAGCTACAGAAGATGGGTGGATCGCCATTAGGAGAGAAGTTACACGGAAGAAGACATCAAGGGTAAGTGTATAATGTTATTATTTGTATAAGGAAGGAAGCTAGGGTCTTTTTTTTTTTATTAGTAAAGGGGGGCCTCTAGGGCCTTTTAATTAGTAAAGGGAGGCCTCTAGGGCCTTTTAATTAGTAAAGGGGGGCCTCTAGGGCCTTTTAATTAGTAAAGGGGGGCCTCTAGGGCCTTTTAATTAGTAAAGGGGGGCCTCTAGGGCCGTTTAATTAGTAAAGGGAGTCCTCTAGGGCCTTTTAATTAGTAAAGGGGGGCCTCTAGGGCCTTTTAATTAGTAAAGGGGGGCCTCTAGGGCCTTTTAATTAGTAAAGGGAGGCCGCTAGGGGCTCTTAATTAGTAAAGGGAGGCCGCTAGGGGCTCTTAATTAGTAAAGGGAGGCCGCTAGGGTCTTTTAATTAGTAAAGGGGGGCCGCTAGGGTCTTTTAATTAGTAAAGGGAGGCCGCTAGGGCCTTTTAATTAGTAAAGGGAGGCCGCTAGGGCCTTTTATTTAGTAAAGGGAGGCCGCTAGGGCCTTTTAATTAGTAAAGGGAGGCCGCTAGGGCCTTTTAATTAGTAAAGGGAGGCCGCTAGGGCCTTTTAATTAGTAAAGGGAGGCCGCTAGGGTCTTTTAATTAGTAAAGGGAGGCTGCTAGAGGTTTTTATTAGTAAAGGGAGGGCGCTAGGGGTCTTTTAATCAGTAAAGGGTGGCCGCTAGGGTCTTTTAATTAGTAAAGAGAGGCCGCTAGGGCCTTTTTATTAGTAAAGGGAGGCCGCTAGGGCCTTTTAATTAGTAAAGGGAGGCCGCTAGGGGCTCTTAATTAGTAAAGGGAGGCCGCTAGGGGCTTTTAATTAGTAAAGGGAGGCCGCTAGGGGCTCTTGATTAGTAAAGGGAGGCCGCTAGGGTCTTTTAATTAGTAAAGGGAGGCCGCTAGGGTCTTTTAATTAGTAAAGGGAGGCTGCTAGAGGTTTTTATTAGTAAAGGGAGGGCGCTAGGGGCTCTTAATTAGTAAAGGGAGGGCGCTAGGGGCTCTTAATTAGTAAAGGGAGGCCGCTAGGGTCTTTTAATTAGTAAAGGGAGGCCGCTAGGGTCTTTTAATTAGTAAAGGGAGGCCGCTAGGGTCTTTTAATTAGTAAAGGGAGGCCGCTAGGGTCTTTTAATTAGTAAAGGGAGGCCGCTAGGGTCTTTTAATTAGTAAAGGGAGGCCGCTAGGGTCTTTTAATTAGTAAAGGGAGGCCGCTAGGGGCTCTTGATTAGTAAAGGGAGGCCGCTAGGGTCTTTTAATTAGTAAAGGGAGGCCGCTAGGGTCTTTTAATTAGTAAAGGTAGGCTGCTAGAGGTTTTTATTAGTAAAGGGAGGGCGCTAGGGGCTCTTAATTAGTAAAGGGAGGCCGTTAGGGTCTTTTAATTAGTAAAGGGAGGCCGCTAAAGGTTTTTATTAGTAAAGGGAGGGCGCTAGGGGCTCTTAATTAGTAAAGGGAGGCCGTTAGGGTCTTTTAATTAGTAAAGGGAGGCCGCTAGGGGTCTTTTAATTAGTAAAGGGAGGCCGCTAGAGGTTTTTATTAGTAAAGGGAGGCCGCTAGAGGTTTTTATTAGTAAACGGAGGGCGCTAGGGGGTTTTTTATTAGTAAAGGGAGGCCTTTTATGACTGTTTTAGTGTCATTTTGTGCTATTTTGGTTGGTGGTGTGCCCCAGGATTTTCTAAGTATAAAAAGTGTGCCGCGGCTCAAAAAAGGTTGAAAATCACTGCCCTATAGGACTTCCTAGGGAAAATTTCAAGCCTTTGAGCGACCCTATGTTCAGAGCCTCATTTTTATTACTCTGTATGGCTTCCTAGGGAAATAATCCAAGCCTCGCATTAAGCGATCCTGTGCTCCAACACATCACACGTACAGTGGGTTAACCAATTAGAAATGAGAAGTCTAACACTTGCCGAATTCTTTGGGAAATAATCCAAGCCTTGAAGTAAGCGATCCTGTGCTTCAAGCCTCGCTTTCATCACCCATATTACATGTCCAGTGGGATAACAAATTAGAAACAAAAAGTCCAACACTAGATGATTATCTCCACAAGTGTCGTCATCATGAGCTTCAAAGTTTAGCATCCTCTGATACACCAATAGAAGAAATAAGGTTAGTAACTACCTGATAAATCTAACATTAGGTCTAACAATGTGAGATGATAAATCCTGCCCACAGATTGGTGGCACAATTAAACCATAGACAGTTCATAATCCCCAGCCTTGAACACACATGCATTGACACCCCGCCCCCAGGTCAGTTGTTCAGGGGGGGGGGTTAATACATTTTTTATTGCTATTAGTTGTTTGATGTGTATTGGAGAATTTATATCTTTATTTTTATACATATATAATTTCTTACCATTTTTTATTGACCTAAATCTGAAAGTACTATTGGTGCTAGACCTTTTCACTAAGAATAACGTATGAGTGTAGAGGAGAGAAAACACAGGTACACACACATTGCAGCCATGTCACTATCCCCCTTTCCTGGCATAGGCTATTTAAACCTAAAAATAACATTCCTGGTAACATGCTATATAATATTCACATTACATTTTATGGTGTTATGTTCCCTTAAAGAAACAAGAACATTTAAAGGAAATCTACCAACAAAATGAAGCATGATAAACCAGCAGCGCTTTCTGGTTCATTGGCATAATTTTAAAAGTTGATATAGGAAGGAGGTCATGGTTAAACAAATATAAGAAGATTACCACAGTCAAGGTGACTGGATCTTTGAGTTAGTTTGATAGTGATGGTAAATTTCCTTTAATATTTCTGCAGACAATATATCATACAGTACCTCCTTTATTAATTATAACGACCCATTTATTATTTAAACAATATACATATATTTTAAGCATGCTTTAACTGCTTAAAAGGCTTAAAGAGAACCTGTGACGCCCACCCCCCACCACAACACACAAACATTGGCCGACAATTACTAAAAACTGTGAAAACTGCACTGTGGGCAGTTTGCCTGTGTATAGTGCAGAGGGTGCCAGATTCATGATTTGTGGCGCCCATTCTTCATGAATCTGGCGTCCTCTGCACTGGCACACTTTAACACTTCTGTAGAATCTGTTTGCATGTTTAATGTGGCGCACAGTCCGACTGTGTACCGGGACACCCATTTCAGTGCAGAATTTTGTGTTGCTTGGGGTATAGTGCAGCTTGAGCCACAAAATGTTGTGTGCTCCACAATTGTGTCACATGCACCACAAATGTATCTCAGACACTTTTCAAATACATGTGCAAGCAGTTTGCACTGAAAAGAATGTGCAAAGTCCGTTAGAAAACTGGTACAAGGACCTTACCTTTTGGATGTCTTTATACATGTTCCACTGATGCCTCTATCAATGGGGTTAGAGCCACCAATCTTCTAAAAGAGTATTATATTGATGTCCTCCGTCCCAGTAATGGAGGCAGGGAGCTGCAGTATACAGTCTATATACTCGCCCCTCCTCTCTGAGGCTGACACTGCTAGCCCGGTCGTTGTGAGAGAGATAGAGACTTAGAGTTATACAGTGGCAGTGTCTGACTCCGCTCTGCTACATCATTAACCACTCCCTCAGGAGAGTGGGGGTTGAGAGAAACACTGGCTATATGAAGAGAAATCAACCTTCCTCCGCTTCCCTCCCTCTGTAATTCTCTTCAGTGTATCTCTCTGTCTCTCTCTCTCAGAGTGTCAGCATTGGTGAGGAAGGCAGAGAGCTTGACTGTACTCTGGTGCTCCCCCTCCTCCATTCCTGTATTTCTAGTAACAGAGAACATCAATAAAAGTCTTTTCTTTTTAGAAGAATGATGACTTTTATTCTATGGATAGAGGCACCAGTAGAACATGTATAAAGACGTCTAAAAGTGTGTGTGGTTAATGGAGGGGGGGTCTTTGTTGACCGGTCTCTTTAAGCTTTGGTTTAGAATTTTTGCAACAAACATTTAATACAGTGTAATTACAGTAGATCCTGTATGTCTTTTTATCCTAGTAATAGCATTCTCCAAACATTGCTATGTTTCTTTTCTAATTATATTTTCTGTTTTTCCTTTCCATATTGCTTTAAGTGCTGTCGTGGGTGACTTTTTCGTAGGCCAGCCGTCATGGAACCCAAACGACGATAAAGCCAATCTTTATAAGTGGCTTGAAACCCGATCTGCAAATAAAGCCTACATGTAAGAGGAAATTTAAAAAGACGCTGTATTATTTTGAAAGTGGGAATATCGCCCATAATGCAATCTGCTGATAACATAATCCAATGTAAAATCCAATTTATCCATTTTATTATATCCATTCCAGGGGTTTATGAACCTATTAGTGACTGTTTGGGGACAAAATGTCCCAACGATTTTAGTTCTTTTTTTTTTTTTTAACCATGAGCTTTTAATAACATTAACTTTTTAAATGAAGAAGTCCTAACTTTTTATAGTCATCATAGGAGTGCAGGTTAAGTTCAATTAGTTGATGGCACCATTTATGTAAACTTAGACATTATTGTTGAACATCCTTTGCAGGGATTGGTCAGTAATGCAAAACTTTACTAGGGTAAGTATAAGACCCTAATACAGTCACTCATATTATACTTGCCCTTATTCCATGTATCTGCAGAGAGCCTCGAGACAACACTAGCAGGCCTCTGGTCTTCCTTTAACAATCATGCAGGCTTAGTGGGAATTTGACCCTCATTTTTGTGCAGCAGCAGGTCAATCACTCATCCTACTTCTCTAATCATTACCATGGGAGCATCAGAAATTGCTAAGCAGAGTGCTCTGCCATCACTAGCTTGCTCTTAGACAGTGAGAGCATTTAAGAATTACATTGAAGTGAAAATTTGCAATTTTCTAAAGAAAATCGTACTTTTTTAAAATTGTAATATTTTTTAGTGTATATGTACACTCACCGGCCACTTTATTAGGTACACCTGTCCAACTGCTCGTTAACACTTAATTTCTAATCAGCCAATCACATGGTGGCAACTCAGTGCATTTAGGCATGTAGACATGGTCAAGACAATCTCCTGCAGTTCAAACCGAGCATCAGTATGGGGAAGAAAGGTGATTTGAGTGCCTTTGAATGTGGCATGGTTGTTGGTACCAGAAGGGCTGGTCTGAGTATTTCAGAAACTGCTGATCTACTGGGATTTTCACGCACAACCATCTCTAGGGTTTACAGAGAATGGTCCGAAAAAGAAAAAACATCCAGTGAGCGGCAGTTCTGTGGGCGGAAATGCCTTGTTGATGCCAGAGGCGAATGGGCAGACTGGTTCGAGCTGATAGAAAGGCAACAGTGACTCAAATCGCCACCCGTTACAACCAACGTAGGCAGAAGAGCATCTCTGAACGCACAGTACGTCAAACTTTGAGGCAGATGGGTTACAGCAGCAGAAGACCACCCCGGGTGCCACTCCTTTCAGCTAAGAACAGGAAACTGAGGCTACAATTTGCACAAGCTCATCGAAATTGGACAGTAGAAGATTGGAAAAACGTTGCCTGGTCTGATGAGTCTCGATTTCTGCTGCGACATTCGGATGGTAGGGTCAGAATTTGGCGTCAACAACATGAAAGCATGGATCCATCCTGCCTTGTATCAACGGTTCAGGCTGGTGGTGGTGGTGTCATGGTGTGGGGAATATTTTCTTGGCACTCTTTGGGCCCCTCGGTACCAATTGAGCATCGTTGCAACGCCACAGCCTACCTGAGTATTGTTGCTGACCATGTCCATCCATTTATGACCACAATGTACCCAACATCTGATGGCTACTTTCAGCAGGATAATGCGCCATGTTATAAAGCTGGAATCATCTCAGACTGGTTTCTTGAACATGACAATGAGTTCACTGGACTCAAATGGCCTCCACAGTCACCAGATCTCAATCCAATAGAGCATCTTTGGGATGTGGTGGAACGGGAGATTCGCATCATGGATGTGCAGCCGACAAATCTGCGGCAACTGTGTGATGCCATCATGTCAATATGGACCAAAATCTCTGAGGAATGCTTCCAGCACCTTGTTGAATCTATGCCACGAAGAATTGAGGCAGTTCTGAAGGCAAAAGGGGGTCCAACCCGTTACTAGCATGGTGTACCTAATAAAGTGGCCGGTGAGTGTATATATGTGTATGTGTGTGTGTATGTGTATATATATATATATGTATGTATATGTATATATGTATAAATATGTATATATGTATAAATATATGTATAAATATGTATATATGTATAAATATATGTATATATGTATTGTTTCTTTCTAAATAAAATGTAATTTTCTTACAGTATAGTGGGGACTTTGATCACTTGTATAGTACTCTATATAACTCATATAGTGTGTGTAATAAATATCATATATATATATATATATATATATATATATATATATATATATATATATATAATCTCTACCGTATATGTGTGTGTATATGTATATATGTGTGTGTGTGTGTGTGTGTGTGTATATATATATATACACCGTATGTTTAACATGTATAATAAAGTACTCAGTGTGTCATAGACTATCGGTATAACAAATAAACAACCTTCTAGACCAGCGATGGGGAACCTTTTAGAGAACAAGCGCCAGAACTACAATTAAAACCCACTTATTTTTTTTTTAAACTTAAAACCCACTTATTTAATTAGTAACTTATTGGTCGCTGCTCTGTCACAGCTTTCACTCATCAGCATACTGAGGACACCAATAAAGTAGAAAAAAGAAGGAAAAATATGGTGTATCGTTGTAGCTTCCCTCCAGGGTCCTCTGAACAGGAAGAATTTTGGGGCCTGGAGCAGGAGCTTCAATGATAATCCTTCTCTATCCACACCTTCCCTCTCCACCTGTAGTGCTGGGCTGCCAAGGTTGGCCCATCCTAGGTGGCCTGGGACTACAGAAGGAAGCTTTGAGTGAACCATAGGTTTGCCACCACGGTACTAGACCCGCGGCTCGCATCGATCATTTCATACAGATGGCACCCCGAGATCATGTAAGAGATTAAGGAAAAAGCATAAATTGTAGTGCTCACCTATTTATATCTTTACATTCTCCTTCATTTTCAGAGAAGCTGAAGTTATAATGAAATATCTAAAGGAGCAGTGTCATGCAAAAAAGATTGGAGTGATTGGATTTTGCTGGGGTGGTATTGTTACCCATTATCTTATGCTAAAGTATTCTGAACTGAAGGCTGGAGTGGCTTTCTATGGTAAGTTCTTATAAATGATATCTAAGCAGACTCTTAGTGGAGGCACTTGAATACCCTCAGTTATTAGGGAAGATTTATCTTTGCCTGATGTGCCTTTTTTGGTTGTATTTTAGTGACTTTTTGAGCCCATTGGGGTATTTGCGCCTTTTTCCAACAATTCACCAGAGTTTGCTGTGTAGCAGTAATCCTGGTTGGAGCCTAATCTGTCTTTGTATTTCTTCTGCTTCCAGATGTTTGCACCCTATTTAACATTGATTTGCACCTGTATGGGTGCAAATAATTACGCAATAACACACCAGTCCGGATCATGCTTAGGAAAAGCAATGGTATGCTGTGCGCAACAAAGTGCGCCTTTTTTAAAATTTGCGACTAATAAGGTTGAAAAAACAAAAGACAAAGGAGGTACAAAAAATAGATTCATAAAAGGCGCAAAAAGAGCTTAGGGAAGGGGAAAATAAGATAAATTACCCCCATTGTGGTTTTGAAGCCTGTTTTTTTTTTTTTTCCTGCCGTTCTGCTGGGCAGATGTCTCAGAGTTTTCTTTTTAATACATCTGTGCTAAGGTGAAAAAGTCGCAAAAAAATTCCAAGATGGGCAAACACCTCTAAGCAATTTATTACGCCTGGCAGGAGCAGTTATTGTTTGGTGTCAATATTTGTGACTTTTTTTTTTTTTCAAAAGTAGCAGCTTCTACTTCTGAAATAGGGTGAATCTTTTAAGCGAGAATGGCTTGGGTGAATTAAAAAAGAAGAAGAGTATCAAAAAAGAAGAAAAAGCCAAGCAAAATAAAATCTGTTCCCCTGTGTGTCATTATATGATGTCACATTACAAGGGTTTTTCTTCCATAATTGCTAATCTAATAATAAGATGATTATAAATATAATTTCCTTCATAAATTTATATGGAATGTGACAGAAAAAAAAACATTTATGCCTCTGTTTGACCTCAAATCATAGGGTTTTTCACAATTTTGTTAAGTCTATTTTTGGCAAGTCTCCTGCCAATGACTAACCTCGGAAAATCAAAGGGAGTCCCCATTACCATACATTTTTGACAATTTGCAGGACCTGACACTATTGACAGATTCAGATGGTTTTCATATGATGTGTATGGGGGCTTTGCTAGTCTGAGGATAATGGTGGAAGCACTGCAATACATTATTACAGTGTGTTCATTTTTAAAAGTTCTAGGTCAGAACTGCTAGGCCCAGGGCTGTATTTGGTGTTGATGCTGCCCAAGGCTCTTATAGCGCTTACGCCCCTATTGGCTCCATCAAGCTTATGCCTCCACCTATACACTTAAGAAAGCTGTCGGACAAATGCTTGCTAGTATCTAAACCGATACAGGCTTTCTCTATTCATATGGTTACAGAACCAAGCTTACAGTACAAATGCCACTGTGGGTCACATGAATGCCGGCAGCAGGACTCGTGATATACAGTGTTCTGCATACTTTGGAATGGGTAAAGGAGAGGGTCCCTGTGCACAGGACCTTACTACGAGCATCAAGTCCTGTGCAGTGCTAGGCACTGTTTCCCCAGCGCCTAGTGGTAAATATAGCCCTAGCTAACAAGTTCTGCAGGGTCAAAAAGTAAGTTAACCACGGGCAGGAGCAAAATTTGACAGTGTGCAACAGATGTGTTTGTAAATGGACCCAGTAGACTTGGGCCCATAAGGCATCTTTCTCTATTTGACTCTTTTAGTTACACTGGATTTCTCAAGTATGTAGAAGTGCTGAAGCTTAACATCTCCTAAAACAAGATGATTGTGTCTTTTTCTTAGGTATTGTTCGTGAAGATATTGATAAGTACAAGTTATTAAATCCAACATTGTTCATTTTTGGTGAGAAAGATCCTGTCATACCACTTGAACAGGTAAGTGTATTACTTGAGCTTGTCCTGTGATATTTGTATACAGATCAGTGCAATATCCAGATATTGGCAGTAATGATTATCTGAACACAGATGGGAACAGTGGAAACTGGGCTGCTGTTGGCAGAGTGGGTATGCGAGAAGAAAGAAACTCACCCCCATAGTAACCATGTAGAGGAAACAACAGATATTTTGAGTTAGGTGCGAAATATATTTTCTGTCAAAGATTTTTTCACAATTCCTTAAATATGTCTATTCCAGCAGAACCCAGCAGATTAAAGGGGGAAGATGCAACATATGCAAGTTTTTATACCATTGTGGACAATTAAAGTTGTTTCACCACCCCTTCAACTTTTTAAAAAGATGGCTTAGCACTTGATGCAGATTTAAAAAAAAAAGTTGCATGGATTGCTGGAGCATTGCCCTTCATCATAAATTAAGCACATTTCTCTGCCAGCACAGGGGTATTCAAGTAACAATAGTCCTAATTTTTGGATCCCACTAGGCTTGACCATGGCAAGTTGGCAGTCTAGTTGGCTGTTTGTAAGCCATGAATATCTTTTTCACTCCAGACTCATAGCTAAGAACGGTACTTTGCTCAGACCCTAATGTGCACTAAAATAAAATGTCACAGTCATCTCAAACTGAAAAATGTGTGTCTAGTGTTTGGGAATTAAGAGTTCTCATTACGGAGACTTTACCAATTAAGGCTGCCTTGTAAGTGTGTCGAGACTTATAACTATTTAAGCTCCACTAGTGGATTCTAGGAAAATACGTTTTCCAGGATGGGATAAGGAAAAGCAAGCCTCTTTTACTACATTGTAAGGCAGCCTCCTTAACATAAAGTATGACTTTCAGGGAGCCTAATGTCATGATACAGGATAAAAACCAAACCTAATAGAGTATAACTATAGCATTTTTTCCCACAATCCCCTAGCAGAGTCAATTCCTATAAGACAAAGTTTCCATAAGAAGAGCTCTTACTTCCCATGCTTAGTCAAAAGCCTCTCATTCAGACAAACCAGTTCCCTACACTGTACTGAAGAGATGCAACCACATCGAAACAACGCTGTCTACAACATAGATATACTGGTTTGGCTTTAATCCCGCAACATGTCATTAGGCTTCCACAAAGTCATGCTTGATGGTAAGAAGGGTTACTTTACAAGGTAGCTAAAAGAGGTGTGCTTTTTCTTATCCCATCCCGGAAAACTAATTTGCATATTGTATCAAAAGTGTGACTAGATAAAGTTGAGCACATTTTGTAGATTCCAAGTTTTCCCCTCTCTTGTAGGTTAAATCTTTGGATGAAAAACTGAAAGAGCAATCCAAGGCTGAATATAAAGTGAAAGTGTATCCAAACCAAGATCATGGGTTTGCCCATAGGAAGAAAGAGGATATGAATCCTGATGACAAGCCATACATTCTAGAAGCAAGGAAGGACATGCTTGACTGGTTGAATAAATATGTGAATTAACCTATTGATCCCCAGCCTATTTTTACTTTTTTTTTTTTTTATTTTATTGCCATCATCCTTATTTTTTTTATTTCCGGCCATTGTATGAGGAGTTTTTTTGCAAAGGATTAGTTGAGTTATTAAATAACAGCATATTTTTGGTTATTATTAACCCTTTCTGTGGGAAAATGGACACAAAAACATCAGTTCTTCAATTGTTATGTCATTTACCACACAGTATAAATAACATTTTACTTTTATTCTACGTGTTGTTGTAATTATGGTGATACCAAAAAGGACACATCCTAAAGACAGCTACATGATAGCTTTGAGGGACTCTATAAGGCCATCAACATGGCCCCCCAAATTGTGGACTCTCCATATATTGATTCTCCTAGACAGAGCCCATTAAATGCAATGAAAAAGTATACTCTCCTCCCATTGATACCCCACAGCGTTGACTGGAGCCTCTTCCATCTGCATCCAGGCTCTTCTGCTCCAGATGTAGTGTGAAGAGAACAGACTTGTGATCTATCAGTCATAGATTGCACTGTCTGTGTCCTGGAGAGGATGTAGGGAAAGATTTCTATACTCTCATTCTCTATGGTATCTGTGTTAAGAAAAAGCAGATACTGTTTACGGTATCTTTGAAAGTACAGACCATTTTTATGGCTAGTATATAAGTCAATAGGAGCTTTAACCTATCATGCAATTTAACCCATCCAAAATAAAGACTTCATTAAAAACTATGATTTAAAAGTATGCCCTCAAATGGTTCCTTTTCATGGCTGCAATGTTACAAAAATCAGTTTGTAAACTTATATGCAACTCACCGGATGTGAGTCACGCAGATTCAAATTTATTTGCATTGTCATGATTTGCATTGTCCTTTGTTCCTGATTGACAGGTCTAAGCGTTATGATATTCTGCTGTATGGAACATTGAGAGAGAGCTCTGTTACATTATTGGTCACATAAAGTCACAAGACCAGGATGACCTCATCAAAAGTCCTGTTATATCGACAGTCTTCCCCATGTATGATCACATGAAATCACAGTATGCCTCCATGGAGGATGGGGAAAAGTAGAAGTCCATGGAGGCATACTGTGATTTCATGTGATCAGATACAAACATGGGGTAGACATTGCAAATTGCAACAGGACCTTAAATGACATCACCCTCATTACATAACATGATGTGAAGAGGCATGGGACATAACGAGGAGTAGATGGGAGGGATCGGCCAAGCAGGATTCCCCTCTCATGCTAGGTTATATAAGATAAATTTATGGGGACGCAAGGGAAACAATTTAAGCTAAAAGAAGGGTGTCAGTTAGTTAATAGGGCTCCAAAGGAACTAGCTGTATTAGTGAAAATGTGGTGGCAACCCATGCTTGATGATGACAAAGTGGTAGAATACAGCCCATTATCTCAGGCCTGTTTTCATACACTTTAATGCTATGGCAGTTGTGCGTTAGTGGGGCCCACAGATGTAATTGGCCTCTGGCTACCGTGCTGCTTATACATACAAAGAGGTGACAAATCGGTTAGCATGCTGAATCACATCTATCCAGCTGCCTACAGCAGACCTGCTCCGAGGTGCTGAATATACAGCATATCAGAATTACAATGTCCAGGTGGTACAGAATAAACAATGCATAATATTATATTTCAGGAAGACCTGCAGTGTCTGGAAATGATAATGCAGCCGGTACTTATCTGCCTATGAAGGAAGCTGTAGTTCTTGCAAACAATGAGATGTACTGTTATTGTTACATTGTACAGAAGTGCTGGTTGGATGTCCCACCTGTGTTGGACACTCCCAAAGGTCATATAAACCTTTAGAGTAGAAGCTTCTCTCTCATATCTCTTACTGTCCAGGATGGAATAAGGAGTACATGTGTCTGTTGCATGTTGCCGTGACACACTTGGCCTGTATGGAGACCAGGCCCCAAGCAGACTTCTACCTTCAGGAGTCTGCCTCATTCTGCTGCTGAAGCGGCCAACTATCCTCTCCAGCCCAAAGCTACCTTTACCAGGCATCTCCTGTGGAACTATATCCAACCAAACATCTCAACCCAGTTGATGTTACTGCTGTTATGGCCATTGCTGAGTTCCAAATAAACAAACTGTAAGTTGAATGTTTTACATTCCCTGCCTCCAAGTGATCCCTGTGTAAGGCTGTTACCACCAAGGGCGCCCCATTCACCACCACCAGGGATCCCGACATCTACATCGGGGTTGCCCAGGGAGAAACCTTCTGCATCTTCAGCTTCTCCCTTAATTTCTTGTACTTCCACGTGCCAAGCTGTGGAAAAGGCCTCTGTTCCCTGGCACCCAGCACTGTGAGCGCTAAGCCGCGCTCAGCCAGCCACTCGGGTACCCAGGGCTCCGGCTATCCCCTATGCCCCGGTGGGGAATGTTCCACTATGTTGCAATTTCTTTTTATGAGATTACTGCCTCTGTCTTTCGCTTTTTGGCGTGCAATGTATTTTAGTCATAGTGTTGTGTCTTTCAAGGTCTTATGATGAAATGTTATTTTCTTCAGTTGTTGCAATGTTTTGTCTTTGTCTTTAAGTGTCTTCTCTGGAGATCAATGTCTCTATTGCAAAATGAAATTAATTAAACTAAATAAATCCCTAATGTAAATTCTTGCATAGTACCACTTCTATTGCTCTCTTTATATGGACAGTGTATGGTACCACTTCTATTGATCCCTTTATATGGACACTGTATGGTACCACTTCTATTGCTCTCTTTATACGGACAGTGTATGGTACCACTTCTATTGCTCTTATTCTATGGATACTGTACAGTACCACTTTTATTGATCCCTTTATATGGACACTGTATTGTACCACTTCTATTGCTCTCTTTATATGGACAGTGTATGGTACCACTTCTATTGTTCTCTTTATATGGACAGTGCATGGTACCACTTCTATTGTTCTCTTTATATGGACAGTGCATGGTACCACTTCTATTGTTCTCTTTGTATGGACAGTGTATGGTACCACTTCTATTGTTCTCTTTAAATGGACAGTGTATGGTACCACTTAGGGGGTTCTTGGTGGATATGGACTGGCAGGCTGTATACTGGGGGCATGGGCTGGCTATATATTATGAACTGGCAGGCTATATACTGGGGGCAGGGGCAGGCTGGCTATATACAGTGGACGAGCTGGCTATATACCGGGGCTGATTGGCTTTATACTGGGGCAGGGACTGGCTGTATATTGGAGTCATGGGCTGGCTGTATACTGGGGGCATGGACTGGCTTTATACTGGGGCAGGGTCAGGCTATATACTATAGACTGGCAGGCTATATACCATGGGCAGAAGCAGGCTGTATAACATGGACTGGAAGACTATATAGCAGGGGCTAGCTGTATACTATGGAATTACAGGCCATATACTGGGGGAAGGGGCCTGCTGCATACTAGGGACTGGCTGACTATATACTAGGGGTCAGGCTGGCTATATACTGTGGGTAGGATGGCTATATACTGTGGGGAGGGGCTGGTTATATACATGCGCAGGGGCGGACTGGGAAATTAAAGAGGCCCTGGAAAAAATTCTAAGAGCGGCCCTATGTTGTGGGTGGAGTCAAATGAAGTAGGCAGGGTCATGTGATGTGGGTGGAATTTGCAACCACTATAATACTGCTCCCTATGTACAAGAATATAACTACTATAATACTGCCCCTATGTACAGGAATATAACTAGGGGCTGCAGGCTATATACTAGGGGGAGCAGGGGCTGCAGGCTATATACTAGGGGGAGCAGGGGCTGTAGGCTATATACTAGGGGGAGCAGGGGCTGCAGGCTATATACTGGGGGGAGCAGGGGCTGCAGGCTATATACTGGGGAACAGGGGGTAGAAGGCTATATACTGCAGGGGCTGGCGGGCTGTATACTGCAGGGGCTGGCGGGCTGTGTACTGCAGGGGCTGGCGGGCTATATACTACAGGGGCTGGCGGGCTATATACTACAGGGGCTGGCGGGCTATATACTGCAGGGGCTGGCGGACTGTATACTGCAGGGGCTGGCTGGCTGTATACTACAGGGGCTGGCGGGCTGTATACTACACGGGCTGGCGGGCTGTATACTACACGGGCTGGCGGGCTGTATACTACAGGGGCTGGCGGGCTGTATACTACAGGTGCTGGCGGGCTGTATACTACAGGTGCTGGCGGGCTATATATCACAGGAGCTGGCGGGCTATATATCACAGGAGCTGGCGGCTGTATACTACAGGGGCTGGCGGGCTGTATACTACAGGGAATGGTGGGCTATATACTACAGGGGCTGGCGGGCTGTATACTACAGGTGCTGGTTGGCTATATATCACAGGAGCTGGCGGGCTGTATACTACAGGGGCTGGCGGGCTGTATACTACAGGGGCTGGCGGGCTGTATACTACAGGGGCTGGCGGGCTGTATACTACAGGGGCTGGCGGGCTGTATACTATACTATACCCTGTGCCTGACCTCAGCAGAGCTCCGTGTAGCTGTAATCAGCTGTCTGCTATTCACAGGGGCAGCCGCTTCCATGCGTCTCTCTGCTGCTCACACAAGGACAGTGCACGGGCTGCCTGTAGTGTAGGTGAGGCTGCTCTCTGTGTGCTGATTGTCAGCCTACCCTGCACTGTCTATGTCACATTCTCCTGCACCCACCGGCCCCAGACCAATCCCGGTGGGGTTAATGGCCAGTCCGCCCCTGTACATGCGACTGGCTGGCTATGTACAGGGGGCAGGGGCTGGCTGCATATTGGGAGCTGGCTGACTATATACTCAGGGCTTTCTATATGTCCATTTTACTAGGGGCAGGCATGCTATATAGTGGGGGCTGGTAGGCTATATACCATGGGCTGGCAGGCTATATACTGGGGGCAGGGAGCTGGCTATATATTGGGGCTTGAGCATGCTAGCTATTTACCGGAGGAAGGGGGCTGGCTGGCTATATTTTATGGACATAAGCAATAACCTCATAACACCAATAGGGATTGTAAATGGCGTCGGTGCATGAAGTCCAAATACAGCACAGTTTATATGGATACTGCACAGTACCACTTCTTTTTCTCTCTTTATATGGATGTAGCACAGTACCACTTCTAATGCTCTTTTCATATGAATACTGAATGGTACCACTTCTATTACTCTCTTTTTTTGGACATTGTATGGTACCACTACTGGGGAACACACTATGAGGGTCCCTTAATATTATGGTTAACTGGGGGGCAATATCAGGAGGCTACAATGTGAAGGAAAGCTGGCAGACCCCTAATGTGAGGGGGAAGAGAGGGCTACAATGTGACAGTAACAGTGGAATTATACACTCACCGGCCACTGTATTAGGTACACCTGTCCAACTGCTCGTTGACACTTAATTTCTAATCAGCCAATCACATGGCGGCAACTCAGTGCATTTAGGCATGTAGACATGGTCAAGACAATCTCCTGCAGTTCAAACCGAGCATCAGTATGGGGAAGAAAGGTGATTTGAGTGCCTTTGAATGTGGCATGGTTGTTGGTGCCAGAAGGGCTGGTCTGAGTATTTCAGAAACTGCTGATCTACTGGGATTTTCACGCACAACCATCTCTAGGGTTTACAGAGAATGGTCCGAAAAAGAAAAACATCCAGTGAGCGGCAGTTCTGTGGGCAGAAATGCCTTGTTGATGCCAGAGATCAGAGGAGAATGGGCAGACTGGTTCGAGCTGATAGAAAGGCAACAGTGACTGAAATCGCCACCCGTTACAACCAAGGTAGGCAGAAGAGCATCTCTGAACGCACAGTACGTCGAACTTTGAGGCAGATGGGCTAGAGCACAGGAAACTGAGGCTACAATTTGCACAAGCTCATTGAAATTGGACACTCTTTGGGCCCCTTGGTACCAATTGAGCATCGTTGCAACGACACAGCCTACCTGAGTATTGTTGCTGACCATGTCCATCCCTTTATGACCACAATGTACCCAACATCTGATGGCTACTTTCAGCAGGATAATGCGCCATGTCATAAAGCTGGAATCATCTCAGACTGGTTTCTTGAACATGACAATGAGTTCACTGTACTCAAATGACCTCCACAGTCACCAGATCTCAATCCAATAGAGCAGAGATGGCGAACCTTTTAGAGCCTGAGTGCCCAAACTTCAACCAAAAGCCACTCATTTATTGCGAAGTGCCAGCACAGCAATTTAAGCAATAATTTATATCTCCTTGTTCTTTGACAACTTTCAATCGTTCAGCCTCCTAAAGACACCAACACATTTAAAAGGAGGAGGGCAAATTTGTCTATGATTGTATGAAGTTTCTGTAGGAAGATTCTTTGAGTCCTGTCTGGTAAACTTCATTCTGGGGTGATGGCCTGGGTGCCCACACAGAGGGCTCCGAGTGCCGCCTCTGGCACCAGTGCCATAGGTTCGCCACCACTGCAATAGAGCATCCAATCCAATAGATGTGGTGGAACGGGAGATTCGCATCATGGATGTGCAGCCGACAAATCTGCGGCAACTGTGTGATGCCATCATGTCAATATGGACCAAAATCTCTGAGGAATGCTTCCAGCACCTTGTTGAATCTATGCCACGAAGAATTGAGGAAGTTCTGAAGGCAAAAGGGGGTCCAACCCGTTACTAGCATGGTGTACCTAATAAATTGGCCGGTGAGTGTACAGTCTCGAGATGGAGTAAGGGGCAGAGCAAAAGGGAATGGCAAACGGAGTGTCCCTCTTTTACTGCTCCAAAGTTGGGATGTACATATGTTGAGTTTGTGTTTTTCAGGATGAATGCATGCATGTGGTAAGATCATGTATGATTGTAGAGCAGACTGGGAATTTAAAGTGGCCCTGGTAAAAAACTGTAAAAGTGACCCCATTCTGTGGGCGGGGTCAACACAAGTAGGCGTAACCATGTGATGTGGGAGGAGTTACTAAACTGTTTATATACAGTGTCTAAATCAACATGTACAGTCTCTTTGACACCCTCCACACAGGACTCATCCTCATCTAGGCTTTAAGTTTTTGTCCTGTCTCCCCAACCTAAAGATCCCCACAAGACATTTTGTGCACACAATCAGGTACACCACATTAGAAGTGGAACATGATAATGTCCCCGGGATGTCTGTGATCAAAATCAGAGAGCAGGTTTTGCAGCTCCTGACATTACAGGGGAAAGTTCCTTTTTGTATGTTAGATAAGGAGCTCCTGATCGCTCTCTGATTTTGATCAAGATACAGATCCCCACAGCAGGAATATAACATCCAATGGACATTTTCATGTTCCACTTCTAATGTGGTCTACCTGATTGTGTGCACAAAATGTCCTGTAGGGGTTTTTTATGCTGGAGAGACAGGACAAAAACTTAGAGCCTGAGGTTCTCATCACCACACAATAAAAGATGAGCAGAAACATCTACCTGCCAAACACTTTTTCGGTCCCGGCTATAATATATGGATATGAAGGTTCTAGTATTAAAGGGCAATTTCTGGAGACAAAATGAGATAAATTAGAAAATACACGTTTATTACTCTCTTTGACACCCTTCACACAGGACTCCAGAACCGTAACACTGCCCAAGTCATCCAATTAAAGGGGTTATCCGGGTTTAATTTTTTTTTTATGGCCGGGCTGGGGAGGGCTATTTAAACATAATAAACATGTACTTACCTCCTCCGGTGCTGCCGATGTCCCGCGCCGCGGCCCGTCTTCTCTGTGCGCCGGTTTCATTACACCGGCGCACAGGGAGCTTCCGGCCGGCCGCATGCTCCCATGCGGACCATCTCCCAGCGCTTACAACGCTGAGAGATAGGGACGGATGGGAGGAGCCGTCCACAACGCGGACCGGAAGCTCCCTGTGCGCGGCTTCCGTGCCCCTGTTTGTTTACAGGGGCACGGAACGAAGTGACCGCGGCGCGGGACATCGCCGGCGCCGGAGGAGGTAAGTCCATGTTTATTATGTTTAACTAGCCCTCCCCAGCCCGGCCATAAAAAAAAAATTAAACCCGGATAACCCCTTTAAGGACTTTTCTTACTTTTCTGTTCATTGTGTATAAGATCTGTGACACTTTAGAAAGCTTGTTATACCATACCTGATGAAGGGACCAAAGAAGTCCCGAAAGCTTGCTTGTAAAATCTTATATTTCAGTTAGCCATTAAATGGTATCACAATCCCAAGAAGGTGACTTTATTTGACCTTTCAAAAGCAACAAGGATTATCTCAAACTGTCTCATACGATATTCACTGCATTTCTACCCTCAAACCCTCTCATATAGCAGTTCTTGTATTTCTAATCTGAAACTGTTTTATACCGAAATCACTGCATTTCTGATCTCAAACCGTCTCATACAACAATCACTGCATTCTAATCTGAAATGTTTATTAAAGCAGTCAGTGCATTTCTAATCTGAAACTGTCTAATCTCAAACGTTCTCATACCACAATCCTTGCATTTCTACTCTGAAACTGTCTCATACCGAAATCACTGCATTTCTAATCTCAAACTGCTTTATATCAAAATCACGGCATCTTTGATCTCAAACCCTCTCATAAAGCAGTGGCTGCATTTCTAATCTGAAACCGTCTAATACCGCAATCACTACATTTATAAGCCTACACCCTCTCATACAGCATTCCCTGCATTTCTAATCTAAAACATCTCATACCACAATAATTCATTTGTAATCTGAGACCATCTCATACTGCAATCACTGAATTTCTAATCTTAAACCATATCATCAGAAGACATTGCATTTTGAACTTCAAACTGTCTCATTACTGCAATCAGGGGTATAACTACCAGGGTAGCAGCCGTAGCACCTGCTATGGGGTCCATATGGATCGGGAAGCCCAGTTGTCCAGCACTTAGTATCCTAAAGCTTGCAGGCAGTTCTGTGATGCTGTGTGGGTGAAGAAACTACTACCTCTTAGGATGCTCCAATAATTATATGCCCAGCAGGTGGCAGCATTGCTGTGAGACTCAAGAGGCCAATAACACAAAAGAGCTGGATGACAGGTAAAGGAGTACGGAAAACATTTGATTTTCTCCATCTACCTGCAGAAACAGAGGGCCTCTTCTTCTATATCAGGTCAGTGGCTGTGCAGCATCATGGGAGGGTTTTACTGCTGCCGACTTATGCTGAAGTTGTTGCATAGAGTGTATTTATTAGCCCCTGCACCCTAGATTTCCCACCGACCCTACCAGAACACCTCCTGGATCTACTTTTTTCCATGTCACCAAATGATTGTCCCTCTCAGAGAGCAATAGCACAAACCTACCCCCCTCCTGCCCCTGCTTGTTAAATCGCCTTTCTCTGCGCTGCCTCTCTTACCCCTATCCCAGTCTATTACCCTCTATTACCCTGTTTTAATTAATTAATGTTTTTTTAAAATTGTTTCCCCATTACTATTGCCATTTTTCAGTCATTTCTGGGTCTTAAAGTTTCTGAAGTAAACATTGTGTTCAGACTATTCTACTGTCTTTGGTGACTATTCTTATAAATTTGTACTGCTTTGTCTTTGTTTCTGTGTTTTGCACTTTGGCACAGGGTGGATCGATTAAGTTGGTTAGGCAAGTCTGGTGGGTTCAGAATTAGGGCTCACTGTCTGTGTCCATTTTTCCTAGTTCCTTGTATTACAAATGAAGATGAGAACAGAAATGATTACTGAATGGGAAGTGATCTGTGTAATATATTGGTGTGTGGGAAAAATGTCTATGAGTGTGGAAAGACAGTGATGCAGTGTGTGAATATATGCATTGTATGCAAAAAGAACAAGTGGCCTGGATAGTGAAAAATGCTCAGAAATGCATGTAGTTGTGTGGAAAAAGACAGTGCATGTGAGTAAATGAGGCAACTACTATTATTAGAGACTTTAACCCTTTCACGACCCTTGACGTAAAGGCACATCATGGGTTAGCTGTGGGTGCATGGAGAGGACTCACGTGCTGAGCCCTCTCCATAGCCGGTAAGTCTTTGCTGCATATCGTAGCAAAGACTTACCGGTAACACCCGCACACCACTTCAAAAAGATTGTTGGAGATCGCCGCTCCCTGTGATGTCATCGGGGAGCGGCGATCCGTTGCCATGACCGATTGATCCTACCATACCCTAACATACTACTGTATGACAGTATATGGGGATTTTCCCGAGGCTGTCTCGTTTCAATCCATTCATTACAATGTGCGATTTGTACATTGTAATGAATGAGGAGGAAAATCCCCATATACTGTCATACAGTAGTATGTTAGGGTATGGTAGGATCAATCGGACAACCTAGGATTTAAACTACCCTAGGGAGTCTGAAAAATAGTAAAAGTAAAAATTTTAAAAAGTTTTAAAAAAAATATTTATAGCGTATGTTTCGAACTATAAGGCGCACAAAAAAATCCTTTGATTTTCTCAGAAATCAAAGGTGCGCCTTATAGTCCAGTGCGCCTTATATATGAACTATATTTACAGATAACAGCTGCCTTGAACTGTGCACAAGTCTGCCACCTGCTGGTCATTCATCCTTATAATCAGGTGAGCCTTATAATCCGGTGCACCTTATATATGAACCTAGACGTTTAAGCAGGTATTTATTGATGGTGCGCCTTATAATCCGGTTCGCCTTATAGTCCGATAAATACTGTAATAAAAAAACCTAAAAATTCAAAACACCCCCCTTTCCCTAGAACTGATAAATATAAATAAACAGTAAAAGTCATAAACACATTAGGTATTGCCGCATCCAAAAATGCCCGATCTATCAAAATATAATAACCGTTTTTCAAAGCATTTAACCCCGTAATGGAAAATAGCGCCCAAAGTCGTAAATCGCACTTTTCTGCCATTTTGAAAAATATTTTAAAAACTATAAAAAGTGATCAAAAGGTCGTACAGTCCTAAAAACCATAGCATTGAAAACTTCATCAAAAGTCGCAAACAAAGATGATACTACACACAGCTCTGTACACTAAAGTATAAGAAAGTGTATAAGAAGATGGCAAAAAATTATTTAATTTTTGTAAATGTATGAAAACATTATAAAACCTATACAAATTTGGTATCCCTGTGATTGCACCGACCCAAAGAATAAAGTAGACATGTCATTTGGGGCGCACAGTGAAAGCCGTGAATTCCAAGCCCACAAGAAAACGCTGCAAATGCGTTTTTTCACCAATTTCACAGCATTTTGGGTTTTTTTTCCCACTTCCCAGTACACGGGCATGGAAGAATAAATACCATCACTATGAAGTGCAATTTGTTAGGCAGAAAACAAGCCCTCACACAGCTCTTTACTAGAGATGAGCGAACATACTCGTCCGAGCTTGATGCTCGTTCGAGCATTAGCGTACTCGAAACTGCTCGTTGCTCGGACGAATACTTCGCCCGCTCGAGAAAATGGCAGCTCCCGCCGTTTTGCTTTTTGGCGGCCAGAAACAGAGCCAATCACAAGCCAGGAGACTCTGCACTCCACCCAGCATGACGTGGTACCCTTACACGTCGATAGCAGTGGTTGGCTGGCCAGATCAGGTGACCCTGGGATAGACTAGCCGCTGCCCGCGCTGCTCGGATCATTCTGTGTCTGGATGCCGCTAGGGAGAGAGCTGCTGCTGGTCAGGGTTAGCGTTAGTGTGCAGGTAGATTACTGTTTGGCAGGAGTGATTCTCCAAGAACCCAACAGCCCTTCTTAGGGCTACAATAACGTTATACTTTTTTTTTTTTGTTTGCTTGTGGCTGGGCTTGCTGGCACTAGTAGTGCAGCTAGTACCATATTGTGAGGAATTTGCAGGGGGACTTCCTACCGTTGTGTTTAGCTCTTAGTGACACACATATCCACCTCAAACACCAAAGTGGGAAAATTTATTAGGGGTTTGATTTCAATTAGGCACAGTCTGCCAGTTTCTTTTTATTTTACGTTTATTTTTTCATAACTCAGCGTCATCTCATCAGTGTGCTTTCATACTTGGCTAGAAAATAGCCAAAGGAGAATCCAAACGGCTTACTTACGCCTACAATAGCGTTATATATATTTTATTTCTGGTTGATCTGCTGGTGGCTGTCCTTGCTGCAGTGCATATACTAGCCAATTGTGAGGAATTTGGAGTGAGACTTGCGACCGCTGTGTTTAGCGCTTAGTGATGCACATATCCATCGCAAAGACCGAAGTGGGAAAATTTATTAGGGGTTGGATTTCAATTAGGCACAGTCTGCCATTTCCTTTTTATTTTATGTTTATTTTTTCATAACTCAGCTTCATCTCATCAGTGTGCTTTCATACTTGGGTAGAAAATAGCCAAAGGAGAATCCAAACGGCTTACTTACGCCTACAATAGCGTTATATATATTTTATTTCTGGTTGATCTGCTGGTGGCTGTCCTTGCTGCAGTGCATATACTAGCCAATTGTGAGGAATTTGGAGTGAGACTTGCGACCGCTGTGTTTAGCGCTTAGTGACGCACATATCCATCGCAAAGACCGAAGTGGGAAAATTTATTAGGGGTTGGATTTCAATTAGGCACAGTCTGCCATTTCCTTTTTATTTTACGTTTATTTTTTCATAACTCAGCGTCATCTCATCAGTGTGCTTTCATACTTGGCTAGAAAATAGCCAAAGGAGAATCCAAACGGCTTACTTACGCCTACAATAGCGTTATATATATTTTATTTCTGGTTGATCTGCTGGTGGCTGTCCTTGCTGCAGTGCATATACTAGCCAATTGTGAGGAATTTGGAGTGAGACTTGCGACCGCTGTGTTTAGCGCTTAGTGATGCACATATCCATCGCAAAGACCGAAGTGGGATAATTTATTAGGGGTTGGATTTCAATTAGGCACAGTCTGCCATTTACTTTTTATTTTACGTTTATTTTTTCATAACTCAGCGTCATCTCATCAGTGTGCTTTCATACTTGGCTAGAAAATAGCCAAAGGAGAATCCAAACGGCTTACTTACGCCTACAATAGCGTTATATATATTTTATTTCTGGTTGATCTGCTGGTGGCTGTCCTTGCTGCAGTGCATATACTAGCCAATTGTGAGGAATTTGGAGTGAGACTTGCGACCGCTGTGTTTAGCGCTTAGTGACGCACATATCCATCGCAAAGACCGAAGTGGGATAATTTATTAGGGGTTGGATTTCAATTAGGCACAGTCTGCCATTTACTTTTTATTTTACGTTTATTTTTTCATAACTCAGCGTCATCTCATCTGGCATAGCAGTGTGCTTTCATAGTTGGCTAGAAAATAGCCATAGCAATAGGATAGCATCGTTTGGTTTTAAAAACTAAAAAACACAAAAAAAAAAAAGAAAACACAAAAAAAAAGTAAAAAAAAAATTAAAGTTATAACTTTCATTTTCAAAATGTTTAACCCGAGGGCTAGGGGTAGAGGACGAGGGCGGGGACGTGGGCGTCCAACTACTGCAGGGGTCAGAGGCCGTGGTCCTGGGCAGGGTGAGACACCACCTGCTGATGAGGGAGCAGGGGAACGCCGCAGAGCTACACTCCCTAGGTTCATGTCTGAAGTTACTGGGACTCGTGGTAGAGCACTGTTGAGGCCAGAACAGTGCGAACAGGTGATGTCGTGGATTGCCGACAATGCTTCGAGCAATTTGTCCACCAGTCAGTCTTCCACGCAGTCCACCCATGTCACCGAAATCGGCACTCCTCCAGCGTCTGCACCTCAGCCTCCTCCCCCCCAGTCTGCCCCCTCCCAGGAAAATTTGGCATTTGAACCGGCATACTCTGAGGAACTGTTTTCTGGACCCTTCCCACAGTCACAAACCACTTGTCCGGTTGCTGCTGAGCAATTTTCCGATGCCCAGGTTTTCCACCAGTCGCAGTCTGTGGGTGATGATGACCTTCTTGACGTAGTGGCAGAAGTGTGTAAAGAGGTGTCCGACGATGAGGAGACACGGTTGTCAGACAGTGGTGAAGTTGTTGTCAGGGCAGGAAGTCCGAGGGGGGAGCAGACTGAGGGATCGGAGGATGATGAGGTGACAGACCCAAGCTGGGTTGAGAGGCCGGGTGAACACAGTGCTTCTGAGACGGAGGAGAGTCCTATAGCAGAACAGGTTGGAAGAGGCAGTGGTGGGGCCAGACGGAGAGGCAGGGCCAGAGCAGGTGCATCAGCGCCAAATGTGTCACGTAGTGAAGCTCCCGTGGCGAGGGCTCCCGCGGCGAGGGCTAGATTTTCAGAAGTCTGGAGGTTCTTTAAGGAAACACCGGATGACCGACGGACTGTGGTGTGCAACATTTGCCAAACCAGGATCAGCAGGGGTTCCACCACTACTAGCTTAACTACCACCAGTATGCGCAGGCATATGAATGCTAAACACCCGAATCAGTGGCACCAAGCCCGTTCACCTCTGGCCGTGCACACCACTGCTCCTTCCCCTGTGTCAGCTGATAGTCAGCCCCCTGCCCAGGACCCTGCCACAAAAACCCCATCGTTGCCTCCACGATCCTCCACAGCATCCACCAGCGTTCAGCTCTCCATACCCCAGACGCTGGAGCGGAAAAGAAAATATAGTGCAACCCACCCGCACGCCCAAGCCCTTAATGTCCACATCTCCAGATTGCTTAGCCTGGAGATGCTGCCCTATAGGCTAGTAGAGACCGAGGCCTTTCGCAACCTCATGGCAGCGGCCGCCCCTCGGTATTCGGTCCCCAGCCGCCACTACTTTTCCCGATGTGCCGTCCCAGCCCTGCACCAGCACGTGTCAGACAACATCATCCGTGCCCTGACCAACGCCGTTTCTGACAAGGTCCACCTGACCATGGACACGTGGACGAGTGCTGCCGGGCAGGGCCACTATATATCGCTGACGGCACATTGGGTTAACTTGGTGGAGGCTGGGACCGAGTCTGACCCTGGGGCTGGTCATATACTGCCGACGCCGAGGATTGCGGGGCCTACCTCGGTCCAGGTCTCAAAGGCCTACTATGCCTCCTCCTCCTCCCACCCCTCCTCCACCTCCTCCTCCGAACTACCATCCGTGGGCATGGCGCCATCAGTCGCTAGCTCTAGGCACAGCAGCAGTGCCGTCGCTAAGCGACAGCAGGCGGTGCTCAAACTGCTGAGCCTAGGCGATAAAAGGCACACCGCCCAAGAACTATTACAGGGCATCACGGCGCAGACTGATCTGTGGCTGGCACCGCTGAACCTGAAGCCAGGCATGGTTGTGTGTGACAACGGCCGTAACCTGGTGGCGGCTCTGCAACTCGGCAGACTGACACATGTGCCATGCCTGGCCCATGTGTTAAATCTGATAGTTCAGCGTTTCCTCAAGACATACCCCAATCTGTCTGATTTGCTCACGAAGGTGCGCCGCATCTGTGCGCATTTCAGGAAGTCCAGCACAGATGCTGCCACTCTCAGGGCAGCGCAGCGCCGCCTCCAACTGCCCGCTCACCGACTGTTGTGCGACGTGCCCACGAGGTGGAATTCAACACTGACCATGTTATCCAGAGTTTACCAGCAGCGCCGAGCCATTGTAGACTGCCAGATGTCAACTTCCACCAGAACTGGTAGTCAGGTCAGTCAGCTTCCTCAAGTCTACAATGAGGAGTGGACGTGGATGTCTGATATCTGTCAGGTGCTGAGTAACTTTGAGGAGTCAACACAGATGGTCAGTGGCGATGCCGCCATCATCAGCCTCACCATCCCGCTGCTTGGCCTGTTGAAAAACTCTCTGATCAGCATGAAGTCGGAAGCTTTGCGCTCGTCACAAGAGACGGGGGAAGAAGATTCCCTTGTTGATAGCCAAAGCACCCTTAGGTCTGTTTCTCAGCACATATCGGAGGAGGATGAGGAGGAAGAGGAGGAGAATGTTGGCGAGACAGAAGAGGGGACCATTGTTCAGTCCTTCACTGTTCAGCGTGTATGGGCAGAAGAAGAGGAGTTGGAGGAGTTGGAGGAGGAGGAAATGGACAGTCAGGCCAGTGAGGGGAGTGAATTCTTGCGCGTTGGGACTCTGGCGCATATGGCAGATTTCATGCTAGGCTGCCTATCCCGTGACCCTCGCGTTCAAAGAATTTATTCCAGCACCGATTACTGGGTATTCACTCTCCTGGACCCACGGTACAAGCAAAATCTTTCCACTATCATCCCTGGAGAGGAAAGGAGTGTGAGAATGCATGAATACCAGCAGGCCCTGGTGCACAAGCTGAAACAGTATTTCCCTTCTGACAGCGCTAGCGGCAGAGTGCGTAGTTCTGCGGGACAAGTAGCGAGGGAGAGTAGGCGAGCAGGCAGCTTGTCCAGCACTGGCAAGGGTACGCTTTACAAGGCTTTTGCCAGCTTTATGTCACCCCAGCAAGACACTGTCACCTGTCCCCAGTCTCGGCAGAGTAGGGCTGATCTTTACAGAAAGATGGTGAGGGAGTACGTAGCTGACCATACCATCGTCCTAAATGATCACACAGCTCCCTACAACTACTGGGTTTCAAAGCTGGACATGTGGCACGAACTGGCGCTGTACGCCTTGGAGGTTCTTGCCTGCCCTGCTGCTAGCGTCTTGTCCGAGCGGGTTTTCAGTGCAGCTGGTGGCATCATCACCGATAAGCGTACACGCCTGTTGACTGACAGCGCTGACAGGCTGACGCTTATTAAGATGAATAAAGCCTGGATTTCTCATAATTTCCAATCTCCACCAGGTGAAGGAAGCTCAACCTGAATAATTTATGCACTCCTCCTCCTCATTTTCCTCCTTCTCCTCCTCTTTGTACACTAAAGCAGAGGAAACTGGCTATTTTTTGACAGGGCCCACTGGCTCTAGCTATAGTACTTTATGCATTTAATTTTTCTGGAGGGCCACCTACCCGGTCCTCTGTTTTAAACAATTTTTGGGAGTGCCACATACAGGCACTCAATCTATTCAATTTTTCTGGAGGGCCACCTACCTGCTCCTCTGGTTTGAAAACTTTTTTGGACTGCCACATACAGGCACTCAATCTATTTCATTTTTCTGGAGGGCCACCTACCTGCTCCTCTGGTTTGAAAACTTTTTTGGACTGCCACATACAGGCACTCAATCTATTCCATTTTTCTGGAGGGCCACCTACCTGCTCCTCTGGTTTGAAAACTTTTTTGGACTGCCACATACAGGCACTCAATCTATTTCATTTTTCTGGAGGGCCACCTACCTGCACCTCTGGTTTGAAAACTTTTTTGGACTGCCACATACAGGCACTCAATCTATTCCATTTTTCTGGAGGGCCACCTACCTGCTCCTCTGGTTTGAAAACTTTTTTGGACTGCCACATACAGGCACTATCCAAATTAAATTGTCTCCATAGCAGCCTCCACACGTTGTCTCCATTGCTACCTCCAAAAGTCGTCCATATAGCTGCCTCCATACATCGTCCCCTTATCAAACGAGGTGTGTCAGGCACAAATTTGGGTTATTTTCATGGATTCCACATCAAAGTTGTTAACTTTGTCGCCACCCTGCTGTGTAATCCACAAAATATACTGGCAAACTTTTATCATGTACCGATATTATTTGAGCGCTTCTTGCTCACCTCCTTTGGTTCCTCTCTGCCACCCATTGGTTTGAAGCCTGAGTCCATTTAGGGTATGTCGCCATGACACTCTCTAGCCTGCTGCCGCTGCCTCTGCATGCCGTCCCCTATAGTGTCAGGGTCAATTATTGGATGTTTTAGATGCTATCTAGCTTCATTCTGTCACTCTGTCATGGCCATGCTGTTGCCCATAATTTTGGCATAATGGTGCGATTAAGCAGCCTCAGAGGCATCCATGCATGCTGCCCCTGCTGTTTCCTGTCCATTTCCGTGGTGTTTCCATCCTTTTCTGAGGTTCCCAGGTGTTTGGCCAAGCTTCCCTGTGCAGAGCCTTGGTCCCCTTGAAAAATGCTCGAGTCTCCAATTGACTTCAATGGGGTTCGTTATTCGAGACGAGCACTCGAGCATCGGGAAAAGTTCGTCTCGAATAACGAGTACCCGAGCATTTTAGTGCTCGCTCATCTCTACTCTTTACGTGTAAAAAAAAAAAAAGTTATAGATTTTTGATTGTGGGAGTGAAAAATTTAAATGAAAAAAAGGGAGGACCTTTAAGGGTTAATTAGCAGAACTTGGTTCACAATAATATTAATCTTTATTTAAATAGCGCCATCAAAATTTGTAGTGCTTTACAAATCATAGACTCATGCCTCCTGCTTTGATTTATTGCTGCCCTGTGGCCACAGGCTCAATTTGCTTCATTGTAGATGCAATACTGGCCACACCTCTTTCCTTATTAACATAATAATTTTAATGGCACATCTTTATTAGATGTAGAATGGAACAAGTCAGCAGCTTGTACATTTTATGGAATAAAACAGGACATATTGTTTTATATGCATTCTACCCAGTAGTCCTTTTTTCCCTGTCATGGTTGTCTTAAAGCTTCTATGCAGGGATGTGACTAATGGAGTCTGAAAGTTTATAGCATTAGTGTCCACAGACTGTGTGGAACCTGCTATAAAATTCTGAACTATAGGAAGAAGATGGCCCTGTGTGTTGGAAGGCTCTACAACAGAAGGAGCAGTACCCCCAGCAGTACCCCCAAATTTTCCACAATCTGTCCATAGACAGATTGTGGAAAATGTGGGGGTACTGCTGGATGTAATCATTTTTAAAGCTTTATTTATACAAGAGACTCTCCAGCTCCAGGACACTTTATAGTTATGACATGTTTCTTAGAATGGGATTGACACTTTAAAGTAGTAGCTCAAGAACCCCAGAATTATAGTGTACATAAATAAACCACTTAGGAAATTAAACGTAGTGCACTGTATAAATATAATAGAGTAATAAGAAGTAGCACTATAGAAAAAAAATGCCATATCATTATGAAACTTGTTTCACATTTTTGTTTGCATAGCGACTGATATTGTTTTTACTATACAATAGATCACTTTTGTATACAGTATAAACAAGATTTATCTTCTTGTCTATATATAGACATGTGCAGTTATTCCACATTTGGATCTAATTTTAATCTCCACATTTGGATCTATTTTTAATCTCTAATCTAAAAGTATTATTACAAATATTTATTTGAAGGGACTAAAGTTTTCTCAAGGATGTTGCCATTTTTTGTCAAGTCTACCTCCACTTTCAGAATGATCATTGACAATTGATTATTCTGTCACTCACCTTTTTAGTGCCATAATTCTGAATATTTTCTTCCTATTTTTGTCTGTCTTTCCATGATTCCTTGTATTCTCTGATAAGGGTGCTCAAAAACTAATGCAATGAGAAATAAAAAAGTAACATCACATCCAGATTCATTTACATTGTAAATTTAGGATAGTAAACAAGCTTGGCAGCTGTCACAACATGGAATAAAGAGTAGAAAATAACAGTGAAATAGTTTGTCCCACAAACCAAGTTCACAGATCACAAGAATGAGGGGTCCGATGGGGTCCCAGGTACCTTAGTCGGTCCGATTTCATTGAGATGTATGGAGCAGACCAGTCATGAGTGGCCGTCTGCTCTATTAATCTCCAGGAGTGACGATGGGTCTGACTGACCTACCTGGCACCCCATCGGACCCCTTGTTCTCATGATCAGCAGCGGTCCCATCACTGAGACACCCACCATTTAGCAAGTTAGACCCTATCCTGTACATAGGGCCCAACTTGGTTCATTGGACAACCCCTTTAATGTAACTATTTCACTGCTGTTTTCTACTCTTAATTCCATGTTGTGACAGCTGGAAAGGTTACTATCCTAAATTTACAATGTAAATAAATTTGGTGCTAGCATCATTCATGGCTGTTGACTTGTGGATCGCGACTGGCAAAACTGCTGGTGCCATTACTCCCTACGACATCATCATTAAAAAAAACAACTAAAAATTAAAATCACCCCCCTTTCCCTATAACTGATATAAATGAACAGTAAAAATCCTAAACTTGTTAGGCTTTACTGCGTCCCAAAATGTCAAAATATAATAATGGTTATTCCCGGCGTTTAACCCTGTAACATTTTTTGCGATTTTGCAAAATATAAAAAAAAAATCAATAAAAAGTGATCAAAAGGCCGTCCAGTCCTATAATTGGCAGCATTAAAAACGCCATCAAAAGTCGCAAAAAATTACACCACAAACAGCTCCATACACTGAAGAATGAAAAAGTTATTAGGGCCAGAACATAGCAAAATGAAGAATGTTTTGTGTACAGGAGGTTTTAGTTGTTGTAAATGTATGAAAACATTGTAAAACCTATATAAATTTGGTATTTTTGTGATCATATGGACCCAAAGAATAAAGTAGACATTTCATTTGTGTACTCAGTGAAAGCCATAAAATCCAAGCCCACAAGAAAACAGTGCAAATGTATTTTTTCACCAATTTCAGTACAATTGGATTTTTTTTCTGGCTTCATGGCAGCATGGAATATTAACCCCTTAACGCTCTGCGCCGTAGCTCTACGGCGCAGAGGTATAAGGGATGTATGAAGAGGGCTCACGGGCTGAGTCCTCTTTATACAGAGGTGGGGGTTTTTGCATTTTGCACAAAACCCCCACCGCTAATAACCGCGGTCAGTCGCCGGCGGCGTTTAAAAGACAGCGGTGCACGGGCGCCGCCATCTTTTTTCCGATCGCCACGCCCCCAAACGTCATCGGGGGGCGGCGATCGGTTACCATGGTAGCCTCGGGTCTTCTTTTGACACGACGCTACATGGCTTATGCAGGTTCGTTACAATGAGCCAGTGGCTCATTGTAATGTATGACCTGCAAAAATGCCATATATTGCAATACTGTAGTATTGCAGTATATGGTAGGAGCGATCTGACCATCTAGGATTAATGTACCCTAGATAGTCTAAAAAATAGTGGAAAAAAAAAGTTTAAAAAATAAAAAAAATTAATAAAATATTCAAATCACCCCCCTTTCCCTAGAACGGATATAAAACATAACAAACAGTAAAAATCACAGACATATTAGGTATCGCCGCGTCCCAAAATGCCCGATCTATCAAAATATAAAAACGGTTACGGCCGGCGGTGACCTCCGAGGCGGGAAATGGCGCCCAAATGTCCGAAATGCGACTTTTACACCTTTTTACATAACATAAAAAATGAAATAAAAAATTATCAAAATGTCGCACAGACCTCAAAATGGTAGCAATGAAAACGTCGCCTCATTTCGCAAAAAATTACCCCTCACACATCTCCGTGTGCTAAAGTATGAAAAAGTTATTAGCGTCAGAAGATGGCAAAAAAATTTTTTTCTTTTTTGTACACATTCGTTTAATTTTTGAAAATGTATTAAAACACAATAAAACCTATATAAATTTGGTATCACCGCGATCGCACCGAATCAAAGAATAAAGTAGGCGTGTTATTTGAAGCGAAGAGTGAGGTTTTTTTTCAATTTTTCCACATTTGGAATTTTTTTTCAGCTTCGCAGTACACGGCATGTTAAAATAAATAACATCACGGGAAAGTAAAATTTTTTACGCACAAAATAAGCACTCACACAGGTCTGTACACGGAAAATTAAAGATTTTTGAAGTTGGAGAGCGAGAAATCAGCCGAAAAACCCTGCGTCCTTAAGGGGTTAAATACTTTCACTGGGAATTGCAATTTGTTACAGCTCTTTACATGAAAAAAATTTAAAAGTTTTGGATTTTTGAAGGTGGGGAGTGAAAATGCAAAAACCAAAAAGGGCCTGTCGTTAAAGGGTTAAGAACAATGGAACTAAAATAACTTTAGCGCATATACTATGTAGAATGTAGAAATGTGGAAACGTGTAGAAAAATGCATCATGCAATTTGTGTTGAAAACCTGCCAAGTCATCCTGACATGTGCATTAAATAATATTTGCTTAAGGAGCTGATAAATGTTTTTACTATACAATAACTGAATAGCAGCAAAGATAGCCTTATTCGGGTAGGGTCTATTTAAGCTGGGTAATTATTCTACATTGTTAGAAGCCAGGAGAAGTAGAGCCTGCTAACAAGGTAAGATATATATTTTATTTAGCTACTATACATATACAGCCAGTCCTCGGGTTACTTACAAGATAGGTTCTTTAGGTTTGTACTTAAGATGAATTTGTATGTAAGTTGGAACAGGTATATTTTATTATTAGCTGTCGCTCCAGCCGTTGCCCGGGATATTAAATAACTGCCCTTAGCTATAACAAAATAGAATTGGTTAAGAAAACATATTGTATATGTATCTATCTCTCTTTCTGACTATATATCTGACTGTTTCTGTCTGTCTCTGACTGTCTGTGTCTCTGACTGTCTCTGTCTCTGACCATTTCTGTCTCTGAATGTCACTGAATCGGTGTTTGTCTATCTGTCTGTCTCTGAATGTGACTGTCTCTGACCATCTCTGTATTTGTGTCTGAATGTCTCTGTCTCTGACTATCTTTGTCTCTGACTGTCACTTTGCCTATGGGGAGATTGCCCATGGCAACCAATTAGAGCTGATGTTTCATTTTCCCACAGCTGTTTTTAAAATTACAGCTGATGTCTGATTGGTTTCCATGGGCAACTGGAACAGTTTTACCTCATTTCTAATAAATCTCTCCCTATCTCTGTATCCCTATCCATATCACCTCACACATAATCATCTTATACTCATCGTCTATAGTAACTTATCAAAGCTCACATCAATGATCTATGGCAAAAAAACAACCAATCACAGCTAAGCTTCTAGTTTCTAGCTGCCAGAGCAACAGCAGTAGACAATAGCTCCTGTATTTGGTGGTAAATAAGTGGATTTTAGAAATTACAGTATTAAATTTTTGACCCAAAACCCTGGGTTACAGAGAGTGGCTGTAAAAAATTTGGTAATTACAAACGCGACGATGTGGATTCCTTTAGCGGACATACACACATACACACACATACACTCAGCTTTATATATTAGATTGTAAATCCAAACAACATTTATTTTTGTCCCTGGGACCATTGGATTTTCAAAATTTTGTGCTGTCATGGGAACAAGGATTGTCAATAAAGTTTCAGCTAATCATTGCAGTCTGGGACAATTTTATTATCCCTTGGTATACATACTGTTTGTAGCTTAGGTGCCAGTAAACCAGTCTTACATGTAGTTACATGATGAGGAAGCTGGAGATTATCTCCTGCTTTTGTCACTCCCTGTAATGTGATCACACCCTCTCTCTCGAAGAATTTCACTGGGTAACATATAATACATATATATTACATATGGGTAACACTGGATAACATATGATACATAGTAAAGCTATTTTCACATATGTGACTGAGGCTTCTTTTGAACATGCAAGAGTTTTTCACCCAGCCAAATGATAGACACACAAATATAATCCCCTTATAGGCAATGGGGTTCATGCAGAACTGGCTACAAAGTCAGGAATTCTAATTCTAATTTAAGGAATTCTCTGTAAAGCATTGAATGGTTTAGCTGAATGTATTCCCCTCAGCTTGCAAGGGAGTTTTCAACAATCTTGGAATACCAAACCCCTCTCCCAGCCCCAACTAAACAGCGTTGAGCGTTCTGTCCTCAGGGATTATCTTAACCAGAAGTATTTTGTAATAAGACTAATGCCCAACATATTAATCACCTAACCCATGATTATTGTCGCTGCTCTGCTCCTATAGTAAGTAGTATATTGAGTAAACCAATAAATCATTGTAGGTAGGAGGTTTTGTCAGGATCACACAAGGAAAGCTATATCCGCAGTTTTTGACTGTCGAGTGCTTCAGCATAGGAATGCTTGTACATGCAAATATTTAGGACTGAAACCTACACTGCAGACCTAAGTTCACACCTACTATATGTTGTTAAGATGTATACCACTTATGTATTTTTGACCAACTTCTGCTTTTAAATCTTAAAAAGACTCATAGAAATACAAAGTGAATTATGACAACATGAAAGTGGCCTCAATAAGCAAAAGAACAGATAAGATGTATTGTAATAAGCCTTTTAGGGGGTCCATGGCCACCCAAACAACCCACCAAATTTTATACTCAGAAGGACTTTTACCCATGTAATCCTTTTGTTCATTTTGTTCTTTCTTTCAATACACATGTACACTAGAGCCATTTTGGGATCTTTGAAGGTCCTCTAAAGGTCCTGAAACTACAGATTGAAAGTAGGCAGAAGGGAAGCATCCTCCATTCCCTAAGATGCTTGGTTCTAGTACCATATTTAGGAGGCGAATTCCGAACTTCCGAACCAAAATTGTAGGGACTATAATATTCATACATGGGCCCAAGGCCCATGGAAGTCTTAATATGTCCCTGATCTGACCACATGAAATCACAACATACATTCATGGACTTCCACTCCTCCCCATGCCTCCATGGATTCATGCTGTGATTTCATGTGATCAGATACATAAATGGGGTAGACGTTACAAATTTAACTGGGTAAAGGAACTTAGATCATCCTGGTCAAATGACATGAAGCTGCCAATGATGTAACGGAACTTTCTCTCTCTCAATGTTCACACTGCAGCATGTCCTAGCATAGAGACCTGTCAATCAGGCACAGGAAGCAGGGCAATGCAAATAATATTTAATATGCAGTGTGATTGGACATCGGGTGAGGTGCATACATGTTTACATACAGATTTTTTAACATTGCAGCAAGGAACCATTTAGGTATAAAAGGAATGGTTTTGAATCACAGGTTTTAAGGAAGTATTTATTTCCCTGCACACCTTCATGCCATTGAGAAAGCTGTGTTCCTTGCCCTGTGCGTTTAGACTGATTTCCCGTTGGACCCCTGATCTCGCTTCTCCGCTGCCTGCCCTGACCTTCTGCTTTGCCTCTGATGTTGCACCTGTGCTGCCTGTCTCGACCTCCTGCTTATTCTGCCAATTCTGCCTTATGACTCTGTGCCTTGCCTTGGCTGCCACCACAGACAAAGTCACAACTGTGGAGCGACCTGTTGGTACCACACCGCAACAAGTCCAACCCGCTTTGCGGCGGGCTCAGGTGAAAACCGGGTGCCACTTAGACTCCGCTCCCAGGTGTCGGCTTACGTCATTGTCTGCAGTTGTATAGTGGGTCCACTACCCCTGAATCCTGACAGTTTGTATGCAGAAAAAAAGCCCTAATGCAATTCTGTGGACACCAATAAAAAAAAATTATGGCTTTTGAAGGTGGGGAGTAAAAAATAGAAACTGAAAAATGAAATAGGGCTGCATGCAGTGTTAAAAGGTTAAAGTAAAAAGTAATAGTTAAAAATTAAGAGAAGGATCAAAAACTAATTAAATGGGTAAATGCTTGGTAAAACTGAAGGGGGGAAAAGACTTAAAGGGAGTAGTTTTAGAGACTGGAGTCAGAGAGCTGCTGTTAAAGGAAATCTACCTTTTGTAATTGGGGACATTTAAAACAAAATAACTTTATTGATATTTCATTAAAATTAAACACACAACGAAAGTAGCAGGGCTATCTCTATACAAAGAATAGTCCGACTGCAATAGGCTGGGTAAGGAGTATTACTGTAAGCCACAAGAGCGGTAACCTGTACCCTGAACGTGTTGCCGCATTAATTGGGTACAGTATGTTGTTTTCTAACACTCTTGTGATATCTGTCAGAAATTTCCATTAAGCCCAATAATGCACACCGGTGATCTCATACTTATACATTCATTGGAGAGTGTATTCACCAGTAAGTGTCAATTTGTCACATATCTGCCTGACGCGTTTCCCCACTGATATAAACACAGCGGTTCATCAGAGGTTGATTTTTGACAATGGGTGAAAGAGGTGAAACATCAGGACTACAAGAGTCTGCAATTTGATCGGAATTCCCCTCCTTTTAATTGGTGTACACTAGATGATATGGGAGGTCTCTCCTCTATCAGCTGGCATTTAGCAAACTGGCCGTTGTCCACATTGCGTTATAGCTCGGACTCACACTGCCTAAGATTGACTAAGGTATACAGTCAGCTGTTATAGAGGGTCAGCTTCTACTGTCACAGAGCTTTCACTCCCTACTTATTCTTATACGGTTATAGGGTTAGATGGTTCAGTTTCCTAGCTAATAGACAGCAGAGGACGTGCCTCCTCTCATACTGCACACACACACGCCGGCATTGATAACAGCCGCGTGTGTCGCTCGCGTTCAAGACTCTTTAAAGTTTAAGCACCGCCCCTAAGGTGTGTGCAAGGAGAGGGCGGAGTTTCCGAGCTGTCCGGGCCAATCAAGTCTCTCTATGCGCTGATAGTTCCGGCGCGTCATCGCGCCAGGATCCAATCAGATCGAGAGGGCTTGGCCGGAATGTCAGCACCGTATTATGTGTCATCTCCGCCTCCCATAGTGTGTTACTGAATCGTAACTATAGTAACCAGGGGTAATCATCGCGGCCGTCGGCAAGGAGTGTAAGGTATACTGTTTATAGGTGATTGGACATTAAAATGTTCTCTTATGTGTACATCCATCAGCTATTCAAAGCTAGCCTAGTGGTTAGATGATGTTGTGATCAAGAAATATCGGGTGACTGTAGACAAATAGAGAGGGATATTGCATAAATGGGTAACCATTGACAGATAGAGAAGGACTGGTATATATGACCATGGTGCGATGTAGCCGTGCCTCTGTTTCTTTATTTCTTTACAAGGGGAGAGCAGGGGAGTCATAGGAAGCACGAATAGACTATATGTTCATTAAGTCCATTTGGTTGTAGGCTTCCCAAATTGAAGATCCACCTGGATTCCCGTTGGGACATTTTTCTTTCAAAGTCCCCCCCTCTAGGTGAGGGCTCCACCACTTCAATAATTTGGAACTGTAGGACACTATGGTCCCCTTGATGTTCTTGCCACACATGTCTAGAGACTGCTGTGTCCTCCCTATTTTTTACGTTGTTGATGTGTTCTCTGAAACGCCTTCTTGCTTGTCTCGTGGTTTGTCCCACGTATTGTATCAAGCACATGCAAGTGATTAAATAAATCACCCCCACTGTCTTACAATTGGAAAAGTGCTTGATAGTGAAAGTTCTTCCCGTGCTTGTACTTCTAAACATCTTTCCAGTTTTAATGTATTTACAAGACTTGCATCCACCACAACTAAAGGTCCCAGTGGGTTTGTCTGACAACCAGGTTCTTTTCCCAGTCAATGGTGTCAAATGACTGTGGACCAGGCTGTCTCCGACATTCTGGCCTCTTCTGTAGGTGATGGAGGGATAAGGGTCAATGGCCTCAGCAATATCTTTGTCCATTTTTAAGATGTTCCAATTCTCTCGAAGTATCCTTTGTACCTCGAGATGACAACTGTCATAGGTCCCAATAATTCTCATTTTTCCTTCTTGTGTGGCCCTCTTTTTGGGATTTAATAGCTCCTGTCTTTTCTGATTCAGCGCATGCTGGTGGGCCTCCTTCAGGATATGAGGTGGATATCCCTTCTCCAAAAAACGGCTTTGGAGATCCTTGGAAGCCTCCAAGTAATTACCCAATGAGGAACAGTTTCTGCGAACCCTCAGGTATTGCCCCTTGGGAATTCCTCTTTTGAGGGGTGTCGGATGCCAGCTCTGCCATCTTAAAAGACTATTCGAGGCTGTAGGTTTTCTAAAAAGTCGTGTCTCCAGGTTCCCTGTGTCCGTGAGTAAGATCTTGATATCCAAAAATGTGATCTCCCTGGAGTTAATTTCTGAAGTAAAAAAGAGACCCAACTCATTGATATTTAAGAGGGTTACGAACTCCCTAAAGAGATCCACAGATCCAGTCCACAGGATGAGCACGTCATCAATGAACCTCAGCCATAGAGCTATGGCCGAGGTCCACTTCTCAAGTTCCTCCTGGAAAACCACCTAACCATCCATCTAACCCTATAACCGTATAAGAATAAGTAGGGAGTGAAAGCTCTGTGACAGTAGAAGCTGACCCTCTATAACAGCTGACTGTATACCTTAGTCAATCTTAGGCAGTGTGAGTCCGAGCTATAACGCAATGTGGACAACGGCCAGTTTGCTAAATGCCAGCTGATAGAGGAGAGACCTCCCATATCATCTAGTGTACACCAATTAAAAGGAGGGGAATTCCGATCAAATTGCAGACTCTTGTAGTCCTGATGTTTCACCTCTTTCACCCATTGTCAAAAATCAACCTCTGATGAACCGCTGTGTTTATATCAGTGGGGAAACGCGTCAGGCAGATATGTGACAAATTGACACTTACTGGTGAATACACTCTCCAATGAATGTATAAGTATGAGATCACCGGTGTGCATTATTGGGCTTAATGGAAATTTCTGACAGATATCACAAGAGTGTTAGAAAACAACATACTGTACCCAATTAATGCGGCAACACGTTCAGGGTACAGGTTACCGCTCTTGTGGCTTACAGTAATACTCCTTACCCAGCCTATTGCAGTCGGACTATTCTTTGTATAGAGATAGCCCTGCTACTTTCGTTGTGTGTTTAATTTTAATGAAATATCAATAAAGTTATTTTGTTTTAAATGTCCCCAATTACAGGCAGTTGACTACACGATTTATTGGACATAAACGCTAGCAATATCTATTATTTTTCCTTGAAATCTACCTTTTGTACATTATTAACCAAAGATACCCTAACAGGTTCACAACCGCCCGCCGTGTATTCATGGCGGCGGTTGGGTCCCGGTGCATGGAGAGGGCTCACGGGCTGAGCCCTCTCCATAGCCAGAAAGTCTTTGCTGCATAGAGTTATTAGCGCAAGAAGATGGCAAAATCAAAAAAGAAATTTTGTAGAGGTTTTAATTTTTGTAAATGTATGAAAACATTATAAAACCTATACAAATTTGGTATCTGCGTAATAGTATTGACCCAAGAAATAAAGTAGACATGTTGGGACGCACAGTGAAAGCCGTAAATTCCAAGCCCACAACAAAACGGCGCAAATGCGTTTTTTCACCATTTTCACTGCATTTGGAATTTTTTTTTTCCCGCTTCCCAGTGCACGGCAGGGAATATTCAATGCCACCATTATGAAGTGCAATTTGTTAAGCAGAAAACAAGCCGTCGCACAGCTCTTAACTTTTTTATTTTTGCAAGTAATAGATTTTTGAAGGTGGGGAGTGAAAAATGGAAATGAAAAAACAGGAAAGGGCCCGGTCCTGAACCGGTTAAAGGACACCTGTCAATTCATACATTAATCATTATAAAATCATCTTTTCTTTATTATGTGAATGAGGCTGGTCACATAGTCAGAGGCGGTGATGTCACCCCTGTTACTCCTCCCCTCTTCTCCCCCTCTCTTATACAGGCTGTCAGTCAAGCACTGGGGGTGTGGCTGTGCCTCCCACTCATAAATAAGCTGGACAGCTTGAATATGCTAATGACTCATTGGACCCATCACAGGTCATTCGCATACAGCTTTAGGACCTCATTGCTTAAGTTTACAGGCATGTGGAGGGACAATGAAGGGATAGAGGCAATGCTTTCTTATAGCAGTTTATGAAAATATATTTAGTGTAGGGGGTTAATTTGCCTGACGGGTTCTCTTTAAGAATGCTGTAGCTACACTGATGACGTTGCTGCAGATTCCGGACCTGCGCCCGCTGACGTCTAAGGTCCGAATAGAGTTAAAGGGAACCTGTCACCGCTGTTCCAAAAAAATGAAACTAAGACAGGTTCCTATAGAGCCCTTTAGTCCTAAGGGCACCCATTTATCAACTAACACTGGCGATGCATAGAAAAGCAAAAAATCACATTTTATTCTGTACCTGGTAACCAGGGAGAACCCAGCGAGTCCACGTGGGAGGATCACTGCGGCTCGAGTCCTCGCCCTCCTCTGTGCACATATGCCAGCGCACGCCCGCTGTATGATTTTTCCTACATCGCACAGTTCCGCGCACTGGCTGCTCTCAGCTGTGTCAATGCTTATCAGCGAGCAGGAAGCCAGGGAGCCGCGTGACGTAGGAAAGATGGAGGCGTGCGCTGGCTTATGTGCACAGAGGAGGGCGAGGACTCGAGCCGCGGTGATCCTCCCACGTGGACTCGCTGGGTTCCCCCTGGTTACCAGGTACAGAATAAAATGTGATTTTTTTTGCTTTTCTTTGCATCGCCAGTGTTAGTTGATAAATGGGTGCCCTTAGGACTAAAGGGCTCTACGGGAACCTGTCTTAGTTTCATTTTTTTGTAACAGCGGTGACAGGTTCCCTTTAAGCCAAATACAGTACATTTATTAAAAGTATCGTGAGTATAATGAGCATTTAATTCTTAAAGAGAAACTGTCACCAGGGAACCCATCTCTTCCACAAACCACATGCAGTACCTTCTAGATGGACCTTTATACATGTTATCTATGGGATTAGAGACATCATTCTTCTAAAAAAGACTTTAATGCTGTCCTTAGTGCCCGCCTGGAGACGGGGAGCTGCAGTATACAGTCATTTCCATAAATCATTGCCATAAAGATACTTGTAATGAGAGAAAAGTGAGTCAGCGCGTTTTAAATGCACATCAGCGTTCTCCTTCATGGCTGTCTGTATGATGGCATGGGAAACTGATATACTCTCGGGAGAGGAAATCCTCACCTGAATTGTTTGACTCATAGGAAAATCCAAAATGGCATGCATCATTGTCCAGAGTCAGCACAATAATTAAAAAACAAACATATAAACATATAACCCAATGTTTCAGTATTTTACAAAAAATGTTTTTACAATAAAGCAGTTATAACAATGTTAAATACATGACAATCCTGGTTCCTATACTGGTAAAAATCCATTTTCTAATGGGGATACTTTAGTGGACTTGGAAGAACCCAGCAACTACACATAATGACGATTTCCTCACAAATCTGCACCAGAACGCAGTACAGGTGCGACACAAGACAGGCGCAAACACTTCATAAATACATGTGCAAGCAGTTTGTACATGTATTTTTGTGCAAAAAGCATCTGAACACCGGAGCTTGGATAAATGTGGGACATTGGGACACATTTACTAAGGGCTTTGCGCCAGTGTTCTGGTGAAATTTGCACGTTCTTTCTAGTGTAAGAAATTTTAAGAAGTGTCTGCACCATAAATCTGTCGCACACGACCGTTTTGCGGCACAGCTGCTCTAGACATCAATCGACACATATAATGGGGGCGTTACGGCGCACGGTCCGACTGGGCATACAGCATTCAACATACAGGATTGTTTGTTTTATACATCGTTGATATAATTGAAGATAAATGATAGCTGTGGTAAATGTGAGATGTAAAATTAGTAGAGGGCTAGTAGTTGCTAGGACCTGTTGTACTATCAATGCTATGGTTTGCATGCAGGGCTCTTCCAAGTCCATGAAAGTATCCCCATCAGAAAATGGATTTTAGCTTGTATAGGAACATGGATTGATATGTATGTAACATTGTTATTAGTGCTTTATTGTATAAACATTTTTTGTTAATTACAGAAACATTGGGTTATATAAGGTAATACGTTTGCATTCTGAATATATAGAAATTAATTCTTGTTTTATGTTTGTTTTTAACTTGTTGTGCTGACTTGTTGTGTTATACAATTCAGTAGAGGATTTCCTCTCCCTGGAGTATATGAGTCTCCCGGTGCTATTACACAGACAGTCATAAATAAGAACATTGTGGTGAATTCAAAACGCATTGACTCACTTTTCTATTGTGATAAGTATGTTGATGGCGATGATTTTATGGAAATGAATTAAGAATGAATAAGGATTGAACATATGGGGGCTCATTTACTAAGGGTCTGCGGTCCGCACTATCGTTGGATATTCCAATTTGCGGCGCATTTAGCAGGGGATTTTGGTGCACACAATCGGAATTTGGCGCATCGGCGCTGCCTTTCATGCGACCCAACGGGGGGGCCGGGCCGCCGGATGATCAGACTGATTCGGACTAAGCGCGGGATTTAACATTTAATTGTGTCGCAAGACATGCACTTACATGCATCAGGAGGAAGATGGTGAACTCCGGCAGACCTTTCAGGAAATCGGGCACACGATGTAAGTGAATCGCGACAGCTGTGCATTCTGGTTGGACAACGAAGCTCGGGGAATGCACAGGGATGGGTAAGTAAATGTGCCCTATGGACTTTAATCAAACGGTGGTGGCAAACTTCTTTGAGATCGTATATACACGCCTTTTACAGTCCAGATTTGTTCCTGAGCACAGTTGTTGCAAATGAAATTTTTGTGAGCCAAACCTATTCTTTCTTTCAGTGTAGTCTGTATACCTCACCTCCTCACTGATGCTGACACTGCTAGACCAGCCCCCCCTCCCCCCTCATGAATGAGAGAGACAATTTCTGAGGGCAGGATGCGGTTGATTTCTCTTCAGATATCCAGGTCTCTCTCAGCCCATACCTTTCTAAGAGTAGTTTATGATGTAACAGTGCTGAATTAAGCCCCCTGTCTGTGTGTGTGTGTGTGTGTCTCTCTCAATGTTCCAGCAAGGGATTGTGCTCAACTTCCTACTGCTCCTGAAGGTAAAAGTAAAAGGATCTGCATATGCCTGTAGTTGAATATTGGCAGATGGTCTCTAAGGCACACATCAGACTATGGGGCTACCACAGGAAGATAAGGATCCCCCAACCTACAAAAGCCCCCCCCCCCCCTGTAACCCCAAAGGGGGGGGTCCAATCCACAAAGGTAACATGTCAAATCATATATATATATATATATATATATATATATATATATATATATATATATATAAGGACATAATTTTTAATAAATGTAGTTAAAATATAATTTATTCACCAGACCAAGACCACTATCCATCTAGTGATACAGTCTAGATGGAAAAGAAGCACAACAACCATAATGCACAGTGCATGACAGGGTGGACCATATAGATATGCAATAAAAAAGAAAGATCTCACCCGTCTGGAGAAACCGGAGCTAATGCAACGAACAGGTAGATGGAGCTGTTGCAAAAAGCGGTCCCAGACCAGGAGTAGATAAAAGCACTGCATCTAAGTATCCATATAACTGCTCTGTTCCCCTATTGGCTCCCGTACTGACAAGGACAGTCCCAGAGAATCTCTGTCCACATGTGAGTCCCTAGAACTTCCTATAGACACATTCCCAATGCGTTTCCAGATCCACCAAAATGAGGGTCTTTCATCAGGGGAAATAGAACATGGTGCATGAGTAATATCAAGCAGGTCACGCCAAAGGACAGTGGTCCATAGAAAAACACAGTGGTGTGTGACATAGGCAGTTATATGCAGTGCTACTCCTGGTCTGGGACCACATATTGCAGCAGCTCCATCTACCTTTCCGTCGTATCAGCTCCTGTTTCCTCCAGACGGGTGAGATCTTTTTTTTTTAATTGCATATCTATACGGTCCTCCCTGTCATGCACTGCGCATTATGGTTGCTGTGCTTCTTTTCCACCTAGACTGCATCACTAGGTGGATAGTGGTCTTGGTCTGGTGAATATTATATTATATTTTAACTATGTTTATTAAAAGTTATGTTTTATATGGCCTGTTTTCACCCCTCTCTGTTATTGCTGTTTGGCTGGTGAACGCTTTCCATTTTTTGGGGTCTAGTGAACTGATTAGGCATCTTTCGGTGTTATTCAGTTCTACCTCTTGGCAATAACATGTAGAATCGTCTTACATACATCGGTTGTGCTTGACAGCTGACACCCACAGCTTCTGCCACCAGCTCGGCTATTACATCCATTTGCGAGAACGGGTTAGAGGAAATCTACCATCAAAATCAAACATGTTAAACCAGAGACTATTCATCATATATCCAGGCACTGTGATTGTGGTAATCTTCTTGTATTTGTTATCCCTCCTCCTAAAAACAACATTTAAAATGATGCTAATGAGCCTCTTGGTCTATGAGGGGTGTTAACGGAGACCATCCATACTGCAGATTTACAGGCTATTTCAGAATGCAACAAGCACCTCCACCTCCCACTAAGTGATGAAATGATCACTGCAACGGGCAGAGGGAAGGGGAAAGTGATGAGGGATCAGAGTGGGTGGGGGAGACATGCTTTGGTAATTCCCTGCAATTCCCCTTAGGATAGTTTATAAAAAACAGAGTTTATAAGGAAGGAGCTCATGGATAATAAATATAACAGTAAGGCCCCTTTCACATTTGCATTTTTCACAGCCGTGTTCTGCGCATGCTTTTGATGCGCAGAACTTGTATTGCACTCTGACCCATTGTAATCAATGCTTTTTTTCAGACTTGCATTCTTTTTCACGCACAGACACGCATTTTTTTTAATGTGCGTTTAAATCTCGGCATGCTCTAAAAACGCACCATACAAGTCTATGGAGATGCAGCAAAAACGCATTGCACTCTGAGTTACATGCAAGTCCAATGCAAGTGCAATGCGTTTTTCACTGATCAATTGTCCTAGAAAAGATAGAGCTCAGTCCTGAGTCCTTTTCACGCACGTTATCTGGGCATGAAAAATGCATTGAAAACGTGCATGAAAAACTGAGACACCGAACAAACTCTGACTGCAAACTGATTGAACTCTGATGAAAAATGTCAGTTTTTCACTGACCAAACCCTGATCGCACCCTGATCTGCAACGCAAGTGTGGAAGAGGCCTAAGTGCCCCTGGTTTATTATGCTTGATTTTGATGGTAGATTTTCTTAAGAAAAAATTTTTAAAAAACCCTGAAGAGTCTAAACATGAATATGGACACAGCTTATTTAAAAAGTGCATACACATAAAAGGATCAACTATGTCACCAAGCACAAAAAATGAAGCCAAGTAAGCTGATAAAAAAAACTTGCAAAAAGTCTACCAATAAGTCTTCACACATATTTCCTTTGTGTAACAGGTGAAACAGGAGAAACACTTGTTGAGGGTGTAGTACCCTGTGTGACAAAGCCAAACAATAGTTCTTTCTCACAATTCCCAAGGTTCTTAAAGAGAACCCGTCATGCAAAATAACCCCCTAAACTAAATATATTTTCATAAACTTTCATTAGAGAGCATTGCCTCTATCCCTTCATTGTCCCTCTACATGCCTGTAAACCTAAGCAATGAGGTCCTAAAGCTGTATGCAAATGACCTGTGAAATGTCCAATGAAGCATTAGCATATTCAAGCTGTCCACCTTATTCATGAGTGGGAGGCACAGCCACACCCCCAGTGCATGACTGACAGCCTGTATAATGATGTGAGGCTGTATAATGATATGCTTCCTGGTCCTGGTGGCCACGCCCCCTGCAGCCTGTGTGTGTATAGGAGAGATACAGCAGCTCCAGGCTGCAGCCATGTTATAGCAGAACATGTCAGATACATGTGTAGCTGATGTCTGTGTCTCTCACCTGTATATTAGGAGGATGCAGCATGTCAGCAGATGCAGCACACACACTAGCAATGCTTTACTATACATTACACACAGACATGAGCAGGGGGAGGAGAGGGGAGGGGTAACAGCGGTGACATCACTGCCTCTGACCATGTGACCAGCCTCATTTACATGATAAAGAATAGATGATTTTACAATGATTAATGTATGAATTGACTAGATAAAGGCTGTATTGGATCCTTGTGAGCTGCTCCAACAGGTAGAGGTGACAGGACTAGTGGCAGAGACCTGATGACAGGTGTCCTTTAACTTCTGCTGCGACAGTTGCAAAGTCTACATTCTCCACACCTCTCTTACAGGTTTCTTCTTACTTTTGACTCATTGAAGGGACATAGAGTAGTGAATGCAAAGCTTTTGTAGTTCCAGCTGAATTCATGCCCTGACAGAAGCAACAGAGGAGTTACCCCCATGATTATCTCACATAGTACAAATCAATAGACAAGGAGCAGTGCTTACATTTTTGGGCACCAATGTGTAAATAGGACATGGTTAAACTAGAGCAAGTGCAAAGGAGGGCGACCAAGGTAATTAGGGGAATTGATGAATCAAATACAAATCACCAGAGGGGCGGTGAAATCATCTTTAAGATGGTGCACGTTGTGTATGATAAATAACCTGTAATGTGATTAAAAGTAGGACTTGATATACCTGTGCCTTTATTCAACCAAATCTACTGTGAACCTCTGAATCCCTGTTTCAGATTTACAATGGCAAATGAAGCACAGCCTTGCCCTTGTGCACTAGGAGATGAGTTTGACTATAAAGGTCTTGGACATGAGATTCAGATTGAACACATAAACGCTTACGTCTCTAAGCCAAAAACTAACACTGATAAAGCCATCATTGTGGTTCAAGATGTTTATGGATGGAAGCTTACAAACACTAGATATTTTGCGGATCTTCTTGCGTCACATGGATACATGTAAGTAATATTCTCATTTCAATTTTCTATCAGAATAAGCCATTTAATTAAGATGCACTAAATGATGCTCGCTAGAACTGTTATTGATGCTCACAGCTGTCCATTCGGCTGGTGTTACTGGAGTAAAAAAAATTTGAACTCAAGATTTAACCCAGTTAACTTTGTTACATAACCTGATTGAAGCTCAGTTCCATTCATGTGGAGCTGTGCCCTGCCTGCAGCCAGCCAGCCAGTACAAGAATATAACTACTATAATACTGCCCCCTTTTGTACCAGAATATAACAACTATAATATTACCCCTTATGTACAAGAATATAACTACTATTGTACTGCCCCCTATCTGCATGAATAATATAACTACTATAATATTGCTCCTATGTACAAGAGTATGACTACTATAATACTGCTTCCCCCCCCTCCACAGAAGGCTAACCCCCCCCCAGATCTTATCTATGTCAACTACCCCCTTCTCAGACCCTCCCCCAGGTTGCATAGTACCCCTAGTCCCAGGCCCCCAGCAACAGTCCCCCTCTGCCCCCAGCTCCAGTTCGCCCCCTGCCCCCAGCTCCAGTTCGCCCCCTGCCCCCAGCTCCAGTTCGCCCCCTGCCCCCAGCTCCAGTTCGCCCCCTGCCCCCAGCTCCAGTTCTCCCCCTGCCCCCAGCTCCAGTTCTCCCCCTGCCCCCAGCTCCAGTCCTCCCCCTGCCCCCAGCTCCAGTTCTCCCCCTGCCCCCAGCTCCAGTTCTCCCCCTGCCCCCAGCTCCAGTTATCCCTCTCCAGCTTTAGTTTCCCGCTCGTCACTGTCGGCAGCCCTGTTCCCCATGCTGCTGTATGGAGATGCCGGAGGATCGGTGAAAATCTAAAATGGAAATGTAAAAAGTAATACATATCAGATAGGAGACAGCATGTTATAGAGCATGATTGGTTTGGCAGATGGATATACAGTTGACAGGTAGTAGGCATATCAACAACTGACAGCCCTTCATTAATGAATGTATATACAGCGATAGCTGTCTCTAGTAGGGCCCCCTCTCTAAATTCTGAGCATAAAGCGGGCGCAGTAATATTTATAAATAGATAATAGATTTCAATGAGCCTGCAGATAACTCTTTTTACTTTTATGAAAATCTTTTTCTTAGTGATTGCATTCTCCAAATATTGACTTGATGCCACTTTGATAATATTTTCCTATGTTTTTCTTTTCTATTTTGTTTGTAGTGCTGTCCTCGGTGACTTTTTTGTAGGCCAGGCTCCATGGCACTCAACTTATGATAATAAAGATTTTTTTAAGTGGCTTGAAACCCGACCTGCAAATAAAGCCTACAGGTAAGAAGTGATTTCTAAAGACGCTGATATTTATTACATCTAAATATGCACAGTTTATTTGTGAAAATATCATCCATAATGCAATCTACAGTAAATACCATGTGAAATGCACGATATGCATAAAATAACGCAAAAACCACTGTAACATGGTAACCAACATTTACTTTATGGTAAACTGCAGTCATGCCTGGGTGTATTCCTCCTGATCAGACCCTCCCTCCGGTGCGCTTACCGGGGGGATCCGATCCATCTTCCTGCAGCCCCAGGGTCAGGCGTATGCCCGAGGCTGCCTGGTCCTCTGACAGGACCTGGCTGTAACTAATTCAGCATGCATCAGCCTCAGGCCCGGCTCCAGCACCCCGGGGACCAGAGAGCTGCCGGGGGCCCACACACGCTGTGCACATCTTCACTTCCTGTTTTGACTGAGGAAGTGTCCTGTGCCCTGCACTGTTCCTCCCTCACTCGGACAAGGCACAGGACAGTCAGAGGCTGCTGAGCAGCCAGTGAGATACAGCACATAATGGGTTAACCCACCCTTCCCCCATCTCCTCTTCACACGGAGCTGCAGTATAGCAGAGATCTGGCAGCTTAGAGATCGGGACGAAAAGATGGAGGAGGAGAAGCCTGAAGACTCCTCAGTGTGATACCAGGGCTGCTGAAGACACCATAGGGTGTGATGGTATGTGACATGTATGGCTGTGTATTACTGATCCATATGGTGAGTGTATGGTATGTGTGATGATGTGTTTCCCTGCATGTGTATCTGTCTGTATGTATCTGTCTGCATGTAGCTATACTTGCCTACATGTGTGAATGCCAGTTGGTTTGTATGTACATGAGAAGGAGAGAGACTTCTGTTTCAGCAGTGATGTGTATTATGAGATTCTGCAGCAGCAAAGTTGTGTATTAGGAGGTTCTGCAGCAGCTGAACTGTTATTATAATGTATTGAAGCAGCTGAAGTGTGTATTATGATGTTAGGCAGCAGCAGTGATCTGTATTATGAGGTTCCGCAGCAGCTAAGGTGGGTATTATGAGTTTCCGCAGCAGCTGAGGGGTGTATTATGAGGTTCCACAGCAGCTGAGGGGTGTATTATGAGGTTCCTTAGCAGCTGAAGGGTGTGTTATGAGGTTCCGCAGCAGCTGAAGGGTGTGTTATGAGGTTCCGCAGCAGCTGAAGGGTGTGTTATGAGGTTCCGCACCAGCTGAAGGGTGTGTTATGAGGTTCCGCACCAGCTGAAGGGTGTGTTATGAGGTTCCGCAGCAGCTGAAGGGTGTGTTATGAGGTTCCGCAGCAACTGAAGGGTGTGTTATGAGGTTTCGCAGCAGCTGAGGGGTGTATTATGAGGTTCCGCGGCAGCTGAGGGGTGTATTATGAGGTTCCGCAGCAGCTGAGGGGTGTATTATGAGGTTCCGCAGCAGCTGAGGGGTGCATTATGAGGTTCCGCAGCAGCTGAGGGGTGTATTATGAGGTTCCGCAGCAGCTGAGTTGAAGCTTCAGTTTTATTACTTGGCAGAGGGGCACAAAGTTTTAGGCTTGTCTTGTTGGTTAAATGACCTCAAAACTGCCCTGACCGTGATACGGCTGTTTGGGATGATAAATTAGGGAATATTTTAGGTAACAGGAGACTGTTTTAGTTTCTGAATTTTAAATGCTGCCACGTGAGTTCACTGCAAAGGGGCCCCCTGAGGTTCTGTCGCCCAGGGGCCTACTGAAACCTGGAGCCGGCCCTGATCAGCCTGCTCAGTTAGTTACATTACACACTGCAATACATGTCTTTTGCATTGTAAGGGCTTGAACAAGCAATCGGACTAAAGTTTGTTCAAGCCCAAGTGTAAAAAAAATTAAAAAAGTAAAACAAATAGTAAAAATCATTTTATTAAAAAAATGTATAAATAAAATAAAAGTCCCCTAATCACCACAGTTATCGTACATATAAAACACAAAAAATTACATATTTGGTATCACAGTGTCCATATTACCGTAATAAAATAAATGGTGTAAAAAAAACATGATATACTTCCTGTAATATAACATTTTTCATCAAATACCATCACAAAAATGTTCTAAAAAGCAATCAAAAAAGTTAACATAAAAATATAGAAGTTATGCTTCTGAAAAGTTGTTGATATAAAAAATATTAGATTTTCTCCAATGTTACTTATAAGAAAAACTATATAAATAAGGGATCACCGTAATTGTAGTGAACCGGAGAATAAAGATAAAATATTATTTTTTTCTTTAGGGTGAGCAGGCAAAAAAGGGGCTAAAAATCCAAAATAAAAACTGATGATTTTTTTTGTATTTTTTTTAAATGGTTAACCCCTTAAGGACGCAGCCATTTTGTAGCTTAAGGCTCAGCCCGATTCTTTGGATTCTGACTTGCGTGACTTTATATGGTTATAACTTTTGAACACTGTTACTTATCAAAACGATTCTGAGACTGTTTTTTCCCCACATGTTGTACTTCATTTTAGTGGTAAATTTTGGCTGATAAGTTTTGCGTTTATTTACAAAAAAAAAGAAAATATGATAAATTTTTTGAAAAAATTGCCATTTTCGAAATTCTAAATCATTGCGTTTTCAGGCAGATAGATTTACCACCTAAATAAGTTGCTGAATAACATTTCCCATATGTCTACTTTACATTTTCATAATTTCTGAAATGTCTGGATAATTTATTTTGACGTCACGCGGCTTACAAATAGAATATCGCTTTTCCGGATTTTCAGAATTGACTATTTTGGGGATAAATACAGTTTTGAATGAAATTTTACATATTTAGCATCAAAACCCCCTATATAATCTACCCATTTTCAAATCTGCACCCCTCAAGCTATCAGAAACAGCTTTTACGAAGACTGTTAACCCCTTGAGATCTTCATAGTAATTGAATCAAAATGGAGGTGAAATTTAGAATGGTCATATTGTTCCCTTATACGTTCATTTAGCCCTAAAATTTACACATTTCCAAAAGATAAAAAGAGAAAACCCACCATACAATTTGTTCTGCAATTTCTCCTGAGTACAGAGACCCCCCACATGTGGCTGTGACTTGTTTTATGGGGACACAGCGAGGTGCAGAAGGGAAGGAGGGACCTGCAGCTGCCAGGATTTTAGTTTCCTCATTGGCCCCTTTTGAAGGCTATAAAATTTTCGCTTTTTCGTTATTGGGGCCATGTGACGGCATTTTTTTTTGCGGGATGAGATGCTTTTTCCATTGTTACCATTTCGGGGTTGGTATCACCTATTGTTGAAAATTTAGGAACTTTTTTTGAGGGCAGGAGTAGAAAAGCATCAATTCTGTACTGGATTTTTTACTTCTTTTTTTTTTTGGTGTTCACCGTATAGACTAATAATCATGTTATCTTTATTCTATGGGTTGATACGATTACGGGGATACCAGACATGAATATATTTTCTTACGTTTTACTAAATTTGTCAAACAAAACCCTAATGTGGGGAAAAATCTATCATTTATGTATTGCCGTCTTCCAAGTGGCACAACATTGTTACTTTTTTGGCTACGGAGCTGGTTGATGGCTTGTTTTTTGCGGGACATGTTGTACTTTGCACCATCATGTCTGAGTACATATGGTTTTTTGATTGCATTTTATAGCATTTTTTGTGGGATTGAAAAGGTAAAAATCATAATTTTTGGAGGGTTTATAACAGTTTTTTTTACGGCGTTTATCGTGGGGGTTCAATAATGATTTACTTTTATTCTACGGGTTGTTACGGACGCGGTGATACTATATATGTGGGGTTTGTGTTATGATTTAGACTTTTTTTTAAGTTATATGTCTCTTTATATGTTTTGGGGGTTTGGGGCATTTTTAGTGATTTATGACTTTATTTTTTTATTGAATAACTTTTTTTTTTTTACTTTTTCACTTTTATACCATGGGATATGACCAAGCAATCATCTGATTGCTTGTTCATGATAATATTCTGCAATACTGATGTATTGCAGAGTATTATCAGTGTCAGCCTATACACTTGCATAGGCTGGCACTGTGCCAGTAAGATGACGTCACAGACGCCATCTTACCGGCAATTCTTGCAAGTAACTCTGGGGTCCAGATCGGACCCCAGAGTTGCTATAGCAACGATCGGCGCCCCCCGAAAACGGTTCGGGGGGGGGGGGCGATCGTGGGGGAAAGACCCCCCAGATGCATGTTAGATGCCGCGGTCGCGCTGACCGCGGCATTTAACGGGTTAAGCACCCGCGATCGGAGACAACTCCGATCGCGGGTGTTACACTGGGGTGCCGGCTATTAGTTACAGCCGGCACCCCGTGTTTCCCGATGCCGGTTTGGCTCTGATCCAGAGCCGAGCCGGCATAAGCGCCATGGCGGATATATCCGCCACTGAGCGCTAAGTCACTGCGTGAAGGGGTTAATAAAGTCTCATAAGCTACAGACAACCCAAGATTATCTATACAGTGTATATCATCCCGCTAATATTAAACCCTTATATGTCCGCATTACCAAAAAATTTTTTAATTTTATAGCATGTACAATGTGACAATACAAATCTGTTCTGAATGGCGCTGCTTCATTCAATGCCCGGCCATGTGTCCATACAGCAGTTTACCACCACGTATGGCGTGTGGGTACACTCAGGAGAAATTGGTTATCTAACTTTGCAGAGCATTTAGTCATTTAATTAATTGTGAAAGTGTCATTTTTGGCCTAAATGAATGTATTTTCCCCCAAAAAATCTAAAGTTTCTAATTCGTACTTCCATTTTTTTAAATCCAGGTGAAACACTTAAAGGGTTAATAGAAGTTGTTTTACATATGTTAAGGGGTGTAGTTTCTATAGTAGGGTATTTTATGGGATTTTACTATTATTTAGGCCTTTCAAAGTCACTTGAAAGCTGAGTTGTTCCTCAAAACGTGAGTCTTGGAAATTTTTTATGAAAATAATAAAAAACACACCCAAACTCCATCATAAAGCAGAAATTCCAGAAATGTTACTTATCAAGCTATTTGGGTAGTATGTCTGCATGGAAAGCAAAACATTTCAAACTTTGAAAATGAAGAATGTTTTAGAACTTTTGCCAAATTAAATTTTTTTTTTTTCAGATACTTAAATTTTACAACTAAGGCTACATTCACACTGCTGTATGGAGGACGTATATATGGGTGACGAATATACGGCCGATATACGTCCTCCATAGACGGCAATGGGCGCACGGTGCCCTACGGGAGCAGTACGGTGCAGCACACGTGCAGCACCGTACCCGGAAAAAGATAGGACCTGTCCGATCTTTTACCGTAATACGGCGCCGTGCGCCATTACTTCCTATGGAGAGGGGCGGGGGCGAGCTGCGCTCACCTCCTTCTCCTCCTCTCCCGGTACACTGCCGTTGCCCGGTATGGTACGGGCGGGCGGGCAACAGCAGTGTGAATATAGCCTAACATGAAATACAATCTCAAAATTACTTGGATAATGTTAAAGCGTTCTAAAGTTATAACCACTTATAGTGACACATGTCAGATTCAAGTCTGGTCATTAAAGGAAATCCACCACTCAAAAAACTAAACCTAGAAATACTCTCCTCTCTCCTCTTCATGTTGATCCCGGCACTGTCCGTGGCTAGTCTTGACACCTCGTGGGAGGTGGCAAGGGCGTTCATAATTAGCAGCCTGGTGTGCCGGACATCTTGCCTCGATGGAGCTAATTGATCCAGGGTTGTCAAGACTAACGACGGATGGCGCTGGGATCAAAATGAAGTGGAGCGGAGATGAGTATTTCTAGTTTTGTTTTGGAGTGGTTGAGCTGAAAACAAACATCGGGGATAAGGGGTTAAGTTGAATTGTATTATTGCATTATTTCACTCTTAACATTTTTTTCATTCATTTTCCAGAGAAGTTGACGCTGTACTGAAATATCTAAAGGAGCAGTGTCACGCAAAAAAGATTGGAGTGATTGGATTTTGCTGGGGTGGTATTGTAACCCATTATCTTATGCTAAATTATTCTGAATTAAAGGCTGGAGTGGCTTTCTATGGTAAGTCATTATCTAATACAGGCAGTCCCGGGGTTACATACAAGATAGGGTCTGTAGGTTTGTTCTTAAGTTGAGTTTGTATGTAAGTCGGAACTGTATATTTTATCATTGTAATCCCAGCCAGAACTTTTTTGGTCTCTGTGACAATTGGATTTTAAAAATGTTGGATTGTCATAAGAATCAATATTAACACTAAAGCTTCATTGCAGACACCTGTGATAACTGTTACAGCTGTTTATTGTAGCCTAGGACTAAAGCACAATAAATTACCAATATCCAGAGGTCCGTTTGTAACTATGGGTTGTATGTAAGTCGAGTGTTCTTAAGTAGGGGACCGTCTGTATATCAAAGCACCTTTTAGTGGTGGCACTTGAATATCCTGAGGTACTGCTTTATAATCTGTAGTAAATTCCACAGTGACTTGTTTAGACGTGGTGCAGTATTTTCAAAATCAGGCGAATTGAATTTCTGAAGTATGTCGTCCTATCCACGAACATGAATCTTGGGGAACTTTATGCCTCTACTTAGGCGCCGAACAATGGCTACATATGATGTGGAATGTGGAAAAGCACACTTTTTGGTACACTGCAAGTCTCATTTTCATAAATAAGTGTTGTAGCTCAGCATTTCCTAGACTAATAAGTCTGAGTCCCTGAGGGTGCGTTCACACGTTGGAGTTAAAACTGCATTGCAATTAGTTTTGAGGTGGTTTTAGGTGCAGTTTTGTCAATTTCACAGGTGAAAGACATGAACTGAATGGGTGAATTTGATTTTGAAGGAGAAAGCTGCTCCACAAATGTCATTCACCTGTTTGATTTGATTTGATGTCTTTCACTTGTTAAAATAAGTAATACCACCTAAAACCAACCCAAAACTAATTGCCATGCAGTTTTAACTGCAACGTGTGACTGCACCCTGAGAGATGGGTTGATGGGACTTCCAGATTCTAGAGCTGTTTGCCATAAATAATAACTGCATGTCTTCCACAGATCTAACTCCTAATAGTCCGCTATACACAGATCTCTCCATACCATACTTAGATCTCCTCTTTAACAGTGTACTATCTAGAAATCTCCTATCTAAGCCTTCCATCTGCATATCCAACCCATAACAGTGTGTCAACCCAAGATCTCCTTGTTAACAATGTGCCGTCCAGGATTCAACCCCATAAGTCTGCCATCCACTGATACCCAATAAAAGTGTGTTGCCCAAAAATCCCCCATGACAGTGGCTCATCCTCAAATTCCACCATAAAAGTGTGGAATCCACAGATTTGCCACGATAATGTGCCATCCACAGATCCCCAAAAATAATACTTTCCAAAATAATAAATGTCTATGGCATAGTGGTTGCAACATGCGTTACTATTGCCTGGTCGAACTAATTTTAATTTACTAGCACACATAGGTTCATCCCAGCAATCATGTGACTGGTACCTGGAGCAAAAAGAACACTTGAGACCACTATCCTAAGCCAAGATGACCAAGAATATATGTTTTTATATTTACTATTATCAGGTTTAGTTCGTGAAGAAATCGATAAGTACAAGTTACTTAATCCAACGTTGTTCATTTTTGGTGAGAAGGATCCTCTCATACCCCTCGAACAGGTACGTTTATTATAATAAAGAGGTTGTCTTACACATAACTGCTTAGACCAATTGGTCATGTGCTATTGGGGTATAACTCCCCACTGAGGTCAGTGTACCAATTGTGACTGGGGAAGAACCAAAACGTCATCAAGGTCCATTAACAACACAAGGGTTTGCCACCCATACAATAAACATGGAAAGACAAAAAAATATATTTTGTGTATGTTATGGAAGATATATTACATCAAATACATTCTAGGAGAAATTAGCAGATGAAATATATTTCCCAGACTGCACCTCTTTCTGCTATGGCTTTAAATAGAAGCTACAGATTTAAAAAAATGAACACAATTGCACATACATGGGCACGTTGTGCAGTGTAAATAGACCCAAAGATACTCCTCCAATAAAAGTTTGGTGCAACAGAAAAATAGCAAGTTATAGTGAACATCTTTTACATTTCAAATTTTCCTCTATCTTGCAGGTTAAATCTCTGGATGAAAAACTGAAAGAGCAATCCAAGGCTGAGTATAAAGTGAAAGTGTATCCGAACCAAGATCATGGGTTTGCCCATAGGAAGAAGGAGGAAATCAACCCTGATGACAAGCCATACATTCTAGAAGCAAGGAAGGACATGCTTGAGTGGCTGAATAAATATGTAAATTAGAGAGGTGTTCATTTTCATGAACTTGAAAATCAGAAGTTTTTAGTTTAGAAGTTTGTACTGTAGAAGAACACTTCTTTTATAACCAAACTATAACAAATAAGCTTCAATAACTTTTATTTCATTTATTCATTAGGTTATGTTTTCTGTACACTGTATGTAACAATTATATGTTCCCTCAAACACGTTTCCCTCTGTCTTTTTGCATCTATGTTTTTAAACGCTAAGAAATAAAGTTTACTACTGTACTGCTTTTACTTTTATTTTTTGGTGAAGCTCTCTGGATGCTTTACTATAGTCCCAGACTGCAATAATCAGCTGTAAGGTGTCTGTAATGCAGCTTTATTGATAATTCTTGGTCCAATTACACCAAAAATTTTGAAACTCCAATTGTCACTGGGGCAAAAGAAAAAAAATTGTCTAGAACTTCCATTATAAAATATACAGTTTCGACTTACATACAAATTCAACTTAAGAACAAACCTCCAGACCCTATCTTGTATGTAACCCGGGGACTGCCTGTACTGCTTTTACTTTTATTTTTTGGAGTTCCGCCAGCTGGATTTTTGTCTGCTATTTCTTCCTATTTTGGACTTGGAACTTAGTATGTCCGTGCTTGGAACTTCATATACTATAATACTGCCCCTATGTACAAGAATATAACTACTATAATACTGTTCCCTATGTACAAGAATATAACTACTATAATACTGCCCCCTATGTACAAGAATATAACTACTATAATACTGTCCCCTATGTACAGGAATATAACTACTATAATACTGCCCCCTATGTACAAGAATATAACTACTATAACACTGCCCCCTATGTACAAGAATATAACTACTATAATAATGCCCCCTATGTACAGGAATATAACTACTATAATAAAATGCAGAGACAGGTATATAGGGAAAAGGAAACACGTGATTAACAAAGGGTTCCGCCCCTATACACACTTGTATCACTAGGTGCAGGTTAATGACAAGGTAGGAAATGCAACTAGTAAATGGCAAATGGATACAAACATGAAAAACAATGTAAAAAATATAGTGGGTAGACAAAAGAAGTCTATAAATAACGGTATATAAACAAATAGTCAGTATCCACAGTAGATGATGAAAAACAATTGAATAACCACTGCAATAGTATAAAACACATGGCAGGTAGTGTGAATACATGTCTAAATAGCAGAGCAAAAAACAGGGAGAAAATGGAATGAGCTACATGGATATTATTGATAGATATAAAAGCGAATCCATATATTTCAATTCGACCATCAGACAAAGGAGGTACAGTGGTGGTTTTGTCCTTATTTTTACATGCTACCTAAGATGCATAAGAATGCCTTCCCTCCACCTTTTCGGCCCATTGTTGCATGCACCAATTCTTTATTGGAAAGACTGAGTTGTTGACTTGATAGCCTCCTCCAACCACTAGTCACCCGTCTACCAGGTTATGTCAAGGACACTAAATCCATCCTCGAAGCCATGGACTCCTTATCATGGACTCATTCAGATTCGTGGCTTTCCTGTGATGTCACCTCGTTATATACGAGTATTCGCCATCATCTCGCAGCCGAGGCGGTTTCTCATCATCTTCGAAAATACAGTTATTACAGCATGGGACTTCAACTGTTCATAGTCCAAGTTCTTATGTTTTTATTGCAAAACAATTTCTTTATTTTTGATGACAAATTTTTTCTACAGGTCTCCGGCTGCCCCATAGGTGCACGTTTCTCTCCCTCCCTGGCCAACATCTTTATGGCGACATGAGAGGAGAAGCACTTATTTAATGACACTAATCCTTTTATTCATAATATCAAATGGTAAGGCAGATATATAGATGACTGTCTCCTAGTGTGGACAGGCACACGGGAGGCAGTCATTCAGTTCATTTCATATATCAACTGTAATTCCTTCAACTTGCATTTTACACATGAATTTAACGATGTCTCTATTTCATTTTTGGATGTGTATCTATTGGGCGACATTTCCCAGGGAGTTATTCAGACTAGCTTATATCGTAAGCCTAATAGTGGCAACACTACCCTGAGAGCAGAAAGCTGTCACCCCCGCCACACCATCAGAAATCTCCCCATTGGGGAATACATCCGTGCCAAAAGAGCATCATCTACTGACACTGCCTACCAATCTGAATGCCATACCATGACCTCTAGGCTATTACAAAGAGGCTATTCCTCTGCCATCTGTGATCGCGCCAAACGTATTGTTAACCTTCAACCGCGTTCACACTACCTAAAAGCCAAAACGCATACCAATTCATCCATTTATGCCAGTCGTTCTGTTTTCAGCACTCAATTTTCTACCCAGTTTTCCCAGGTTACTGCCATTATAAGAAAACACTTACCGTACCTATTCTGGAAACAGATGCAACCCTTAAAACTATATTATCTAATGGCATCACCTGTGTGTCCAGACGTGCCCCCACCTTATCCTCCACCATATCACCCAATTTTTTCACGAATACCAATCCTGCTTCTACTTGGCTAGCATACAAAGGGAGCTTTTGTTGTGGCGGCTCCCGCTGTAATATTTGTAAATTCATGTGTAAATCATCCTCCTTTTGCTCCACTGTGAATAACAAAACTTTCAAAATCACTCGCCACTTGAACTGTGAGAGTACCTTCGTTGTTTACCTCAAGATCATTGCTATAGATCACATTCCAGTTAATAAAAGAGGCGGTGACAGAATTAAAAATTTACACACCAAGGAAGCTAAATGGATTTGGCTACTGGGCACTAGACATCCTTGAGGTCTGAACTATAAAAGCGACCTCTTTTATATCTATCAATAATATCCATGTAGCTCATTCCATTTTCTCCCTGTTTTTTGCTCTGCTATTTAGACATGTATTCACACTACCTGCCATGTGTTTTATACTATTGCAGTGGTTATTCAATTGTTTTTCATCATCTACTGTGGATACTGACTATTTGATTATATACCGTTATTTATAGACTTCTTTTGTCTACCCACTATATTTTTTACATTGTTTTTCATGTTTGTATCCATTTGCCATCTACTAGTTGCATTTCTTACCTTGTCATTAACCTGCACCTGCTGATACAAGTGTGTTTAGGGGCGGAACCCTTTGTTAATCACGTGTTTCCTTTTCCCTATATACCTGTCTCTGCATTTTCTTATCCTTTAGGTATGACTAAGGACCCATGTGGGGGTCTGAAACGCGTTACCGTTTTTTTCTTCCTGTGATCACATTTTAACATGTTTTCTGTCTAAATAAACTTTTGCATTTTTACCTACTTTTTGCCTGGTGCCGATGGAACCTTCCTTTTTACACCATTACCTTCAGTCCCCGGGATTAGACCGGGTTCTTCTCCATCACTGCACGGCCTCTACCCGGAGCTGCTGACCTGGTGAGCTGACACTTTCTCTTTTTTCAGTTTTTTCATAACTACTATAACAGTGATTTTCAACCTGTGGGGGGCTCTAGGGCCTTTTAACTAGTAAAGAGAGGCCGCTACGGGCTCTTAATTTGTAAAGGGAGGCCTCTAGGGGCTCTTAATTAGTAAGGGGAGGCCGCTAGAGGTTTTTATTAGTAAAGGGAGGCAGCTAGGGCCTTTTTATTAGTAAAGGGAGGCCGCTAGGGCCTTTTTATTAGTAAAGGGAGGCAGATAGGGCCTTTTTATTAGTAAAGGGAGGCCGCTCAGGGCTCTTAATTAGTAAAGGGAGGCCGCTAGGGGCTCTTAATTAGTAAAGGGAGGCCGCTAGGGCCTTTTTGTTAGTAAAGGGAGGCCGCTAGGGGCTTTTTATTAGTAAAGGGAGGCCGCTAGGGGCTTTTTATTAGTAAAGGGAGGCCGCTAGGGGCTTTTTATTAGTAAAGGGAGGCCGCTAGGGGCTTTTTATTAGTAAAGGGAGGCCGCTAGGGGCTTTTTATTAGTAAAGGGAGGCCGCTAGGGGCTTTTTATTAGTAAAGGGAGGCCGCTAGGGGCTTTTTATTAGTAAAGGGAGGCCGCTAGGGGCTTTTTATTAGTAAAGGGAGGCCGCTAGGGGCTTTTTATAAGTAAAGGGAGGCCGCTAGGGACTTTTTATTAGTGAAGGGAGGCCGCTAGGGACTTTTTATTAGTAAAGGGAGGCCTCTAGGGGCATTTTATTAGTAAAGGGAGGCAGCTAGGGACTTTTTATTAGTGAAGGGAGGTCGCTAGGGACTTTTTATTAGTAAAGGGAGGCTGCTAGGGGCATTTTATTAGTAAAGGGAGGTCGCTAGGGACTTTTTATTAGTAAAGGGAGGCCGCTAGGGGCATTTTATTAGTAAAGTGAGGCAGCTAGGGACTTTTTATTAGTAAAGGGAGGCTGCTAGGGGCTCTTAATTAGTAAAGGGAGGCCGCTAGGGGCTCTTAATTAGTAAAGGGAGGCCGCTAGGGGCTCTTAATTAGTAAAGGGAGGCCGCTCGGGTCTTTTAATTAGTAAAGGAAGGCCGCTAGAGGTTTTTATTAGTAAAGGGAGGCCGCTAGGGGTTTTTTATTAGTAAAGGGAGGCCTTTTATGACTGTTTTAGTGTAATTTTGGTTGGTGGTGTGCCCCAGGATTTTCTAAGTATAAAAAGTGTGCCGCGGCTCAAAAAAGGTTGAAAATCACTGTACTATAATACTGCCCCCTATGCACAAGAATATAACTACTATAATACTGCTCCCTATGTACAATGATATAACTACTATAATACTGCCCGCTATGTACAAGAATACAACTACTATAATACTGCCCCCTATGTACAAGAATATAACTACTATAATTCTCCCCTGTATGTAAAACAATATAATTACTATAACACTGCTCCCCCCCAGGTCTTATCTTGCCCCCTCAGAACAAACCCCTCCAAAATCTGACCTCCACAACAAAGAATTTCTTGCCCAGGATCCCCACAGGTCTAGTCCTCTATCCTTATCCCCCTCTTCACTGTCAGCAGCCCTGTTGTATGTGATTGAGAAGCGGGAGGGTCAAGTGATGATTACATCATCACAGGTCCTTTAGCCGGCAGGCTGTAGGAGCTGTATTTCTATATAGAAATACAGCTGCTATAGCGACCCCTGCAGCGAGACTTTGAATGATGTCATTCAAGGTTCCGCACCAACTAGTGTGTGCATAATGCACACTTGTTTTATAAAGTTTTTGCCGCAATCCGCTTTAGGCGACCCCTGTGTTTTGGTTGTGACCTACAGGTTGAGAACCGCTGCTCTAGAGGATGGCAACTTCTTTCTTATGTCCAGGAACAGCCAAATTAATCTTAAAAATTGTCTTTATAAAAATATGCAGATGAGACAGAAGCACCCCTCGGCTCCGCCAAATAACTATTTAATGCAAGTCCCCACTTTGTCCATTGCAACCTGATCCAGCCATCACTTGCGCAGACAGCCTGTGACATCACAATGGATGGACGGGACCAGGCTGAAAAGCACAGAGTGGGGGCATGTAAAAATAATCAGACTCCGGAGCCAAGAGGTGCTCCTTGGACGTAGGCCCATGGAACTCCGGCTCATCTGCATAATATTATATAGATATTTTTTAGGAGACTCCGGCCGTTCCTGGAGTTCAGAAAGATGTTGACATCCCCCAGAACACGCATGTACGTTTTGGCAGTCTACCATCATTAAATCTGATGTTAGATGTCCTTTAAAAAAAGGGCATTCAAAAACTTGGAGGGGATTCAGAAGGAGTGGACTTCTGCTGAAATCAGTGCTTCAAGAGCCACCACATACAGAGGTGTCTAGGACATGGACCAACAAGTCTTGCATTCCAATAGACAATGCCAGAAGAGTCTTACCTGGGCCAAGGAAAATAAGAACTAGACTGTTTCTCAGATGTTGTTTTCAGATGAATGAAAATTTTGTATTTCATTTGGAAATCAAGGACCCAGAGTCTGGAGAAGTGTGAAGAGAAAAAAATAAAAAAGTAGTGTGAAGAGGCACAATCCAATCTGCTTGAGGTCTAGTGTGAGGTGTCCATAATCAATTATAGTTTGGGGAGTCAGTGCAGCCGTTTACCAGGAAATTTTAGAGCACTTAATTTTTTTCCTGCTGACCAACTTTTTGAAGATGGAAATTTCATTTTCTAACAGGACCTGTCCACACAGCCAAAAGAATGACCAGCAAATCCGTCTGACCATAACCCCTTAGAAAACCTATGGAGTATTGCTAAGAGGAAGATGAGAGACACCAAAGACACCTTAGACGCCTGTATACACTGAAGTATATAAAAGTTATTAGTGCCAGATAATGGCAACACAGCAGGAGCAGGAGGCCCAAAAATAAAACATAACTTTTTCTAGAAGTTGGATAAATTAAAAAAATCTAAGGCCATATACATATTGCACAAGACTGTGACCACCTCTTAGTGTAATCCTCAGTATAACAAGGAAGAACAAACTGGATGGTTGTTACCACTGTGTTGAAGTAGGGAGGTTTACAGGTAAAGTCCAGGAGGAGGGAACACTAATGTGGGCACCAAGACCATGGCCAAGGAAGTACATTTAGTTACGCAGAAAATAAGCCCTCATAAAGCTGTTTACTAAAAAATAAAAAGCTATGGAGTTTTGAAGGTCGAGAATGAAAAATTGAAACTCAAAAACTAAAAATATTTTAGTTTTTTTTTTACACAGCAGCAGCAAAAGATGGAGTAAAATCTGAAAACAAACACAGAGCTAATAAGATAAAAGACATCTTCAGATGACACAGCTATGGTTCATAAATAGTCCTTAAAGGGAACCTACCACCACAAATCTACCTATAAAGGTAGATCGGGTGGTAGGTGGATGTAAGGGACGTGAGGATAGATCAGTAGCCACATTACTCAGTAGCCACATTACTCCTCCTACCCGGTTGCGTGCGGCGCGCAGCTCCTCGTAGCTGCGCGCCCTCGTCCGTCATGATGGCGTTCTGCGCATGCGCAGAACGCCGGCTGAGCAGTCCCAGCTCCGAGGCTGGAGCTACTGCGCATGCTGCGCGCCTCACACAACAGGGTAGGAGGAGTAATGTGGCTACTGGGGCGTGGAATAGCCGCGCTGTGTAGCCTCGTGCCGGCTACTCCATGCCCCAGTAGCCGCATAACGAAATTTACATATTAGGTCAATAAAGTTTCCCAAAAGTTAGCGGGGACGTGAGGATTAGCTCTAAAAAGAGCTATCCTCACGTCCCTTACATCCACCTACCACCCGATCTACCTTTATAGGTAGATTCGTGGTGGTAGGTTCTCTTTAAAGGCATTAATGGGGGAAATTTATCAGAAGTGTCTGAGAGCCGAACTGTTCTAGCTGACTTTGGCAAACCAATCAGAGATTAGCTTTCAATTTCCCACAGCTGTTTATAAAATGACAGCTGAGGTCTAATTGGTTGTCATGGGGAATTAGGACAGTTTCACATTAGACATTTCTGATAAATCTCCCCCACTGGCCTAATAATCACAAACAAAGAAATCTATAATCATTAAATCAAAAAAGATTAGAAAAAGATGACCAGTGGAGAGGGATTCACAGGAGCCTCTTATTTAAAAAGAATAAAATTAAAACAGATACACAAATAAGGTTTACAAAGTTGCATGATTTATCAAAACTGGCTTGATCTCCTGTGTGAACATGCACTTAATTCAGTAAGAGAATTAATTCAGTACTTACATATAGAATTGATAAATTACATCTCCTTCCCCAGTAAGGCATCTTAATACAAGAGGCGTGAGGAGCATAACCATAAAAGTATTTAATGCCCATTTTTCCAATAACTCAAGCTTGGCCTTGCAACCAGACAAATATCCAAGGCATAACAACTGATCTACAAAACAGTGGCTAGAAAAGGAAAAGAATCAGTGGCATAGTGATATTGATAGAGCTGGGCATAAATAAATGTCATAATGCTTGACTGTCATCCAAAATTTCTCCAGGACCATGTTAGAGGCTCAAAAAATTATACAGAAAATTTAAATTGAAGTTAGACAGTTTACAAAAATAGCAATGCGAATAGTTTATTTCAATTAATAAACAAGATGCAAAGACATTTTTTTAAAGAATACTAAAATCAGTGGTGGGCCGCAGGCGAAAGAAAAAACGATACCTTCATGTAAAAAAAAATACTCAATGGAAATACCCGCAAAGGAATTTTCAGCATTACCCCTTCCCCTGCAGCAGTCCTCTCTTCTCTGCTGCGTCTGAAGGCTTTAGGGACACTCAGTGAAGAGGGGACAGCTGCTGCAAGGGAATGAAGAATTGTATCAGGAAATGGGTCAGTGGTGTATATAAGGGGGGGGGGCTGCTTGAAAGGGGGTTGTTATAAGTAGGGGCTGCTGCAGGAATGGGGGTATTATAAGAGGGACTGATGTAAGAAAGTGGCCATTATAGGGTGGGCTGCTGCGGGAAAGTGGGCACTTTAAGGGGGGCTGCACGGCAGGGAACATTACAAGGGGGAGTGCAGGAAAGGTTATATAGTGAGGGGTCAGTAATGTACCTATACATTATAGGTACAAATGTGGTTGAGTTTGGTAGATGGTAAAAGCATGAACCATCCCCCCCCCCCACCCCACCCCACACACACACACACACACACACACTTCCTCGTCATTCAGTGCCTGGAAAAATGTTTGTAGTCATCTGGGGGTTGTTGTGATGCAAAAATATGTTTTTCTATTAAAAGAAAATGTTATAAAAAACTGAACTGATGTTTTTATGACACACAGACAGTTCTTCCTGTACTATAATATACATACCACTAGGTGGCACTAAACTACTATTAAAATCTTTTCCTGGCATATAAAATGATGCAGTTTAAATAAGCAAATACGTTTTCCAGGATGGAATAAGGAAAACAATGCTTCTCCTGGCAACCTTGTAAGGCAGCACCCTAAACATCAAGTATGACTTTCTGGAATCCTAATAATGCCAAAAAACTCGCATACAAGCCCTGATGAATCTCCCCCATGATCTTTATGTATGGGATATGCAATGGCAGGATTCTAGGAGATAAGGTGCCATTAAGAATGGTAATGGAAAAAGCAGGGTTTTTTTTGTTTTACATAGCGTTTTACTCCAATAATTTCATATAATGAAATTAACTTGAGCTGGTCCGACTTAGAGGATTACTTTTCCTGAAAGTGTTTTTTCTTCTAAAATACATACCCCGACCCACAGAATAGTGGAGCTACATAAGAAGGTGCCAACGCACACCCTATGTTCAGTCATTGGGAACAGAGTGTGAGGCAGGTACTGTGCCATGGGTTAATGAGTGGACTTCAAATGATAACTCTGATCATACCTTTAACAGTGCATTTCTTTCTAAGGGCGACTAGCTATGTTGAACTGCCAAGCTTGTTTCCTCCCTGAAAGATTAACTTGGGACCACCATGATAATGGCCTCTTCTGAGAAAATGGGAACCACTCAGCATTTTGTCTTCTGTAAGAGTCTTATAACTGCCAAACATCTTCCCTGTAATCCAGAGAAAAATGATTGTTACCCCTGTGGGCAGGGGTGCACTAGCCATGAGGTGCGTTGAGCCCCTTGTCTCAGGCAGCGCCACCTACAGCAAGATGGGGGAGGGCTGCTACAAAGCAGAACATGACCCTTAAAATTAGAAGTGGCTTACACCTTATCTAAGCATGGATATAAGACACTCCATGGAGAATCCGCTAACTAAAAAAATAACCTGATATATATCTACTGGACAGGGCAGAGGGGGGCACCATTCCATAGATTGCCTCAGGCGGCAGAAAGTTTAGGTTCATCCCTGGATGTGGGGCCCCAAGGGATACCATTGGAAGGGCCAATAAGCGTGTAAAACACAGACCTTTTTACAGTTCTGCTTACTGAAAATGCAAAAATAGTTAAGAGTTTAGGTCAGAAAACGGTGTCAAGTGTTATTGTGTATTTGCATGTGTGGTACACACTCTAACAGTGAAGCCATGCCACTTTTGTCTTCAATTAAACCCTTTATAAACATGGCAAAGTCATTTAAGATTGCAACATATTACTTAATTCTGTAGTGAAAAGTTTGATATATTTGTCTTTTAACCTCCAGGCAAGCGCTTTAATACTGCCCCATTTTTAGATTTAAAGTCGTATTCCAGGCTATTTCCACGCCCCTCCTTCATTAGTTACTGAAACTAGGGGGGCGCTCTTTGGGCTGCTTTCAATTCACAGGCCAGAGACATCACATCACATGAAGAGTGCTGATCTGCAATATTAACCACAGTCGCTGTATTATGTGCAGTGGTATACATGGTAGGAAGTCAAAAGACCATATGAGCCATATGAAATCAAGCGAGTATACCACCCTGTAGGCTATTTAATCCTGAAGTTCGGCAAATACTTTGGTTAGGCACAACGATCTTTAGTTTAGCTAAAACAACTATAAATTCACATATGTAAGTTAGCCCTCCGGTGTTACCCCTACGTCATCAGCCGTCTGTCGATGCCTGTTGATGGTAGATTTAACTCATTTAACTTAGCAATTCCCAAATTAAAAGGAAACCTACCATGAGGAATCTAGTAAGTAGATCTGATTGTAGATTCCTCCTGCCTGCCTCTGCCCTATTCTGTCATTTAATAATCCTGGAACCCAATCTAATTTGTTAAAAATGTTATTTTAGTAACATGTAAATTAAGAGAAAAGGCTACTGGGTCGTGTACTAGCCTGGCCGGGCACTGGGAGCTAATGCTAGTACACGCCCCAGTAGCCTCTGCAGTTAATTTACATATTACTAAAATAACTTTTTTTAAACCATCAGGTTAGATTCCAGGATTATTGAATTACAGATTAGGGAAGAGTCAGGCAGGAGGAATCTACCATCAGATCTACTTCTGATTCCTCATGGTAGGTTTCCTTTAAGTTTTATTTACTTTTTATTTTGTTTCTAAATTAAATATAACAAGTAAACTTTATTCTACCACACATGTAAAGACCAGCATTTTTAAGGTCCGTATCTTATCCGCTTTTTTTACGGATGGCATACTGACCCATTGATTCCTATGGGTCTGTTTGCACTGTTTTTATCATGGATGTGCAGACAGTGAGAAAAAAATATACTCAATCCACTGGTAAGGGCAAAAAGTAGATTAGAAACCCATCTGTTTTTTTTTTTTGCAGATGTGAAAAAAACAATGACATAGGGACGTGAATAATAATAATAGAAATTTTTCAGCGCTTTACATATCATAGGGGACATAAACAATTATAATACTACATTACAGAGTACAAACAGTCATAGGAACAATAGTAGTGAGGGCCCTGCTCACAAGAGCTTACAGTCTATGAGGATGAGGGGTGACACAAGAGGTGTAAGAGCTTGTATTCTGCTGCTTGAACCAGCCATGAGCCGCCATCTTATATACAAAGTCCAAGGTGAAAGTGACTGCAGAGAAGCCTGGAGCTTGGCATATATCTGGTGTTTGTTGGATAACCAACGGGAGGATGACACAGGATGGATTAGTAAAGAGAGAGTTGACATTTCATGCAGTTAGTGAGTTTGATAGGTGGATGCAGATACAATACGGACTGAATGCAGACATCACACAAAATTATTCTTTGCAAATGCGCGGAAGACATACCTGTCTGATTGAGCCCTTAGAATAGATGGTGCAATTATATTAAAAACTGTGTCAGATTATTAATAATTTCTATTGGCAACACTGCTTTACTTTTACCTGGAGAAAACCCATATAACACACTTGGGTGCAGTGTTTTGGAGCTGCAGATACACATTTGACAAATTCTACAAAAACCATTGTCTAAATGCAGTCTTGAGACAACCCATAGCCCTGATGACAATTTTAGTAAGTAGTCCAATGCTTGATCACAAGACCAGTCTATAAAAGGGAACCCATAAGTCTGTGGTTTCCACATCTACTTTCCAATACCTTTATCAGATGCCATACAAGCTTAAGCACAGGGTAATCCTTGCTTTTTATATCCAAGTTCAACAAACTTTAAAGGACTAGTGCTTGATCCCTGCCTTACTGTTGCCAATGTCTTGAGAAAGATGAAATTTACGCTTATTGCTAATTGGATTTTCCATAACCTCCACAGTGCCACTGACAGGAGGGATTCCAACAGCAATTGGTAGTAATTTATAATGACATTCCCACAAAATGGTTTTTTGCCAAAATCTGCAACTTTTTGAATTGCTATGTCATAAATCAGACTTAAACATCTGGATTCTAGTGATAAATGACACACATAGTAGATTACAAAATGTTGAGGGCATGAAAATGTTGCAAAAAACGTAATTCCTTGTGTTCAACATTTTGAACACATAGCGAAAGCCCCAAGAGAACAAAGTCTGGGACATCTGCACCCTTGTGAGGTGATGCATTTCGTTCAGCTTTTCAGTACACTGCTGCCACTAGGAAGTACAGATCCTACATGGAAAACTTAAAAAGTTGTGGTTTTTTTAACTGAAATGGGCGGCAAAAAAAAAAGGAAATGGGCGCCAACGTTAGACCACATTTCACACGATTGTGTTTTTAAATGCAATTGAAAGGCAACACCCACAATCAGACATTGAGTTAACATTGCGTTACCTGAGCATATAGTAAATGCAATATTAACTCAATGGGGCTTATTTACTAAGGGTCCCGCCACCGCATTTTTGTCGGGTTTTCCGACTTATCAGGGATCGCAACGGGGATTGTGTAGCATGCGATCGGATTTTGCCCCATCGTCGCCGGCTTTCATTCGACAGATATCGGGGGGGGGGGGGGGAGCAGGCTGTCGGACAATCCAACAGATTCGGACAAACCGCGGGATTTAACTTTGAATTTGTGTTGCAAGATCAAGCACTTAAATTCAGCGAGAAGAAGAAGGTTAACTCGTGACGCTTCCCCTGATCATGGAAGCGACAGATGCAGGATATCGGGAGCACGATCTTAGCGAATTGCGGCAGCTGTGCATTGGATTGGAGTTGGGGAACACACCTCGGGGATCGCGCAGGGACGGGTAAGTAAATCTGCTCCAATGTGTGTTCGAAGGTTGGGCGTTTTAAATGCACTTAAAGACGCAATTAAAACGCCATGTGTGATTACGGCCTTAAAGGGAACCAGTCAGGACCATTTGTGTTTTAGATTTGTGGTGGACGATCCATGTCTATGGACGCCATAACATAACAAAATATTTATAAATACCTAGTGATTCAATGAATCCAAAATAGTACTCCCTGTATTTACTAAAATGTATAAAAACCTAAAAGATCAAAGCACCCCCTTTTCTTTAAAATTAATCTAAAAACAAAGAAAAGAAATCATATTATTGCGTCCCAAAAAAGTCTGGTCCATCAAAATATAAAAACGCTTATTCCCGACGGTAAACCCCATAGGAAAAACTTTTTTGTAATATATAAAAATTGTAATAAAAAGTGATCAAAAGGTTGTACAGTCCCCAAAATGGTAGCAATGAAAACATCACATTACAGCGCAACAAATGACACCTTACACAGCTCTGTATACTACTTACAGATACTGATGGTAGCCTGTCCTAATTCACATGCTCGTTACCTCTAGCGCAGGGGTCGGGAACCTATGGCTCGCGAGCCAGATGTGGCTCTTTTGATGGCCGCATCTGGCTCGCAGCCAGGGCCAGGGCCGCATCTAGAACTTGGATTTTTAAAAAAGCCTCGCTTCCCCCCTCCCTCTCGCGCTGCAGACATAACATTACTGCAGCTGATGGCCCGATGCATGGTCATGTGACCGGAGCCCAGTAACTGCGTACATACCAATGACGCTCTGGTCACATGACCAAACACTAAGTCTGCCGGGACCTCGTGCTGCTGGAGCTGTGCCTGACCCTCTCCTGCAGCATCCGACTGTGTGAGGAGGGGGGAGGGGCTGCAGCTCATGTCTGCCGGGATCCAGCTCAGAGAGCAGACACTGAGCTTCCTGTGCAGCCTCTGTACAGACCCCTGCACTGATATCCTGGGGGATCTCCACCACAGGCTGTAAGTGTATAAAATTAACTGTTAGTGGGTCATATGTATTGTACTGTATGTATGTATGTGTGTGTGTGCAGTATCAGTGGGTCATATGTATTGTACTGTATGTATGTATGTGTGTGTGTGCAGTATCAGTGGGTCATATGTATTGTACTGTATGTATGTATGTTTGTGTGTGCAGTATCAGTGGGTCATATGTATTGTACTGTATGTATGTTTGTGTGTGCAGTATCAGTGGGTCATATGTATTGTACTGTATGTATGTATGTGTGTGTGTGCAGTATCAGTGGGTCATATGTATTGTACTGTATGTATGTATGTATGTGTGTGTGTGCAGTATCAGTGGGTCATATGTATTGTACTGTATGTATGTATGTATGTTTGTGTGTGCAGTATCAGTGGGTCATATGTATTGTACTGTATGTATGTATGTGTGTGTGTGCAGTATCAGTGGGTCATATGTATTGTACTGTATGTATGTATGTATGTGTGTGTGTGCAGTATCAGTGGGTCATATGTATTGTACTGTATGTATGTATGTTTGTGTGTGCAGTATCAGTGGGTCATATGTATTGTACTGTATGTATGTATGTATGTGTGTGTGTGCAGTATCAGTGGGTCATATGTATTGTACTGTATGTATGTATGTGTGTGTGCAGTATCAGTGGGTCATATGTATTGTACTGTATGTATGTATGTATGTATGTTTGTGTGTGCAGTATCAGTGGGTCATATGTATTGTACTGTATGTATGTATGTATGTATGTATGTGTGTGTGTGTGTAGTATCAGTGGGTCATATGTATTGTACTGTATGTATGTATGTGTGTGTGTGTGCAGTATCAGTGGGTCATATGTATTGTACTGTATGTATGTGTGTGTGTGCAGTATCAGTGGGTCATATGTATTGTACTGTATGTATGTTTGTGTGTGCAGTATCAGTGGGTCATATGTATTGTACTGTATGTATGTATGTGTGTGTGCAGTATCAGTGGGTCATATGTATTGTACTGTATGTATGTATGTGTGTGTGTGCAGTATCAGTGGGTCATATGTATTGTACTGTATGTATGTATGTTTGTGTGTGCAGTATCAGTGGGTCATATGTATTGTACTGTATGTATGTATGTATGTTTGTGTGTGCAGTATCAGTGGGTCATATGTATTGTACTGTATGTATGTATGTATGTTTGTGTGTGCAGTATCAGTGGGTCATATGTATTGTACTGTATGTATGTATGTTTGTGTGTGCAGTATCAGTGGGTCATATGTATTGTACTGTATGTATGTATGTTTGTGTGTGCAGTATCAGTGGGTCATATGTATTGTACTGTATGTATGTATGTATGTGTGTGCAGTATCAGTGTGTCATGTGTATTGTACTGTGTGTAGTATCAGTGTGTCATGTGTATTGTACTGTGTGTGTGTGTGTGCAATATTAGGCAACATGCACATTAACATGGGGGCATTTTGCAGGCCACAAACAATGGGCTTTGTCCCATTGTCTACGACCCATCTGATAACGGCGGGTTGAGTGGTAGTATTCTCGTAAATGTCCATAGTAAATGACTGTGCGGGATACAAAGATGGCAGGTCTTACTCCTGTCGTCTTTGCATGTATGAGGAGGTTCTGCAGAAGCTGCGGCTTGTGTGTAACAGTGTCTCTCCATGCTGTACTAAGCCACCACTGGACTGAAACAATGGTAATTCCCTGTAAAATAAAAACTAGATAATTTATATTGGAGCTTGTGATGCATGTTTCTTCTGCGCAGGCCTGATAGCTGCCCCTCTCTCATCATCGGGTGGGAAGAAGACAGATCCAGTCATGCACATTAAAAAGAAGCCAGAGTGCTGGACGAGATGTTATGGATTGCAAGCTCGAATGTAAATTCTCTAGTTTTTATTTTACAGCAAATAACCATTGTTTCAGTCCAGTTGTGGCTTAGTACAGCAGTACTAGTCAGTGTCCCTTTAAACATATTGTACGGCTCTCGCCAAATTATATTTTAAAATATGTGGCGCTTATGGCTCTCTCAGCCAAAAAGGTTCCTGACCCCTGCTCTAGCGGATGCTGGAAGTGTTTTTATTAGTTATAGGTCTTCTGAATTCCAAAGAAAATCAAATTGTAACAAATATGTAAATGAAGGCATATAACGCCCAAAGTCGTAGGTGCCACTTTTTTGCCATTTTGCAAAATATAAGAAATTCAAAAAAAGTGATCAAAAGGCTGTACAAGTCCTCAAAATGGTAGCAGTGGGAAAGCACATCATCAATAGTCACAAAAAATTACACCGCCCACAGCTCTGTACAACAAAGTATAAAAAAAGTTATTAGCGGCAGAAGATGGCAAAATGAAGAAATTACTTTTGTATATGAGGTTTTAATTTTGGTAAACGCATGAAAACCTATATAAATGTGTTATCTTCGTGATCATACTGACCCAAAGAATGAAGTAGACATCTCGTTTGGGGCGCACAGTGAAAGCTGTGAAATCCAAGCCTACAAGAAAACGGCACAAATGCGTTTTTTCACCATTTTCACTGCATTTAGAATTTTTTTCCCTCTTCCCACTACAAGGCAAGGAATATTAAATAATGTCACTATGAAGTGCAATTTGTTACACAGAAAACAAGCCACCACACAGCTCTTTATCTGGAAAAAAAAAAGTTATATATTTTTGAAGGTGGAGAGTGAAAAATGAAAAAGAAAAAAAGAAAAAAGGGCCTCGGCATTAAGGGGTTAAAGAAACGATACAGGGAGATTTGGAACATAAAACCACCACTCAATAAGAAGCTGTGGATCTCCCAGGTCAGGTTCCCTGGTGTTTATAGGTCCTGCACGGGTGAGGTCATGTACATTCAGGTGACTAGTCCTATGTCTCTCATACTGGAATCGCCACCTATCATCATTGCTGCGGGGTCAGGGGGGATGAACATGTGACGGCTGTTTTTCTACTACTGCTCGTATGTGTCTTTCTGTAATGCGCCCTCTTTCTGCATCACCCTTCATGTTGGTACACCCACACCTTGTACCTAGCCCTACTTCCTGTCACTAGCCATGTGCTGCACAGGCCCCGCCTGCTCCACGCCCTCTCACACTGGCTTGTCACATGACGATGACGTCATGTCTTCGTAACGCAGTTCTAGCGGCGTCATAGAGGAGAATAGAGCCGAGCAGCCTGGGGCAGAATGCTGGTAAGTGCGAGGCTCTATATACCTGTGTGTGTGATCATGTACACGCCTGACTAGGTGGCCGCTATACTCTGTATGTAGTGTACAGTGTGTAATCCACTGCATTATTAGTCTCAGATCAAGGCCTATTCACATGCTGCGTTATTTTATCCATCAGTGTTGGTGGGGTTGAATGATAGTAGTGGCAGGAGAAACAGCTCTGTACATGGATGTAATCTGCTGGGGATGTAGGGTTGTGGTATTTGTGGTGCAGGTAACTTGTGGGCACCCCCATTGTTATTATTGCTGGGGCTCAGTTATGATGAAAGTGCATGAGTCTGAGAACCTTCAGTCTGAGTGATGTATCAGTAAGACATGGGCACAGAGTATCGCCCTGTCACAACTTATGGCAGCTTTGTGATGATGTAATAGTGTCCACATGTGAATGACCTCTTCTAGAACATTCCAGCCCAGGACAGGGGCAGTTCTGGACCTGGACGACACTTATTCTAAGAATCAGTATGGCAGATCTGCTACACGGCTTCTACCTGAATGGACACGGTACAATTCTGATGGTGGCAAGTTCTAGCCGTGTACTGAGTGTAGTGGCCAGGTGCATCCTCTATTTAACTCCTCATGGAGTGCATACTGCTCAGTATTTGGGTTCAGAACCTCTGTAATATAAGGGCCCATTCAGATGTTCAGTCATGTTCAGTGTCAGCCACAATACATGGCTTGAAATTGACCTTTCTGAGAGCTGTAATAGAGAATGACCATGACTCTACTGCTCACAATGTAGGGGGGTATGAAGACTGCCACAGGCCCTGGGCTTATGAAATTTTGGGCCCATACAAGTCCAAAAAAGTGTTTTTTTTTAATGGATTGACATTTACCTGTCTACCTACAATATTAAAACCAAGCTTTTTGGGAAAGGAGGGGGCGGCTCTCAGTTATGCAGTTTAAATATCTTCACACTTTCAAAGGTCCTGGAATGGTCCTTTTTACAACTCTTATTTATTTCAGGACTTGAGATCCCAAGGCAGTATCAAACTTTATGTGTACTTTAGGTAGCCATGGGACCCCTAGAAGCCTTGGGCCCTGGGCTGCCCACCCCAAAACACCCATATTATATAATCCACTACTGCTAATGGTGCTGTGAGATAATAATAATTCTTTATTTATATAGCACCTACAGATTATGCAGCGCTGCACAAAGCATGTCAAATTGTTCCCTGTCCCCATGGGGCTCACAATCTAAACAACCTAACAGTATGTTTTGGAGTGTGGGAGGAAACCAAAGTACCCAGAGGAAACCCACGCAAACACGGAGAGAACATACAAACTCTTTGCAGATGTTGACCTGGGTGGGATTCGAAACCAGGACCCCAGCGCTGCAAGGCAGAAGTGCTACCCACTCAGCCACCGTGTAAGATTGGTTTTGCTAGGATTTGTACCGCTGTGTATAATAGTATCCTCAGTGCACTGCCCTAATCTGTGTAAACTATTCTGTTCAGCGGTGGAGCTTGTGGTGTCCTCTGGGAAGGTAAGCCCCTTTGTGCTCAGCAACTGATATATAGCTCTACTAGTTAGCGCTCAGTGACAGATAAGTCTGCTGCACAGTTGATGCCAGTTCAGCTCCTCATTGAAGTGAACATGCCAAATGATGTGGTCACACCGGAGCACACATGCTGCCTCCTACAGTGCCGTGCAGGAGGCCAGTAAAGTTCCTGATGCAGATGCCTAGCCCGGAGACTGCAGCCGCTAGAACCAGCGAAGGAGAAGCTTTCACTAGAGGAGCGGAGCAGGAAGGGGTTAGCCTTCCCATAAGACACCTGAGCTACACCGCTGACAAGGTAAAGAGGATAGTTTCTTCTGGGGGTCCCTTACTGTGTCAGGGTATTATAATGAATAAGCAATCGGATGATTGCTTGTTCATTTCCCCTAGTGGGACAGTTAAAAAAAAAAAAAAGTTTTTTTAATTAAAATAAATCAATAAAATAATACAAATTCCCCAAAGCCCCATTACATATAAAAGCCACATATAATTGGTAAAAAGTGCAAATCATTACACAAACAAAGCATATCGTATATTCTCGAGTATAAGCTGATTTTTTTTTTAGCACAAAAAATGTGCTGGAAAACCTTAAATTATACTCGAGTCTATATTAAAAAAAAAAAGTGTACTCGCCTCTCGAGGCCCTCCCCCCTCCTCTTCTGCCAACAATGCTCGAGATCCCTCTCTCCGTGCGCTGCTGTCGCTTGAGTTTTGACGTCAGCGGCTCGCTGACATCAGTGTGTGCTTAAGGATGTCAGGGAGTCGCTGGCGTCCGAGAGAGAGGGAGCCGAAGCATCGTTGGACAAAAGAGGACCTCCCGGGTGGGCGTCGGAAGGTGAGTACACTTTTTTTTTTTTTTTTTTTCTTATAGGCTGCAGGGGCTGGCAGGCTGCATCCTGTGGGGCAGGGGCTGGCAGGCTGCATCCTGTGGGGCAGGGGCTGGCAGGCTGCATCCTGTGGGGCAGGGGCTGGCAGGCTGCATCCTGTGGGGCAGGGGCTGGCAGGCTGCATCCTGTGGGGCAGGGGCTGGCAGGCTGCATCCGCGGGGACAGTAAACGACCCATACAGTAAAACTGTATCTTTGTGGAACCTGCACAACGAACGCTAAAAAAAAAAAAAATGTGCCTAATGCCACAAAAATGCAATAAAAAGTGATAAAAAAAACCTACTCTACTCCAGAATGGTACTGGTGTAACGTACACAATGTCCCACTAAAAAGTAAGCCCCCGATCAAAAGTTTAATGCCTCTTGGAAGACGGCAATGCAAAAACTATAGATTTTTTTGCCTTACAGGCTTTGTTTTGCAAATGTAACAAAAAAATATCGAAATATGGTATCACCGTAATCGTGGAGGCCCATAGAATGAAAGTAACATGTTTATTAGTATATATGGTGAACAAAAAGAAACCTACATTTCCTTACCCCTACCCCCACATAAAGAGTTAATAAATTTTGTCCATAAACAGTGCATAGTCACTCCAACAAAGTATCACTGAAAAAAGCAACTCTTCCCACAAAAAATAAACCCTCACATGGCCTTATTAATGGAAAAACAAATATTCTATAGCTTACTTAAAACCGTTCCTTCTTATAGGGCGAGAGTGGCTACTGCATGACCCTCTTCTCTTCTGCACCTGGTGCCAGGAACTTGTGCTTTTCACTGTGACGCTTTTTTCTTTACTTGTTTTCTTTTTTCCTTGAGAAGTATGTGTGTTGAATACTTTTATACTTTTCCAGATATTATATCGCACTCAAAAGTCTGGTATCCATGCAGCGCTAGTACCCGCATAGCTCCAGGGCGGGGTAGTTTGTGGCTGTAATTATGGAGACACATTTTTCAGCATGAGTGCAATTATTCAAGACTATTTTCTAATTTATTTCTCTTCTATTTTAAGTGGATTGGAGCAAAGGATTGTAAAGTGTCCATATAATTTGTAGTTATTTACTATGTATCACAATGGTAGTATAATCTTATAGGTATAAATGATACAAGCTGTTACTGCATTATAGCATTACTATACCAATCCAGGTGGGCGAGCTGTAAACCTACCACACATGGCTACATCATGCCCTTCCTTCTGTACCTTAGTTTGCCAACTGTTGAGTGCATGCTAGTTCAGACCATGTGCCATATATTTGACTAGAGCAAACCTTTTAGAGATCGAGTGCCCAAAATGAGACCCAAAAACCATTCGCTTTTCCCAAAGTGCCAACATGGCAATTTAGGCAGTAACAAACTTATTGCTACCAGAATCTTTGACCTCCAATCCAACACCTTTTCACTCTTCGGACAGGACCAAGCAGCACAAGATGGGTCACTTTAAAATAGTAGGGCACTACTTGGACTGCCTGAGACTGCAGGAAGAACTGTGAATCTGTAGAAGAGCCTGACTCAGGCGCTGGTCAAACTCTGTGCCTGGGAGACAGCCCGTGAGCCCACAGAGATGCCTCAGAGTGCCATCTCTGGCACCAGTGCCATAGGTTCGCCACCACTGATCTAGGGGATGGGAGGTGTCTTTAACACGATCCGGCGTCATAGCAGGGGTGAGAAGAGAACAGGGCTGTGATCTCTCCTAGTTCCCTGGCCGATAGCAGCAGGAGCTTGCACAAATTAAAAGCCAGGGAGGCCGAGAGGCGCTCAAGGGTCAACAGCCTGAGATCCTCCGGCTGTCTTACACAGTTATTATTGCATTAATAAAGATGCCAGAAAAGTGTTAAAAATGGTCTCCCCCATTTTTGTCAACCATAGACTACAGTGCGCGCAAAATTGCTAAAAAGTGCCTGGTTATTTAGAACATAAACACTGTGGTTTAGGCAGATGATCATACTACAGTAACAAACCTCATCCTGCTGGTCTGATGATTCCTATAAAGCTTCTACTCCCGGTTAATAAAATACAGAAGAATCTAGCCTAAAAGTAAAACCTGGGCAGGTGTAAGCAAAAGAAAAAAATACTTACCCTGCCCCGGCTCCAGCGTTGTATATGCTTTAAGTACCTGGAGTTTACAATGATGTAAAGTGCATCACTGGGATACAATGACCCTCCGATACTTTAAAGGAAATCTACCACCAGGAGGAAGGATTGTAAACCAAGCCCACTGGCATTCTGGTGTGTGCCCCCTCTGGCATGATCCGCTTCTTATGCTGTTTTTTTTTTTTTAAAGGCTTTACAAGTTATGCAAATGAGCCTGAGGGGCTCCTGTATCTATAGAGGTTAATGGGACCCGGAGCCCCTCAGGCTCATATACATAATCTTTAAAGCTTTTTTTGTAAAAACAAGGGCATAAGATGCTAGAAGAAGAGCGGATCTTGCCAAGACCAGACCAGTATGTCAGTGTGCTTGGTTTACAACCCTTGATCCTTGTGGTAGATGTCCTTTAATGGTTGCATACAGCCTCTTTCTTACGTGGCCTTTCATGTTTTCTCCTAATGCACTAAATATTTTGATGGAACAGTGAAGCCTGCAGGAGTACTGGTATATGCTTTCTATACCCTCCACAGACGTACAGGTCTCCTATATCCTCTAGTCCAGTGGTGGCGAACCTATGGCACTGGTGCCAGAGGCGGCACTCCAAGCTCTTTCTGTGGGCACCCGGGCCATTGTCCCAGAACACTAGACAGGACTCAAAGAATTTTCCAAGTTCAAAGAAACTTAAAAGATGCTGTTTTCGGTCATATTTTTATACTTACTTCGCTACTTGGGACTGTAGGAAGAGGGAAAATGAATTGACAGGGCCGAATTATCTTCGGAGGACCTCCTGCTGACCCCACTATTCTCTGTGTACAGAGGGACACTGGTTGCTGTCCTCAGGAGGCCAATATGATTGAAAGTTGTTGAAGAACAGGGAGCAATAAGTTACTCCTTTAAATTTTGGTTGGCACCTCGCAATAAATAAGGGGGGTTTTGGGTTGCTTTTTGGGCACTTGACTGCTAAAAGGTTCACCATCACTGCCTGTAGGGGAATAAAGAATAGACGGCACATTGCAGACGTCTGAGTGAAGATCTAGAATTGTGACTTCCTGGAATTCTCAATGACAGTTACACAAGTTTTACCCGGTTGTGTTTTGTTTGTGGGGACTGTATACCACCATAGGGACGAGATCCAAGGAATCATGTATCACTGCTCCGGAATTGTGCACCTGTTTTTTTTATTTTTTATTTTGCCTATTGGTCAGATGTAGTGTAGGGGATTTTGATACATCTGGTATTTGTAGTGTTATTGTATATTGCGAATTTCTACCTTTAAAAAAAAAAAAAAATAATGCTGTGCCTAAGATTGTCGCAAAAAAAGGACAAAACAAGCAAAAAAAAAAAGATATCCCTGCCTACCAGGAGGCCGTGCTTCAGCAAAAACATAACTGTAGTACCCCATTGTAGACCTATGAGGATGTAGGGACTCTGTATCTTGTATAAGGCTGTGTTTGCGGTCAGCACATGCTTGTCTGATGCAATCTAGGGCTACAAAGCAATTTTTGTCTGTGACTTCTGTCCCATAACCAAAGTAATAACCTCAGAGTGATTTTAGCACATTGATTCTGTTTAGAAACAGCATCATAGCGCACGGGGCATGCCAAGGCCAATCGCATATGCGTTTCTATGAAATATGATCGTTAACCAGCACCCGGTGTCATAATTACATCGTTTATACGGTTGAAAAAAGACATATGTCCATCAACCAGTGAAGAGACTGTATGAGGAAGAGATTTAAGGGAAACTATTCTATACTCTAACAGAATAATCAATGTTATTTTGATGTAAAAAGGCATCTAGACCCTCCTTGAAGCTCTCTGCTGTCCCTACTGTGACCAGCGCCTGAGCCAGGCTCTTCTACAGATTCACAGTTCTTGCAGTAAAGAAGCCCTGTTGCCTCTGATGATTAAACCTTGTTTTCTCCAGACGGAGACAGTGCCACCTTATTATCACGTCTCCTCTTAGTCGTCTCTTTTCCAGGCTAAATAAATCTAGTTGTTTTAATCTTTCCTCATAACTGAGACCCTCCATACCCCTTGTCAGTTTTGTGGCTTTTCGCTGTACCCTCTCCAGCTCCAGGGCATCCTTTTATGGACTTTTATGGATTTTTTTCCTTTGCAATACATTCGCAAAAATGCTTGGACTTCTGCTTTCACTGTCCCATTCCGGGGGAACTGAGTGCAATCTGTACAATGTGCTTTCACTTCCTTATAAAGGCTGTTGTGTGTTGGTATGGTAGGTTGTGGTTGTTTCCTATTTATTCCGTGATACTATGCAATGATAGGCACATCATCACATGGCGGCCTGAAAGCGTGACTGTCAGGAATCTAGCTCATGGAGCGCGGTGGTAATTAGGAGTGACACCTAAACGCTCTACAGAACAGTGTGAAAAGCAGTTTATCTGGAAAACCTACTTTTTTTACTTGTATGGTAATGAGCACAGACAAATGACTTTCCTCTTATAAATATGTTTCATGATAACGCAAAAAAATTATGGGATGTATCAAGAGAGGAATAGATTCTCATGATAAAGACATAGTTTTGCCCTTATACAAGGTGCAGAGGAGAGCAACCAGGATTATTAGGGGAATGGGGGGGGCTAGAATACAATGACAGATTACAAAATTTAGGGTTATTTAGTGTAGAAAAAAGACGACTGAGGGGAGAACTCATTACAATGTACAAATACCTGAACGGACAGTACAAGGATCTCTCCAAAGATCTTTTTTATATCTAGACCTATGGGTAAGATAAGGGGGCATCCTCTACGCCAGTGATTTTCAACCTTTTTTGAGCCGCGGCACACTTTTTATACTTAGAAAATCCTGGGGCACACCATCAACCAAAATAGCACAAAATGTCACTAAAACAGTCATATTATACATATAGCTAATAATATAGATTCTAAATTTATTTTACTCACTCAGTGTGAAACGTGGGCCTGTTTCGATAAACACAAAAGGGATATCCTGGCAGGAATGGTGGAAAGACGCACACAAAGCTCTTCCTCAACAGTTCTCAGTTTCTCCCTGTTTTTAGTATATGGTGCTGATTATTATGTGGCTCATATACTGCAAAATAAAGGGGTAAAATGAGAAGTACTATGGCCATGAGGCCAGAGTACAAGTGCCAGCTCATATACTCAGCATATGAGCTGGTACTTGTAGTGCTCCAGCCTCATGACTATAGTATTTCTCATTTTACATTTCTCATTGTTATATGCAGTATACTGCTGGAGTACTAAAAGTACCAGCTCATATGCTGAGTATTCTGCCAACAGTTCATATACTCAGGCAAAAGCTCATATAGTCAGCATTATTGGTGGGCATTACCTTGGTGGTGGGCAAATGCGAGAGCCTCTCCGCTCTCAGGATGATGCGCCGGCCTCGGTGATGTTATTTTGTCGCGCGAGGTTCAAAGCTTGTGCATGTGTTATTGTACACGTCTCCTACATTGTAAGAAGCCGTGACTGCGCATTGCCAGTAAACAAAACACAGGGGGCACCATAGTTTGGGGAACTTTCCCCCCGCAGCACACTGGTTGAAAATCACTGCTCTACGCCAAGAGGAGATGCTGTTCTACCATCACCATAGCCAGGGATTCTTTACTGTAAGAGCAGTGAGACTATGGAACTCTCTGCCGCAGGAGGTTGTTATGGCGGACTCTATGTACATGTTCAAGAGAGGCCTGGATGCCTTTCTGGAGAGCAAAAATATCACAGGTTATGGGGAAAAACTTTAGTTGGACTTGATGGACTTCTGTTTTTTTCAGCCTTATTTACTGTGATAAACTTCTTAATTTTCTGTTATCTTGGTCTTCTAAATAGATGTGAAATAGTAAGTGACTTGGGAATTATTTAAATAGCTGGGTCACTGATACTCCCAACCCTTAGGCCCCTTCCACACTAGCGAGTGTGATGCGATGAACTCGCATCACACTCGCAACGCAAGCTGCCGGGAACGCACGGCCCGAACGCTGCACCGCGGGAGTGAACTCAGCATGTCAGTTCACTCCCGCGGTGCAGCGTTCGGGCCGTGCGTTCCCGGCAGCTTGCGTTGCGAGTGTGATGCGAGTTCATCGCATCACACTCGCTAGTGTGGAAGGGGCCTTAGGGTACATTCGCACAACGTATGTTAGCCCGGGTGAACATGCTGACCAGCGACCAGGCATCATAAATGTCAATGGGGACTGATATGCGGCCGCAAATGGTCCCTATTACGTTTTTGTGAATGAGCTCTTAGTACAGTGCCTTGCAAAAGTATTCCGCCCCCTTGAACTTTTCTACTTTTTGCTGCATTTCAGGCTTCAAACATTAAAAATATAAAATTGTGATGTTTATTTTTGTTTGTTTTTTTTGGGTGAAGAATCAACAACAAGTGGGACACAATTGTGAAGTAAAACAAAATTTATTGGATAAATTTAAACTTTTGTAAAAAATAATAAACTGAAAAGTGGCGTGCAACATTATTTGGCTTTGTAGCGCCACCTTTTGTTATGATTACAGCTCTCTTAGTCTCTTATCAGTTTTGCACATAGAGAGACTGAAATTATTGCCCATTCTTCTCTGGAAAACAGCTGGAGCTTTGTGAGGTTGGATGTAGAGTTTTCTTGAACAGAATTTTTCCGCTAATTATTGATAGGATTCAGGTTTGGACTATGAATGGACTTCTATGGAAACGCCTGCGATCGGGAACGAGCCGCCGGTGTTTTGCGTTAATTTATGCCGTGTGGGCACGGCTTTGTCTGCTTTTGCGGTTTTAAACGCAGACAAAGCGGTGCGTGTGGCACCGGCCTAAGGGTGAAGACACACATGGCGTTTTTAGGCCGTTTTTGGGCCGTTTTTATTTAGTGCGTTTTCAGATAGTTAAAAACGCATGCGTTTTTGACAGGTTTGAGCAATTATCTTAATCCAAACTGAAAAAATTAATTTATTTTGACGTCACGCGGCCTACAAATCTAATAGCGATTTTCCATTTCGTCACCATGACGGCCCCACTGGAGGTTGCTTCCCCTTCCTCTGTAGGGACAGGAAATTGAGAGCATTAAATAGCCCCTCCCTCAACCTCCCACCAGTGTTTTTTCCTGTCCCTACAGGGAAAGGTTGAGAGTAAACCTCTCTCTCCTCTTGGGGGGGGGGGAGGTAGAACCTCGTACCTCTCGTGGGTGCTTGTTTCCCCGGGGCTTCCCTCGTCCGGCCTCCTCGTGAGTCCTACTTGGGGTCTCCAGGTCCCGGATTGCCAAAATGGGATCTCCTGCGGCGTGCAGGAGGCAGCGGGCAGTACTGGCAGCTTTTTACGGCCCTCTCGGGGGTCCGCGGCTGCCGGCACATAGCGCATTTTGAAGCGCTCGGTCACTTCCGGGTTATGGAGCGCGAACCGGAAGTGACGTCAGAGACCTCAGCGTCTCGGCCTAGGAGACAGGCCATTAAAGATGACGTCAGACGCCGGAAGGTAAGTAAGGAGAAGCTTCCACCAAGTCTGCAGGTCTGCTGAGGTCTATGTGGAGCAGCGAATATCCCAGCATGGATGAGGCTGAATTCTGTTCCTTAACCCTGGGCTCTGTAAGTAGGACATTTGCTGAACGCCAATAGGTTTTGGCACTATATGCTGTGGGGAGTTAGCTTCTAATAAGCAATACTCCTTTTTCTTTTTCTAAAAACAACAGGAGAAGGATATCCCTGTAAAAGAAAAAGAAAAAACCAAAGTGTGTGATAAAGAAAAACCTAAGAAGGCACCATCCAAACGTTGCCACATTTGTAATACAAAATTGGATATTAATTATAAGAAAAGTTTATGCAAAGATTGTTTGGATAAAGTGTTAAAAGAGGAAAAGTCATCATTCTTGGATGAATTGCGTGTTGTTATGCGTGAAGAGATTAGGGCATCAAAAAGCCCACCGCATAAAAAAGTCAGACAGAACCCTATATGTCTGGATTCAGATGATGAACAGCCCTCTTGTTCTTATGAGCTAGACATGGAAGAACAGGATATGGTGACGCATCAATCAATACCAAATGACCCCAAATATTTATTTCCTAATGAGGATTTGGATGGGCTGATAAAAGCATTAAGGGATACCTTAAATATTGAAGACACCATAGAAGAAAGGTCGGTAGTAGATGAATTATTTGGTGGATTAAGAAGAAGGAAAGTTAGAGTTTTTCCCGTTATTGAAAACTTGAAGGATCTTATGCAGGATGAATGGAAAGAACCGGAGAAGCGTATAACAATGCCTAAGGAATTTAAAAACCGTATGTTATTTGATCCAGAAGAAACAAAGGTCTGGGATAGTGTTCCAAAAGTTGACATCCCTATAGCCAAAGTAGTTAAAAAAACCGATTTACCCTTTGAAGATTCCACCCAACTAAAAGATGCCATGGACCGTAAATCAGATTGTTTGCTCAAAAAAGCTTGGGAAGCTTCCATGGCAATCCTAAAAACAAATATTACCACTACCTCTGTATCACGTACTCTGTTTTTTTTGGCTAGGACAGCTGGAGGATCATCTTAGAGAAGGCACGTCCAGAGAAGAAATGCTAGACTCCATCCCGCTATTAAGATCAGCAGCAGCCTTTCTGGCAGATGCCTCAGCCGAAACCATCCGGTTTTCAGCAAGAGAAGCTGCATTATCTAATGCAACCAGAAGAGCCCTTTGGTTAAGGCAATGGTCTGGAGATGTGCGTTCAAAAGCCAAACTGTGTAGCCTGCCTTTTTCGGGTGATTTTTTATTTGGACCAGAATTGGATGAAATCCTAGCTAAAGCAGCGGATAAAAAGAAAGGGTTTCCGGAAGCCAAACAACAACCCAAGAAACAATTTTTTCGGAGCTTTCGCCCCACTAAAGAACAACCAAGATTCAGGAGCAAGCAGACCTGGAAACAGGGGTACTGGAATACAGCCAAAGGAGGAAAGAACAAATCCTTTCTTTTTGGTGCCTCAAGTAAACAAGAGAAGAAACAATGACGCCAGAGTGGGGGGAAGATTGAAAAATTTTCTCCCCCATTGGAAAAATATAACATCCAACAGGTGGGTACTCTCTATAATAGAAGATGGCTATTTTATAGATTTTGTGTCACCTCCTCCTCACCGGTTTATCCTATCCAGGCAACCATCGAACAGACTAACATGTCACCTTTGGAAGGAAGTTTCCGACCTGCTAAAATTGAATGTCATCTGTCCAGTCCGTCCAGAAGAAAGAGGTACGGGTCATTACTCACCTTTGTTTTTGATAAAAAAGCCAAATGGGACTTTCAGATACAAACTTGAAATATTTGAACAAATGGGTAACCTATGCCAAATTCAAAATGGAATCAATCAAATCCACTACGCCCTTGATACCTTACAAAGCTTGTTTATGTACCTTGGATCTCAAGGATGCCTATTATCACGTACCTATCCATACGAAATCACAAAAATACTTAAGATTTGCCGTATTATCTCCCTCTGGGGAAGAATTTCATTTTCAATTTACTGCATTACCCTTTGGTCTCTCCTCAGCCCCCCGGGTTTTCACCAAGGTCATGGCAGAAGCAGTAAAATATCTCCGAACGGAAGAAATCAGCGTGATTCCGTACTTAGACGACTTCCTAATAATAGGAGACTCAGTAAGTCATTTAGAAAACCAAAAGGATACAACAATAGAAGTTTTACAAACTCTGGGATGGATCATAAATTTAGACAAATCAGACTTAATTCCGAGTCACATAAAAGAATTTTTAGGAGTGTCTTTAAATTCTCTAACCCAGACCTCGTATCTTCCACAGGAAAAGAGGGAAAATCTTCTTGGGAAAATAAAGAGATTCGAGAAGAGGAAGTCTGTCTCAGTAAGGACAGCTATGAGTCTTCTGGGGACCATGACATCATGCATCCAGAGTGTGGCCTGGTGCCAAAATCACTCAAGAACACTACAGTCATGGATTCTTACAAAATGGGACAGAAATCATCATCATCTTCATTTACCATTGATAATCCCCTCAAAAGTGAAGGAATCACTAAGATGGTGGAAGAATCCCGGGAATCTACGGAAAGGTGTAAATTGGGTCCAATGGCCGTTAACCCAGATCCAAACAGACGCCAGCAGCTCCGGATGGGGGGCTCTCCTTCCAGGCAAATATATCCAGGGTTGTTGGACCCGGGAAACGGCACATACCTCGTCGAACGAGAGAGAGCTAAGAGCGGTCCTGAACACTCTAAAATCCTGTACCAGCGAGCTGAAAGGTCACCATGTGAAAATTATGTCGGACAACACTACCACGGTTGCCTATCTAAGGAGACAAGGAGGTACCAGATCAAAAAGGCTACTGAAAATATCACAACAAATATTTTCCTGGGCAGAAGAAAATATCCAGTCGATCTCGGCCATCCATCTGAGGGGCTCAGAAAATATAGTAGCAGATTACCTCAGCCGGTCCCAAATCCTTCCCCACGAATGGAGCCTGAATGAGGAAGTCTTCCAAGAGATTGTTCTAAGATGGGGACTGCCGGACATCGACTTGTTTGCCTCCAGGAAAAATTCCAAAGTGGAAAAGTTCTTCTCCTTGAACCCAAAAGAAGTCCCCTGGGGACTAGATGCTTTCTCACAGACCTGGAATCAGGACCTTGTATATGCTTTCCCTCCGATTCCATTGATAAGCAAGGTGTTGCAAAAACTACTAGTCAGTCCAATCAAGCTCATCTTAGTAGCACCCTTTTGGCCAAAGAAAAATTGGTTCCCAAGTCTACAAAAGTTGGCGATAGACCTTCCGTTTATCCTACCCAGGAGGCCGGACCTTCTACATCAGGGACCAGTCCTTCACCAGAACCCAGGGTTCCTAAACCTAGCAGCCTGGATCCTGAAAGCACCTTCTTAAGATCAAAAGGTTTATCATATAAGGTAATAAAAACCTTAAAGAATAGTAGAAAACCTGTAACCCATGCCATATACTTTAAAATATGGAAAAAGTTTTGTTTCTGGTCAAAAGATATGCCTAACCAGGGTTCCCCAAATATCTGTCAGATTCTTGATTTTCTGCAGGAGGGGTTCGAGAAGGGACTACGACCTAGCACCTTGAGAGTCCAGGTCTCAGCCTTGAGCGCCTACTTCGACACAGCGCTAGCAGAACACAGGTGGGTAAAGAGGTTCTTTCAGGCCTGCTCACGCTTACGTCCTACTATCAAAGATTCATCCCCTCAGTGGGATCTATCTCTAGTCCTAGACGCGTTAACTATGGGGCCTTTCGAGCCAATCGACCCGAGCCAAATGCGTTTTTTGACACAAAAAACTGCCTTTTTAATCGCCATTACATCTGCTAGAAGACTGGGCGAGTTACAGGCCTTGTCCATCTGTGAACCCTATTTATCTGTGTCAGAAGATAGGATCACGCTCAGACTTGACAGAAATTTTTTACCAAAAATTGTCTCAAATTTCCATAGGAACCAGGAAATAATCTTACCCACGTTTTGCCATCATCCAAAAAATCCTGTGGAAGAAAAGTGGCATCTACTGGATGTAAGACGTACCGTTCTTAAATATCTTGAAGCATCCAATCCTTGGAGAAAAGATTTAAATTTATTTGTTCAATTTGCAGGAAGAAATAAAGGCAAGAAAGCTTCAAAAGCCACTATTGGACGCTGGATTACAGATACCATTAAGGAATGTTATAAAATCAAAGGTGTTCCACTACCTCTCTCCGTCAAAGCCCATTCCACTAGGGCCTTGTCTACATCTTGGGCTGAGAGAGGAGGAGCATCCATTGAAGAAATCTGCAAAGCCGCTACATGGAGTACAAATGTCACATTTGCAAAGCACTATAGGCTAAATGTCTTAGCCGCCAAAGATCTGGCATTTGGCCGAAAGGTGCTTCAGGCTGTAGTCCCTCCCTAAACTGGGCATAAATTTGGTATGTCTCCAGTGGGGCCGTCATGGTGACGAAATGGAAAAAAGGAATTAGTCCTTACCGGTAATTCAATTTCCATAAGTCCACCATGACGGCCCTGTTATTTCCCTCCCATATATATATAAAAGTATTTTTTTTTTGGATCTTTGCCTATGTATGTGAAATTTAACATACTAAATAAAATTATGTTGCAACCTATACTGGTGTAGTTATTTGATAAACACTGGTGGGAGGTTGAGGGAGGGGCTATTTAATGCTCTCAATTTCCTGTCCCTACAGAGGAAGGGGAAGCAACCTCCAGTGGGGCCGTCATGGTGGACTTATGGAAATTGAATAGAATTGACTATTTTGGGGATAAATACTGTTTGAAATTAAATTTTACATATTTAGCATCAAAAAACCCCTATATAACCAACCCATTTTCAAATCTGCACCCCACAAACTATCAGGAACAGCATTTACAAAGATTGTTAACCCCTTGAGATCTTCATAGTAATTGAATCAAAATGGCAGTGAAATTTAGAATGGTCAAATTTTGTCAGTTATACGTTCATTTAGCCCTAAAATTTGCACATTTCCAAAAGATAAAAAGAAAAAACCCACCATAAATTTGTTCCCCACATGTGGACATTACTTGTGTTATGGGGTCACAGCGAGGCGCAGAATGGAAGGAGCACCCTGCAGCTGCCAGGATTTTAGTTTTCTGGTTGCCCCCTTTTGAAGGCTATAAAATTTTCGCTTTTCCGTTATTTGGGTCATGTGACGGCATTTTTTTTGCGCGATGAGATGCTTTTTCCAGTGTTACCATTTTGAGGTTGGTATCACCTATTGTTGAAAATTTAGGAACTTTTTTTGAGGTCATGAGTAGAAAAGCATCAATTCTGTACTGGAGTTTTTACTTTTTTTCTTTTTCGTGTTCACCGTATATCCTAATAATCCTGTTATCTTTATTCTATGGGTCGATACGATTACGGGGATACCAGACATGAATATTTTTTCTTATGTTTTACTAAATTTGCCAAATAAAACCCTAATGTGGGGAAAAATCTATCATTTATGTATTGCCGTTTTCCAAGTGGCATAACATTGTTACGTTTTTGGCTACAGAGCTGGTTGATGGCTTGTTTTTTGCGGGACATATTGTTCTTTGCAACAGTATCATTCTGGAGTACATATGTTTTGTTGATCACTTTTTATTGCATTTTTAGTGGGATATAATAGGTAAAAATCATAATTTTAGGCGGGTTTTTAACGTTTTTTTTTTTTTTTTTTTTTACGGCGTTCATCATATGGGTTCAATTGTTATTTAGTTTTAATCTATGGATTGTTACGGACGCGGTGATACTATATATGTGGGGTTTGTGTTATGATTTAGACTTTTTTGAGCGTTATATGTCTCTTTATATGTTTTGGGGCTTATGGGCATTTTTAGTGATTTATAAAGTTATTTTTTATTGAAAAACATTTTTTTTTACATTTTTTACTTGATCCACCATGGGATATGAACAAGCAATCATCTGATTGCTTGTTCTTGATAATACTCTGCAATACTAATGTATTGCAGGGTATTAGCAGTGCCAGCCTATGCAGAAGCCATAGCAGCGATCAGCCCCCCCCGAAAACGGCGCGGGGGAGGGGGGGGGGGGGGCGATCGTGGGGTAAAGACCCCCGGAAGGCATGTTAAATGCCGGAAAGAACATACAAACTCTTTGCAGGCATTGACCTGGATGGGACTTGAACCCGAATTCAATTCTGCAGCAGGTCCTGTCTGGTGTATAACCTGCACAGGCTACGGTAAATTAACTGTGCCCATAGTGCCCATCTTTTCTCAGAGCTGGAATGGTACACCGCATAGCATAGCTTATTTTACAACATCCCCTCTGATAAGGGTGGGCAGAGTAAGGTTACGATCAGACCTTGTTATTGCTCTTGGTTGTAAGGATATGTTAGGAGAGGGATACCACTTGGCATGGAGGTAGCGTATTCGCTATTTTAATCGCGAATTCTTGCACTGCTCAAGAATTTGCAATTATTTCACTGCTTCTACACCAGATAAATCTCCCCCAAACGCTACATGTGCCTTATAAGTTGTGTTAATGTAAATTGTGTAGCTCTGATGTGTATGCAGTGACTAGTTAAAGGGAACCTGTCACCAGGAGACCCATTTTTAGCACTCCTCCAGTCCCCACAGAGCATAGTACATACACTGCCAAAATGTTTTTGTATTAAAAATTGGTTTTACATAAAAAAAGATATGTTATATTGTACCTTTCATTAGCATCTGCTGTGTGACTAGGCAGTTGCCAAATGGGAGGGGCTGGAAAGGAGCAGTTCCCACCCATCACTTGGCTTAGCTACGCCCCCTGCTCCTCTACAGCCAAACCCGAGTGTGGGGAGTTTTTCATATTTGAAAAGGTCACAGGTTTCCCAAAGGTGGGGGGGGGGGCTGCTCCTTTCCAGCCCCTCCCATTGGGCAACTGCCTAATCACACAGCAGATGCTAATGAAAGGTACAATATAACATGTAGCACCAGTGCTTTAGAAAATACAAAGGCACTCGTCAGGGCAGAAGAAAATATAAAGTGGGTCCAATGGTTCCTTATGGAAACCTGAATTTATATTCCAACATTGTAGCTGGACTTGGCGCATTGGGGAGGTCTCCCCCAACTGCTGTGTACATTGAGCTATGCATTCCCCAGCCCCTCCCCTCTACTCTAGTATCTAACCAGAGGCTGGTGCTACTCTTACTCAGATCAATTGGGAGGAGCTGTGCTGTGGGACAGGGGTTATTGGTATACTGTTGAACAGCTACAATTCTGGAATATAAATCCAGATTTCACAGTCTTGCTGCTACTAACAACGCAAACAAAAGTGTGGTTCTACAGATCTTCAGGATTGCTACTTTATATATGGCCAAAGTGTAGACAGATTCCACCTGTAACACTCCTTATCATTGACAGAAGGTCTCAGCCTGTGATAGGATGTGAGCTTTTTTATTAAAAGAAAATGCCACATACAGTAAGACAACCGAATATCCTTTTGTCATACACTGTGTGTATGAGATGTGTACAATTGATGTGCCACATCCTTAAAGGCTACGCAAGGTGCCCTCTTTTATTAAATTAGATGATGTCTTCCCTCGCTGATATCTGAGCATGTAATATCGAGTATGGAGCATAGAATGTACTTAAAGGAAACCTACCACCACAAATCTACCTATAAAGGTAGATCGGGTGGTAGGTGAATCAATGGGACGTGAGGATAGCCCTTTTAAGGGCTAATCCTCACGTCCCCGCACTGTTTTATAAACTTTTATTACATCAATATGTTAATTTACTTATGCGGCTACTGGGGCGTGGAGTAGCCGCATCTGAGGTTACACGAGGCGGCTACTCCACGCCCCGGTAGCCACATTACCCCTCCTACTCACAATGTTCGGCGCGCAGCTGCTCGTAGCTGCGCGCCCTCGTCCGCCGATCCTGACGTCTGCGCATGCGCAGAACAGCAGGCCCGCGCCTGCGCGGTCACTGCTCTGAAGCCGGGGCTGCGCAGGCGCGGGCCTGCTGTTCTGCGCATGCGCAGACGGCAGGATCGGCGGACGAGGGCGCGCAGCTACGAGCAGCTGCGCGCCGAACATGGTGAGTAGGAGGGGTAATGTGGCTACCGGGGCGTGGAGTAGCCGCCTCGTGTAACCTCAGATGCGGCTACTCCACGCCCCAGTAGCCGCATAAGTAAATTAACATATTAATGTAATAAAAGTTTATAAAACAGTGCGGGGACGTGAGGATTAGCCCTTAAAAGGGCTATCCTCACGTCCCATTGATTCACCTACCACCCGATCTACCTTTATAGGTAGATTTGTGGTGGTAGGTGCCCTTTAAAGGGGTTATCCACTGGCAACAAATTAGTATTCATCTCTGTGGCGCTTACAGATATAGCTGAGCAGCGGTGCACATGTCCAACGTGTCGCTCCATTCTTGTATGGTGAACAACAGGCCCCTATTTACTGAGATCCCCACTCTGGATAGGGACTGGATTTTCACTTGACAACTCCTTTAACAGACTTAGAGCTGCATTCGCAATACATCTGGTTTGGTCACCGACGGTTTAAAGGGAACTTGTCATCACATTTTCACAAATACAGCTAGTGACAGGTCCACACAGAGCCCTATGAACTAAATGCCAACCTACTTTTAGCTAAAAATTGTTTCCCTCACCTCCCCATAAAATAAACTACACCAGCAGCTCCTTCCCATGTCTCTTTCCACCATTCAGCACTTCAAGTCATCTAAGTTCCATAAACCCCTAAAATTTGCAAAATGTACCCCATGTATATATATTATCACATGAAATCACAGTATGTCTCCATGGACTTCTAGTTCTCCCCATGCTCCATGAAGACATGCTGTGAATTTAACCCCTTAAGGACGGAGGGTTTTTCGGCTAATTTCTCGCTCTCCAACTTCAAAAATCCATAACTTTTTCATTTTTCCGTGTACAGACCTGTGTGAGGGCTTATTTTGTGCGTAACAAATTTTACTTTCCCGTAATGTTATTTATTTTAACATGCCGTGTACTGCGAAGCTGAAAAAAAATTCCAAATGTGGAAAAATTGAAAAAAAAACGCACGTGCATCACGTTCTTGTGGGCTCAGTTTTTACGACTTTCACTCTTCGCTCCAAATAACACGCCTACTTTATTCTTTGGTTCGGTGCGATCGCGGTGATACCAAATTTATATAGGTTTTATTGTGTTTTAATACATTTTCAAAAATTAAACGAATGTGTACAAAAAAGAAAAAAAATTTTTGCCATCTTCTGACGCTAATAACTTTTTCATACTTTGGCGCACGGAGATGTGTGAGGTGTCATTTTTTGCGAAATGAAGCAACGTTTTCATTGCTACCATTTTGAGGTCTGTGCGACATTTTGATCATTTTTTATGTTATGTAAAAAGGTGTAAAAGTCGCATTTCGGACATTTGGGCGCCATTTCCCGCCTCGGAGGTCACCGCCGCCCGTAACCATTTTTATATTTTGATAGATCGGGCATTTTGGGACGCGGCGATACCTAATATGTCTGTGATTTTTAGTTTTTATTATGTTTTATATCAGTTCTAGGGAAAGGGGGGGTGATTTGAATTTTTAATATTTTATTAATTTTTTTTTTATTTTTTAAACTTTTTTTTTTTTTTTTTCACTATCTTTTAGACCATCTAGGGTACATTAACCCTAGATGGTCAGATCGCTGCTACCATATACTGCAATACTTCTGTATTGCAATATATGGCATTTTTGCAGCACATTCATTACAATGAGCCACTGGCTCATTGTAACGAATCTGCATCTGCCAGATAGCCTCGTGTCAAAAGAAGACACGAGGCTACCATGACAACCGATCGCCCGCGCGCCGCCGTCTTTTAAATGCCGCTGGCGACTTTGCCGGTGGCAACGGGGGGGTTAATAGCCGCGATCGGTGCTAGCACCGACCGCGGTTATTAGCGGTGGGGGTTTTATGCATTATGCAAAAAACCCCCCCAGAGCTACGGCGCAGAGCGTTAAGGGGTTAATGTAATCAGATAAAATACATGGGGTAGATTTTGCAAATATAAGGGGGTAAAGGACTATAGATGACATCAGAGGTCGCATTAACGCCTCACCACGCGTCATAGACGCGTGATGAGGCGCCATTACCCCCCAAAATAATTGCCATGCGTAAAGATACGCTTGGCAATTATTCAGTGTAGCGCGCAGGCTGAGCGGCCCAGCGCACGCTGCAAAGGAGGGGAATGTCAGTAGCGCGATCGCAGCGCGCGCCGGGCCGCTCAGCAGGATGCGGAGATGTGTGGGATTTGTGAGCGCCGCCCCCGGGGGAGACATGTGGGCCGCGATGCTGCTGCTCCAGCCCTCAATGCCCGCAGCAGCGGCGAGCGGTTATGTGGTCCTGAGAGAAATGCCGGGTGAGTGTGAGCCGCGGCAGCCGTACACTGCACTCTGTGTATGTGCTGGGGGAGTGTGCGCTGTGAGTGTGTGCTGTGTGCTGTGCGCTGTGAGTGTGTGCTGTGAGTGTGTGCTGTGCGCTGTGAGTGTGTGCTGTGCGCTGTGAGTGTGTGCTGTGCGCTGTGAGTGTGTGCTGTGCGCTGTGAGTGTGCGCGGCGTGAGTGTGCGCGGCGTGAGTGTGCGCGGCGTGAGTGTGCGCGGCGTGAGTGTGCGCGGCGTGAGTGTGCGCGGCGTGAGTGTGCGCGGCGTGAGTGTGCGCGGCGTGAGTGTGCGCGGCGTGAGTGTGCGCGGCGTGAGTGTGCGCGGCGTGAGTGTGCGCGGCGTGAGTGTGCGCGGCGTGAGTGTGCGCGGCGTGAGTGTGCGCGGCGTGAGTGTGCGCGGCGTGAGTGTGCGCGGCGTGAGTGTGCGCGGCGTGAGTGTGCGCTGTGCACTGTGAGTGAGTGTGCGCTGTGCACTGTGAGTGAGTGTGCGCTGTGCACTGTGAGTGAGTGTGTGATGTGCACTGTGAGTGTGTGTGGTGAGTGTGTGCCGTGCGCTGTGCGTGTGCGAGTGTGTGCCGTGCGAGTGAGTGAGTGTGTGGTGAGGCTGCTGTGTGAGTGAGTGTGTGTGCGCTGTGGGAGGGAGTGAGTGTGTGTGTGCGCTGAGTGAGGGAGTGAGTGTGTGTGCGCTGAGTGAGGGAGTGAGTGTGTGTGCGCTGAGTGAGGGAGTGAGTGTGTGTGCGCTGAGTGAGGGAGTGAGTGTGTGTGCGCTGAGTGAGGGAGTGAGTGTGTGTGCGCTGAGTGAGGGAGTGAGTGTGTGTGCGCTGAGTGAGGGAGTGAGTGTGTGTGCGCTGAGTGAGGGAGTGAGTGTGTGTGCGCTGAGTGAGGGAGTGAGTGTGTGTGCGCTGAGTGAGGGAGTGAGTGTGTGTGCGCTGAGTGAGGGAGTGAGTGTGTGTGCGCTGAGTGAGGGAGTGAGTGTGTGTGCGCTGAGTGAGGGAGTGAGTGTGTGTGCGCTGAGTGAGGGAGTGAGTGTGTGTGCGCTGAGTGAGGGAGTGAGTGTGTGTGCGCTGAGTGAGGGAGTGAGTGTGTGTGCGCTGAGTGAGGGAGTGAGTGTGTGTGCGCTGAGTGAGGGAGTGAGTGTGTGTGCGCTGAGTGAGGGAGTGAGTGTGTGTGCGCTGAGTGAGGGAGTGAGTGTGTGTGCGCTGAGTGAGGGAGTGAGTGTGTGTGCGCTGAGTGAGGGAGTGAGTGTGTGTGCGCTGAGTGAGGGAGTGAGTGTGTGTGCGCTGAGTGAGGGAGTGAGTGTGTGTGCGCTGAGTGAGGGAGTGAGTGTGTGTGCGCTGAGTGAGGGAGTGAGTGTGTGTGCGCTGAGTGAGGGAGTGAGTGTGTGTGCGCTGAGTGAGGGAGTGAGTGTGTGTGCGCTGAGTGAGGGAGTGAGTGTGTGTGCGCTGAGTGAGGGAGTGAGTGTGTGTGCGCTGAGTGAGGGAGTGAGTGTGTGTGCGCTGAGTGAGGGAGTGAGTGTGTGTGCGCTGAGTGAGGGAGTGAGTGTGTGTGCGCTGAGTGAGGGAGTGAGTGTGTGTGCGCTGAGTGAGGGAGTGAGTGTGTGTGCGCTGAGTGAGGGAGTGAGTGTGTGTGCGCTGAGTGAGGGAGTGAGTGTGTGTGCGCTGAGTGAGGGAGTGAGTGTGTGTGCGCTGAGTGAGGGAGTGAGTGTGTGTGCGCTGAGTGAGGGAGTGAGTGTGTGTGCGCTGAGTGAGGGAGTGAGTGTGTGTGCGCTGAGTGAGGGAGTGAGTGTGTGTGCGCTGAGTGAGGGAGTGAGTGTGTGTGCGCTGAGTGAGGGAGTGAGTGTGTGTGCGCTGAGTGAGGGAGTGAGTGTGTGTGCGCTGAGTGAGGGAGTGAGTGTGTGTGCGCTGAGTGAGGGAGTGAGTGTGTGTGCGCTGAGTGAGGGAGTGAGTGTGTGTGCGCTGAGTGAGGGAGTGAGTGTGTGTGCGCTGAGTGAGGGAGTGAGTGTGTGTGCGCTGAGTGAGGGAGTGAGTGTGTGTGCGCTGAGTGAGGGAGTGAGTGTGTGTGCGCTGAGTGAGGGAGTGTGTGTGCGCTGTGCGCGGGAGTGTGTGTGCGCTGTGCGCGGGAGTGTGTGTGCGCTGTGCGCTGAGCGAGTGAGTGTGTGTGCGCTGAGCGAGTGAGTGTGTGTGCGCTGAGCGAGTGAGTGTGTGTGCGCTGTGCGCGGGAGTGTGTGTGCGCTGTGCGCTGAGCGAGTGAGTGTGTGTGCGCTGAGCGAGGGAGTGTGTGTGCGCTGAGCGAGGGAGTGTGTGTGCGCTGAGCGAGGGAGTGTGTGTGCGCTGAGCGAGGGAGTGTGTGTGCGCTGTGCGAGGGAGTGTGTGTGCGCTGAGCGAGGGAGTGTGTGTGCGCTGAGCGAGGGAGTGTGTGTGCGCTGAGCGAGGGAGTGTGTGTGCGCTGTGCGAGGGAGTGTGTGTGCGCTGTGCGCGGGAGTGTGTGTGCGCTGTGCGCGGGAGTGTGTGTGCGCTGTGCGCGGGAGTGTGTGTGCGCTGTGCGCGGGAGTGTGTGTGCGCTGTGCGCGGGAGTGTGTGTGCGCTGTGCGCGGGAGTGTGTGTGCGCTGTGCGCGGGAGTGTGTGTGCGCTGTGCGCTGAGCGAGTGAGTGAGTGTGCGCTGAGCGAGGGAGTGAGTGTGCGGGAGTGAGTGAGTGAGTGAGTGTGCGGGAGGGAGTGAGTGTGCGCTGAGGGAGGGAGTGAGTATGCGCTGTGCGTGCGAGTACATGCGCTGTGTGTGTGCTGTGCACGGTGAGCAGACAGATGATTTCTTTTTTTTTTATAAATAGCGTCTATTAACATTATATACGGCTATTATATATTATTTAGTTATATGTATTACCGGGAATTTTCATACTCCTCCTCGACTAAAAATACTCCTCAAAAATAGTAAGAGGAGTATTTTTACCCTTTGGGAAAAATGTTAGTGCGACCTCTGGATGACATCAACCTGGTCACATTGAGATGAAGTGATGAATTATGTAACAGAGCTTTCTCTCAACATTCCAGCAAGGCACAGCGTAAAACACATATACAGAGTTGTATATGTCTGTCGTTGAATATGGTTAGACGGCTTTGCCCATGAAAGAAAATTTTCAAATTTAAATCCCCTAGTGATGTTTACACAATAAAGATCATTTTAACCCCTAATTTTACAATTTTACTTAGTTTTATTGCTGTTTTAGCTCCTATAACTGAGTGACGGTCAGTCTAAAATCCCAGAGTGTGGGCGGGGCCTCTCTAAGCAGACGCTTCATGATTTCTCTATACTGTCAGATGCTGTGCGCTGACAGTATGGTTAAGATTATCAGGGTACAAGGTTTAAATACAATTTCTTTTAACTTCTGAACATTTATTAATATCTGACACATAGAGAAGAGACAGATCAGAGATGAGATCCATGAGATGCATATTACACACAATGACATTCTTAGCTGCTTGTAGCTTTCCTCACGCTGTGCTGTTGTTTGCCGGCAGGAAGTCACTGTGTATCTGTGTAAGGCCGCGGTCACACGTACCGCCAAACGTCCGTTCATAACGGGACGCTAGCGCACATGGGGAATGTCCTCGGCCCCTGTCCATTCGGGGCGAGGACCTCCCCCTGTGCGCTAGCGTCGCGTTATGACGGACGCTTAGCGGTACGTGTGACCGCGGCCTAAGCTTGTCCTGTAATGCAGGGGGGAGGGGGCCAGAAGCAGAAAATAGCTCAGCTCCAAAAAGACAAGATGGCTGCCGACCCTAAAGTCAGAATCGGAAACCAGGGTCAACTGAAATTGTGTACAGCAGGACTGATAAAGACTGGTTGGAATTCTATCTGTGAAATGCTGTGTTTTTGTTAATAACAGTGAATTAGAATACCCCTTTAATTACAGGTAGCAGTGAGACCTGTCAATCCGGACTAAGGAGGCAGGGCAGTGAAGTGTACACTGCATATGCAGGACTCCAATTTTATCATTGGACTCACTTCAGTTGAATATAAGTTTACAAACTGATTTTGTAGCATTGTAGGCCATGGTCACACGTTTCACTAGCAGTCCGTTCATAAAGCGACGCTAGCGCACAGGGGGCGTGCTTCGGCCCGATTGCATATGTGTTTCCAGAGGCTCGCCCTCTGTGCGCTAGCGTCGCATTATGAACGGACTGCTAGTGGAACGTGTGACCGCGGCCTTAAAGATGAGGGAAATGCTTTTTAGGATGCAATTAGGCCCATTTCACAATTGCAATTCATCTCCCAGCCCGAACGCTGCAAACCAGAACTAAACTGACATGCTGAGTTCCGTTCCGGTTTGCAGCATTCGGGACGGGAGATGCAGGCAGCACATGATGAACTTGCATCGCACTTGCAAGTGTGGAACGGGCCTTAGACGAGCGTATGCCCGCACGGCGACTGGCCGCAAATATGTCCCCCATTTGTTTTTGTTAATGCAGCCTTAATCATAGATTTTTTTTTTTTTTTAATGAAGTCTTTATTTTGGATGGGTTCATTTTAATGGCTGGTTCTCTTAAATCCTAAGAAATGATACTATAGACAACTGTATCACATGAAAATGTGCCTGATGGGAACCCGGTTAACAATGATGGTGGTCTGTGATTTCTGCTGGTAGTTTGTGTCCTCACAGCTGTTTACACAAGTCTGTGCCTGTTACATATTTCATCCAGTTGTGTCTGGAAATCTAATGGGGAGTTTTATTTGGCTCTTATTTCTACAAACTGATGCTATGCATTGAGTCTTGGCAAAACTTAGGCAGTCACTGTGTGCTCCTAGGAAATATGACAATATAAAAACATCAGTAGAGAGATAAACATTCAAAAACCTTTAAGAATAAGACCTGTTATTTTCTTTCGCACTATGAAACCGCATATATAGCAATACCCAATATGGTTTTTTAATATGGTTTTGTTTTTGCTGTTTATTTAGTTTTGATTACTTGTATAATAGAATGTTGCACACTTATCATAGTACACTGGAAGTATAAGGCCTCATTCACATGGCCGCAATACATCCTGTGGCACAGCTATTTACGGGGCTTCCATAGACACTCAATCATTTATTGAGAATTGAACCCTGGTCCTTGGGATTGGAGTGGGTCCCAGTAGTCTGATCACAAGCAATCATATTGTCATCATCTATCCTGTGGATACCAAAGACACTTGGACCAAAAAGACAGGGAGCCAGAGCAGATGAGATAGGCCGGTTCTTTTCTTATGTATTTGGAACCCCATAGGCCAGTGGTGGCGAACCTATGGCACGGGTGCCAGAGGCGGCACTCAGAGCCCTCTCTGTGGGCACCCAGAGCCATCGCCCCAGCACACCAGACAGAACTCAAAGAATCTTCCTGCAGTTGCAAGCCACTTAAAAGATGCTGCTTTCAGTCATATATTGATACTGACTTTGCTACTTCAAACTTTAGGAAGAGGGAGAATGAGTAGACAGGGCCGAATTATCTTTGGAGGATTCTCTGTGTACAGAGGGACACTGGAAAGAAGCTAAAATGATGAAAATTTTCCATCTTTCTACTGTCCTCAGGAGGCCAATATGATTGAAAGTTGTTGAACAGGGAGCAGTAAGTTACTGCTTTAATTTTTGGTTGGCACCTTGTGATAAATAAGGGGGGTTTGGGTTGCAGTTTGGGCACTCGGTCGCTAAAAGGTTCGCCATCACTGCCATAGGCTGTGGCAGGGATTACAAGAAAAGTGTATAACCTGCTGTGGCTCCCCCTCTGTGGTCCCTAGTGGTACTTCAGGCCAAAGGCTCCTGTAATGTCCGGGGCGTCAGTTATTGGCTGAAGTCACTGAGTCTTGAGCTACTTATACTATTCCCTTGCTTACAACTGCTCTGGAATGGAGGGTCTTGTTGCATTGCGGCCCCCGTGTATGAGAGCAGCAGGCACCGGGGCCGGCACTAGTTCGCGAGGACCATTGTTCAGGGGAGTCCTGGACGCGCAGGACACACTGAACATTTGCGTGCTGTTTCCATGGTGCCTACTTGTATGCTGAATCTGATTGGCTGTCGGATGAACATTGGGGTACACCCTTAAGCTTACGTAATCGGCCTCTTTACATAACTCCACCCTTTGTTTTTCAGGTCGTTGCGTGACCTTATTCTTTACTCTCATTGGTTGATGGGAGAGGAAAGGCGGGCTGTCAGAGCGGAAGTGTAGGGTTCTGTTTCGTGGTTACTGAGTGGCTGTAAGCAGAATAGGGAGGGACTTCCGGCTGACTGTCCGGGCTCTCCCAGGGGGTTCTCTGTGCCTGCCGCCGAAAGACAGGTGAGGGATGGAGGAGGCAGCGGCGGCCGGAGGAGGAGGGTTGGGGCGGGATTTGCTCTCTGTGAGGTGTAGACTGGCGGCTGGGGCCAGGATCCGGTTACCGGCCCTGTGCTCCTCAGTGTTCCGGTGATGTCACCCCAGCCTTCAGTTAACCAACGTCAAAGGCTGCTGCCTCACGTCTAGCGACTGTACGTGTCATCAGGATGTAGCAGTGGTACCGCTGTCACCCGGACTGTGTGTGAATGAGGCTTTATGTCTGTCTGATCTGATTACAGTTATTCTATCACCTGGCTGATATCTCTCATCTGGTGCCCACTGCCAGCTGTGAGCCCATGTCACTGGCGGGGGTAGGGAGAGGGCTCCAGTGTAGTTTATGTTGTATCTTTGAAGGCTTTCCAGCATTTGCAGATGTTATTGGTTCTTACCAGTGATAACGTGCAGGTAGCATTGGTGTATAGTGCGATTGTTGACTGTTGTAATCCTTTATCACAGATAATGGGTCTATATGATATCATTATTTCCTTACAAGGGCAGATTTCTCTTACATTGTCAGGCAGGTAGTACTTGTTATTTCTCTTATACTCTCTGCTCCTCCTGTTATTTGTATCCTAAGTAACAATCTCTCCACTTCGGGATAAATTGTGGGAGGATTTACTAAGTTCTCTGGCCCCCTTTAAAACTTGTACAGAAGGGGGCTCTGGCTGCAGGTAGTTGTGTCCTGCTGTGATCCAAATCTTTGTCTCATTGTGGCATGAAGTAAGACCCAGCTCCCAACCGTCTGGACCTCCACCATTGGGTTTCATTATTTGAGATGGAAAGCTTGGCACTAATTTAAGTGTCACTGACCGGCCTGAATTACGCTATGAATTAGGCCGGAGCCAGCAAAAAATAGGTGTAAAGACTGGACAGTGAGGCAGATTTTCTCCCCAGTAGGAGACCCCGATGAACAGTCTCTGTATATAATTGTGTAGTATTGGTTTGTCTTCATCTCCTCCCCTGCTTGAGAGAGTTATTGCCTTACAATAAGCTATATTTTCATAGTCGCAATGACGAGTAATGCGTGTCCTATAACCTCTTCCATATTGTGAGGATTACACTGAAAATACATAACTTTCCAGAAGTGAATTATAGTGAATTCTGTGATTTCATATTCACAGTGTAGACCAGACCGTTTCCTACCCCATTTTATTTTGTGGAGCATTGGACATTGCTGGAAGCTGTTACCATATTACCATATGCTGTCCAGTGGGGAGTTGTTTATTATTTGATGCTTTTTTTCATGATGCGAATGTGAGCACAGAACCTGTTTTACATAACTGCTACATTCACCTCCAGGTCCTGTCAGTCTCCCCCAGCCATTTAGAGTCCAGACATACAGACACTTACATGTCAAGCACCTCTCTGCTGTTCCATTAATCCTGGTTCAAGACTAGAAATGGTCCATCTATCCACACTATTGGAATATGCCAAGGGGCTAGGAAACCCTCTGATCATGAGAATGTGGGGTAGTGAACAACTGCTATGACCCTCACCAACCCTGAGAACAGACCCCCACCAATCATGAAATCTGAGGTCCTGTTCTGACTGACAAACATGTGCCCGGTCTGTCTATTCAGTACTGTGGGAAATGCTGAGCATGACACTGCTATCTCTGGGACACCTATTCACTGTCTATGAGATACCCGAGCACTGGTGGTAGGGAGCCATGCTTGACCTGCCACTTTATACCTTTAATGAGAACAGGACCCCTATTATTGTGATCAGTGGGGGTTCAACTCCTTTTAAAATTGGTTAATGTTTCCAATTTCTCCCTCCAAAGCACTGATCACATTGAAAAGCCACTTGGCCACTGATCATGTCATGATGTCTGAGAAATAAACATGTGTTGTGACATCTATCATGTGACTGGGATCACTTGCCGGTAACTGACACTAGTGGCTACTATATATGATCACTTTACCAGGGTCTTGTCTATATTCTGTGTTGTCAATCCTCGTGATTAACCCTGTGTTCTGGGAAATACTTCTGTGTGGTGCTTAGTTTATATAGAATACAATGACGATCAGTTTACAGCTTTTTTTTTTTTTCTGGGGCAGATGGCTTTATTCAGGTGTATTTGCTGTATGCTTGTCCATAGAGCTTACAGTACAATGTCAGACAAAAGAAGCCGCATCAGGCTGTACTATGTACCATTCGCTGATATTTCCTTATATAAGTTGGGTTAAAACTTGGGTAAATAAGTAATTCGTGGGAAAGTGGTGGCAAACTGGAACAGGAAAAGCTCCGTGTATAGATGTTGTACTGAGCCGTAGATCTGACAATTATTTGTGCATAGAATGTAGACCCATCTTCGAGGTTCTTCAATAAGTCATTTGCTGTATTCCTCAATTCATCATTGCTGCTGTACCCTGAAGTGGTAGTGCAGCTTGTCAGGTTTACCAGAGGGTGAAGGGAATTTGTCATAAATTATCATGAAAGTGACCCTTTAAGCTTGTGCATAGGGGTGACAGTGTTTCCTCACAGCCCCATGTGCGGACAGTATTATGATGCAGAAATGACATTGCATGCCTATAGAAATGCCCACAAAGTGTTTCTCCATTTCCTCTGGCTTGGATGTGTGAGTAGTGACGCACCTTGTGACGTTTCTGTTTTTGTAGATTACATTCCTCCTTGTAGGTGTGGAATACACGTGTCTTGCGGGTCAGAGGTTGTACTGTACTTCCTAGTATCCGATCTTTATGGGAAGGTGTTACTTCAGTTGGTTCCCTTTAACTCCTTCATGACTGAGGGTCATTGGTACCATTGTCCAGGTCAATCTTTGCAGTTCAGTTCTGCTCTTCTTTATATGACAATACTTTTGGAACGCTTTTTGCTTTTTTTTTCTTTCATGACACTTGAGACTTTAGTTTGGAAGAAGTATTGTATCATGAACTTGTTCTTCTTTGTTTACAGTATTAGACAGACAAAGCATTTCAAAAATGTCCTTAATTTTTCCCTTTCTATAAACTGTTACCAATATAATATGTAAATATCTACAGCATTAACCAGTCACCCTTTCCCTGGTTCGGAGGCAGAGGTTGCATGTTCTTTAGTCTTCTGCCAGCCCTTCAGCTGGCAGGAGGACCGTGGCACTTAAAAGCAGAGAGATCCACTGGTAAAGATAGAAGAATTGAAAGTTTACAAGGTTCTTGCACAGAACTGATACTGCCTATAGCGGCAACCTTAATCTTCTCCCAGTCCCCATGAATGCATTTCTGAAATATGGACTGCTTGTGCCTGTCATATGGACCCGTTAATATTGGAGCACAATGGGGGAGATGTATCAAAGTGTCTGAAATTAGGCCTGCGCAGAGTAGGACTAGACTAGTCTTCTACAGCAAGCATGAGAAAAAAGATGGTGCACTGGACAATCTTTTGGTTGGTCTAGTTTGTTGTGCCAAATGTGAACCACGGACCATACAGTGTCCTGTGGTATGGACCAACATTACTGATGGGGATAAGAACTGCTTACATGATGGTGGTTTATGATATAAGGAAGTCCTGAAAAAAAAAAAATCAGGAACTCCTTGCATAAGACATTGGTCCACTCTGCAGTTCTGGTGCAGACAGCTTGACAAATTCTTCTGAGTGCCTCAAAGGGTTTTTCCAGCACTTATAACTATGCTGTGTATACAAGAGGTGTACATAAGCTGTAGTCAGTGGTGGGTGTAATGATGGGGTTTTCTATATTATTATGTTATCTATTGTAAAACATCTACAGAATGACCAAGTCCTAAGCTCACTCTCCAGAGAACATTGTTCTATATACAGCAGTAGTACAGTTGGGGGGAAATAAGTATTTGATCCAGATACTGATTTTACAAGTGTTCCCACCTACAAGTCTGTAATTTTTATTGTAGGGACACTTTAACTGTGGGAGACAGAATCTAAATTAAAATCCAGAAAATCACCTTGTATGATTTTCAATTGTGTTTTTTTTTTAGCATTTTAATGGTGTCTTTATCCCTAAAGAATATTTATGAATGGGTAGCTGCATAAATGTTTCTAAATGTTTTGGCTCTGGAATAGTTTTTACCCTATTTAATTTTGGGGAAATCTTGTACATTTTAATGCGTGGTATTTCCAACTCAAGGAGGACAATGGCTCAAGTTTCATTAAGTGGCTGCTATATTACTGAAAACTGTGAAATGGGAACATTTTGCCACTTGCCTGGCAGATACATTGGGGTCTCTGAAGCTTTACGCAAAATGAAGGCCTCTCCTGGAAAGATAAAGGGCAGCATGACCCCTTACATCTTTTATTTGTTGCCAACATTGTGAGGAATGGAGTTTTAATTAGCTGAAAGCTGCCCATAGACAGAAGGGGTTTCTCTAAAGGATAAGACCTCAGCATGTACTCGATGGGGTACACAAACTCCTTAATCCTGCATCTCTATAACCATTATACACAAAGCTCCAAAATGGATTGACTTGTTTTTTTTTTGGCTATATTTAATGCATGGCTCTATATTGTCTCTTGAGTGTAAAAGAAATACGGTACTCTTTGATATTCTTATATTATTCTAATTTCTGCCTGGATAGCTTCCCCTCAAAATGTCTAATCTTTTCTTTTGTGTAATTTTTCTAGGTTTTCTGACAGAGACCATTTATTACTTCACGGTAATAATTTGGAATGTGCCATTATTTGACATCTTATGGAGGATTAATTGGTTCACTTTAAGAAGTATTTGCACTAAAGGACTTTAAAGAAGGCGCAACACACAAACCGAAAAAAGAGAAAATGTCATCCAACAGAAGTCAAAATCCTCATGGACTTAAACAGATCGGCTTGGACCAGATCTGGGATGACCTGCGGGCCGGGATCCAACAAGTTTACACTCGACAGAGCATGGCGAAATCTAGATACATGGAACTCTACACGTATCCTTACTGTGATCTAACCTTAAGTCATTCTTTATCTGAAGGGATTTTCCAGCCTTATGAAGGCTTGTGATTTATAGTGCATATAGTGAATATAAGAGATATTAAAATGAGAGATGGTAAGATGACAATCTTGTATACTTCTATACAGAATAAAGGGGAGTTGTTACAGGAACAATGCGCACATGTTGCCTATGTGTCTAGTCATCCCCTGGTAATCTGTGGTACACAATGGTGAAGAGTTAAATGACATCATCCCTGGTGATCTAGTTTTGAAAGTCATTAATATCTGCTTCCTTGGTGGTATGATATACAAAGTAGGTTTGCGACTGGGGATTGAGGACAATGATGTAATACTGGCCGACATTGGAAGAGTAAATAAAGGTTAATACATCCCCATAGCACATTTAATGTTTCTGTCCCAAGCACCCTTCTCTATTCTGCTAGACCATTTTTGTTATGGTCTACTCTCCTCCACTTTTTAGCGCCAAAAAATTAAAAAAGGACAGTGTCTGGGTTTCAACACCATGAATTCCACCCCCTTTTCGGATTGGAATCGGAGGATGCGTTAAATCAAATTTTTCTGGCGGTGACCACTAATAAATGGTTCATAAAGGAGAAAAGGTGGTGGGAGCACCACAAAATAAGCGGAAACCCCACAGTAAAATGTCCCCCACTGTGGCAGTATTGGAGTAGGTCATTGTCTGCAGCGATGACTGTTCTTGGGTCTTTGTTGCTGTACTCGATTGTGCATTGCAGTGACTCTGGGTATGTTAAGCCTTGCAACCCCCTTTTAATTAATTAGTATTTTTATGTCTGCATCCCTACTGGTCCAAAGCAGAGAATTGGATGCTACTAGGGTAATTGGAGATCTGGAGGCAGTGAAATGGGTTAATGTCCATACCGTTAGGGGAAGTATAGAGTTTAATCCTTAAAGGGCATCCACCACCAGATTTACTGATGATAAACTGCCCAAACTTACCTGGTAGTTCCATTTTCTAGTTGGTGATAGTTGGTCATAGACACAAGTGCATGGGAGGGATGTGGAGTTCTGTGCAGATGGGGGCACTGCCAGAGAGGAGGCTGAACAACTTCCTTTATGGAGGAATGGACATGCAGCTTTGGTTATGCCTCCACAATATCCTTTGAAAGGATGTGATAAGAGACAAAGACATAATTGTGAGTTTATAGTAGGCACCTCATAGCATCAAATGAGAAAATCCATGCACTGCGCTCCTAATTGTCCACAGTGGTCATGAGGCCGGGCACTAACCTGATCAGCAAGCAGACAAATTAGCTGAAATCATCCAATCGTGCCCTAGAAACATTGCTTTGACATGCAGGGAAATATTCTGACTCTCCAGTCAGATCTTCTACGGATGGTGGATTTCTTCTGCTATTATTGGGGTTTTGCCCCATTTGTTGGGACTAGTTCAGCACGTGGTACCTGCTCAAACACTCTTCTAGTTATGGGTATTACTGTAGTGACCCTACTATGTTCCCCTGTTAGCTGCTCTTTCCTCTCCTGCAATCTGCCATTGTCCCATTTAAGTCTTGAAATCCTTGTTGATTATTTTGGGGCTCAGAACACACTGCATTAGAGTTGCTGCAATACTAGAATTGTGATGTGTTACGATACCTGAAAAAGTATTACGATTCCTGATACTGATACAATTCTTATCATGAAAAGTGTAATTATAGTGCACCCCACACGGCGATACGTTTTATAAATTCTACAGAATATAACCTGAGGGGAAATATCTAAAACAATTTTTGATTTTTTTTTTTTTTTTTTTTTGCGGGACATGCTGTAGTTTACACCAGTACCACTCAGGAGAAGATGCTTCTAATACTATTTATATTGGCAGCATTAGCTCAGTGATGGCTTATATCCGTCGCTTAGTGTGAAGGGAGATCGAGGGATGTGCTTAGTGATGGAAATTGCGAGAAGGTATTAGATCTCCCTGCTTTGTCCTTTGCCCACGCTCACTCAGCATGTAATTTCTCTTGTAACTGGGGGAGCAGTAATCATGTGCGTTATAAAACCGCAAGAAATCCTGGCGTTGAACCGTTTAGCCTTTTTGAAAACCGAAAAAGTATTGAAATTTTGATGTATCCCTACACAGTTTTGTGTTTATTTATTATTGATGTGTGATCTCTAGTTAGAGCATCAGCCGATGCTTGGAGCTACAGGTGTAATCTCTGCCAGTGGGGCTGCCGCCTCCGCTTTGCCTGTATTACACTAGGCTTCTTACGGACTGGGCACAGATGGGTGTGTTATAAAGGTTCCCTGGCTTCCACTTCATACAGTTGTAACATTTTGTTTACCTGCTGCTTATTCTATTTCTTCACAGTGACCCTAAGCTGTGTGGGGTTTTTTTTTTATATGGGATGCGATGCTGGAGCTGAGATTTCTGTCTCTATGCTCTGTGGCTGTAGCTCCGCCCCCTGCTCTGAGCCACTCATCACTTCCTGCCAGGAGATCATTCCCAGATGGGCTACAAGGAGATAAGTGATCCAGGGGAAGGGGTTGGCAGGCACATATGTGAGATGTAGTAGAGCCCTAGAGTCTGTCAGCCTATGTGTAATCTCATGCATCTCTGATCTGTCTCCTCTCTCTGTGTCAGTGTGTTAGTACAGAAGCCAGATGAAAGTGTATATACACCTGTACCCTGATAATCTAACCACATTGTCACCCCACAGAACTAGATGGTTTATAATGTGTCTGCTTAGAGGGTGCCTGCCCACAGCCTGGGATTTTGCACAGAAGAGTGATAGGAGCTGAAACTGCAAAAAAAACTGAGTGAAATTGTAAAGTAAAGGGTTAATTATCTTTGTGTTAACATCACAAGGGGATTGAAAGACTACTACAGTCACGGTGCCTGGATCTATGAGCAAATGCCCCTGCCTTTGGTATCATATTTAAGATGAGAATCCCATCTTTCAGAGCACTTTCCATCTATAAATCTTTCCAGTGATGTATTCAGCTGCCTGCATCTCTAGATTCTTCAGATCATAGAACCACAAGCCTCATTCGTCATTTTAAAGGGGTTATCCAAGTTTACTAATAATTATAGTATAATAATAATGGCCCTAAATTATTAGTAAACTTGGATAATCCCTTTAATATGACACTTAAAGCAGTCTTCTAGGTGCTACAGAACCAGAGATGGGGACATCTGAAGTGACGCTCACTCACCCGGCAGCCTATAAACTCTAAAGACTCTCCTCTGACACAATATGACTCTTTTCTGCTCATTAAAAAGACTTTAGATGATATTTCTAAGTAAAATGGTGAGATTTCCTACAACAGAGGGAATTCTAGAAAGGACGTTTCATACCCTACCCTAGGGGGTTCATAGTTTAATGCAGCAAAACTCGGTTATGTACAAACTATTAGCTTTATTTACTTGATTTTCTGTAAATTCAAAATCTACAAATAAAAAAAGTTACTTTTTTCTCAGTTAACGGTGACTGTTGGGGTAAATACCTGGCATTGCCATCTGCAGTGTTACAAATGAAGTTTGGTTCTTAACTATACAGGGAAGTGTCTACATTCCAATTCTATTCCAGTTTCTAATCGTCCCCCTAATAGTACTGACATAAAACTCTGTTCTCTGCGCTGATGGACATCCACCCTTCAATTGGGCACAATGAAAGGGAGCTAGTTCTGCATACACCATAGAATCAATTGTAGAAAGCGTATGGTAGCTACATGTGTAGAAAACCTACCTTCCAACTTTTACCCAAAAGTGACCCAGACACAGCCAATACACGTGGCTACTATATGCCGTAATGTAAGCCAGACTTTGAATGTACCCTTTTGAGGTTCTTTCTAGAAATGCTGCATGTATGTAATTGTCTCTTTGTCCTTGGTGGTCTGCTATAGTTCTACTCGTTCTGTTCCTTAACTCCGCTGTCAGTCATGTTTATAACTACTGTACCAGTGTACACCAGTCTAACCAGACACGAGGTGCTGGAGTACCACCATCCAAATCCAAAAAAGGCCAGACCCCTGGAGGGGCCCAGTTTGTGGGACTTGAGCTGTACAAAAGGCTTAAAGAGTTTTTGAAAAGTTATTTGACAAATCTCCTTAAGGTACATTCTCGCATATGATATAATGGGATGTGAAGTTATTATTCCTGTTGTCCTGAACATGACAATATTTGATTTATTTTTTTTCTCTCTTGTAGGATGGTGAAGATTTAATGGATGAGAGTGTTCTTAAGTTTTACACACAGCAGTGGGAAGATTATCGGTTTTCTAGCAAAGTTTTGAATGGCATCTGTGCATATCTCAATCGACATTGGGTCCGGCGCGAATGTGATGAAGGACGTAAAGGAATATATGAAATTTACTCAGTAAGTAAAATTGCTTACAAAACAGTCATTGGGGGAGATGTACCAATGTGTCTACGCCAGAATACCGGAGTAAACTGCACCTGAAATGCCGTGCGCCACATTTTATTGAAGGTCTTAGACCATTTTTAAGAAATTCTCACGCTCGTCTGAAAAAGGGGTGTGACCGGACAGGAAATGGGCTGTTTGACAGAAATTTCAATATTGTGGAGCAGCAACTAAACCGACCCAGGGATTAATCTGGCGCAGCATAGAACTTTCTAGTTCTCATCTGCACTGGTCTAATGACCAACAAATTCATACATTATATGCGTTAATTTATCAGTATTTCATAGAAGCAGCTGATTATTTTCTTCACTTCAATTTATATATATATATTTTTTTTTTTTTGTGCAGCTTGCCTTAGTCACCTGGAGGGATTGCCTCTTCCGTCCTCTGAACAAACAGGTAATGGCAGTAGGTTTTGCCAATTCTTGTGCATGGTTTTTTAAGTGAAAATCAGGAAAGTTCCAATTACTGCCATGCACTAGCTAGTTGGGGGGGGGGGGGGGGAGCACATAACTTCACAACTCCAGTTCCTGCGTTAAACTGTTACTACAGGCCCTGGGCCCAACCAGACGTGTGTGTGGTTTTTTTTTTTTTTCTTGCAATGGCATGAAAAAAATGGTAAAATGGCTTGGTCATCAAGGGGTTAAATACAGCATTGTGCATGGAGTACAGCTGGCGCAGGGTAACAAGCCTGGATATGGTTATTATGTAGAGTTGTCTTGTATGATTCAGACACTTAGATTCCTTCACATTAAAGCTTCGAGCAAAGGCCGCAATTATACAATTGCATCCGTCCTTTCCCCTCAGTGTGTAACCAAGAGACCGATGTCTGAATCATATGTGCCAAATGTAACCCGAAATTAAGCCTCTTCATTACAATAACGTTAGTCAGTACTCTGACCTGCTTTATTGCACACATACACTTTTTGATAAAGAATTTCATTCAGGACACAGGTCTATCTGTTCATTATGTCTGACTGTCTAGGTGACAAATGCAGTGCTGAAACTCATTGAAAAGGAGCGGAATGGAGAAACCATCAACACCAGGCTCATAAGTGGAGTTGTACAGTCTTATGGTAAGACAGAGAGATCATGGGATCTGTAAGACCAAATGTTTTTCTCGTAAAAGATTCCATTGTATGATTGTGGAAGAACCTTGCAAATTAAAGGGATATTCATCTTTTATATACACTCACCGGCCACTTTATTAGGTACACCTGTCCAACTGCTCGTTAACACTTAATTTCTAATTAGCCAATCACATGGCGGCAACTCAGTGCATTTAGGAATGTAGACATGGTCAAGACAATCTCCTGCAGTTCAAACCGAGCATCAGTATGGGGAAGAAAGGGGATTTGAGTGCCTTTGAACGTGGCATGGTTGTTGGTGCCAGAAGGGCTGGTCTGAGTATTTCAGAAACTGCTGATCTACTGGGATTTTCATGCACAACCATCTCTAGGGTTTACAGAGAATGGTCCGAAAAGGAAAAAAAATCCAGTGAGCGGCAGTTCTGTGGGCGGAAATGCCTTGTTGAGGTCAGAGGAGAATGGGCAGACTGGTTTGAGCTGAACCAGTGACTCAAATCGCCACCCGTTACAACCAAGGCAGAAGAGCATCTCTGAACGCACAGTACGTCAAACTTTGAGGCAGATGGGCTACAGCAGCAGAAGACCACACCGGGTGCCACTCCTTTCAGCTAAGAACAGGAAATTGAGGCTACAATTTGCACAAGCTCATCGAAATTGGACGGTAGAAAATTGGAAAAACGTTGCCTGGTCTGATGAGTCTCGATTTCTGCTGCGACATTCGGATGGTAGGGTCAGAATTTGGCGTCAACAACATGAAAGCATGGATCCATCCTGCCTTGTATCAACGGTTCAGGCTGGTGGTGGTGGTGTCATGGTGTGGGGAATATTTTCTTGGCACTCTTTGGGCCCCTTGGTACCAATTGAGCATCGTTGCATCGCCACAGCCTACCTGAGTATTGTTGCTGACCATGTCCATCCCTTTATGAGCACAATGTACCCAACATCTGATGGCTACTTTCAGCAGGATAATGCGCCATGTCATAAAGCTGGAATCATCTCAGACTGGTTTCTTGAACATGACAATGAGTTCACTGTACTCAAATGGCCTCCACAGTCACCAGATCTCAATCCAATAGAGCATCTTTGGGATGTGGTGGAACGGGAGATTCGCATCATGGATGTGCAGCCGACAAATCTGCGGCAACTGTGTGATGCCATCATGTCAATATGGACCAAAATCTCTGAGGAATGCTTCCAGCACCTTGTTGAATCTATGCCATGAAGAATTGAGGCAATTCTGAAGGCAAAAGGGGGTCCAACCCGTTACTAGCATGGTGTACCTAATAAAGTGGCCGGTGAGTGTATGACTGTATTTATTTATTTCCGTGGGGAAAAACCCTTGAATCTTCCATTGTTTTCTGTGCTAAAATGATTTGTCCAGTGGTTGTCACACAGTGGTTGGCTCCACTGACTATGGCTAGTGGGCTTGTAGATCCATGGCAGGAATCCAAGGCTCAGCCTCTGCAATTTGAACAAGTATTTTGGCGATGGAACTTGCAGCAATGTTTCTACAAAGATTCTCCTTTTTAAAATGAGGCCAGAACGGTTTCTTTTTCCGTGGCTCAGACGTTATAGTTGTTTGCCTCCAGTCTGAAAAATATTGATATGGATGCTTTCAGGATAGGTCGTGTTTTCGGGGAACATTGTTTGTTTAATTTACAGATGAAATCAATTTTTTCTTCCCTTTTTGGGTTTTTTCCTTAATTGTTGAGCATTTCAGTGAATTACAACAACTGTCATTATGTTCGAGGTGCAAGGTGGACTTTCACATAATACTTTCCTGGACAGACGTGATATTCACCATTGATCCCTAGCAGTGGTCAGAGAATGTGGACATTGTGCACAAAGCTGACTTGGAACCATGGGCTGACGCTCTCCTTTTCTGTTTGCAGTTGAGCTGGGCTTGAATGAAGATGATGCTTTTGCCAAAGGTCCAACGTTGACTGTGTACAAAGAATCTTTTGAGTCCCAATTTTTGGCTGACACAGAGCGGTTCTACACAAGAGAGAGCACAGAGTTTTTACAGCAAAACCCAGTCACAGAATACATGAAGAAGGTGAGTTTTTTTGCTGACCCTGTGTGGGGGGCTGCTTCTCTGGTCTGTTTGGTGTAGAGCATCTCTCAAACACAAGACGCCCGCTTTGTAGACCTATCAGAATTTATAAAGCCCTCTGTTTTTTTTTTCCCTTGTTCTATGGGATGTTACTTAAAATACTGGTTAATGTGTATTCTATAACAGACAAATCTCACTCTAGGAATTTATAATATGCGCCAAACACCTAGAAATTGAATTTGGGACACTAAACCACTCACGCCTCTTATGAAATCAGATGTTTGGTGTTCCAACTTTCCCTTACATTTTTTTTTGTGCTGTGGCTCAGGGACAGAAGTGATAAACATTTATACTTGCCTTGGTCCTGATGTCTGCGCAGTGATTCAGTTAACCCCTTCCCAAGGTAGGATGTAATAGTATGGCACCAGACAAGGTAACTTCCTGACCCATGCCGTACTGTTACGTCCTGCTACTGGCACTGGCTCACAAGCCACGCATATTAGGGCTTGGGAGGGGAGTCTAATCCTCCGATGGCAGCCCTGGATCTGACGAGTGCATTGGGTCTGTGAGATGCCTATGCGTGCCGGGCTCAGCTGTAACCTAATGAGCAAGCACAGCATGCTCATTGCGTTGCATATACACAATGCCATACATTTGTGTTAGTGTGTTAGCTCTATAAGAGCTTGAACAAGCGATCAGAGGATCACTTCTTCAAGGTGTGTGTGTGTGTGTGTGGTTTTTATCCCTCTGAAACACCTAAAATCTTAAAGGAAACCTACCACTTCGGATAGGGCTTCTAAGCAGCACATGCCTTGCACCAGATCAGGGTGTGCTGGTACCGGCGCTTATCTTTGTTATATTTTTAAACAGTTTTAACACTTTATTAATGTTTATATCCGAACTAGCTTCCCCGCACCGAGGTCCGTGCTCGGCGCACCATGCGCGCTACCACTTCCTATTCAGGCGTACGCACGCGTGCATGGTGCGTCGAGCGCGGACCACGGTGCGCAGAAGCTAATTCAGAAATATAAACATTAATAAAGTGTTAAAACTCTTTAAAACGGTTTAAAAACATAACGAAGATAAGTGCCGGCACCGGCTCACCCTGAGCTGGATCACGGCATGTGCTGCTTATAAGCCCTATCCGAAGTGGTAGGTTTCCTTTAACAAACTTGGTTTAATTGATATTACTTATTTAGGCCTTGAAAGTGACTTGTAAGGCCAGCAGGTCACAGGTTTTGTGTGTTAATGAAAATATGAGAAATCACATCTAAAGTTCAAAATTTAAAGCGTTAAAGGACATCTACCACCAGGATGTAGGGTTGTAAACCATACTTGTTTGTGCCCCCTCTGGAAGGATCTGCTTTTCTTTTAGCTTCCTATTCTCTGGTTTTTACAATAAAAGGAATTTTAAGATTTTGCAAATAAGCCTGAGGGGCTCTATAGGTTTTAATGGAGCCTAGAGCCCCTCAGGCTCATTTGCATAATTGTTAAAGCCTTTTATACTTAAAAACAAGAGCCTAGGAGCTTTCCAGGAGGGGCACACACCTGCATGTAAGTGTGCTTGGTTTACAATTCTTCCTGGTGGTAGATGTCCTTTAAGGGGTTAAATGCGCAGTTCACCTTTGCGTCCCTGTACTTGCTTTATGGTCCATATCTGCTGAAGCTGCGGGTGTATTGCATCGGCTTCATTGAAGCAACAAGTAGGTGCATCTAATCCAGCTCATTGTAATGTTAAAAAGTTGATTTTAGGAGTAAGGAGATCATGGAAAGCACTGCTCCAGGCACTGATGCTGGTAATGTTCATATATTTAAGTTTCCCTGGTATATCATGATGGATTTCCATGCTACTGCTGCTATTCCAGCCAGTGATTGTCCAGTGATCATATGACATTATTTAGATGCTAAGGTGACTGGTGCACTTCTGTGTCGGGTATTATCAGCTGACGCTTGCATTTTCAGTATGCCAGGCTCTTTCCAGTAGACGGCCCTATCCCCTCCCTTCTTCTCTTGTGACCTTATCTAGTAGTCTCCTAGTTAGAAATCTGAGTGAATGGTAACTACAGATGTAGTTACAGCTCTCGCTGTGCTTCCAGGATGGCAGAAATTTGATTGGTGCGGTGGAGGATGCTTTTTGGGCTTCACCAATCAAGTTTTAATGGCTTGCCTGGAGGGTAAGGTCATCTATACTCAACCCTGGCCATCCCTTTCAATAGGAAACATGGTTACAAAAAAGGTCATTTTCTGGCACCATCATATGTTTTTAAGCAACTTTTGCCTCTTGCCTATCTGGTTTTGAGGTCATCTAACTGCTTAGATTACTATGAAATGTTTGCCTCTTATTTTTGAAACAACTGTAGCCAATTGGCTGCTTCTGGATTGCTGAATGCAAATATGATTTTTTTTTTTTTTTAATTATTATAATTTTGGCTGCTTCCCTGCCAGACACCAGTTTGAATGTGACAATTGGCACACTTCTTCTTACAGGCAGAAGCTCGACTTCTGGAGGAGCAGAGACGGGTGCAGGTGTACCTTCATGAGAGCACACAGGATGAGCTAGCACGCAAATGTGAACAAGTTCTGATCGAAAAACACCTAGAGATTTTCCACACAGAGTTCCAGAATTTGCTAGATGCAGACAAAAATGAAGGTAATTTTCTTGTGAATGGGCTGTTCCTGTAATTGCTGAAGTGGCATAAAAGTACCGTATAAAACTCTGCCTGTACTTGAGTCCATTAAAAAAACCTTTGTAGTCTCCTTCCCTCCACCCCCTCCCCTGCAGGTCCTCTTTTGAAGCTCTGCCTTTGGTCCCTGCATGCATACTCTATGACGTCAGCCACTTCCTGATGTCATGGTGGGTGCACCGCCATTGGGACACACTATGATGTCAGCAAGCCGCTGAAGTCATGGTGTATGCGATGGGACTGTGCGGGGATCCGAATACCATAGGGTGCTATATACAGGGGGGAGGGGAGGCACTGGCTATATATACTGGGGGCGTGGGAGGCACTGGCTGGCTATATATACTGGGGGCGGGGGAGGCACTGGCTGGCTATGTATACTCGCCCTCATATACTTCTGGGGAATATTACTCATGAATCCTTTGTATTGCAGATTTGGGGAGAATGTACAATCTTGTATCAAGAATTCAAGATGGCTTGGGAGAACTGAAAAAGCTTTTAGAAACGCATATCCACAATCAGGGACTTGCTGCCATAGAGAAATGTGGCGAAGCAGCACAAAATGCAAGTATTTGCCTCCACTTCTGTTGTGATTTATAAGGCTTAAAGGCTGGCACCACAGTATATCTTTATTAAACTAGCAATGCCATAGGCGCAATGGACCCATCTTATCAATCAGTGCACCAATGGGACAGACTTTGATATATACAGACGGACCCCTACTTAAGAACACCTGACTTACAGACGACCCCTAGTTACAAACGGACCTCTGGATGTTGGTAATTTACTGTACTGTAGCTTTAGGCTACAATAAACAGCTATAACAGTTATCAAAGGTGTCTGTAATGAAGCTTTATTATTAACCCAACATTTTTAAAATCCAATTGTCACAGAGACCAAAAAAAATTTGTCTGGAGTTACAATGATAAAGTATACGGTTCCGACTTGCATACAAATTCAACTTAAAAACAAACCTACAGAACCTATCCTGTACGTAACCCGGGGATTGCCTGTAATATGTATATGTGCTTTTCCTTGAAGAACATCTACCATTAGAACGAGTAATGGTAGACTAATTCTACTCGCCATCCTTCTTAAGATTTCTTCTTCTAGGAAATTATTTTATTATAATCCAGAATGGCACAATTTCGCCAAAAAAAGATGTAAAAAATTATGCTAATTTAGTCTGAGGTGCTCTGGTTTATAACACTGGAGTGACTTAGTGCCTTGGCTTAAAATGTATTCCATCCCCCTCACTCCTCCAGTTACGGGACTGGACGAGTGATGTGGAGTGAATACACTATATGGCGGAGTGCCTCAGAGTGATCTGAAAATAAAAAGTTTTCAAAATTATGGAAAGAAAACGATCTATTCAGGATTATAGTAAAAAATTTCTAGAAGAAATGCTATGGGCCATGTGTGTGGGGCTACTCTGCCTTTGGCTAATCTTTAAAGTGAAACCTACAAATGGGCATCCTGTACCTGATAAGCTGCCCGTAAATGTGAAGTAATAGGCAGGTTTTGCCATTGTGCTTAGACTATTGTTAATGGCACATGGCAAAGCCTTGAAACGTTTTCAACTGTGCAGCTAAAATTAAACTGAAGTAAAGGGAATAACCTCCAGTGTATGTTGGCGCTATACCTGAGCTGATGCACTGAATCTCATCATCACTTGGGTAACATTATTTACCCCAGGACAACGAAAGCCTCAGACAGTTCTATTTCAGGGTTTCTACCTCTAGATCTGGTTGCTAAAGGGCCAGATTGTTCTGCAGTTAAAGTTCTCCCTAATTGGGACATTTAGGACAAATAAATTGTATATGTTATAAGTGTCCCCTAACACAAGTTCACAAATGAAGGGATCCTTAGAGGGCAACACTTCACCTCTTACCTTCTAAACTAGACAACTGTGAGAAGATCTCTCTGGTAAAAGTGGCCCTACCCCATTACATTGCGCATTCCTGTTTTATACCATACAAACTTGTAAATTCTGTCGCCTTTTGTACAGGATCCCAAAATGTATGTACAGACCGTTTTGGATGTCCATAAGAAGTACAATGCACTAGTTATGTCGGCTTTTAACAATGATGCTGGATTTGTGGCTGCACTAGATAAGGTAAGTTCATATACGTTACGTGTATCTGTGCAGGGTTCACTGGAAAGCCCCTGGGGTGGACATGGACTGTGGCAAGGGGAATATAACATAAAGTATCTGCTTCCCATGACCTCTGTGGCACATTCCCAGCTGGGCCTAAAGTATCACTGGGCAAGTCTCTACTGCCTCCGAGAACTGCTCTGCCTGGAGTGTACACAGACTACTTGATAGGGGAGTAGCAGAACCACTTTATACATGAGAAACCTATATAACATTATACTTAAAGATTCCTATGTTTCACTTCAGGCTTGTGGCCGATTTATAAATAACAACGCAGTGACAAAAATGGCCCAGTCTTCCAGCAAGTCTCCAGAGCTGCTCGCCCGCTATTGTGACTCACTACTGAAGAAGAGGCGAGTATCAACAAGATGATATCCTGTTCATGTTAGTGCTCTACTCTGTCTATATTTATATTCATATGAAATTCCTTTTCTATCATAGCTCTAAGAACCCTGAAGAGGCAGAATTGGAAGATACTCTCAATCAAGTTGTAAGAATCTTACAATCTTCCATTTTATACGTGTACTGTGTCTGCACTGCAGTTTTCTGGACTGAGTATTAAATGCCTTTCTCAAGAAAGACTTTCTTGCTATGTAGTTCAGTGGAAACTGAACTTTTTTTTTTCTTTGCAGATGGTGGTTTTTAAATATATTGAAGACAAGGATGTGTTTCAGAAATTCTATGCAAAGATGCTTGCAAAACGGCTTGTTCATCAGAACAGTGCAAGCGATGATGCAGAAGCAAGTATGATATCTAAACTTAAGGTAAGACGTTTGGTTTCAGTGGCTTTATGGCTGTTATAGAATCATTGTGGGAGCTTTATCGTATGCTTATATATGATGTAGTACTGAGCCGTATACATCAGGAGGCTATGGGACCGCTGCACTGGTGTACAATTCTTATTCTATCCTAAGAATGAAGGTAAATTTATAGAAATTGTAATTTTATTCTAGTGGCCATTACTTGGTTGGCTGCCTTTATCAATTGGGCAAAAATGACTGTGTGCAAAAACAGGGTACATTTTGCAGCCTGCATAGGCCGAGTGGAGATTGGGAGGGGGTGCGTGACCGCTGCGTTGCAATAGTGGAGGGAATAGGACCTGCTTTGGGTCACAATGCAGTCATGGTTTGCTCACTACACCATGACTGTGCACAAAAGACCTCTATGGGGCCATGAGCTGATGGATCACTGCCCCGTTCTCATGATCGGTGGGGGTCCCAGCTGTCGGGCTCTCGACGATTAGGAAGTTTATTCCCTATACTTTGGATTGGAAAGTGTCTGGGGAAAAGAGGAAAAGCAAAATGTCTGCCATGTTGTCAAAACTCTAGGTTTTCAAGACGTTAAGTTCATTGGTACATGGATGACTGGCCATAGCTAGTGACTTTTTATTGAAGTGGCTAAAGATCCTGGTTTGCCTCAAGTGTTGATGTGCTTTCAAAAATATATTTCTGGAGATTACACCTATAGAGCATTTCCTTTATCTATACAATATAAATGTGGCATTTTAGAATATTCAGCTTGGATATTAGTTATGAGCTAACGTCCCTTTATCTCCCGTTCTCACAGCAAGCGTGTGGTTTTGAATATACCTCAAAACTGCAGCGAATGTTTCAAGACATCGGTGTCAGCAAAGACCTAAATGAGCAGTTTAAAAAGCACCTGACTAATTCGGAACCACTCGACTGTAAGTTCACCCAGATTGCTGACACATGCAAGTATTGGAAACGGCAACATGCTGGCCGGATCCTTCTATTAGCCTCATTCACTGTCATTTTAGCAGTTCTTTTATAAGGAATGTTCGATTCATGCAATAAATAGAAAATTGTGACGTCACAAATATTAGATTTAAAATGATTAAAGTTCTTTGTTCCCCTTAGTATCAGCCTGCCTGACTGACTCCCTGGTGTAGACCAGTAAACATGGCAGTCACTCCCATACTGCTGCTCCATTCACACAGGGTAACTCCTTCTCGTCACAGTCAGGCCCCCTTCTATGCTTTAAAGGGAATCTGTCATCCATTTTGACCATAATAAATTGCCAGCTGAGCTAGTTGTGTGCGTGCGCGTGTGCGTGCAGCAGGACTGCGAAAAAAAGACTCCTGCAAGTGCTCTGTGCATGTATTTCAGCCTGAGGGGCTGTGGAGCAGCACAGAGCGGAAAGCATTTGACTGAAAGTCCCGCCCAGAGCCCTTGCAAGAGCAGCAGAGCTTCACTTTTCACAGTCCTATCGCTACTTATTACATACTCAAAGATAAGGTTACACAGCTCTCCTGACTGTCTGCATGCTTTATATGGTCAAAACTGCTGAAAGCTTTCCTTTTTAAATTGGGAAAATCCCTTCAATAAAAATGATCTAATTTTGATAATTTTTTTTAAATCAACTTAAAGGGGTTGTCCACTTTCAGCAAATAATTGATATGGTTTGTGTAAGGGAAAGTTATCCAATTTTCCAATATACTTTCTGTATCAATTCTGTATAGTTTTCTAGATCTCTGTGATAATAGCGGCTCGTGCACATACATGTCCATCACATCACCAAGTGTGTCACAGAATAAATCGATGTCAAATGCCGTTTTAGAATTTTAAACAATTATTCACTGAGCAAAAACGGATATATAGGATAAAACATAACTTTTATTGTGGCGTCTAAAACAAAACTGGGAGGGACAAACCAATCTACATCACAGTGGATCATCAATTCTGTTATATTGCAAATTTAGGTGTTACCTCGACAGTGTTCTACACCGAGCTTAGACTCCATTAACTCTATAGAGCCAAGTCAAGAGAAATATATGACTGTGGCTGGATTTTAGATTGGTTTGTCCCTCCCAATTTTGTTTTAGACGCCACAATAAAAGTTATGTTTTATCCTATATATCTGTTTTTGCTCAGTGAATAATCATCACATCACCAAGGACAGATTCTATCCACTGGATGTAAGAATAGAAGCTTTTATAGCAAAACAACAAGCAAAGATCTAGAAAACTGCAAGGAATTGATATAAAAAGTATATTGGAAAATTGTATAACTTTTCCTTACATAAACCATATCAAATATTTGCTGAAAGTGGACAACCCCTTTAACAGTTCCCACAGAGTAACTGAAGAAATTCTGAATAGCAAATCTGTATAAGTAATTTCACCATCTAGTGCCCTTCCTCCATGCAGGACTGGTCTGTTTTTTTTTTTTTAACGTTTATAGCCAGAGAATATTTTGAGATTTCCGGTGATGCATTGGGGTGAGGCTGTATTTCTTTGTAGCCTATACATTTTATTTAGTTGTATAGCTGTAGTAGGTTCTCTTATGTAGCTTTCCCCTGTATCTGTGTAATCTGTATACAATATTATGTCTTTGTTTCCTCCTGCACAGTGGATTTCAGCATACAGGTTCTCAGCTCTGGATCGTGGCCTTTTCAGCAGTTCTGCACATTTGCTTTACCTTCTGAGGTACTTATCTTGTGTTGTGATTTGTAGCCAGGTCTCTTCAGGCCCTGCTGGTTATTTTACCATAAGACATGTTGCTTTTAGTGTAAACTAGTCATTTCAGGACAAAATGTGCCACAAAATATTCACATTGCGGCATAATTCACACAATATTTTACTGCACTGACTATTGTATCACCATGGTCCTTTTGAGGGCCGTAAGACTGTTTCAATCTTTTATCAGATTCAGTGTTAGGATAAGGGTGTCAAGGTCATTCTTATATTGTGATGTGCATGCTGGTTGATGAGCTCTAGCATCTGGACATGTAGATAACTAGGATGAGTCTTGTGGTCAGTGGCCTAATCCCTTTAACTCCTAATTGTCTAGAGAAGTGTCCGGGTTATCTGCATGGACTAATGATTTGTGTTTCCCTTTAATATAGCTGGAAAGAAGTTATCAGAGGTTTACAGCTTTCTACGCCAGCCGGCACAGTGGGAGGAAACTGACCTGGTTATATCAGTTGTCCAAAGGAGAGTTGGTTACCAACTGTTTTAAAAACAGATATACCTTGCAGGTTGGTGCTCACACCATGCACATCTCCTGGAGGTTCAGCCACTATTCTGTCTTACGTTGCCTCTGTTTGGCTTTTAGGCCTCCACGTTCCAGATGGCCATCCTCCTTCAGTATAATACAGAAGATGCCTACACAGTACAGCAGCTGACGGACAGCACGCAGATTAAAATGGTATCAAAGACTTTGAATTCTGTATAGAAAGTTGATGGAAGCTTATTATACACAGGGAAAGCCTTATGTACAGTAATGGGGGGACTGCAGCTGTATAATCCAGGAAGCTCCTTACAAAGAATTTGTGATTAGAGATGCTTCTCCTCTTTTACTTATGAAGAGGGCTGCAAATATCCACCTATAAAAGCAGTTATGTCCTTACGATACATTTCAAATATTATATTAAGGTGTTGTGCTAAAAAAAAGTATTTCCCCAATATTCTGAACCCAATACTTGAATCACAATGAATCAGAAAGCAGGATTTTAGATTTCATTAAAAAAAAGACCTTTTTCTATAGCATTGGAAAATAAAGCCCTGGAGCCTCCCATATCTATGGATCATCTATGAGATGTTTCTACACCATGATTAACCCCTTAATGATGTGGCCTGAAAAGGCTTTAACTGGTTCACGACCGTGAATACACGGCAGGCGACGGTTTCCAGTGCATGGAGAGGGCTCACGGGCTGAGCACTCTCCATAGCCGGTATATTGGGGAGCGGCGATCCGTCGCCAGGACAGCCTCTTGTTTTAACTCCTTCATTACAATGTGCTATCAGCACATTGTTATGAATGGGGAGGAAAATCCAGTATGGGAGTATATGGTAGTATCGATCAGACAACCTACGGTTAAAGTACCCTTGGGAGTCTGAAAAATAGTAAATAGAAAGTTAAAAAAAATATTATAATTAAAAAAAAAAACCCTAAAAATTCAAATCACCCCCCTTTCCCTAGAACTGACATAAATATAAATAAACAGTAAAAATCATCAACAGATTTGGTATCAACGTGTCCCAAAATGTCAGCTCTATCAAAATATACTAACGTTTTTTCACTGCGTTTAACCCCGTAACGGAAAATAGCGCCCAAATTCGAAGATGGCACTTTTTTGCCATTTTGAAAAATATAAAAAGAAATGTATAAAAAGTGATGAAAAGGTCACACAGTCCTAAAAATGATATAATTGAAAATATTATCAAATGTCGCAAAAAATGACACCACCCACAGCTCCGTTCAACAAAGTATAAAAAAAGTTATTAGTGCCAGAAGATGGCAAAATTAAAAAAAAAAAAAAAAAAACTTTTTGTACAGGATGTTTTCATTTTTGTAAATGTATGAAAAAATTATAAAACCTATACAAATTTGGTATCCCCGTGATTGTACCGACCCAGAGAATAAAATAGACATGTCATTTGGGCGCTCAGTGAAAGGTTTTCCCGCTTCCCAGTACATGGCGTGGAATATTCAATAACATCATTATGAAGTACAATTTGTTATGCAGGAAAACAAGCCATCACACAGCTTTTAATGTGTAAAAATAAAAAAGTTATAGATTCTTGAAGGTGGGGAGTGAAAAATTAAAAAAACAGGAGAGGTCCTGTGGTTTAAGGGCTGTAATATCTAGAAATTATTTGCTGCGGTTTTTTTCAGGACACTCGGGGCTGTTAAAATCTATAAACTTTGAAATTAAAAAACTTTTTACTTTTATGAATTCCCTATTTTGTTTCAATATATTTTTTTTTTTATATATTCGGAAATGTACATTTATTTTTCTAAATATTTTATATATTTTTGTGTGTGTATTTTTACTTTATTTGTGCCCCACGAGGTCATAAAAGACCCCTGGGGGACATTTTCACTTTGTTTGTTTTACTGGGGAAAACTTGTTAAAGGAAAAAAAAAAAGTGAAAATGACTCAGAAAAGGTGTGCAGGGACCAGGGAACTAAACATTAAGGCTCTTCTAACTTTTATGTAATTTTATTTTGCTTTCCAAAGTACGTTTCATAGTCCTGAGTTTGACTTGTTGAGATTATAACATTGAGTTTTTCTTTTTACAGGATATTTTGGTGCAGGTTCTACAGATATTATTGAAGTCAAAGTTATTGGTGAGTCATTTACTTGTTATTAGGCAGCATATTAGGCAGTTATTAGGCTGCCATACAGCTATGTGTCATAATTGCACATATCCCATGAAGAGAGAACATGTACAGTGGGGTAAAAAGTATTTAGTCAGCCACCAATTGTGCAAGTTCTACCACAAAAAATGATGAGATCTGATTATTTTGTGTATGAAACTGTAGGTGTTGGAAGATGAAAACGCAAATGTGGATGACGTGGAGCTGAGGCCGGACATATTAATAAAGTTGTACCTGGGCTATAAAAAGTATGTTCATACCACTTACCCCTTTCACTGATTTTTGAAAGGTTCTTAAACTTTAATAGAAGTAAATAAAGTATCAATTACTCATTTATCTTGACTTTCGTATTTCATGTCTTATTTCTATTTTGTGTTTCCACAGCAAAAAGCTAAGAGTGAACATTAATGTCCCCATGAAGACTGAGCAGAAACAGGAACAGGAAACGACGCACAAAAACATTGAGGAAGATCGCAAACTGCTCATCCAGGTAATGTCCAGTCTAAGTCTATATATTATTTCATCTACTTATCAATAGGATACGACATTAGCATAATATTGTGGGGTCCGACTCCCAGCAATTTCAGTTTGTTTCCAGGGTTCAGTAAAGTATTTGTACTCTACGCCTCCAAACACTACAACAACAAATTTAGGGTTGCACCGATACTAGAGTTTTGAGTGCGATACGTTACCTGGCAAAGTATCACGATGCTCAATACCAATACGATATTATCAAGAAAAAAAAAGTATCTGAATGTTTAGGGTGCGGTCACATGGAGTGTTTACATTGTGTTTAGAAACGGAAACGTCTCGGGTAGGGGCTCAGTGATCGCATACACATTTCCTTGGAAACACGTGATCAGTAAGGGTCAGCCAGTGATTGCGAGGCGAAGCTTTAGTGCTTTATGACAGTGTAGTATATGTGATGTAAAGGTTGTCCTAGTAATGTCAGTAAGTATACTAAATAGTTTCCTAAATGTTTCCTATGGGTCTTTTCACATCTCCCGTTTTTTTCACGGATTTGCAGACGTTGAGGAAAAAATTGCATCTTGCATGCGGACAACACACATCCATAAAAGTCAATGGATCTGCAAAAAAATGTACGGGGCATGTATGATCCGCAGATTTATTTATTTTTTTAATCAAATGTTGCTAGGCAACCAACTAGGCAGGGCAAGAAGTAGATTAGAAACCCATCCAGGGTTTTTTTTTTCACATGTGAAAATAATTGATGGCTTACGGACATGAAAAAACAGATACAATATGGTCTGAACACAGAAATGTGAATATCCATGTCAAAATACATGCTGAACAGCAGCAAGGGTGAAACTGAGCAAGAGATTGTGTACGAGGACATGGGGTGGCAATGTGTCCTGCCATGACTACAACCTGGACGCCATTCATTTGAATGGTGCCTGTGCTCTTTTGGCTCTCTACAATGTAGTACTAAAGCGTTACTAGGAATGTCATTTTTAGCTGGTGACAGGTTCCAATATCCTACGGTGATGTTTTTAAAATGCTTTGTCAGCTTTCTGAATCATTTCAGTATTTTTATAGAACTTTATTTCACAAATAGCCGCATGTGGTGTGTCTATATGCTGCAGTCTGTTTTGGTTTCCTTGTGCATTCTTCCTCTCCTCCACACCATCCCTCTTCTTTCCCTGCCTGATCAGAGCACGTTAGGAAGTGGGGAGGAGGGAGCTGGATGTGTCTGTCTCCTCTCCTACACACCCCCACCGCAACTTGCTAAATGCTCCTGCACTGAAATTACTGAAATTATTCTGGATACTGACATTTAAAAAAAAAAAAAAAAACCTGCATAGCATAGGCCAGTGATGGCGAACCTTTTAGAGACCGAGTGCCCAAACTCCAAACCAAAGTCCATGTAATCATCGCAAAGTGCCAACACGTCTATTTAGCCTAAAATCACACTATACCACTCTATAAGGGGCTTATAATACTGCTACATGATGACCATTACCAGTACAACAAGATAAATACCACCATACTGATAATAAACAGACCAATATCACTAATAATATCACTAAGCAGGAGCAAATACAGTGAGGAACACTACCCCCATCCAGCGAGGAACACTACCCCCATCCAGCGAGGAACACTACCCCCATCCAGAGAGGAACACTACCCCCATCCAGAGAGGAACACTACCCCCATCCAGAGAGGAACACTACCCCCATCCAGTGAGGAACACTACCCCCATCCAGTGAGGAACACTACCCCCATCCAGTGAGGAACACTACCCCCATCCAGTGAGGAACACTACCCCCATCCAGAGAGGAACACTACCCCCATCCAGAGAGGAGCACTACCCCCATCCAGTGAGGAGCACTACCCCCATCCAGTGAGGAGCACTACCCCCATCCAGTGAGGAGCACTACCCCCATCCAGTGAGGAGCACTACCCCCATCCAGTGAGGAGCACTACCCCCATCCAGCGAGGAGCACTACCCCCATCCAGCGAGGAGCACTACCCCCATCCAGCGAGGATCACTACCCCCATCCAGCGAGGATCACTACCCCCATCCAGCGAGGATCACTACCCCCATCCAGCGAGGATCACTACCCCCATCCAGCGAGGATCACTACCCCCATCCAGCGAGGATCACTACCCCCATCCAGCGAGGATCACTACCCCCATCCAGCGAGGATCACTACCCCCATCCAGCGAGGATCACTACCCCCATCCAGCGAGGATCACTACCCCCATCCAGCGAGGGACACTACCCCCATCCAGCGAGGGACACTACCCCCATCCAGCGAGGGACACTACCCCCATCCAGCGAGGGACACTACCCCCATCCAGCGAGGGACACTACCCCCATCCAGCGAGGGACACTACCCCCATCCAGCGAGGGACACTACCCCCATCCAGCGAGGGACACTACCCCCATCCAGCGAGGGACACTACCCCCATCCAGCGAGGGACACTACCCCCATCCAGCGAGGGACACTACCCCCATCCAGCGAGGGACACTACCCCCATCCAGCGAGGGACACTACCCCCATCCAGCGAGGGACACTACCCCCATCCAGCGAGGGACACTACCCCCATCCAGCGAGGGACACTACCCCCATCCAGCGAGGATCACTACCCCCATCCAGCGAGAAACACTACCGCCATACAGCGAGGGACACTACCCCCATCCAGAGAGGGACACTACCCCCATCCAGAGAGGGACACTACCCCCATCCAGAGAGGGACACTACCCCCATCCAGAGAGGGAACACTACCCCCATCCAGAGAGGGAACACTACCCCCATCCAGAGAGGGAACACTACCCCCATCCAGAGAGGGAACACTACCCCCATCCAGAGAGGGAACACTACCCCCATCCAGAGAGGGAACACTACCCCCATCCAGAGAGGGAACACTACCCCCATCCAGAGAGGGAACACTACCCCCATCCAGAGAGGGAACACTACCCCCATCCAGAGAGGGAACACTACCCCCATCCAGTGAGGAACACTACCCCCATCCAGTGAGGAACACTACCCCCATCCAGTGAGGAACACTACCCCCATCCAGTGAGGAACACTACCCCCATCCAGAGAGGAACACTACCCCCATCCAGAGAGGAACACTACCCCCATCCAGAGAGGAACACTACCCCCATCCAGTGAGGAACACTACCCCCATCCAGTGAGGAACACTACCCCCATCCAGTGAGGAGCACTACCCCCATCCAGTGAGGAGCACTACCCCCATCCAGAGAGGAGCACTACCCCCATCCAGAGAGGAGCACTACCCCCATCCAGAGAGGAGCACTACCCCCATCCAGAGAGGAGCACTACCCCCATCCAGAGAGGAGCACTACCCCCATCCAGAGAGGAGCACTACCCCCATCCAGTGAGGAGCACTACCCCCATCCAGTGAGGAGCACTACCCCCATCCAGTGAGGAGCACTACCCCCATCCAGTGAGGAGCACTACCCCCATCCAGTGAGGAGCACTACCCCCATCCAGTGAGGAGCACTACCCCCATCCAGTGAGGAGCACTACCCCCATCCAGTGAGGAGCACTACCCCCATCCAGTGAGGAGCACTACCCCCATCCAGTGAGGAGCACTACCCCCATCCAGTGAGGAGCACTACCCCCATCCAGTGAGGAGCACTACCCCCATCCAGTGAGGAGCACTACCCCCATCCAGTGAGGAGCACTACCCCCATCCAGTGAGGAGCACTACCCCCATCCAGTGAGGAGCACTACCCCCATCCAGTGAGGAGCACTACCCCCATCCAGTGGCAATATGAAGGATTGTTGAATTCGGGAGGGGGTGTGTAGGGTAATGTGTATGTTGTAGGGTGGGTGCACTGAACAGCAAATCTACATGGAATCAGGCAGGTGAATTTACCATCAAATCACCACATGACACATGTCTGTGGCCACACACACATACATATATATATATATATATATATATATATATACTGCCCTTGGTCTGGAGCTCTGGGCATCTGTGCCATGCTGTCAGTGAGGGCAGTGTAGTGCACCCCAGGGTCACTGGCAGCATGGCACAGTGACAGGAGCACTGGACCAGGGGCAGTATACATGTGGCCACAGACATGTGTCATACAGGGCAGTTTGGGACACTAAACAATAAGCACATACAGTTGTTCAGTGTCCCAAAGCTGCCTGCCTGCTGCCTGTGTAATGCACACAGAGCAGCTCCTGCCCTCCTGCTGCACTCCTCTGTACTCACTGTGCACCGGCTGCGTGCTCCGGCAGTTCTCTCTCTTCTCCTCATGTTCCTCGGCTGAAGGGGGAGGGGGAGGGGGTGGAGGGGCGGGCACAGACCTGCTGCTGTGTCTCTAGGCAGCATTAATGAGCACAGAGCAGGTCAGACGCAGCCGTCTGTGAAAGAGATCACTGGAGCTCTCGGCGATCGGCAGCTTTTCCTGCCTGCCGGGAGTTCTAATGATTTATATATGGACAGCAGGGGAGATGGTCCGCGTGCCCACAGAGAGGGCTCGGCGTGCCCTCTCTGGCACGCGTGCCATAGGTTCGCCACCACTGGCATAGGCTATTGTAACTAGTCAAAAATCACATTCTTGGTGGCATTTTTTCTTTTTTTTTTTTTTTTTTTTTTTTTTAAACTGAGCATCCAGGTTCATGGTAGAAACTTGCACACCTTGTTATTTACCGTATCTGTGCTTTACTTTCTTTTGAAGGCTGCAATTGTAAGAATCATGAAAATGAGGAAAGTCCTAAAACACCAGCAGCTTCTCGGAGAAGTTTTGACCCAGCTGTCCTCAAGATTCAAGCCTCGTGTTCCAGTTATCAAAGTGAGTTGTGTTGCATGACTGGCAGGGAGATTGTAAATGTAAGGCAGAAATGAGCATGAGCTGAATATGCCCTTTCCTGTGGCCTCATGTGGAGCATATCACCAGGTACCTGTCTGATAGATGAAACAGCGCTGCTAAAAATGCATATGCAAAAGTTGAGAAGGGCTGTGGTAGAAATAAGGTATAGGACTTAAGCTGCACAAGTTACATTTTTTTTTTATAAAGAGGTTAATTATGATCTAGTGTGGTGGCTATATACTGTATTATTTTGGACTATGATGACAAAATCTGCATATTGTAAGATGCATCAAAGTAAAGAGAAAATATAACACACCCACTCACACACTATATATATGTATTTATATATGATATGTAATGCATATATGTATAATATATATACACACTATGTGCAGACAGTGCCACCTTGTGGTGGTGCCGCTGTGTTACTCCTTTCATTGGCCATATTGTCGCTCACTATTTCCTTTTTTTTTTTTTTTTTTTTTTTTCTCCCTCTCTTCCCCCAGAAATGTATTGACATCCTAATAGAAAAAGAGTATCTAGAGCGCGTGGATGGAGAAAAGGACACATACAGTTACTTGGCTTGAATGAAAATAAAATTTTATACGTATATTTAGAAATTGCCTGATTGGTTAAATGTCATTGTGTGACACTGCAGATAGTTGTGTGATGGAAAGAATGGTGACACAGGAACTTCATAGGAGCTGATACGCTGCCACCTGGTCCAACACTTTTTAATCACACAGAAAAAGGATGCCCCAATGCCAGCCTCGGGACTGACACCGTTTCAAGCATGTAAATATGAATATATGGACACCAGTGCGCTTTAATTTAAGAACTGAGGGTAGCCTGTACCCAAACAGAAGAGATGTTTGCATGCTACCACCGCCTTCCTTTTAAACCAGTACATTTTGGCTGTACAATGGGCAACAGATGTCAATGGAGCTAGTTCCTAGTTATATTGGCAGCACAATGAGTATGAATGGACCTAATGTAATCTGCTATGAAATACCATTTGTATAGTGTGTTTAATTTTTTTTATGTGTGTATGAATAAAACAGATAAAATACATAAAACCTTGCTTTTTTATAGTTACATTCTGAATGCTATATTTTTTTAATATATGGTCCCTTGTAAGTTTTAGTCCCCTTGGTCATGAAAGTATTTTGGCCTCTTTAAAGGGGTTTTCTCATCAATCAAGTTCCCCCGCCCGAGGATTGGTGGGGAAAAAAACTTGATTGGTGGGAAAAACCCCTTTCACCACTTAAAGGGGTTGTCCACTATTGGCAAATTGTGCACCTGTGTGTAGAACCTTTTCATTACGCAAACAATATCAGCGTAATAAGAGCTGTATGTTATAACCAGCCTTGCATAGGAGCTTCCTATAAAATTACAGCAAGCAGAGATCTAGAAAACCATGAGGAATTTATACAATTTTCCTACATACTTCTCATTACACAAACCATTTCAATTATTTGCTGGAAGTGGACAATCCCTTTTAACGTGGCTTGTAACCAAATACTGTGGTTTAGTGTTAAATTGGCCCTTTTTAGAAGGAAATTGACATAAGGAATTAGACCCAGAAACTGTGTCTATCAAATGGGACAAATCTGTGTTGATATTTACAATACAACTTTATTGATCATCAGGGGGTGGAGAATTTATTTTGTACATAGTGCCCAGCATCTAGTTACATACAGTAACAATACCGAACATTTATAGAACAGATATTTACAAATTGCTTGCTACAAATTACTTCCTCCTTACTTGATGCTTGTTACTAAAAATATACATACATACATACATACATACATACATACATACATACATTACACAATACAGGGTTTCATCCATATTTACAGGGCACACAGGGTAACATGCTGCTTACCTCCAGGTATAGATGGTGGGGTTGGTGTCTCCTCGGCCAGGCGGATGCTGTGCTGCTCATATGGCACTGCTTAGTTACTGCTGACACCCAGTGTTTTATGATGCCAGTACAGCTCTGCCTCCGATGTTAATGTCAAAAGTGATCTTGTGTATCTGTATTGTCTTTATCTAGGCACATATGTTTTTATTATGTTATATGTATTATAATGTATTTCGAGCATAACAATCATAGCATACTTACAACACATTCATCCTGTGTATACTTTTGCACATGTCCAATATATTGCCAGTGATATGTAGCATTTCTGTTATACCCTATTACATCCATCAATCTTGCCTCTATTTCCGTAACTTCCATATGTCACCGGGGGCGTCCTATCTGTTGTCACCCACCACACAACTTACTGCTGCTACATTGTTTAGGCTCTTCACATGAGCCGTATCTGCCTTGAAACGAGTCACCAGTATATATACTTTATCATGATGGTTACATCTTTTTAAACGCTTCAATAAAGATTTTTTTCATTTTTTAGCCATGGATTAAACTGAAGCCTGTGCTTCCTTTCACCAAATGTCTATTGTATGCAATGCTACACTCCAATCTTCTGGTAACCGAGTACCCCTAACTCTTTCATGATCAAAGGTCATTGGTACCTGAATGTCCAAGTCCATTTTTGCACTTCTGTTATTTTAAATAATACATTTGGAAACATTTTACACTTAAATGCAAGTAAAAATTTTAATTTCTTTTATGGAATTAGCACAGAGATGGACCCTGGGACAAGGACATTCATTCAATGTCAAACTTCAGGGAGTTAAGAGCCATCCTAGAAGCGATCAAGGCATCTCTGAGAGCATCTTCAAACTGTTTCCTCAAACAATTCCTAGACAATGTGAAGGCGGTAACCTTCATAAATTGCCAATGGGGCACAAGGAGTGGCCCTCTTATAAACCCCACTTACCAGATATACCTACTGACAGAGCCAAATCTACGACTCTTTCGGCAGTGCATATAGGGGAAAGGAAAATCAGGAAGTTGTTACCCTCTACAGCAGTGAGAATGGTGCCTTCAGAGGAAGATCTTCCTTATGATAACAAAATTATGGGGAACACTAGTCATTGACCTGTCTGTTCTTTCGAGTTGCAAAACAAGTCTGATAATTGAGCTCCTTGGATCCAAGAGTTCAGCAAGCGTCTGGGATGCATTATCAATAAAGTGGGACTTCAACCTCTCATATGCCTTTCCTCCCCTAACACTTCCTCCAAGAGTCCTGAGGAAAATATGTCAAGACCAGGCCAGAGTCATACTAATGCCCCCCGCCCCCCCCTTACTGGCTACATCAGACTGATTTAACTCATCAGTTTCAGACCCGTGGATCCTTCCAGAGACCCAAGACCTATTCCAGGATCCAGTCTTCCACTCGCAGATAAGAAGTCTAAATCTGTCGACCTGCAACTTGAAAAGCGGATCCGAACCAAAAAAGGGCTTTCAGATAGGGTATTGACATCTCAAATTTATTTTAGGGTCTGGAGCTGCTCTCAGCTCCCGGTTTTAAAATTTTCTAGCCTCCTATCACTGGATAGCCAAATTCATTAAAGCCGCAACAAGAATGTCACTAGAATGACCCCTGGGATCTCTGCTTAGTTTTGAACTCTCTCATCTGAGCTGGTCTTGTAATACAGTTGGGGAGAAGCTATTCATGAGAAGAAATTGACCACAGACAATATTTACAGTCATATCTATCAGTCTTGGTGTTTACAATTTTGGTTGTCCCTGGATAATAATTCCAACCTGTCTCTGTGAAATGCTGTAATTTTTGTTTACTCCTTCCAAACGCGTGCCATAATAGTACAGCGCACTTCGGGTGCTTGGCTCTTCATAGCCAGTAAGTCTTTGCTGCATATTGCACCCGAAATTCTCAATTTAAATGTGAATATCTCCAGTTCCTTTACACCTATAAAACACAATTTTAGATTCATTTGAAAGAAAAGATTCTCCTCTTTCATATGAAATAAGTATGTTCCTAGATGCTACAAAGCCAATGTTATAGTGAAGATGTATGCCCTTGGCTATACATATGCCACCCTGTGAGGACCTATGAGATAACCCTTTCCCTGCCAAGGAAATAAGGGGTTAAACTTTATTAAATGATTCAATAAAAACCAATAAGGATGGATGGATGTTATGGCAGTAACCTACCGTGGGATCTACCTTGTTTGGTAGATCCCTGATGTAGGTTTCCTTTAAACCAGTGGTGGCGAACCTATGGCACTGGGGAGCCCTTTCTGTGGGCACCCGGGCCAATGCCCCAGCACACCACACACCAAGAATCTTCCTGCAGTTCCAAAAGATGCTGCTTTCGGTCCTATATTAAAGTGATACTTACTTCGCTGCTTGGGACTGTAGGAAGAGGGAGAAGGAGTAGATGGGGCCAGCAGAAGGTCCTTCAAAAGATAATTCGGCCCTACTATTCTCTGTGCACAGAGGGACACTGGAAAGAAGCTAAAATTGATGCACATTTTCCATCTTGTCCTCAGGAGGCCAATATAAACGAAAGTTGTTGAACAACAGGGAGCAATAAGTTAATGCTTTAATTTTTTGTTGGCACATTGTGATAAATAAGGGTGGTTTTGGGTTGCAGTTTGGGCACTTTGGGCTGTATATAAATATCACTTCTGACTGTAACTGTGAATATCTCCGGTTCTGTGGCACCTAGAAACACAATGGGGTTGTGTATTTATGACTCATAAGTTATAGCTGTTTGAAGTGGGCCACCTCCAACGTTATCTAAAATAAATACAATTTTGTTTTACCCCTAGTACAAGGTTTCGCTAACTGCTAGAACTCTAATTGACCAAATTCTGTGGGGACTTAACATTGCAGATGAGGTTTCGATTGGTAGGGTCCAAGTCACCACAATTTGAGGCTATTATTGGCAGACATTATTTTGTCCCTGGAGACCTCTGTGTCTTTTAAGTAGCAGTGGTCTGTGCAAAATGTATTTATATTTATGATTTGAAGCGCTCTGCTAATCAGAGACAAGTCATCCAGTATTTTGTACTTATTACAAAAGAGGACCTGTCACTAAGTACATTGATTAGATTACACCTACCAACTCGCCTCTGGTTCAGGGTCAGTGACTGGCTTGGGCAACGGCACATGGTACTTATTGCACAGAATCCTCCTTCTGTCCTTTACTACCCCCTGAGGACTGAGGTGACCACAAAAATAAAGTGTACTAGCCCTGACCTTGTTCTAACGTTCTTTAGCATTAGTGGGTTGCCTGGAAGTCATGGGACCCATCAAAGGTGACGTCCTGTGGTCACACTAGGTTGTCAGTGCTGAAGATCACAGCAATGAAGGAGCAGGGTAAGAAGACTTTCCCTTTGTGGTCAAATCCCCTACAGGATTTTTACAGGATTCCTGGATAACCTTAGAATATAATGAATTAGACACACTGAGGTAAATAACATATGGAATATTGACATAGAATATTAGGGAAGTACATTTCAAGAGTTCAACGTAAAGCACATAGGGAAGTTCAAGTATATTTTATTTGAGGTGGGAGATGTACCACAATACATTATTGCCAAAAATTCACTGGTACAGAAAAAAAAAAAAAACTTGAGGAAATTGTTTTTGACATCACTATAAATTAGTCATACAGTACTCAGTAAATTCAGAACTTCCACTCGCATATTTAGTTTCATTCTTTTTATCAAAAATGGTGTCCATATTACAAATTCCTGAAGAAGGTAAGGCATGGGCTGCAGGTAGAGGTAGCTGCTCCATCAGGGGATTTCCATCTCTCGCTCAATTCCCACATATTTCAGAGCATCAGCTTGGCTATATCTACAAGACAAAGCAGAAGCCTCTTTAGATATTGGTGTATGTATAAAACGTAACCATGTATATTAGATATTTAAGGGTGCAGAAAATATACATTTTTTTAATCAAACAAAAATCTGAACTTGGCTCTTTGTCAACTGCAACTACCTAGAGAGTAATTCTGTGACAGATGGATCAATTATTTCTAAAGCTATCCTTAGAAAAGTTTACTAATATGAGGGGTATGTGAGGGGACACCCCCACTGATCAGCTATTTACAGCAGCTCCCAGAACGGTGTACTGACCAAGTTGGGTTTAAACGGCTTTCTCTAACACACTCGTATGCTACAAACACTGCAGATACCTGGGCGTAGCATATGTTCCGCTGGAGGGGGGGGGGGGCTCTTTATCCCTTTACATTGGGAGATGTGCAGTTGGGCCATACATACAGTGAAAGATAGCATGCTCCATTTTTATTTTTCCGGTAACAGGACGGAAGGCACACGTGTGCTCACTGTACCATGCTCAATGCACTTCTACGGTGGCTGTATGCTAGCTGTATGAAAAGGGCCTTAACTAGAGCTGTATATATATATTAAATAGCCATGCCATGAAAACTAATTGAGATTTCTATTAGCCTTTTGAAAGATAATGGGAAATTAATACAAAGAAAATGTTTTCCTAAATACATGGTAAAATCAAGCCAATCAACATTGGCCCTTGTATACTTCAGTAATTGCCACCTTTATTATGTAAAATATTTAATTCCAATACCTAAAAATAAATAAAAAGTAGTTTTATTTTCATTTACACGGTTGTGTCGAACTGTGACAATAAAGAGCTCATGGGGCACCAGGAGAACACGTTATCAGATTATTATCAAGGACTTGTTACATAGAGGTAATGTACAGTTACAAAGTACAATGTACAGCTTAAAAATACCATGAGAAACATTAGAATTTCAAGCCAACCTGTAATCAAAGAAGAGTTCTTCACCCGTCTGGATGGCTCTTTTAGCAAATATGCCTATTCTGTGGTCTCCATTAACCATCATTACTGAAACAGAAATAAAAGAGGCTCTTAAGAGATGACCATTCACCATAGATGTGACTGCACAGTTTCATGTGCTACTAAATAAAACACCTTACCTTTTGCATAGCAGTTTGGATTCACAGAGTGGTTTGCAAAACGGATTTTGTTTCCTTTGCGAGTTGCATCAACTACAAAGTCTAAAAATGAACAAAAAGCACAAGACTGTATAAAACAAAGTAACAAATATGAAATTATCTGGAAATTCTGAACTACTCTGTGTGATATGACTGGTTACAGTAGGTTCATCACATTATTGGCTATAGATTTGGTGGCAGCATCTACCCCTTAGCTAGCTGTAGATAGGATATACATGTCTATAAAGGGAAAACTCATTAAAATAGAGCAGGGTGTTAGCTCCCCCTAGAGAGCAGATCTTCAGCGACAAGTCACATGTTCATTTATCACAGTCTGTATTCTCTCTAGGTCTATAAAAGCAGGATCTAGAATAAAAGCACAATCACCACTTTGATAAATCTATACTGTTCCTTTCCATACAGTATAAACTTACCATTGTTCAAGTTAAAGAGGAAGCTGCACATGTATTTATCATAAACTTTCCCCCTTCGATCTGCTTCATCCTGAGATATGATCTGGGAGGGGGGAAAATAATAAAATAAAAAATAGTCCAGACCGAATTTTACTATAAACTAGCGAAAATTTTATTATAAAACAAATCTTTATAGACTGGTTGAATCTTTAACTCCAAAAGAATAGGGCCCATGAAGCATTCAAATATATCAGCTATGAAGGCCAATGTCCAGGCTGAGGATCTGTGCTGTGCAGGGAGGGAGAGGGGTTGACAGTTTAAAGGGGTTGTCTGGGTTAAAAGAAATGTTAAATATGGTTCGGTGGTATAAAAACAATAAGAAGCTGATACTAACCTCTCTTGTTGCCAACTTCTATTTGTATACGGTGGCCGGCAAAGTGTTGACAGCCAAGCACCTGCTACAGTAGCGATGTGGCTTAGCGGGAGCTCTGAAAGAGCCAAGTACTGGCTCTTTACTGTTTTTACACCACACCCCATAAAGCCCTACAGCTTTAAGCAAGGAAACCCTCATAAAAATGAACATTTTGGGGCCACGTAGAGGCCTGTGGCACCCAATGACAGTGTACTAAGCACATGGTGTCTCACTGCACCTTGTCCTAGTTGTCGTCCACTGGCTTTCAGTGGAGGGTTTGCTTGCCGATTCATGTGTAGGAGGCCTAACTACATAGATACCAGAGTCAAAATCTGAGTGGTTGAGTGAGCATGCTTACAGCCATCTCTAATCTTCACAGATAGAGCGAGGTGAACATACAGCTCAGAGTGATCACGTACAACAAGCGCATTGATATACTGGTTTAGCTTTAATCATACATTAAATCAATTTAATAAGAAACAGATAGTCAACAGTAGACCGCTATGTTTCGATGTCTTTGCACCTTGTCTGAACAGTGTAGGGAACTGGTTAGAGACTTGTGACAATTACTTAGGGAGACTTTACAATTTAAGGCCAAATTCAGAACTGTAATAAGGGAGTCTATACAAACATACAACATGTACAACTCATGTGAACAGCAAGTTGAATTACAAATGTTCTGGTATCTCTGGAGGTAAAGCATATGTTCCACCCTCTGTTGAGGGTGGGCACATTGTCTAAGTTGTTGGGGGATGTCTAGAAGTTGGATGAAAAAGTATTTAGATGATAAGTATCTATGGTGTACGCACAGGTTAAGACTTACCTCTCCACAGTACTCAGAGATAAACTCATTCTTCTGTACAGGGTCTTTGATAAAGATTCCCCATCCAGCCACATCAGATGGAGCCAGAAGCAAATGCTAAGAAACAGGATAAGAGAGGTTACTAGTTAAACAGGTAAAGCCATGAAAAAAAATTGCATCAAAAAGGGAAAATAGGATTTCTGTGAATTTGCTAATGAAAAATAAATGACATTGCAGTTCACAGTATGAACCTCACTGCGGCAAAGCAGTTCACAGTCGCAAGACAGACATTCAAGTGTGTGAACATGGCAAGCACAAGCCGAAAAAGAAAAATTAAGGGGAAACAACAAAAAAAAAAAAAGTCACAACACTGGACCTACTGCAAGGCACTCATTCAATGGTAATTCCCTGACCTTCTACATCACAAAGAAATGGGAAACATGAAAGGCAGAGGATAAATGAGACCTGCTTGGACATGGCTGTGTCTCATGGCTGTAGTGGGAAGAATGCAGTGTGAAATGGCTAGCTCCGGCTCTGCACCATTCCCAATGTCAGGGCAGCCATACTGCCATTCGCGTGCATCTATTCAAGAACTTCAAGAGGCCTTACCTAGCCATTCTGCCTCTTTGCCAAAATTGGACCATATCAGTCTGCAGAATCAAGTGTTATTGAAAAGGGATGGAGGGGGGCAAACAAAGACAGGGTATTTATTACATGCCTCTAACCCAAGGGCAACATTACTCATACGTGACAAATATCTGCACAACTTTAAATAAATATATGAGTTTAGGGCTACATACAGGAGAACGTCAATATTTTGACCCAAGAAGATACAAGAAAATGTTTCCTTACTCCAAGGACAATGTCTTATTACCAGGGATACATCACATTCACCTACCAACCACTACCTATATTCTTAATTTGAATTTACTACTATTTAATCTTAAAGGGAACCTGTCTCCAGGAATGTCATTTTTAGCTGGTGACAGGTGCTGATTTTAAACATGCTTTTTGCCAGCATTCTGAAACATTTCAGTAGTTTATACAAGTTTAGCTTCAGGCTCCCTGCCAGCAGCATGTTGTGAGTCCTGGTTCATTAGGAGCAATCTATACATCTTTCTCATAACCTCATGCATTGTTCCTCCACTCCACGGGAAGGGAGGAGGGAGCTGTGTGAGAGAAGATGGACATTCCCGCTTTAAAGGAAAGCGTCTGGAACTAAGTTTTTTAAAAAATATGGAACACAGGAGGTATTGAAATAACAAACATGCTATACTCTTCTTTCTCTTGTGCAGTAAAGCAGTGCCATTACATAAACAGGAACTACACATGTGATACTTTCAATATAAACAGTTCTATATTTTCATATAATTCAAGAAATATAAATAGCCATTGTAGACTAGATACAAATACATATTCACCCTTTTGTTGGGCAGCAGTAAGAGGTTATAGCCAAACAGTCCATAGTGGAACGTCTGTGCCTCTTCAGTTGGACTCTTTTACATGGACTCTGTTGGCTATAATATGCCTTATGGACTGTTTGGTTGAGAATTGGATAAATAGTTCTTACAGTCTTCTGCAGCAGTGATCAGTATCTTGATCATCTATTTTCATGTTACTCAGATATTGTCATACCTTACTGCTGCCCAATACAAGGGTGAACATCTATTTATATCTAGTCTACAATCTGCAATGTATATCTGTTGAACAATATGAAAATACAGAAAACGTGTATTGATAACACTGCCTGTGTAGTTGCTGAATGGACACAGAAGACCTCACATACACTACATGTGCAAGCATTGTGCACTAATTTGTTCCACGTGATCCATTTACTGGTAAGACATTACATCAACAGCTGTGTGCCCGAATACCTGCTACATGGGGCACAAGCTTCACAGGAGAGAGAGTAGCACATTTGTTATACCCCTGGAGCCAAGGGGGAGGAATCCCAGACAACCCCTTTTAGAACTAATACAGTGTTATGTGCTGCGCTGTATTCAACCAAAGTCTAAAAATGGAAATGGGGCAGTTGTGTCTGTGCTTTTGCCTTTTGTCCTTTTTTATACTATCAGCTATTTTTCAGGTTTGCACAGTCTCAAGGAGTGGGGTCTCAGTAATGGCGACTGGTTGAGAACTGGATGAAAGGTTCCCATCGTCTTTTTACTTTCTAAGGCTACATTCACACGATGCATGCCCGCCATACCGTAGTACAGCGCACGGTGCCGCATCACGGGAAAAGATAGGACCTGTCCACGTGTGCAGCACAGTACCGCTCCCGTACAGGGCCGTGAGCCCATAGAAGTGTATGGGGGACATATATCGGCCGTACATACGCCCCCCATACATGTGTGTGAATGTATCCTAATCTAGATTTTCTACTTTCATATTACTCAGAAGCTTTCACTCAGTGTATTTACTCTCATATTACTACAAGATGACACAAATCACTCTCACCTTTTTGGATCCCCGCTGAATGCTGCAATTCTTGCATGACACATTTTTACTGTCCCAGTGATCAGCAGCACCACATGTGAGACACAAGTCCGGGTCACACTCCCGCACAGCAAGGTAACATGGGCACTGCTTGGTGTTACACTGTGCTTTACACCGACATCCAGGGAAGCGGTTTTGGCCTTTGTATATAGAGAAAGACAAATTAGTGTGATGTGTGAGGGGAGGGGGGGGGGGCTGGGGGGGAAACTAAAGACAAAAGAAAAACAGAATGAAAATCTTGTTTTTTTACCCTTTAACTTACACTCGGAGCTGCACTGACAGAACTTCTCACAGAAATTCTGAGCAATAACACAGGGGCAAGAGCCATCGCAGGGCTGGCGTGGATGGTCACAAGGCTGGTAATTGTAAACATGATTAGAGGAGCCATCTGCAAAATGAGATAGTAAACATGGTATATAATGTAAAGTTACATTTATTTTAAAAAATGGTGCAATGATCATAAATCGTGTGAAAGTGTATTTCATAATACACAGGAAGATTTCTTTACAAACCTTTCTTTAGTTGAATTTTCCTGCAATGTGCGGCCCACAGCCTGAAAGAGAATATTTTTATATGAGCACAAAAGAAAACAAGCCAGGGTGCAAGGTATCGATGAGAAATGATAAATCTTTGTATAGCACCATCATATTTTACAGTGTTGTACAAATTATGGGGTACATGTACAATCAAAATGAGACATTTCTCTATCCATCTATAAAAATATAAATAATTCTTTAGGAGCGGTCACCAGCCGCCAAGTAAAGATTTCAAAAGACATTCATTCCCTGGACGATGGAAAATTTTAACATACATCTAAACTAAGCCAGCTATTGGCTCAGCTGAAGTCAGCTATAAAAATGAAAATTTTTCACAGCACTTCTACATGGCAATTTTTCAAAGATCTTTAGGTTGCAAGATATGAGTGAATGGTGGGTGAATTGACCATGCTCCACATATCTGGGAAATGCTCCACCTATTAACAGAGGGAAAAAAAAAAAAAAAGGTACCTGTGTTTCCGCTTCTTTTTCCTTGGCGGCGTATCTACATCCTCAGCTAGAACTGGAGCAATGATATTCGATTCCTTTACCCTGAACTCATACACCTGTAACACACAATATTAAAGTTTAAAATGACGTTTAATAAGTCCCACGATATTGAGAAGCCTCACCACAAGATGAATTACCTGTCGACATGTCTTTGTGCCAATCAACCTTGCAATTGCACAGAAGTTGTCATAATAGGTGCCAATGAGAACTCGAAACAGGGAGGCTTCAGCTCCGCTCCATTCCACGTTCTCGGGGGCCTCAATATTTGGCTTTATTTTGACTGGAGTTTGGCAGCGAGAATTTGCTTCTGCAGATGAAATGAAAAATAGAAGCAGTTTTCTACCAGGTTACATTGAACTATTTATACTCATAACTCAAAGCTGCTCATGTTATGATCAATTACCAGATGAGCTTGAGGTCTCATCTTTCTTTTCCTCCTCTTCTTTATCATTGCTCTCTCCACTGGTTTCAGTTCCTGCTTCTCGGTCACTATCTGTGTCCTTTGCTTCTGAAACATTAACCGTCGGTGTGCTAGGTCTGCTGGTGCTATTGGGAAGTCTACCTCTCCGGCGACCACCAGGCCGCTTGGGTGGGGTTTTTATCCTCTCTGCTGTTAATGCAGCAGCAAATTCTCTTGCTCCTTCCTATAAAAGAGATGCATCTATTAACTATGAGCTCAATTGTAACATTTAGTAGTTACCTTTAAGTATAACAATGTCAACTTACCAAAAGTTGATAACAGTTGGGTCCACAAGGTTTCCCATCATTTGCACCTTCATTATTTTTTCTTTTGTATGTGTTGGGAGTGGCATGGAAAGCTTTACACGTGACACAAAAAAAAAAAAAAAACAAACAGGAAATTGAAATAACCTTGTAAATAACACTTAACCCCTTAAGGACGCAACCCGTTTATAGCTTAAGGCTCAGCCTCAGTTTTCGTATTCTGACACTTGTCGCTTTATATGGTAATAACTTTTGAACACTGTCACTTATCTAAACGATTCTTAGATTGTTTTTTTCTCACATGTTGTGCTTCATTGTAGTGGTAAATGTTGGCTGATAAGTTTTACGTTTATTTACAAAAGAAAGAAATAATCATTGTGTTATCAGGCAGATAGATTTACCACCTAAATAAGTTGCTGAATAACATTTCCCATTTGTCTACTTTACATTTTCATAATTTTTGAAATGTTTGGATAATTTATTTTGAAGTCGCGCGACTATTTTGGGGATAAATACTGTTTTGAATGAAATTTTACATATTTAACATCAAAAAACCCCTATATAATCAACCCATTTTCAAATCTGCACCCCTCAAACTATCAGCTTTAATGAAGATTGTTAACTATGAGATCTTCATTGTAATTGAATCAAAATGGAGGTGAAATTTAGAATGGTCAAATTGTGTCAGTTATACGTTCATTTAGCCCTAAAATTTAACATTTCCAAAAGATAAAAAAAGAGAAAACCACCATACAATTTGTTATGCAATTTCTCCAGAGTACAGAGACCCCCCCACATGTGGCCGTTACTTGTTTTATGGGTGCACAGTGAGGCGCAGGAGTGAAGGAGGGTCCTGCAGCTGCCAGGATTTTAGTTTCTTCATTGGCTCCTTTTGTAGGCTATTAAATTTTCGCTTTTTCGTTATTGGGGCCATGTGACGGCATTTTTTTTGCAGGATGAGATGCTTTTTCCAACATTACCATTTTGGGGTTGGTATCTCCTATTGTTGAAAATTTAGGAACTTTTGTTTTGAGGGAAGGAGTAGAAAAGCATAAACTCTGTACTGGATTTTTTACTTTTTTTTTTTTTTTTTACTGTTCACCGTATAGCCTAATAATCACGTTATCTATGCACATGCATAGGCTGACACTGTGCCTTTAAGATGACGTCAGATGCCAACTTTCAGGCACTGCCCGCAGGCAGCTGTGGGGTCGATCATGGGGGAAAAATCCCTGGAAGGCAGGTTAAATGCCAAAGTCGCGCTGACTGCGGCAGTTAACGGGTAAAACAACCGTGTATCCCGATGCAGGTTCGGCTTCGATCCAGAGCTGAGTCGGCATTAGAGCGCTAAGTCACTGCGCTCATCGGCGGATATATCCTCTGTAATGTATCTAATTTTTTTGCTTATGGAAATCCCCTTTAATTACCATCTGGAAAAGTATGAGAAGTACATCTATAAAACAGAACTAAAGGAAGATGCAAACTTACGATGTAAAAAGCAGTCGTATTTGAAACACCGCCGACAAAACAAAGTATGGAATGAATGGAGGCTTTGCTCCCTTTGCACAGACTTTGCATTTGGTCCATCAATATTTGGGGTACACTCTGGGGGTAGAGCCCCTGGCAACTGTTGCTCTGTTAATTCCTTATATCTGATGAGACAAAGAAAGCAGCGTAAGATGCAAGGTCTAATAACTGTAATCATTACTGGAGTCAGATAAATATATTAAGTAACGTTAACAAGTCTCACTTTTCTTTTAATTCTTCGGTTGTTCCCTTGTCAGGAAACATGGATGATATTGCTTCAAAAATTTTGTCCGAAGGAAATTTTCGCGGCAGGCGAGCCACCTTGTCTGTATGGAAAGAGATATTTTGATCTAATTATTTGGAAGACTGAAAGTACAAAAAGAGTAAAAGAAATATGAATACTACTTACCATCAATAGTGTCCTCATGATCCTTTTCTTTGTCATCATGTTCATCATCCTGATTGTCCTCCACATCGTCATCATCTTCATAATCACTATACTGACTGAGGGCATTCACCAGCTCCACAAATATCTCATCATTGATGAATCCACACTCTGGTAAAAAAATATATATATATCATGTTATTATATTAAACACAAATACATTGAAAAGTTGTATGGAGAAAAAATTGTGCAAGTCCTATGTGAAGAATGTTTGCGCTTGTTACACTCCCTCAGCTTACATGACTGGGAGGGTAATGCTACGGTCACATGTAGCTATTGCCCTCTGTTGTCAGGTGGATTTCATACCCTTTAATTGGAGAGTCCAGATATATCCCACTGTATAAAAACCAGCAGCAGTGAAAATCAGCAGCAGGCAGTAATTGGCTGCTGACAATGTTTAAGGTGTTGCTGTCTATACTAGGACAGTGACATCACTGGGGACTTTTCAGAGCATACACTCAGTGTAGGTCTGAGGAGGATGCAATGCTGTTGCATCCATCCCCTACTGGCTTTTATGGCCTCCATTGCACATGCATCGCTCAGCAGGAAGGACCAGGTTGGAAAGATGTAGCTTGCTGTATTTCTCCATCCTTTGTTTCCATATATCCCTATGGAGAGGGGCGGGGGTGAGCAGCACTCCTCCTCTCCCCGGTGCTGCCGTGTGGCCGCCGTGCTACATCTGTGTGAATCCAGCCTAAGATGATACTGAGCAGACAGAAGCAAAAGGATGCCTAGATCTTCTAGTATATGTCTATAGATATGCTCAGCATATACAGCGGAAGTGTTCCTGGCGTATACGCTAAACATATAAAAAAAAGTGGTGTCAATGTAGCCTTACACAGGGACCATTATTTATAGATTGTGATCACAATACTTTCCCTTAGTGTGTAGGAAAAGAGGGAATAAAGGTGCTCATTAAGGTTTATGCCCATCAGAACAGGATCAGACATACAGTCAGTCTACTGTGTATGGCTAGCTTTGGCATTTGTTTTTACCTTTTCCCACACATGCATCACACTTTTGTAATCACTAATAGCCAAAAGTCGATTTCAAGAGGCTGTCTCAATAATCATTTACATACACACTCATTCGTATCTTACTAACACACAGAACTCCTGCAATGAAAAAACTGAATGATCAAAATACTGTACATTTCATAGTTGAAAAAACACATCAGCAAGACTTTCAAAAGAAAAAGCACCGATAAGCCCCATCTTCCTTAGATAAAGAAAAAAATAAAGCACATTCATTTATTAAACACAACTATAAAAAGAGCAGGGCTTTGCTGAACATTGCTGTTTTCCCACCAGCTCTGCCAGACCCATGGTCACTGCAGAATCAGAGGTTTGCATGCCTGCCAAAAGATTTGGCTGGAAACAAAACATGTCCACTAACAGCTGTTAACTAGTAATTACCAACCAGCCAAACAAAAGTTCTCCATCGAGGACATAAATATCACAGATATTCAAAAATGTACCCTCCCCCATGCAAGGGAAACTTGCACCAGAAAGAAATAGAGGGATAAATTAGAATCCACCGTTATTGTGACAATACAGATCCAACTGCTTTAGGCAATTGCTCAAAGCCTAATCCACATGAAAGGATTTCAGTGTAAAAAGCAGCCCTTTCCATAGAACAGGTCATTTATAAGATCTCTAGGGGTGCAATTTCACTACACTACAGATGGAGCAGTCTGCCTTCAATCGACAGGTGTTCCCAAGTGTCCCACCCCACAGATCTCATATCATTGAGATCATATAAATAGGCCATTGATAGCTAGTTCGATGTAAAAAAAAAAAAAAAAAAAAAAAACTTGAAACAATCATATCAGCAGCATATTCTCATCACCTATTATCCTACCCCTGTCTCCATGGACCTTTCCATCATAGTTCTTAATTAGTTCTTCAATAAAAGTCCCGTCTTGATCCAATACCTCATCCCCCATGTAAGGAATGTTATGCAGCACCGTCTCATCTTCTACCTGGAAAATAGTAAAAACAGAGTTTATGTTGAAAAAAGTAAATTAACCGGTTAAGGACCGGGCCCTTTCCTGTTTTTTCATGTCCATTTTTCACTCCCCACCTTCAAAAATCTATAACTTTTTTATTTTTACATGTAAAGAGCTGTGTGATGGCTTGTTTTCTGCGTAACAAATTGCACTTCATAGTGATGGTATTAAATATTTCATGCCATGTACTCGGAAGCGGGAAAAAAATTCCAAATGCAATGAAAATGGTGAAAAAACGCATTTGCGCCATTTTCTTGTGGGCTTGGATATTACGTCTTTCACTGAGCGCCCCAAATGACATGTCTACTTTATTCTTTGGGTCGGTACGATTAAGGGGATACCAAATTTGTATAGGATTTATAATGTTTTCATACATTTACAAAAATTAAAACCTCCTGTACAAAAAATTTTTTTTTGATTTTGCCAACTTCTGGCGCTAATAACTTTTTTATACTTTGGTGTACGGAGCTGTGCATGGTGTCATTTTTTGCGAAATTTTATAATATTTTCAATGATATCATTTTTAGGACTGTACGACCTTTTGATCACTTTTTATAGATTTTTTTAGATTTTTCAAAATGGCAAAAAAGGGCCATTTTCGACTTTGGGCGCTATTTTCCGTTACGGGGTTAAACGCATTGAAAAACCGTTATCATATTTTGATAGATCGGGCATTTTCGGACGCGTCGATACCTGATGTGTTGATGATTTTTACTGTTTATTTATATTTATGTCAGTTCTAGGGAAAGGGGGGTGATATGAAATTTTAGGTTTTTTTATTATAATTTTTTTTTTTTAAACTTTTTTTTATTTTTATTTATACTATTTTTCAGACTCCCTAGGGTACTTTAACCCTAGGTTGTCAGATCGATCCTATCATATACTGCCATACTACAGTATGGCAGTATATGGGGATTTTCTTCCTCATTCATTACAATGTGCTATCAGCACATTGTAATGAAGGGGTTAAAACGAAATAGCCTACCATGGAGACGGATCGCCGCCCCCCGTTGACGTCACGGGGAGCGGCGATCCCAGGTAAGATGGCGGTGCCCATGCGCCGCTATCTGTTTGAGGCTGCCGGCACGGATGTTACCGGTAAGCCTTTGCTGCAATATGCAGCAAAGACTTACCGGCTATGGAGAGGGCTCAGCCCGTGAGCCCTCTCCATGCAGCGCGACGCGACCGCCGCCGTGAATACACGGCGGGCGGTCGCGAACCGGTTAATTAAAAAACACACACACTCGGGTGCAAATTCTCAGAGTAAAGATAAATGACCTCCATTTTATGTAGGAGTGAGTGTAAACTAACCTTTGTGACTGGTTATTAAGGAAGGGGTGTTCCCATTTCATCAAATGAATATACGCGTTGTACGATGAAAACTTCTACAATTTACCAATATAATTTCTTTGTCAATTTCTCAAGGTGCGTACACATGTAGCGTTGACACATACATTTTGTGAACTCAATGTTGACAGCAATGTCATTAGGCAAATCTCTTCTCAGCCATTTGAAAATGTGTGAACGTACCCTCAAGGTTTTCTAATTTTTTGTTTACTTCCAGTGGATTTCTGCCCATGCTCATGTGATGTCACACAGGTGCACAGCTTGTTAGCATTACAGATAGTTATCAGAGCTGTGCGATATAACAAGCTGTGCACCTGTTTAATAACGTACAGACTTCAGTCCACTGGTATTAAACTATAAAGATTCCAATAGAATGAGAACAAGCAGAGATCTAGAAAACTGGGTGGAATTGATACAGAAAGTACTATTTATATTCAAATATAAGCAGACCTGAAAATAACCCAAGGTACCCAATTTTACCTCAAAAAGTTGGTAGACAGCGAGCGAGCCAGCCCCCTGTCCCAGTCGATAGCCAGCCAGCCCCAGTAGATAGCGAGCCACCATCCCCAGTAGATAGCCAGCCAGCCACCCCCCCCTGCCACATAGTAGATAACCAGCCAGCCACTCCCCCCCTGCCCCATAGTAGATAGCCAGCCAGCCACTCCCCCCCTGCCCCATAGTAGATAGCCAGCCAGCCACCCCCCCCCCCGCCCCATAGTAGATAGCCAGCCAGCCACCACCCCCCTGCCCCATAGTAGATAGCCAGCCAGCCACCACCCCCCTGCCCCATAGTAGATAGCCAGCCAGCCACCACCCCCCTGCCCCATAGTAGATAGCCAGCCAGCCACCACCCCCCTGCCCCATAGTAGATAGCCAGCCACCACCCCCCTGCCCCATAGTAGATAGCCAGCCACCACCCCCCTGCCCCATAGTAGATAGCCAGCCACCACCCCCTGCCCCATAGTAGATAGCCAGCCACCACCCCCTGCCCCATAATAGATAGCCAGCCACCACCCCCTGCCCCATAGTAGATAGCCAGCCACCACCCCCTGCCCCATAGTAGATAGCCAGCCAACCCCTCCCTGCCCCAGTAGATAGCCAGCCAACCACCCCATTGGATAGTGCCTAACTTGCCAATTAGTGGAAGCCTCAGTGATGACCGTGGTGAAGACCCCCACAGATCACAAAAACAGGGATCCAACGTGGAGATGAATGAGGCATCCCTTGCATTTGCGACCAACTGCTCCGGTCATCGCAGTACATCGGAACCCGGTTCGTTATTAGTGGGGTTCCCATCACAAAGATCCCTGTAGATAGGGCCTAACTCGCTACCTCTTTAATCAGTGAAGTGATAACATTATGGCCTGTAGGGATATAGTCTGGCCTAGGCCATTTTACACCCCCTGGCACAGAGTTTATTCCCCAGGGTATACTGTGGCCGGGCCTTTTACATTACCCGGCTTTCAAATTAGATGGGTATAGTCTGGTCTAAGTCAGTTAAGAGAAGTTAACTAGGATTAGGAGAGGGTGTGTTTTCGGTCGGATAGCAGAAATGCAGGCACATCTTTATTCTCTTGTAAATATTGACAATTTTAGTTAACTTTTTTTTAAGTCTACTATTTATAAAGGCATAATACAGATGATGTAAAATTAGTGTGGAGATATCTACAATGGGACAGTTTTTTTCCATTAGGAGAAGAAAGGCAACTTACCATAAAATTTTGCTGGAGTGGAGACCAAGAATACATGATAGGCACTGAGGCTACAGCATTAAGTGTTTTTAGAGGGATGACTTGTTTTGGAAAATCAAAATCACTTGTCACAGAGCACTAAAATATTAAAAAAAGAAAATATTAAATATATTACAAAATTTGAAAAAGCAAAGAATTACAGTGAAACAGATTCTTGAATCCTGCAAGGACATTATACAATGATTGGTAAAGCTTTTAATGTTGATGTCTTAAAGCCATGAATATTTGATTTGTTGCGTCTGACTCCCAGTATCATCCCCATCAACCAGCAGTTTCTAGAGGTTGCAGCACTCGGGTGAGCCCTGAAACCTTCTTACTGTTTACTTGCCCGTAAACTCACTGTTTTTGGCCAGGCAGCTCTACTTAAAAGCAACCTTTCACTATATTTTTCGCAAATACAGCTAGTGACAGGTGCCCATAAAGCCCTAGTAACTAAATGACACCCTTCTTCTAGCTAAAAAGGTTTTCCTTCACATCCCCATAAAATCAACTTTGTTATCTTACCTGGCATACAGCCAGAGTGAGCGAGTCAGAGGAGGAATGTCCTGCTATGCAGAGCCGAGCAGCTCCTTTCCATGTCCCATGCCTCCTTTCCTCCATTCAGCTCTTCATGTCATGTGACCAAGGTGATGTTATCCAAGGTCCTTATCCATTAACATTTACAAAATGTACCCCATGTATGTATCTGATACTTTGAAATAACAGCATGCCTCCCTGGAGGATGAGGAGGTGTAGAAGTCCATGGATGCTGCTGTGATTTCATGTGATCTGATACATACATAAGGTACATTTTGCAAATGATAGTGGGGGAAGGAGAAAGACCCACTAGACTTGGCTGAGCAGGTAGTATGTCGGGTAAGATAACAAAGTTGAATTTATGGTAGGTTAGGGAAACAATTTTGAGCTAAAAAAGAATGCCATTTTGTTAATATGGCTTTATTGATTTATTTAAGCATTAAAAGGAGATTCCAGGGAAAGAATATTTTTGTAAATGGTGGCTGCCAAATAAACTCTTTTTTGTTGACAGGAACTTTATCTATGACCCAGCAGGAATTTCCCTTCTGTGCCATGGGGACAGCTTCCTGCCAGTGTATATATATTTTTATTTATTTATTACAGACACTTTATATTATGAAAATGGTGTCTATTACGCATTAATCTTTCTTTCGGAATCATTTTATTCACTTGACAATCCCTTTAAGGTATTATTTAGTAGTGACATTCCTTTAAAACAAGGAAATAAAATGGAATACATGGAAGTTCATAATAAGCAGTTGCTTCATACCTCTCTAGTACCCCGGAGAGAGCTCACGGAGGTCATGATGTGGACAGGCTGGATCCTTCGTTGTTTCCATTCTTGATTTAAAATCTCAGTTCTTTCTAAAATTTTTTGACGATTTGAATTGAACATGCCCTGCAAACAGAGGGGAACCAAAAAAAAAAAGAAAAGAGGAGAAACGTTAGTACTGTTTTACACGTCATTGCATATTGCTCACAGCTGTGGGTTTGCTAAAATGAGTCAGGGTAGACATTCCTACATGAAAATGTGGAAAAACTTAGTAGAATTCTGCAAACTAGCTCAGTTTTGCTAAAGATTCTCAGTGTGGGTGAAAAGAATCACCCGGAGAGTCTATTTACCTCAAAGATGGCTGTGGAGTTGTTGTATATTTCATATACCAATTCAGATTATTGGACACATTTTATGAACCATGTATTTTCACAAAAATCAAAAAGCAATGTCCAATAAGGACAATAAAGATATGATTTATTTAAGAGCTATGTTACTGTATCCATCTCTTACCTCTTCCTTTCTTATTTTTCAAGTAGTACTAAAAATCAAGATCCTGATAAAGTGTAATGACTTAACTCTTTACAGACTAATCTCCTAGTCAAATCTCCTCAAAGAGATCAAGTTATTTTACATATTTCTATATTCTCTAGGCATGGAAAAATATTTATCATTAGCCTCCTTATCTGTCTGAAATGGACGGAGCTCAGAAGGCTTTCAGATTCACTGCTCGAGATAAAGAAAAAAGCACAGAAGCTGTTTTACCACCAAATGAACATAACAAACCAGGGACTTAAAAATAGCGTTAATCTTCTTATGTTTGTTATCCTTGGCCTCCTTCCTTCTAAAATTAACTTTTATAACTAAGCTAATGAGCCTGGAGGGCTCCTGGGGTGTTGCCAGAGAATCTCTGTGCTGAAGATTCACAGGCTGTTAGATTGTGCAGGAGCACTTCTCCCTCCCACTGTCTGTCAAAACTGCAGCGGAGCGAATAAAGGGAAGGAAGGAGGCCATGAATAACAAATATAAGAAGAATACCACAGTCACAGTGCCTGGACCTATCTATGAGCAAGTGTCCCTCGTTTATCACGCTTTATTTTGATGGTAATGATTTCCTTTAACAAAGTATATTACAAAATTTACCATCACCTACACTATTCATTTCTGAAATGAAAAAAAAAAAAAAGTTATTCAATAGGTTAAGATACTCTTTAATGGTTTAAATAGCGGTTTATCACATGGTTTGGAAAACATTAAGGTGGCTGACAGATCTGGTTGGAGCCCAATAAATGAGACTTCCACTTCTCAGAGACAGAGATCATGACAAGAAATGATTGGGTGTGTTGGAGGTTACTTCTTGAGCTGAGCCATTAAGCATGTACCTGCAAGTACAGAACATTCTGGGCCAGAAACAAATCATCAAGCAAGGAGTACCAGTGGATCAGATCAGTGAAAGAGGTGATATTCTCTCATGAAACCTCATCCACGTGAAATCACTCCATCTAGACAACCTCCGGGCTTATCTATGTACCTTCACTTCATCCGCTCGTCTAAAGCGCTTGAGCTGTCGTAGACGCATGTATTCGGATTTCACCCGCTTTCTCCAGCATACTGGTCCTTTCTCAGATTTTTTGCCCGTCTGGCCCATGATTATGCTGTGGAGATAAGAAAGACGTCTCAGTTGCCGATGCTGCAAATACATTTATCCGCTGTACTGTAGTTAATTAAAATGCATTTACAGTATTGTTATCACAGTCCTAAGGTCCCAAGTTAGATTTTCATCAGTTGGTACAAAATATTGTCATAAAATAGCTCTGTAGAGATTTAGGAAGAACATTTAAAAGCTAATTTGAAGATATTTTTAACATGTTAACAAATGCAGAACCTCTGGACAAGGGTGAGAAAAAGTGTAAACCAAAAGTTGTGGGATGCCTCTAGAAATAATATCAATTTATTCCCTATGGTCACATTGTAAATGCAAACTTTAAAGTTTGACTATGTAGGCATCTAAAATTAATAACAAAATACTAAATGTTTTGCTTAGTAGCTGATCATGTTTTCAATACAAGGGAATCTAAAAACAAAAAACAAAAATGAAAATACAAAAACATGCAACAAGATACATTCACAAACATACAGTGTATAACCTGGACTTGATGTAAGTAAATAGTCCAACAATAACAACATTCCAAAAAGCAAAAGCATAATACAGATTGTATACCTAGAGAGAAATGTAGCAACATATTTTCAGTTCTCACAGATATGCAGAAAACAACAAAGTAAAAATTAACCATTTTCCCATAGACTTCAAATTCAATAAGAGTGGAAAATGAGCTACTGATATTTCATATGTCCCAAGTCAAACATATTAGTCAGCCTTCATCTATCTTCTTGGGAAAACAGCCATAAGAAAATGAAAAACATAAACGGAGCCTATTGCTAATGAATCATCTCACTTTTGGGGCAAAAGTCCGCAGCTTCTCCTAACTAATGTCTTTGCCTTTGACCTGGCAATGTGGATGTGTTTCTGCAGCCTTGTGCTCAGAATTTGGAACCAGTATCTGAGAAATCTAAACGGCGTCACATAAGGGTGCCGATAGACCTTCAACAGCAATTGGCTGACTGGCATTACTTCTAGCTTCCCCATAAATATGTTTCCTACAAGACCTATGAAAGAGTCCTGCTGTGTCTTGTTACTCTTCGTAGCAGCTCCCACATCTTGGCAACACTTTTAATATGTAACCACAACCTGATAGGAAATTTGCCATCAAAATCAAGCATCATAAACCGGGCATACTTACTCATAGATCCAGGCATTGTCACTGTGGTAATCTTCTTACATTGGTTATCCATGGCCTCCTTCCTTCTGATATCAACCTTTGAAATTATATTATTAACCAGAAGGTCTTTGGGGGATGTTACCAGATATCCTCTGTGCTCTGTCTTCACAGGCTGTTACTCTGTCTGCCTCTGCCTGCTGTAATCTCATGCAGCAGATAAAGTTTCAGCACACATAGGGAGGAAGATGTGCTGAGGGAGCAGGAGGGCAAGATAGTGTAACAGCCTAAGAAACTACAGCATGGAGGGGGCACTGATAACTCCCTCAGAGCCTGTCAAGGGTCATTAGCATAATTGTAAAAGTTTATTTTAGAAGGAAGGAGGCAATGAGCAGGCCCCTCACAGTGCCTGGATCTATAAGTAAGTGCCCTTGATTTATCCAGGCTCGATTTCGATGAAGATTTCCATTAATTTTTCTAGTTTGGTCCTGAGTCCCCCATTTCATTTCTGTAAAATAGACACTAGCTTAACTGTGGGAAAAATAAACTAAGAAAAATGTGCCACCATTGTGGTGTCATAAGAACCAAAAATCTCCCCGAGATGCTTTCTGATACATTTTTCAACGGTTTTAGGAACTTTTACTACTTGTATCTTGCCAGGAAACTGCTCAATAGGTTGGTTAGAAACCATAAAAAAAGAAGGTACAGCACTGCTAAGTATCATCCCATAGAAGTTTATCACTCCAATCCCCAACTGTATCCACCAGGTCCCTCACCAACTTTGATGACTGTGCCAGTTAGCTAAAGGGCAGCTACTACCATCTCCTCATATATGCAACCAAGAAAACCAGTCATGAGAAATTGGCCTAGCAGTAAGTCAAGCAGCTGAGCAGGTTTCTTTCATGGTCTAGTGTTGTGGCATTATCAAAATAACCTTCCACCTCCCTGACTTTATACATCCAATTTACATCTCACTTCAAAAGTTGATTTTTTTTTTGGATGATGCCACTAAGCTGGGCCATGAATGAAACATGATATAAAAGATGTTAACCTGCTTGACAAGATACTGGTAGTGATTTATTAGGCCAATTTCTCATGGCAGGTTCCCTATAAATGGTTGTATAAACAGTATTTTTTTTGTTTTGCTAGTGAGATTTAAAAAATAAAAAAAAAAATAAATAAATAAAAAAAAGGAGTTCAGCATTTTCTATCCTAAACCAAGTCAATTAATAGGACTTAAGTTAGACTTGGCAGTCTCAACCTATGGCTTCCTTCACCCAAACATACTCGGACTGCGCTGATTCCCACCAAGCACAGTGCAGTGGATAGAAAGATATGAGGCAAGGACTCCCTGTCTGCCAAGCAGCAGCACAGACACTATGACAACTGCTGTTCAGACCACAGACACGGATTCATTATCTCTCTATATGATCCCTTCCACTTCAATGTGCTTGTTGTATCCAACCATCAAATGGGCCCATTTTCACGGACACAGCACGTTCATTTCCAGCCGGCCTTAGATGTATCTCCCAACTTTAAGTGTCTCCCAACTTAACTTAGGTATTCTGAGGCACCTTGCAAAGCACATTGAATAGGTCATTAAATATATAGAAGCTAGAAATCCTGTATAAGAAAACAAAGGCACCATGTATTGTAACTGTTACACACACAATCTGAAAGTAAACACTGCAAGGTAAAATGATTCTTTAATCTACAGTCCCGAGTTACCAGCTAACCAATTAAATGTAAGCGGACACCTCCGGGGATTAGGCATGTAACACACTTGTATCACAGTATTCCTATTTTGAAAATACAGAACGGCATGGAAGATAGATGGAAATACAGGTCATTCCTTCATGAATATTTTCCAATTTATTCTTGTGAGCAAAAATCATACCAACTTTCATGACAGATAGCAATGCTGCCAACAACCAAACTAAAGTATCCGCATTCTTGGGGGAGTGTATATTATATAGTCTAACTATAGCTTATCAGTTTATTCCATTGCGTTATACCTGCCAGTACCGGGCAGCATAATGTCGATTTAGGAGCATAAACTATAGTGTTATGGTACAGAAGCGATTATCATTTGGAAAAGCTTATTAATATCTGTTAGCACTGAATAAATTGGTGAGCAAGCATGAAAATAATCAATGATATCTTCCTTCCTAGACACAAAGGACGCAGACTACACATGCCATAAAAAGATGCATCTGTCAGCGCTTCTTATTCCCCTAAGTAGCACTGATAATTGAGGAGAGGCATGATTGTCTCATGATATATCGCTCAGCTGCTTTCCTGTAGACAATATTTAATAAAACAATAGAAGAAGCTTTCCCCAACCACAGATTAAAAGCCCGTGTGTTCACTCAGGAAGGTCATGTGAGGATTTAGGTTCAGATACATATAAATAATATCTGAGAACAAAGAAACTGCATTTTCACAAGACTCACTGAGCTTTTTGTGTATAGTGAGTCACAGAGACTTGAGGCAGATTTGTTTTAGCAATTGAAAATCATCTAAATGAGGTTGTTTTACCGAAACGCACATGGGTCTCTGAAGAAGAGTTGTGCAGGTCAATCGGCATTTTGCATGTGTGCCTAAAAACGATCTACAATACAGTGTGCAGAATGAGCCCAAGATGTCAGATAACTAAACATCCTGTCAGTCTCCAGCTGAAACACGAAAGTCATAATACAATGAAATGTAAAGTCCTGGGATGTGTTTTCAGCAGGTTGGGTCATCATTATTCAGTTAACTAAAGACTTGCATCAGAAAGAAATTGCCTGGATGTTCATTTTTCACTTATTTGTACCTCTCTGTGGAAAGTGAGACCAGTGAGGACCTGAAGTTGATCATGAAGTGACTATTACTGGGGGGTTTTTCATACTATTCTAGTCCATACATTAAAAATGTTACTGGACAGATTTCTTTGTTTTGGACTTTTTAATTTTATTCCATTTCCCAGCACAACTATTGCAGTCACTCAAATGTGCTACAGGATGAAAGAAAGATACTGAAAGTATGTCAGCTCTTACTGAAGGAAACTCCATGTTCTTTCTATATTACTATACATCACAGAAAAAGAAGTATCATGCAGCAGTTCTTAAGCCGATACTACAAAAGGTGGGCTATAAAAAAGGGAGGCACAATAATGAGAGGGCTACATAAAAGTGAGCACTATGAGGAGCAGGCTGTAGGAAAAGGTGCAGCTAGAAAAAGGGGGCATTCGTTGTTTTGTTTGTTTGAATTAATCTATGTATACTGATGATTGATCAATAAACATGTTTCTGTTTGCTCCCGAAGAAAAAGGGGGCATTTTAGACGGGAGCTGCGGGAATTGGGCTTTATATGGGTAGGAGAGAGAGTAACTGCATGGCTCCCACGTCCCCATGGCCCCAGTTAAAAAAAAGGTTAAGAAATAGACAGTCAGAAGATGCACCAGACTTATTATGCGGCTTGAGCCCTTATAATAAATTTGGGGAAGTTTGGGGATGTTCAGAAGTTTATACTCTCCAATAGTGCCAGAGCTATAAGGACCTCAGGGTGCCACAAATTAGCATAAACTAAGATAAAACAGTGGCATTATCTTTGGAACATACGTTCTATACCACAGATGCATCATACAACCTGAGGCACTTATCAATGTGATCCGTTTTCAGACAACCTGCACTGAGAGAAGGCAATGTAGCCATTTTTATATATTGCCTTTGTATATTCTGCCTTTTTATCACATAGGAATATGGTCTGAAAAATAAAACTTTCTTGGACACCATGACAGAACTCGAAGAGATGATCCATAGGATCTCTTAGGCACTATTGAGGTCTTATTTTTAAAATGAAGATCTTCTAAAAATTAAGTTATGTTTCCTCCTCTAATGAAAAAAAGAAGCCTGACCAGAGGCCTGAAAATAACCATCTTTATTCAGATTCTGTGGTATGTATGTGTTTAATAGCTCATACACTGCAGTCACAGAAGATCAAAGCTGCACAGTTTATACTTTTTTTTAGTACAGTATTGTATTTTACTGAATTAATTAAACCTAATGGTCAAAATGCCCATTTTTTCTTTTTGTTCTTGGGAAAGATAGATATATTTTTACACTTTTCATAATAATTGGCTCCATATGGTGTTTGAAATGATTTTTCATAAAATATACTGCAAAAGGTTTTACTTCTGCAAGGCCAAGATCCTTTGATAGGCTCCAGGCTGTCATAGCAACCACTCACAACCCCAAGGACACTACAACTTTAAAGGAAACCTACCTTGAGGAATCTACCATCAGAAGTAGATCTAATGGTAGATTCCTCCTGCCTGCCTCTGTCCTAATCTGTAATGTAATAATCCTGGAAACTAACCTGTTAAAAACCTTATTTTAGTAAATTAACTGCAGAGCCTACTGGGGCATATACTAGCCAGGCCTAGCACTGGGAGTCAAAGCTACTCCACACCCCAGTAGCCTCTGCAGTTAATTTGCATATTACTAAAATAAAGTTTTTAACAAATTAGGTTAGGTTCCAAGATTATTAAATTACAAATTAGGGCAGAGGCAGGCAGGAGGAATCTGCCATCAGGTCTATTTCTAATGGCAGATTCCTAATGGTAAGTTTCCTTTAACACAACAGTTCTGTCATCAGATTGCAAACAGATCCTTGTTCACATTATAACTGAAGAAAGTGGCCAGCTTATATAAAAATGGGTGCCATAAACCCCACATTTCTGTTGAGTACCTGGAAATAGTCCCAAGCAGAAGGAAGGTGCCACTTGTGTCTGGGTGGAGGATAACAGAGCTCTTGTGCTTGTCATCTGATCAACCAGCCCCTAACACCTAGGTCCGGCCAGCTTAGATGGTGGCCTATTCATTGGACCACCCATACTGCTTCACGCAGTCCAATAATGCATCCACCTTTAAAGCCTGTCAAATAGGCAAAATGTGCCAGGTCAAAAGTATGTCAAAGCATTGACATCATGTGGATGTATGAAAATTTGCCCTTTTTAGCACATGCTACCCGTCTTTAACTCTATTAAAGGGGTTGTCCACTTTCAACAAATATTTAATATTATTTGTGTAAAGAAAAGTTATACAATTTTGCAATATACTTTCTGTGTCAATTCCTCACGGTTTTCTAGATCTCTGCTTGATGTCCTGCTATAAAAGCTTCTATGTTTACTTCCAGTGGATAGAAACCTGTCCATGTGGTGGAGGTAGTATGACACAGCTCTTGTCACTCTCTGTGATAATAACAGCTTGTGCACCTGCATGTCCATCACATCACATAGACAGATTTCTATTCACTGAAAGTAAACAAAGAAACTTCCTATAGAATGACAGCAAGCAGAGATCTAGAAAACCGTGAGGAATTGATACAGAAAGTATATTGGAAAATTGAATAACTTTTCCATACACAAATCATATCAAATATTTGCTAAAAGTGGACAACCCCTTTTAAAATTGCCTTACGCTTTTTCCTTTTCTTACGCAGATTCCATTACATAAATGTCCCCTTAGAAATAACATGGGGGTCATGGTGGAAGGAGATGAGGAAAGGGCCAGTCTACTGAATGTCGCCTTCTCAAATGTCTTTACCCAGGAAAATCCCCTGGTGGAAGACACAATGAGGTATAATGTAAATTCTTTTTGGAATGTCAACAGTTTAACCCAGGAAGAGGTACGGCGCCGCCTCGCAACCACTAAGATAGATAAATCACCGGGGCCAGATGGCATACACCCCGGGTTCTGCATGAACTATGTACCGTGATAAACAGACCGTTATTTTTAATATTTGAAGATTCACTGAGGACTGGTTATGTTCCACAGGAATGGCGCATAGCAAATGTGGTACCAATATACAAAAAAGGATCAAATAGCGATCCTGGAAACTAAAGATCCGTAAGTCTAACTGCTGTGGTGGGGAAAATATTTGAGGGGTTTGTTAGAGATGCTATCCTGGAGTATCTCACTGTGCACAACCTTATAACCCAGCGTCAGCATGGGTTTATGAGAGATCGGTCCTGTCAGACTAATCTGATTGGTTTCTACGAGGAGGTAAGTTCAAGACTGGATCTGGGGGACGCTGTGGATGTTGTATATCTGGACTTTTCAAAGGCATTTGACACCGTGCCACATAAAAGGTTGGTATATAAAATGAGACTGCTGGGAATAGGAGAAAATCTGTGTATTTGGGTAAGTAATTGGCTTAGTGATAGAAAACAGAGGGTGGTCATTAATGGCACATTCTCAGATTGGGTTGAGGTTACCAGTGTAGTGCCAAAGGGGTCAGTATTGGGGCCACTTCTTTTTAATATTTTTATTAATGACCTTGTAGTGGGTTTACACAGTCAAGTTTCAATATTTACAGATGATACTAAGCTGTGTAAAGTAATAAATACTGAGGTCGATAGTTTAGCATTACAGAGGGATTTGTGGAAGCTTGAGGAGTGGGCAGAGAAATGGTTGATGAGGTTTAATGTAGATAAATGTAAAGTTATGCACTTGGGCCATGGAAACAAAAAGTATAATTAAGTTCTAAACGGTCAATTACTTGGAAAACTGGAGCTGAAAAGGACTTGGGGGTATTGGTGGATGGTAAACTTAATTTTAGTGACCAGAGCCAGGCGGCTGCTGCCAAAGCAAATAAAATTATGGGATGTATCAAGAGAGGAATAGATTCTCATGATAAAGACATAGTTTTGCCCTTATACAAATCGCTGGTCAGACCACACATGGAATATTGTGTACAGTTTTGGGCACCAGTGTATAAAAAGGATATAGTAGAGCTGGAACGGGTGCAGAGGAGAGCAACCAGGATTATTAGGAGAATGGGGGGATTAGAATACAATGACAGATTACAAAATTTGGGATTATTCAGTTTAGAAAAAAGACGACTGAGGGGAGACCTCATTACAATGTACAAATACCTGAATGGACAGTACAAGGATCTCTCCAAAGATCTTTTTATACCTAGGCCTGTGACCAGGACAAGGGGGCATCCTCTACGCCTAGAGGAGAGGCGATTTTACCATCAACATAGACAAAGGTTCTTTACTGTAAGAGCAGTGAGACTATGGAACTCTCTGCCGCAGGAGGTTGTTATGGCGGACTCTATGTACATGTTCAAGAGAGGCCTGGATGCCTTCTGGCGAGCAAAAATATCACGGGTTATGGGGATAAAACATTTATTTAATTCTTAAAGGTTGGACTTGATGGACTTGCGTCTTTTTCCAGCCTTATATACTATGATACTATGAATGTCAACAAAACCCCCGGATATCGATGGGACTGGCCAATCATTTAACAAATATGTAGTTTTACTGACTCCATAAAAAGGTTGACTCCAAAACATACTGGCAAGTTGATTAGATTGTGAGCCTCATTGGGGACAGGGACTGATTTGGAAAGCTCTGTGCTGCACTGTATGAATAAAGGAATTACTATTATTATAAGGAGCCGCATGAAGTTGTTAGACAAACAATCAGCATTAGTTCTCTAATTTTAATGTGAATACAGTCCTAGTACTATCCGTCTTCCCATTTTTGTAGTCGTACATTCATTGCACCTAGCAACACAAGCCTGAGAAACTAACTGCACTAGGATGATGTCTGAATGCTGGCTTTTTTCCCACACACCACCTTAGTTCAATGAGCAAGTTTAGACTGGGATCGGAGTGGATGTGCTGCGATTTCCTCACCAAAGAGAAGAATAGGCCATCAATGAGTTCTACAAGACTGCTGTCAGACATAGACCAAGATATCAGCTGTACGAGAACCATTCAGGGACAAAGGACCTGTACTACAGCTCTGGGTCTTGCAGATAATGTCCAAAAAGAGATAAATGAGCTAATGTAATAGTAACAGTGATTGCATCCCTTCTTGCCAAAGTGTTTTGCTTACTGTCCACAAGGCAGACACATGAACATTTTTCTCCATTAGGTTGAGTCTACATGACATGAGCAATAACATTTTGGCTCAATCATTTCTCGTATTTTATTTGAAAAGGTCTGTTCAAAACCATATATATGGAAACGCTGTGCATATGCACCAGGTAATAAGATAAGGACAACTAATCAGAAGAGCAGCATGTAAGTGTGGACAGTGTGTGGTAGATGTCCGCTCTGTGCATATGTACACAGCCATCCGGGCCGGTCAGTACATGACATAGTGTTACCATGGTGTGTATGGAGCGGTAGGTATACCGCAGCCTTGTGACAGCAACAAGCTATAGAGGCAGCAAACGCACCCGCTTTATCCCTGCAGGGAGAACTTTTATAACATGCGGTAAAGTTGTGATGTAGCTGCCATCACCTTCACAGCTCCCACTCACTACTGCAGTGAGTCAGACATATGTCAGGAAGACACCGCGCACTGCTCTCCATTCATTGGGTGACAGTCACACAAGGAAACTTGCCGCACCGGTACAGCCGCCTCCCCCGCACAGCGCTGCACTCTGAGGAAACTTCCCATCAGCCTGTGCAGCACCTGTGCCCATACTGACCCTGCACCTATATCCCCAGCGCCCTATAGCCGGGAGCCCCTCCCTCTCACAAGCTGGGGGCGGCCCCTTTGTCCTCGCCTGCACTCACACAGGGCCCATAGTATAAGCCGCTCTCACCAGCGCACGGGACACGCGGGAATTACCGTATAAGTGGCTGTCTCCTCCGCCCGTCCGACTCTTCCGCCGCTTCTCCTCCTTCCCCCTACAGGACTATGTGACAACCCCGCTCACAGAGCAGCACCGGTCCCGGGCGCCAAACTAACCTCCCTGATCCTCCTCTCCCCGGCTCTAACCACGCCCACTCCAGAGCCTAACCACCCTCTCCTCATTGGCCGTGCGAGCGGCGCTCTAAGTAAGAAGAGCCAATGAGAGCGCAGAGAGGGAAACGAAGCCGGCGCCAGCAGTTCCCCCCGCTCCCAGCCGCGCTCTCCGGATCCTTTGTTCTGCTTTTCCTGTGTCGGGTGCGGCGGGGGCGCGCGTTACTACTTCTTTCATGCCGGCTCCTTACACCTCACGGTTGTCTACGCTTACACACGGGTCAATGAAATGGCTCATGAACGGGTTATAGCCGCCCGCTGCAGAGTTGCGGCAATGTTTCTCTGAGAAATTTTCCTCAGAGTTTCCAGCATATCTGTGTGGAGCGGCCACGTAGCTCATAATAAACTTTAAGTAGTGGATAGAGCGCGATTCCTTTCGCCTTTTTCTCAGTCAGTGAAGATTTGGCGCGGACTCGCCGTTGGCGGGAGGAAGGAGGCGGGCGGCAAAAGTTTGAATTTCTGACCTGGCCGTTGACCGCATTAACGTTTACTGTTACAGTGTGGGCGGGTCAGCAGCGGACACGTGACTCCATACGCAGTGGTGACGTTTACTACCGGTGTCTGTTGTACTTTAGAGCTGCAGATTGACCGCTGTTGGGTAGAAGAAGCCTCGAGCCGCTGCTGTTACATTAGTCTAATGATCAGGAAGAAAGTAATCGAAAATCCCGCCAATTTATGTTTCATGAAGGTTTCAGAAGTGGGAAATGCAGGTTCAGCAGATGCAGAACAAGCTCCTGGCACTACACAACCTTAGAGGGATTTCCCACCAAGCACTTTAGGCATTACCCACAGTATAGGCACAGTATATACTATAGGGCAGTGATGGCGGACCTTTTAGAGACCGAGTGCCCAAACTACAACGAAGACCCACTTATTTGTTGCAAAGTGCCAACACAAAAATTATTGATTTATACTCCCTTCTCTGTTACAGCTTTCATTGATACTGGCACCCTGAGGACACCAATAAAGCAGAAAATAGAAGAAATTTGGATGATCATTGTAGCTTCCCTTAGGGACCCATAAACAGGAAGAATTGTCAGGGCCGGAGCAGGAGCTATAATGTTAATCCAGATCTGTCCACACCTTCCTACTCCTCCAGTAGTCCCATGTAGCGCTGTCACTTTAAAATAGCTCTGTGCACAGCAAGTCCTGGGCTGTCTGGGACTGCAGGAAGATACCTGGAGTCATCTCTGGTGATGGCCTGAGTGCCCACAGAAAGGGCTCTGAGTGCCACCTCTGGCACCAGTGCCATAGGTTAGCCCCAACTGCTATAGGGCCTAACTTGCTGATCAGTGGGAGTCTCAGTGATGACAAGTACTTCTGTCGGACCCCTCGCCGCTCCCCCCAGATGAATGGAGCAGATGGTGCCGTATGCCCGTTCTGCTCTGTTCATCTCTTTGGAGTTGACAAGTCAAACCGCAATTGTCTTTTTTGCCATTTCTATTTTTTCGTTTTATTTTTTTACGGATGTTACAGGGTTTATAGTTTTAAGTAGCGCATTCTCAGATTTATTTTTTTCCAGATCTACAAAAAGCTATAGAAAACCCCCATTAACCCCTTCACGCTCCGTGACGGATATATCCGCCACGGAGCTATGAAGGGTGTATGAAGAAGGCTCACGGGCTGAGCCTTCTTCATACAGAGATGGGCTTTGCTGCATATCGCAGCAAAGACCCATCGCTATCACCCGCGGTCGGTGCTTGCACCGATCGCGGGTGTTAACCTTTTCTTTGCCGCCGGCAAAGTCGCCGGCGGCACTTTAAATTTGGCGGCGCATGGGCGCCGCCATCTTACCTCCGATCGCCGCTCCCCCGAACGTCATCGGGGGGCGGCGATCGGTTGCCATGGTAACCTCGGGTCTTCGTTTGACCCGAGGATACATGGCTTCTGCATATTCATTACAATGAGCCTGTGGCTCATTGTAATGTATAGTGAGTAGAAATGCCATATACTGCAATACAGTAGTATTGCAGTATATGGCAGGAGCAATCAGACCATCTAGGGTTAATTTACACTAGATGGTCTAAGAAATAGTGGAAAAAAAAAGAAAAAAAAAAGTTTAAAAAATGTAAAAAAATAATAAAATATTAAAAGTTCAAATCACCCCCCTTTCCCTAGAACTGATATAAAATATAATAAATAGTAAAAATCACAGACACATTAGGTATCGCCGCGTCCCAAAATGCCCGATCTATCAAAATATAAAAACGGTTATTGACGGCGGTGACCTCCGGAACGGCAAATGGCGCCCAAATGTCCAAAACGCGACTTTTACACCTTTTTAGATGACATAAAAAATGTAATAAAAAATGATCCAAATGTCGCACAGTCCTCAAAATGGTAGCAATGAGAACGTCGGCTCATTTCGCAAAAAATTACACCTCACACAGCTCCATGCGCCAAAGTATGAAAAAGTTATTAGCGTCAGAAGATGGCAAAAAATTTTTTTCCTTTTTTGTACACATTCGTTTAATTTTTGAAAATGTATTAAAACGCAATAAAACCTATATAAATTTGGTATCACCGCGATTGTACCGAACCAAAGAATAAAGCTGAGGTGTTATTTGGAGCGCAGAGTGAAAGTCGTAAAAACTGAGCCCACAAGAACATGACGCACATGCAGTTTTTTTCAATTTTTCCACATTTGGAATTTTTTTGCGGCTTCCCACTACATGGCATGGAATAATAAATAACATCATGGGAAAGTAAAATTTGTTACGCACAAAATAAGCCCTCACACAGCTCTGTACACGGAAAAATGAAAAAGTTATGGATTTTTGAAGATGGAGAGCGAGAAATTAGCAAAAATACCCTGCGTCCTTAAGGGGTTAATATCACCATTGTATGAACTTAACATCTCAAATTTAGGAGTCTGTTAACCCTTTAATTTCCTCAGAAATCAAACAAAATGGAGTGGAAATTTTAACATTTCATTTTTTTTTTATAAGACATTCTCTTTTAGCCCTAAATGGTACACGTTCAGAGGCTATTGGAGGTAAAAATACACCACAAAATTGTTGGGCTGTTTATCCCGAGTATTGCTATACCTCACATATGGTTGCCAACTGCTGTTTCGGCAATGTGCAGGAATGGATATGTGCTATTGACTTTTTTGGCTGCCAATATGGCTACAAGGGACATTAATTACTTTCAGAGCCTCTAGTATACAAGTACAATATAAAACCCACAAAGATGCCACCATTTTGGAGACTACATCCCTCAAAGAATTTATATAGTGGTGCAGTGAATATTTTAATCCCCAAGGTACTGGTCCTAATTTATTTAGATTCTCCACTAGGATGTTTGTTCATGTATGAGCATATGTTCTGTGAGAAATATGTCTGCCCGTACATTCAGGCAACATACTCCACCTCCTACAATGTATTCAAGTTATCACTTTGTTTATGATAACAGCTGTTTAATGTTTTTTCATATGAAAAATGAATATATATACTGTATTTTCTAGACTATAAGATGCACTTTTTAGCAAGAAAAAATTATGCTAAAAAGTCCCTGCGTCTTATAGTCCGGAGGATCCAGCACTGCCAGACCCTCCTGACCTCTGTAAGGGAGATCGGGTGATGCCCAGATACAGAGCTGCACCCGATCTCCCAGAGAGGTGCCTCCATACTGCTCTCACCTCTCCCTGATGTCCTACTGGTACAGGACCTGCGGTGATGTCTGAATCATGTGACTGATCACATGATTCTTACATCACCACAGGTCTCATACTGCTATGCTGCGCTAGGACAGGGTAAGAAGAAGGAGAATGGGGGTAGTATGTATGTATGTATGTGTGTGTGTGTGTGTGTGTATAGCTGAGCTGTGTGTGTATGTGGATAGATGATGCAGAGCTGAGTGTGTAATTGTATGTCTGTGTGTGCTGTGCTTTAGTTCGACCAACAGGGATATTTCAATTGGTGTAAAATATATTTTTCCTTTTTTTGGAAGCCTAAATCTGGGGTGCGTCCTATAATAAGAGGCGTCTTATAGTCCAAAAAATACGGTATATATTATATAATATAGCTTTTAAAAATAAATTGAAAGGTCCAAAGTAAACATTTACTTTTTTTTCTCAAATATGTAATTTTAGTGCTAAATATGTTTTGTTCAACTCGTGCCACTGGGGACAAAAAACGTTAAGATCATTATGTGGGGGTACGGATATACCCTATTTGTGGCAATAATCTACAGGCTGGGCACATGGCAGGGCTCGGATATAAAGTATCAACATTTTTTAGCTTTTGGAGCTCTGTTTTCTATAGCAAAATAGTTATGGAAGGTGGGATGTGAAAATGAGAAACCCAAAAGCAAACAAGGTCAGGTTATAAGAGGTTAAAGATAAGAATCTCTTTCAGACGGCTTGTAGCTCTGTGATCTACAGAACATGAGATACAAACAGCAAAAGACATAGGGGCTCATTTACTAAGGGTCCGAAGCACGCACTTTCGTTGGGTTTTTCCGAATTGCTCCGGGATATTGGCGCATGCGATCGAATTGTGGCGCATCGGCGACGGCTTTCACACGACAGAAATCAGGGGGAGGTGGGGCGTGGCCATCAAAAAACCCGACGGATTCGGAAAAATTTTTTTAAGCGCTTTATTAATCTTTATATAGGAAGTGGCTGCACCGCACCGTGATCCGCGCTCAGCGCACCGTGCGCGCGACCACTTCGTGCGCAAGGTACTTGTATATAAAGATTACTAAAGCGTTTAAACGCATAACCGATGGCATTTGCTGCTTATAACCACCATTGGAAGTGGTGGGTTTCCTTTAAGGACCAGGTCAATTTTTAGGATTTTCATTTTTCACTCCATTCGTCTTTAACCACTTACCAATGTGACATACACTACGTCATATGTCAGCAGCGGGTTTATGGAGAGGGGAATACAGGGCATATTGCAGCAACTGGCACCGATAGCTGGCACTGATCGCGGGTGTTAACCACATAAATGGCCCTGGGAAAGCAGCCAGAGGCATTTAAATCCCGGTGGCACGTGGGTATCACCATTTTGGAATTGATTGAAGCCCCCTGTGAGGTCCTCGGGGGGTGGCGATCGGGTGCTATGGCAGCCTTGGGTCTTCCGAAGACCCAGGGCTGTCTGGTTTTAACCCATTTATCACAATGTGCGATTTGCACATTGTAATGAATGATGAGGAAAATCCCCATATATTGCCATAGAGTAGTATGGCAGTATATGGTATATACACAAGCCAACACTCGGGACCGGAGTCTAAGTGGCACCCTGTCCTCACCAGAGCCCGCCGCAAAGCAGGATGGTCTTGCTGCGGCGTGGTACCACCAGGTTGTTCCATAGGCGTGACTTGTCCGCGATGGTAGCCAAGGTCGAGGTACAGGAACAGCAGGCAATCTCGTAGTCGGGGACAGACAGGAGGTCAGGACGGGCTGCACGGGATCAGAGCCGGGGACGTAGCAATAGGTCAAGGCAGGTGGCAAAGGAGTGTAGTCAGGAACGGAGCCGGGGTCACAACAGGAAATCACAATAACAGTGCAGGGCATCAGACAAAGCTTTCTCTAAGGCACAAGGCACGAAGATCCGTCGGGGAATGCTGGAAGAGGCCGGCTTAAATCAGTTTCCTATTAATGGTGCGCTGGCCATCTAAATCTAGAGTGCTGGTGTGCGCGCCCTAGGAAGCGGGGACGTGTGGCCAGCTGCTCCCAGAGCAGGATCGCAGGAAAGCTAATGTATTGAGGGGAGCAATGGGTGCAACCAGAACGTGGGTCGCGGAGGCACCCGTGACATCATAAACATGTTAGGTATTTCGCGTCCCAAATTGTCGTATATATCAAAATATAATAACTGTTATTCCCGGCGTTTAACCCCGTTACAGAAAATAGCCCCCAATTTCTAAAATCCCACTTTTTTACTATTTTGCAAACTATAAAAATGTTTATAAAAGTGATCAAAAGGTTGTATAGTTGTTAAAATGGTTGCATTGAAAACATCATCAAAAGTCGCAAAAAAATGACAACACACACAGCTCCGTAAACTGAAGCATGAAAAAGTTATTAGCGTCACAATATGGCAAAATGAAGAATTTTTTTTTTTCACAGGAGATTTTAATTTTTGTAAATGTATGAACATTATAAAAGCTATATAAATTTGGTATTCCCATAATTGTAACAACCCAAATAATAAAGTAGACATGTTATTTGGGGCACACAGTGAAAACCGTAAAATCCAAGCCCACAAGAAAATGGTGCAAATGCGGTTTTTCACCATTTTCACTGCATTTGGATTTTTTTCCTGCTTCCCAGTACGTGGCATGGAATATTACATACCCAAAGAAAACAGGCCCTCATACAGCTCTTTAGATGTAAAGAGAAAAAAAGGTATAGATTTTTTAAAGGTGGGGAGTAAAAAATGGAAACGCCAAAACGAAAAGGGCATAGGCGTTAAGGGGTTAATGGAAATCTGCCACTTTAGCAAAGTAACAAACGCCTACAGATATTCACCTGGTCCCCCTTTTCATCTTGATATCTTATAAAAAGCAGACCAGAGTGCAGGGACTAGTCCAGCACTCTGGGCTTCTAATGCACGCCTTGCTCCTCCCTCTCCCATGCTGGGAGAGGAAGGTGACGTCATGTGAGAGGCATGCATAATTAGCAGCCTCGAACGCTGGACATCTCGTCCCTACGCTCTGACCTGCTTTTTATAAGTCTCTTTTCTAGGTGATCCCAGCGTGTCAAGATTAGTGCAGACCACCGCCGGGTTTTCTGATGTTTAAATAGATTCTAAAAAAATTTATGTATTTAAGAAATTGCAAAAAAAGTGGTGATTCATATTGGCCACCATTTTCCGTTTCCGAGGTGCTAGCAATGCAATGCTGCCGGCGGCTTCAAAATGTTGGCACTGATGGTCGCTCCCCGTGGCTGTCTTGTTTTAACCCATTCATTACAATGTGCTTTATAGTATGGCAGTATATGATAGGATAGATCAGACAACCTAGGGTTAAAGTACCCAAGGGAGTCTGAAAAATATCCCCATGATTGCACCGACACAAAGAATAAAGTAGAAATGTCATTTGTGGCGCACAGTGAAAGCTGTAAAATCCCGCTTCCCAGTACACCTCTTGGAATATTAAATACCGTCAGTATGAAGTGCAATTTGTTACGCAAAAAAATAAGCCATCACAGAGCTCTTTATGTGGAAGAATAAAAAAGTTATAGATTTTTGAAGGTGGTGAGTGAAACATAGGAGTGAAAAAACTAAAAAGGACCAGGTCATTAAGGAGTTAATAGATGTATATTGACAAATGACCTAATATCCTGCCCAACAAGCGCCCAACACCTTCAACTTTTCTAAACTATAGCAATATGTAAATGAACATAAATGACAATTACCTTTGCTAGTTGCAGGTAGATATAGAAATATACATCAATATCTCAGGTAAGGCAGCTGGACGGTCCATTTCAAGGTTATTAAAGCTTTCAGAAATGTCAGAGCCATCTAATAACCGCACTGCACAGGTGAATAAAACCTACTTTTGTTTGAATTCAATTTCTACTGCTGCTTCAGTGTTTTGACTATTTGGAATTTACGCATCAAGGTCATTTTGCTGGTATGTATCTTGTGTTTTACAATACATATTTTTATCTTTTGGATTATTCTGTTACTGAATAGGGAAAAAATTGTCCTGCAAGTTTATATACAGTTCAATGTAATCTATTGTTATGCATAGAAAAATATCAAAACTATCTCCACTAAAAACAGTGAGTTGCTATTCGAGAGAGAACTGTAGTTCTGCTGCTTACCCAGGGGGATTGACATTGGGTAATGAGAGGATTCTGTGTGTGAATGAGGCCCTTAAATAACTGGCTTTATGTTGAATTGCAGCTTATTGGGCTGATCCTACTAGCCCTATGGGGTAAGACTGTAAACTGTTAATTTTGTAATGGCCCAATTCCTGGACATTACAGTTGCCAATACAACAGCTGATTGCCAGCAAATTCATTACTAGCATGCGACACCAGTCCAACTGTGAGTGAACCATTTACACTTTTGTGCACTTTTGCTAAGCTACAGCAGTCAAAATAGTATTTGAGTGGTTTTTGTAGATATATAATAAATACTTCTCTATAGGGGATGTTATGAATACAAAATAACAGTAATTGATATTAGTCCACACTGTATACCTCTGTTTGTTATATTTTATACAGTTGTAAAGTTGTTCTTTTTCTTGGAATGTATTAACCCATTTGTGACAAAGCCTTTTTAGGGCTCTAGGACCAATCCAGATTTTTTAAAATCTGCCCTGTGTTAATATAGGAGGTTATACCTTTGTAAGGCTTTAACATATCCAGGGTATTTTGAGATTGTATTTTCTTGTCACACATTGTACTTCAGATTAATAGAAAAAAGTTGATGTTATCTTTTGTGTTTAGTTATGAAAAAAATGAAATTTGGCAGCAATTTCTAAAAAATTATTCATATTCAAAGTCCTTCATTTTTTGGCAGATAGCACCCAAGTAACTCTATAACTAACATTTCCCAAATGCCTACTTTATATCAATATGGCTTTTTATGCATCCTCTCTCTTTTCTCGGTTGTAACGAGGTTCAGAATTTTGGGTGCAATTTTTCTAATTTTTATGAAAATTGCCAAAACCCTTTTATTTAGAGGCACTTCCTCAGCTTTAAAGGGGTTTTCCCACAAAAATAAATTTTCACATTTCAATCCCCTAGTGATGTTATCACAATAAAGATCATTTTAAGCCTTTACTTTACAATTTTACTCAGTTTTATTGCTACCCGCATCCTATGATGTAGAGTTACTTCATTTTTTAAACCTGTGTAAGGCACCTCTGGTTTGCACCCCATCCCCGCTCAGATCGCTTATTCAAGTACGTCTGAACCACGGTAGGAATAACTGTATAATACCAATAGGAGACAACGTACATTCTATACACTACGTATATACAAAAATTAGACAGGTAACCATTGTTTGTTTTATGTCACATTATTTTGTGTTGCGTTTTTAAATGTGATTCAATAAAGGACTTGTTTTTAGGCACTATTGCCACTCCCATGGTCTGGGTTCTGCTTATGCATATTTATTTGGAGTGATGGTATAAATATTTTGAATTTGTTCATTTTTGCTCATCAGATTTTTTAAACCTGCCAGCAGATCTGAACCTGTACTGTGAAAGGAACTGAATGGTGAGCTTATTCACTGTTTCTTTTAGATCACTGTTATCAGTGATCTACATAAGGGATTAAATAATTGCAAGCTCTACAAACCCACAAACACCAATTTTAGACATCGAAACAAGTGCTTACTGGCGCAACTGAGTCTAATTGGTGCTGCCATATACTAAATACCTCCTATCATGGTATTGATAAAGAATGCAAATGAGTGTGAGTTATGTATATCGCGCTCCTTCAATATGATAAGATAGTTTTTTACCTTTTGTTGCGATGTTCTTCTCCCGTTCACCAACCTAGGGCGGAGGATGAGGGATAGATGCACTTTTTCTTTTCTTCTGCCACGGATCCGGAGCAGCCCCGGCCGGTGACCGCGTTCGAATGTGCGTGGACGCTGTTCGAAGTTCTCCGGTGTCAGCCTGGAGCAGGCTATAAAATCATCAGATTTTTCAGGTTTAGGTACAGCCCTCAACAAATTTTAAACGTACAAGGCAATATTAGCAATTGTGCAGATGAAATAGCGAAATGTTGTTTGCAGAGTCTTCCAGGTTATCAGCTCTACATGTTCACCATTATATTAAAGTGCATCCAAATGCTTTTGCTCAGCACCAGAATGCATCCAAATGCTCCAAATCCAGAATGGTGCTGAGCAAAAGCATTTGGATGCACTTTAATATAATGGTGAACATGTAGAGCTGATAACCTGGAAGACTCTGCAAACAACATTTCGCTATTTCATCTGCACAACTTCGAACAGCGTCCACGCACATCCGAACGCGGTCACCAGCCGGGGCTGCTCCGGATCCGTGGCAGAAGAAAAGAAAAAGTGCATCTATCCCTCATCCTCCGCCCTAGGTTGGTGAACGGGAGAAGAATATCGCAACAAAAGGTAAAAAACTATCTTATCATATTGGAGGAGCGCGATATACATAACTCACACTCATTTGCAATTTTAGACATCCTTCATTGTATGCTTGCCCAATGCTTAGCAATTAAAGGGATAGGTCAGCAGATTTGAATTCAAAACTAAAGACAGTGTTAGGCTTCATCTAGAGGGCCGAGAGGAGGGATGAGTGCTCCTCACCCCTCCCCTCTCCATAGTAAGCCAAGTGGCTGGCGAAGTATCGCAAAATATAGAACATGACGAGACACAAAAGTCTATAAAGTGTATAAAACCTTTGTTAAATGTTGCACTGAAAGTTTTTTGGTGAAAGTTACAACAAAATTCTGTTGTAAACAGTTTGATAAATCAGCCCTTATGTCTCCGCTGTGATGGGAGAACCACTTTGACCCCTTAAGGCGCAGCCATTTTGTAGCTTAAGGCTCAGCCCGATTTTTTTTTTTGGATTCTGACCTGCGTAGCTTTATATGGTTATAACTTTTGAACACTGTTACTTATCTAAACGATTCTGAGCTAGTTTTTTTCCCCACATGTTGTACTTCATTTTAGTGGCAAATTTTGGCTGATAAGTTTTGCGTTTATTTACAAAAAAAAAAGATGAATTTTTTTAAAAATTTGCCATTTTCAAAATTCTAAATCATTGCGTTATCAGGCAGATAGATTTACCACCTAAATAAGTTGCTGAATAACATTTCCCATTTGTCTATTTTACATTTTCATAATTTTTGAAATGTCTGGATAATTTATTTTGATGTTGCACGGCTTACAAATCGAATATCGCTTTTCCGGATTTTCAGAATTGACTATTTTGGGGATAAATACAGTTTTGAATGAAATTTTACATATTTAGCATCAAAACCCCCTATATAACCAACCCATTTTCAAATCTGCACCCCTCAAACTATCAGAAACAGCTTTTATGAAGATTGTTAACCCCTTGAGATCTTCATATTAATTAAATGAAAATGGAGGTGAAATTTAGAATGGTCAAATTGTGCCGGGTATACGTTCATTTAGCCCTAAAATTTACACATTTCCAAAAGATAAAAAGAGAAAACCCACCATACAATTTGTTCTATAATTTTTGTTTCTTGTTTTATGGGGGCACAGCGAGGGGCAGAAGGGAAGGAGTGCCCTGCAGCTCCCAGGATTTTAGTTTCCTCATTGGCCCCTTTTGTAGGCTATAAAATTTTAACTTTTTCCCTATTGGGGTCATGTGACGGCATTTTTTTTTTGCGGGATGAGATGCTTTTTCCAGTGTTACCATTTTGGGGTTGGTGTCACCTATTGTTGAAAATATAGGAACTTTTTTTTTATGGCAGGAGTAGAAAAGCATCAATTCTGTACTACATTTTTTACTTTTTTGGTGTTCACCGTTTAGCCTAATAATCATGTTATCTTTACTTTACGAGTCAATACGATTACGGTGATACCATACATGAATATTTTTTCTTACGTTTCACTAAATTTGTCAAATAAAACCATAATGTGGGGAAAAAAAAAAAAGATCATTTTTGTATTGCCGCCTTCCAAGTGGCATAACATTGTAACTTTTTTGGCTACAGAGCTGGTTGATGGCTTGTTTTTTGCGGGACATGTTGTACTTTGCACCAGTATCATTCTGGAATACATATGTTTTTTGATCACTTTTTATAGCATTTTTTGTGGGATTGAATAGGTAAAAATCATAATTTATGGAGGGCTTATAACAGTTTTTTTTACGGTGTTTATAGTGCGGGTTCATTAATTGTTTACTGTTATTCTACTGGTTGTTACGGACGCGGTGATACTATATATGTGGGGTTTGTGTTATGATTTAGACCTTTTTTTGTGTTATATGTCTCTTTATATGTTTTGGGGCTTTTGGGCATTTTTATTGATTTCTTTCTTTATTTTTTTATTGAATAACTTTTTTTTGTTACTTTTTCACTTTTTCCAGCATGGGACTTGAACAAACAATCATCTGATTGCTTGTTCATGATAAAACTCTGCAATACTGATGTACACATCTGGGATGTACTTACTGCCAGTCTAGCCTTTAATGATACTCCCCATCAAACCTGACAGAGGCTGAGAAAAATCCAAATGCAGGTGTGTCAAGTCTGTAGCCTAATGCTGCAAATTTAACACAATAGTACACAAATGGTCTTTATAGATAACTCTTTAATTCATATGCATTGCTTACATAACAACAATGGGGGGGGATCTATTAAATGAAATGTGTCAAAAATGCCTTGGGCCAGATGTAAGTGTTTTCATCAGTTTTTTGACACTTGAAGAATTTGCAAGAAACATGCAAAATGAACACACAAGGGGCATAAAACTATATATTTCTCAATCCACCCAGAATGTGAGTCTAAGGGCTCTTTCATGCCCGTGGTTCAGTGATTTCCACGAATGCCTCACAAATCCATTGATTCTACTGCGCAGAAGGCCAAAGATGCAGAGGGAATCAGACGAGGGTGCGCAGCTACCAGGAGCTGCACGCCGAAGATTACCTGGTAGGCAGAGTAACGTGGCTACTGGGGCGTGGAGTAGCCGCGACTAGTAGCCTCATGTCCGGCTACTCCACGCCCCAGTAGCCGCATAAAAAAATTTGCATATACATGCAATAAAGTTTTCTAAAAGACACCCGGGACGTGAGGATTAGCCCAAAAAAGGGCTCTCCTCATGTCCCATCCATCCACCTACCACCCCTTCTACCTTTATAGGTAGAATCGGGGTGGTAGGTGCCCTTTAACCAATTACCTGCCGCTGGCACATGGGCCCTGCCATCTTGGATGTGATTGTCGATCCCTGTTATTCTATCAGGGAGCGATGATCCATTCCCATATCAGCCTAGAGTCAGCAGGATCTATAACAGTGTGCCAGTGGAGTAATCAGACACCCCAGGATTAAAGTACCTTTGAGTCTAAAAAGTGGTAAAAAATTAAAATTAAAAAAAAAAAATTAAAAGGATTCCCCTTTCCTTCGAAAATAATTAAATAAAATTAAAGGGGTTCTCCGGTGATAAAGATCAACCTGACCTCACTATACCTTATCTCCCCACACTTATCACTTTACTACCCTGTTTCCCCTAAAATAAGACATCCCCCGAAAATAAGACCTAGTACAAGTTTGTTCAGGCTTAGAAATATAAAGCCTCCCCTGAAAATAAGACCTAGCGGCAGTCATTGCAGCTGCTCCCCCCACACCGTACATTAGTATTAGTAAATCTTTTAGATGCTGCAGAAGGTTGTGACATGGGGAAGAATTCATGGATATAAATCCCCGGCTGTTGTGCTGCAAATGTGATCCCAGCAGCTTCCAGGATAAGAAGGGTCATTTATGGAAAGTGATTTTACTAAACATGAGAGACTGGGGCCCATGATTGTAATAGAAATGGAGTCACAAGAAATACAGCATGAAATTCAGAGTTTGGAGAGTTATAAGGAGGTTAGAAAAGTTGATTTTTTGTTCAATGATAAATGTAAATTCTTTTTCATGGAAAAATAAGACATCCCCTGAAAATAAGACCTAGTGCCTCTTTAGGAGCAAAAATTAATATAAGACACTGTCTTATTTTCGGGGAAACAGGGTAATTCAGTGTCATTAAATCTTCTGCCCCCTTTTCATGAAATCAAAGTCATCCCTGTGCACTGCCAGCTCCTGCTACACTTAGTTTCCATACAAACGACCTGTATACTGTCTCTGCTCTCTGGTCTGACATGTGCAGTCAGCTCCTTGTTCCCTGCTGGGGGGGGGGGGGGGTGTGGCTGCACGTTCCTCTGTATGAAGAAGCTGTGCTGACCAGGGGGATTGTGGGAGATGTAGTCTTTTAGCAGAATGGGGGCAGCCATCTTGGAGTTATGCAGCTGCAGCAGTGAGCTGTGAAGTGACAAGTGAAGGAAAAGAAAGTATACCGCCCAGGGTGGTGAGGTAAGGGTGTGCAAATATAATATATGCAAATTAACTGATTAGTAAAAAAAAAAAAAAAAAGTACATATAGTGACCGGAGAACCCCTTTAACCAAGATATGATCCTGCATCAGTGTAGCTACAGCACTCCCCAGCTATGTTTGGTTCATACTACATCAAATCAAATGGTAGGTTTCCTTTAACTATTTCACTGCTGGTTACGACAATTTATTTATTGGTGTGAATATGTTCCTGCTCCTGTTTGTTTTGAAAGGGAAAAACAATTATTTGTTTAAAATCATTCCCTCTAAGTCTGTCCTGAGTTGTTACTTCAATTTTTATGCAGGATAGCCACACGCACTTTCTTACACTTTTCAAATCCGGAGTGAGTGACGTAAACAAGTCATAAGGTTTTAAAACTAGAATTCTCAAGTGCAAGTATAATAAACAGCCCCTCTTTACACACACACTTTGGGGAGAATTAACATAAGTGTTGCAAAGTGAGACTGTTAGGCTACATTCACACTACCGTATGGAGGACGTATATACGGCCGACGTATATACGGCCGATATACGTCCTCCATAGACGGCAATGGGCGCCCTACGGGAGTGGTACGGTGCAGCACACTTGCGGCACCGTACCCGGGAAAAAGATAGGACCTGTCCTATCTTTACCCGTAATACGGCGCCGTGCGCCATGTATCCCTATGGAGAGGGGCGGGGGTGAGCTGCGCTAACCTCCTCCTCCTCTCCCCGTGCACTGCCGTTGCCCGGTACGGTACGGGTGGGCTGGCAACGGCAGTGTGAATGTAGCCTTACTATGTGGGAGCTGCTGTTTGGCTAGCAGACAGGGAGTCTTTGCATCATATATCACTCTGATGTAAGGACTTGTGTGCCCAGCACAGCCCAGTACATGATCTGACCAGAATATGTTCCCATTTCAACGGACCATGCCCTTCGAGTGCAGCAGGCCCAATATCTACATTTTTGGGGGAAGCGGAGTAGATCAATAATACATAGCAGCAACATTAACCATGGTTTCAAAAGAAGTCTTGGGGAATCAATAACTTTAAGATTGAGCAGCGTCTTGTAGTATCTGAAAGACAGTTTATAACACTTTAGTAAAAAAAACATTTGGAAATCTCTGTTGAAGGAAATAACATAAAATAGTGCTGGTTTTATGCAATTCCACAATTTTGTTTCGCTTGAGATTTTCAGGATGAGTATGAAGTAGAAGGAGATTTGCATGCAGCTGGTATCCCTCTCACATGAATATAGGGCATAGGAAAACATAGCTCAGTTTACACACAGAATCCATTCTCTGTTATGTAGATGGAAAGCATCATAAGAGAGATTGAGTCTGCAATGTTCTGTATAATATAAGCTCTATTGTAATAAAAAATTTTACCATCTTATGAACCGTGTACTGCACATTAATTTTTACAAAGCTTTCTTTTCAGGAAAAGTGAAAGAGAATGTCCCTCTCAGCACTTGCCCCCTTCTCTGCCTGCTGTAATCTCAACAGAGAGTTTAAGTGTGTGTGTGGGGGCGGGGGGGGGGGGGGGGGGGTTGGGGGCGAATTGCTCCTGCACAGTGTAACAAAAATGAAGCATTTCACAGCTATAAGTCCAACCTGTCTCTATCAGTCCTGCTGGACAAAATTTCAGTTGCCCTGTGACCCTGTAACTTCTGACTTAGGGCCTGGTGGCCACCATCTTGGATTTCTGTGTAAGGCCGTGCTGCTGATATTTCTGTTTCTCTCTGCTCTGTGCCTGTAGCCACGCCCCCTGCATGGAGCTCAGATACACTTACTGATTCACATCCTTCTTAAAGAACTCAGTTCTGTTATTGCTGTACCGCTGTCTGAAATCTTCAGGGATTCTGTAATGTCTGGTGTGGTGCCAACTTCCATTGTGGGGAAAATATTGGAAGGGTTATAAAAAGACTATATACTATATATATAAGTGACAGCCAGCATGGATTTACTAAGAATAGTAGTTGTCAAACTAACCTGATCTGCTTTTATGAAGAGGTGAGCAGATGCCTGGATGGAGGAGCTGCTGTGGATATTGTGTTCTTGGACTTTGCAAAGACATTTGACACTGTACCTCATAGACGCCTGATGGGTAAAATTAGGGCTATTGGTTGAAGGATCGTAACCAGAGAGTTGTGGTCAATGATTCCTACTCAGAATGGTCACCAGTTATGAGTGGTGTACCCCAGGGTTCTGTGCTTGGTCCACTACTATTTCATATATTTATTAATGATATAGAGGTAGGAATTAATAGCACTGTGTCTATTTTTGCTGATGAAACCAAGCTGTGTAGTGTAATACAGTCTATGGAGGATGTTCATAGGCTGCAGGGTGACTTGGACAAACTGAATGTTTTGTCATCTACTTGGCAAATGAGATTTAATGTGGATAAATGTAAGGTTATGCACCTGGGGGCTAATAATCCAAAGGCAAAATGTCATTGGGGGAGTAAAGTCCCTTGTTGAGAAGGACCTGGGGGTACTAGTAGATCATAATAATCATAATTTAATAACAACATGCAATGCCAATCAGCTGCCTCTAAAGCCAGTAGGATCTTGTCATGTATCAAAAGTGGTATGGACTCTCGTGATAGGGATGTAATATTACCACTGTACAAGGCATTCGTTCGGCCTCACCTGGAATATGCTGTCCAGTTCTGGGCACTGGTCCATAAAAAGGATGCCCTGGAGCTGGAGAGGGTTTCACGTAGAGCCACAAAAATGATAAGGGGTATGGAGGGTCTTAGTTATGAGGAAAGATTAAAACAACTAGATTTATTTAGTCTGGAAAAGAGACGACTACGAGGAGACATGATTAATTTATATAAATATATGAATGGTCCATACAAAAAACATGGTGGTAAGTTGTTTCAGATTGAATCAAATCAAAAGACGAGGGGGCACTGTCTCCGTTGGGAGAAATCAAGGTTTAATCACCAGAGGCAAAAGGGCTTTTTTACTATGAGAACGGTCAATCTGTGGAATAGCCTGCCTCAGGGGCTGGTCACAGCAGGGGCAGCAGAGAGCTTCAAGAAGGGTCTAGATGCCTTTTTACACCTAAATAATATTGATGGTTATGTTATATAGAATTGTTTCCCCTAAATCCCTTCCTCATCGAATCCCTTCCCTTCCTTGGTTAAACTTGATGGACCAGTGTCTTTGTTCAACTGTATAAACTATGATACTTCTTCCTGCACTCTCTGCCAGATCTATGGTCCTATGCCTTAGAGAAAGCTCTCCAGCGATATTCCTGCGTTCCTGTGTCTCCAGAGTTCCTGTGTGTTCCCGTGTATCCTGTGTTCCTGCTCCTGTGAGTTCCTGCTCCTGTATTCCCGTGTCCTGCATTCCTGTGTTCCCGTACCCATTTGTCTGGACCTCCCATTGCTGACCCCGGATTGACCTTGACTTTGCATCTCTGCCACCTGCCCTGGGCCAGACTACGAAACTGTCTTCCGCTAAGGTACCTCGACCTCGGCTGCCACCGTGGGCTAGTCGCACCTGTGGTACCCTGCCGTATCAAGTCCATCCCGCTTTGCGGCGGGCTCTGGTGAAGACCAGGTGCCTCTTAGACTCCAGTCCCAGGTGTCGGCTAGTACCATCTCCTGCGGTGGACCAGAGGATCCACTGATCCCGAATCCTGACACTGAGGCTGTCGTGGCAACCGATCGCCGTTACCTTATGATGCCACAGGGAGCGACGATACAAGCCAACATGGTGGCGTCCACGTACTGCTGGCTAGCAACGATGGAATGAAGAGGGCTCAGCCAAGCAGCAGCAACTCAAATAATTTAGTTTAATAATTTTTGTGATATATTTTATCATGCTGGTTTTAAGCCGATACCAGAGGTTACCAATCCATAGTATACACATAACGGTAACTGTTACAGAAATCCAAAAAAGACTTTTGATTCCATTTTTGATTATTTTGTGGACTGTTACAAATCTGAGAATTCGAAGGTTATTGTGGTATAGAATATGGATGTTAAAGAGAATAGTATATTATGTTACAGGTTTTATGTCACACCATGTCCTTTGAAAGATTAATAAAGGAAACTAAGGGGAAGGAAACAATAAACTATAAGAAAATAAATGTCTATAAAAATATTATCACTAAATGTTAATGGTGTAAACTGCCTGTATAAAAGCGCCCTAGCTTGGGAAACTATTAAAGCAACAAAATGTAGTATCGTTTTTCTTCAGGAAACTCACTTGGTGGAGGGCGATCAAAAGAGATTCTGTAATATTAAATTCCCTTATATTGATAATTCTCACGCTCCAAAGAAAAAAGCAGGAGTATAAGTGGCAATAGGAGCATCATTAAATTGGCAAGTAAATAAAATAGTAATGGGTGAAGAAGGTCAATATATATTAATAGAAGAGAAGATTGACAATACAGTATATACCTTAGTGCATCTGTATGCTCCCAATAGAGAACAATTAAAAGTTTTGCGTAATTTACTAAAAATACTTAAGAGATTTAACAAATCGAACATTATTATAAGGGGGTATATTAAGCCATGAAAGAGAGGTCTCTAATCCTGAGACGTCTTCTACAGTAGAGTAACAATTGGAAATATAATTATAAAACATTAATTACATGATATTTGGCGTTACACACACCCACAAGAAAGAGACTATACTTTTTTTTTTCAAATAAAGCCCAGTCATATTCACGAATTGATTTTTTCTTGATTAGTACAGACTTGATTGAAATAACTATAGACACCACAAGAGGGCAGCGAGTAGGGTCAGACCATTCTCCTGCAACAATAGAGATTAGGGCCATCTCAGGAAAGATTTCGCTGGAAAAAGTATTTGTCAACTATAAAAGAAGATAAACAGATCTTAGCAAGATCTCTGACAACATTTCGTACAAAACATTCTGTCTTGGCCTCAGTTCCTAGTTTGTGGTGTGCTCATAATATGAGCCATCTTTTTACAAGCCATCTTCGCTCTCTATAATAATCCATCAGCTCGTATAGCCAATGCAGGCTTTCTCTCAAAATTGTTTGATATCAGCAATGGTCCCCGGCAAGGCTGTCCCCTATCCCCTTATATCTTTAACTTAGTTATTGAACCATTAGTTAAAGCGATAAGAAATAACTGTGAGATTAATAGTTTATGTGGAAAATCGGGTAACTTTACAATAACTCTATATGCCGACGATATAGTATGTACTTGTACAAATCCTGAAACATCACTTAAGAAATTACTACACACTATAGAAACCTACTCAGCTATCTCCTACTATAAACGTAATCTTAACAAATGTCAGCTAATTGTGGTCAATGGTGGAGTAAAATTGAAAAGAAACCTATAATATTTATTCTCTTTCAAAATAGTGAAAAAGGGGTTTACATATTTATACATCTCCATAGCAAATACTTTAAAGAAAATATTGAGGTACAACTCAGGAGATCTAGTTAAACGTATTAAGACCGAATTACATAAAACAGAAAAAATCAATGTGTCTTGGATTGCAAGAATTTACATAATTAAAATGAATATCCTACCTATTTTCTTTTAGAACCAATACCGCTACATTTCTCTAGAAAAGTAATAGGGGAAATACAAAAATTAACTCTGAACCTTATATGGCAAAAGGGTAGACAAAGAATATCTAAAAAAATGCTATAACTACCAATTACCAGGGGGAATGGGCATGCCAAGCTATGAATTTTATTGGATGTCATGCCTACTAGATTTTGTTAAATCCTGGACAACAGCTAGAGCCAGAAATTGGAAGTACTTAGAAAAGTACATACCGTATTTTTCAGACCGTATTATTCCTTTGATTTTCTCAGAAATCAAAGGTGCGCCTTATAGTCCAGTGCGCCTTATATATGAACCGTAGTTACAGACAACAGCTGCCTTGAACTGTGCACAGGTCTGCCACCTGCTGGTCATTCATCCTTATAATCAGGTGCACCTTATAATCCGGTGCGCCTTATATATGAACCTAGACGTTTTAGCAGGCATTTATTGATGGTGCGCCTTATAATCCGGTGCGCCTTATAGTCCGAAAAATATGGTAAACAACAACACGGCAAGTAAAGTCATTCTACTCCATCTTCTGTGTAAATTAAAACTGAAGCAGACTATAAGTGATATTACCAAAACCATCTCCCTTGCTTGGCTTAGATTTATAAAATTAAGGAATGGTATTAAAGTTAACTTTGCTGATTTTCTACTCATCAGGGGTCTCTTTTTCTGGCTATTATAACTAGGGTATATGTCTTATAGGTCTGTGCTGTGCGCACGTCGGCATGTTTCTGGCCGCCTGATGAATGAAGGCAAAAGAAACGCGTTAAAAGGGTCTTAGGGTGTTATGAGTGCAGCTAAGCAATAGTGAGCGCTATATAGTCAGTCTTAGACAGTGAAAAGCCAAGTTAATCATCATCTCAGGCTGGAACATATGCTAAATAAATCATTGCTGCCGGCTATCTCCAAATATATATGACAGGCTTTACAACATAGAAGCTTTGCCATATTCTAACCATAACTGAGATACGTTATTGTTAGAGATATGTTAATTTAAACTATAGAGACAGCGCTAATAGAGATAGACTATACTGAAGGATGCCCTCTCCATACGGCGACTCTACAACACATGAGTTGCCGCGCGTCAATCAAAGCTGAGACGTGAATACTTAGGATAAATCTCATGACAGAAAGATAGTCTTAAGAGGGAAAAATAAAATACAATAATTGAGCCTCTTATCAAGAGCACCTATAACCATATAATTGCTGTAAATATACAATCGATATGGCAGCTCCATATGACTAAAGAAGCCATTAGAGTGCTCAAGGAGGCAAGGCACAATATGCTTGTCTGACTGTCATGACTATAGCTCACAAAGAAATACAATGTAACAGTGTGCAGTGAGAAGCAATTATCAATCGCACACACTGTTACAATATATGTGTCTCAGTGGGAAGATGTTGTCTTTGTGATAAAAGACAGCAGCTAGGAAAAAACTGTTTCAAAAGCACAAAATTGTGCATACATACCCGCAAAACTCCAATACACTGAGACTCCATGTTTGTATGTCTGTACGTCAAGTCCTGTGAAGTTTTACTATTATTATAAAATAAAAGTTATATTTTAAATTATTTTTGTTTAAAATACCTCCACTAACAGTGAACTAGTCCTATTCAAGGAGTTATTTGATAATACAATATACCGCGACTCTCTTCAGTGATCTTAAACGGTATACCTGCTAATCTTAGCTTTCAATATCTCCAAATCAGAGAATATTTTAGAACTGATAAAATACTTGAAAAAATTCAAAAAGAAGCTCTCACGCAATTGTAGATATGGTGACTTTCTTCATCCCAATAAAACTGTTAAAAGCGGTATCTCTATTATTTACTCGGAGTTAATATCTACCAAAATTAGGTACAAACTAAGCTATATGACAAAATGGGAAGGATATCTTAATAAGCAATTCACTATCGAGGAGTGGAGGAGAGCACTGTATTCAACAGGTAAGACAGCCATTTGTATTAAAGGGCACCTACCACCACAAATCTACCTATAAAGGTAGATTGGGTGGTAGGTGCATCAATGGGACGTGAGGATAGCCCTTTTAAGGGCTAATCCTCACGTCCCCTCACTTTTTTGGTAACTTTTATTCCATATATATTTAAATTTACTTATGTGGCTACCGGGGCGTGGAGTAGCCGCATATGAGATTACATGAGGCGGCTACTCCACGCCCCGGTACCCACTTTACCCCTCCTACTCACCCATCTTCGGCGCGCAGCTCCGCGCAGCTCCGCGTAGCTGCGCGCCCTCGTCCGGCGACCCTGCCGTCTGCGCATGCGCAGAAGAGCAGGCCCGCGCCTGCGCGGTCACTGCTCCGAAACAGGCGCGGGCCTGCTCTTCTGCGCATGCGCAGACGGCAGGGTCGCCGGACGAGGGCGCACAGCTACGCGGAGCTGCGCGCCGAAGATGGGTGAGTAGGAGGGGTAAAGTGGGTACCGGGGCGTGGAGTAGCCGCCTCATGTAATCTCATATGCGGCTACTCCACGCCCCGGTAGCCACATAAGTAAATTTAAATATATATGGAATAAAAGTTACCAAAAAAGTGAGGGGACGTGAGGATTAGCCCTTAAAAGGTCTATCCTCACGTCCCATTGATGCACCTACCACCCAATCTACCTTTATAGGTAGATTTGTGGTGGTAGGTTTCCTTTAATCATATAGAAACACTTAAGAAAATTCAGCTAGGCTGGTACCTATCACATAGGAAAGCATTTCACACATATAGTGACAAGTGTTGGAGGGGATGCAGGATGAAGGCCGATATCTATCATGTTCTTTGGTGCTGTCCCGGAATAAAAGATCTTTTCCATTATTACTAAGATATCTGGCCTAGTGATCCTCCCAAGTCCAGAATTAGAACTGTTGAATTTGGCTACAGAGATAATTCCAACAAAAGTAAGATGGATAATTGATAAACTATGTATAGCCATGCGTGCTGAGATGACTTCAAAATGGAACAGTGCAAATCCTCCGCTTCTGAAAAAGATATGTGAGAGACTCTCTACCTATTATAGATATGAAGAAATATTATCTAGGGACGAGATATTCCATATAAAACAGCTTAGTGAAAAATTGACTCCCTTACCAGAGATAAAGTAGTTGTTTAATAATGAAATAAGGACTACCTCAAGCTTTGATATTGCAGTAATACTGCTGGTGGACATTAAGAGGTTAAAGGCAATTACTGCACCTTAAAAATTTGGTAAACAGTTTTTTGGTAAATCAGTTGGGATCAAAAATTCTTATGCCATTTTTTTTTCTTTACTCTGTGATTGTTATGTATGACTTTGTTTCTTTGTGTTTTTGTTAATATTGTCTCTTGATGAAAATAAATAAAAAATGTTAAAAAAATATATATATACAGGTGCAAAGCTTTTCTTTACTTGTGTATGTGTGTGTGTTATATAGATTTTGAAATATTTGAACCATTTTTAATCTAATTTCCAAAATGTCTACAATGCTGCCCTCTGCTGTTTAGATATGTAACTTCCAGGAAAGCATCAAGCAATGTTAAAATTTCAAAATATTAAGAATTAGGAAATATATGCTAAATGCACTAGGTTCCATAAACCTGTCAGTAATTACCATATAAGACATAATTGTTGGAATTGTAAAGAGCATTGAAATCGCAGAACACCAGTGTCCATAAACTGAGATACAAGCTATTTTCTGTAAGACGTTGCCATAGAAATCATCAGCTAGTCATGACACTGATGTTAACTCGGCATATTTCTAACTTGCCAGTTGGAATAGAGGGTCACAGAATAAAGTATTATGAATATTTTATAGTTTAAGTGTTAGTAGAATCCCATTGTACACACTTTCAAACTGTTTTGAGAAGCTTAAAGGAAATCAGCCACTTGCTTTTTGTAGTTTTTTCTAGCTGAAGTCACGGACACATCAGCATTTTAATGCATATGCAGGATCTTCTTCTCGTAAGGCATAAAACTTATTATTATTATTCCTGAGAAAACGTAGTTTTAAAATTATTAGTATCTGGCGCTTCTACTTTCCCATCTCCGCTCATCACCTCCCCCCTCGCAACACAGACGGGTGGTCAACGTCCTCAGTAAGAGAAGCCGCTTTCGTGTGGGGGGAGTTTTTGTTTTGAGAACCTGGAGTGCCGGATCCTAATTAGCATCATTTTGCATAAGTTTTCTCAGGAACAGTAAAGTTTTATGCCAAATGAAAAGAAGATCCTGCTTATAAATTAAAACACTGATATACCCTTTAAAAACTACAAAAGGCAAGTAGTTGATTTCCTTTAAAGAGGACTCCACCAAATTTACCTACTACAGTTTAGAAATATCTCACTGCTGATTCTGGTGCAGTTTGGTTACAGCTCCTATTCTCTAGAGGAGTGACGTAGCTGAACAGAGAAAGATAAGAGGTGAAGAGGTGCTGTGAGGTGGCAGTGGGCGGAGAGCATTGTTATTACTGGGGAGCCCTAAGGTGCTCTGCTAATACCTACTGAAGCACTTCAACCTCTTTTGTATCACTAAAGATAAAGGGTCGGTCTCATCTTTGCATTCACATTTAATATAATTCACCTGCCATATACTTACATTTCTTTAATTGGATGTTATTAAAAAAAAAAATTCCCTGTGTCAAGATTGCTGTCTTTGGATACCACCACTGCTGCTGGGTTTTTTTGGACAAAGAAGCAATTTTTTTTTATATGAAATGTCCAGGAGTTACTGCATGTCCCACAGCTTTCCTGCTGATTCTAAGTAATGGGACACCTCAATAGTGCATGCCTGGCCACCGCTACCAGGGAGCAGGGGTGGTTGTATCCAAGGACAGCTATCTCATTTCCAAGAGGAGCCAACATGGCTACATTTATGTGACATTATCTTCAGACGGTGGCATTTTTAATAGCATGCAATGACAGAAACAGTTAAAAAAAACATATGGCTGGTAGGTTTGGGCATAACCTTACGGAGCAGAGCAGTTCGCAGAAGGAACTCATGATGATGGATTCCCTTTAAGATGTATGCTTCCTAGCAAAATTGATGCAGTCACAACGGGCTTCTGTGTTTTTTTTATTTTGTCTCCTGCAGGAACTTAGTATGTTTAGTAAATTATTGGACTATGAACATAAACTTGTGTAGTTATACCTTGTGCTTCAGCAGTACATACAGGTTAATACCTAGCAACAGAGGATCCATAGAGAAGCTCCCGCTCAGAAGGGCACAGTTATGACTGCGGGAAATATTACATTGTTCTCTTTTTCATGTTTATTATTGTGTTTGTCCTTACAGAGATGCAGCTTTGTCACATCCAAACCATTCATTCTACACATACTCTGCATGAGAGGAAAATGAAAAGGTTACTTACTTTTTGCAGTATTGAAATGTATAATACAGAATTGCTAAATGAAAACTGTGGTCTGCAAAGCATAGTGCTCATTACATAGCAACGATCAAACAAATGAAGAGCGCAATTTCCAATCTGCCATCTGGGTATGATAACAGTTATTAACACAAGCCGCTCCAGTGCAGAGAAGATGTCCAGCAACATACGTAAATTCATTTATGTTGTAATATCACATGATTGGCTTGCAGCCTTCACAGGCAATTGACATTTACTTATTTCCAAATAATAATTTTGAACATAATAATATCAGCTTAGTAAACAGGGAGTACAAGGCTTGCTTTCCCCCCTATTTGAACTGTGCCATTAAACACATGTATGGTCTCTACATCCAGCCTGGCGACAATGGAGCTTTCAGCCAGTACACCGAATTTTCCATTAGCTTTTGTTATTTCTTTTACTAAGGCCCCTTGCACACATCCGTGGTGAGGACATATATATCCGGCCGTATCCGTCATGCTCTTTTCCTGTACGGCCGAGCGCCGAGCAACGCTATGGAGAGGGGAGGGTTGAGCATCTGCTGTATGCTCTCCGGGGCAGGCATACTTCTGTGTGCGCCCGTGCTTGGTACTGTTCCGAGCCATAGGCAAAAAAAAGATAGAGCATGCCCTATCTTCAGCCGTAACGACAGCCGTGCAGCACGCACCCCCTCCTCCTCTCCCGTGCACTGACGTATGCCTGCCCAGTCTTTTACATTCGTGTGCATGAGACCTTGTGGTTACAAAAAAAGATATACCATGTTTCTCTTAAAATAATAAAGTTTGATACATTTTTGCTCCGAAAAATGGGTTACAGTTTATTTCTAGAGATGTGAAAGAATCAGAGACAAGAATCACAACATTTACGCAAATAAAATCATGTCTTTATCTTCTGGAATATCGTCATAACTCTCCAAACCCTGAATTCCATTGTGGATGTATTGTGACTGTTGTCTTTAGACCCTGCTTATAGTGCATTGCATCTGCTAGCTCCCTCTTCCCTGCAGCTCCCTCCTCCGACTTCTCCATGCCGCTTTCTGCTGACTGTCTGGAGCGATATGTTCTGAAACATTCTGGTGTCTTTTTAACCCCTTCACGCTCCGTGGCGGATATATCCGCCACGGAGCGCAGTGACTTAGCGCTCAGTTTCGGATATATCCGCCACGGCGCTTATGCCGGCTCGGCTCTGGCAAGTTAGAATCCGGTGCACACACAGGCACGCGCATGGTGCGCCGTGCCCAAGTGCGGTGCGCCGAGTTATAAGTTAATATAACTTATAAAACGGCGATAGGGGCTTTGTTCCCCTAACAAAAATATGCTCTGGCACCAGCTCACCCTGAGCTGGTGCCATGTATATGTGTTTAAACCTACCACTTTTAAGTGGTAGGTTTCCTTTAAGAGACTACAGAAAAGTGTACAGCAGACATGTTTAGCTATTTACTAAACCCGGCGGAAGAAACATTTCTTACTCTCTCTGTGTTCGGTTATGATGAGAAAACCCTTTAGATTAGCGTTTAGATATTTATTACTTCTCAATCCAGAAGTTATTTGCACTTTTACATTGCATAAATTATTCTAATTGTCTTAGAAATCTTTGTCATCATGCTGATATGTTTATAAAAAGTTGTTGGAATTCGGGATAGAATATCACATGCTTCTTATTTATGTTTGACGTGCAGTGGGATTCAGCACTTTAGGGGTTAATGACGGCCTCTTTTGTAGCACAGCCAGAGAGGAATGTCTAGAGATTCCTGCAGAGCTAAGCCACAAGCTTATATAACAATACAATTCTGAACAGGGAAGCAGGACAGGAAACATCTTCATGCCGATACATCTTTACTTGAGGATAAAGGGTAATGTGCTAGCCAAGCTCTGCAATATCAGCATCTAGTAATAGACCAAGGACCAATGGCGTGATTTGTATTTGAATTTCCCATGGTGCCTCTCGTCAGCTTCTTGTCTCTAAGAATAGGAAAAACATTCTTATTTTCTGTTTTCATCTGAAAGGACACAGAATGAAATGTGCACTCGTCCTTAGTAAAGTGAGATGTAGCTGGAGGACTGCTGTTTGTAACATCTCTCCCCAAGGTAAAACATCTCAGAGAAAGGCAGTGTATATAAGGCTGAGTCCCAGCAGTTCTCTTGGCTGGTCTTGATGCAGTGGTTACAATTAATTGATTACAGACAGTTACAGATTTCTTTGATCTCATACCCCTTCCCCCTGCTGCACTTGACTGGCCTTTTGCTATTTTGTTCAACAACATTGCACTAGCATGAATGCAAATTTATAAAGATTTACGCTCGTGTATTAATTTATAGTCATTGTTAGCACCGCACCCTGGATAGGGTTTAGAAATGTGTTCTACATATATATATATACAGGCGGTCCCCTACTTAAGAACACTCGACTTACATACGACCCCTAGTTACAAACGGACCCCCGGATATTGGTAATTTCTTGTACTTTAGTCTTAGACTACAATAAACAGCTGTAACAGTTATCAAATGTGTCTGTAATGAAGATTTATTGTTAATATTGATTCTTATGACAACCCAACATTTTTAAAATCCAATTGTCACAGAGATCAAAAAAGTTCTGGCTGGGATTACAATGATAAAATATACAGTTCCGACTTACATACAAATTCAACTTAAGAACAAACCCTATCTTGTATGTAACCCGGGTACTGCCTGTATATGTATGTATGTGTATATATATATATATATATATATATATATATATATACATACATATACAATAATAAACAAACATATACATAGATACACTGTAGTGAAGTGAGTAACATTCATATGGATATAGTGAGAGAATTATTATCAGGCAAGTGTCTTGTGCTTTACAAAGATTCCAGACGCTTTACGTGTATTTTGTAGACAGGAACCTGTAACTGGTTTTAATCTCACATGGAATACTGCTTTTAACCCTGTTCTTACAGATGTAAATGTTTTGCACCTCTAGAAGATTTGAGTAGTTATGAGCATGAATTCACAGCCACTGATCATAAATGAATCTGTTTTTCCCTTTGGAGGAGTTCACACAATACTTGTTGCGTTTTTTGTTGCTTTTATTTTCCTTTTTCCATGTGTTTGCAGTCCTTCTGTCTCTATGTTGTGTTTTTTGTCCGTGCGTTGCATTTTTTAAAAGGACACAAACTTTTAATTGCGTTTTGTGATCCGTTTTTATCATCTAGGATTATAAAACGCATTTGCAAACTGGACTTTTGCTGCATCAAAAACGCACGGGTTTTCGATTCGTCAAAAATACAACACTTTGTGTGAACGCGCCATATTATTATGACTGTCATAAATAGTGGCGTTAACCCCTCTATACCCATATAAAAATGGGTATAGATGTGTGACTGTACATGGGGTGATGGCCATCCAAGCTGTGTGACTGTGCAATACACATTTAAGTGCCAAAATTAAAACTCAGTAACACATAAGATAAGAGGGTATCGCAGAAGAATGGAAGTAGTAGCACTAGAGTGGCTCCTGAAGAAGGTAAAACACGAAAATCATGACAAAAATGGAAAGAACAATGCTTTGAGATACAAAAGAAAAACAAATGCAGATGTATGGTGGGTTACTACAGGGAAAGGAAGGGAAAAGCTCAGAAGGGGCACAGCTCTTTGGAAAAACAAGAAAGAAGCAGGACTCATAGTTTCCCATATAATGGCGGCCCAGTATTCCTGACATAGGTCTCATGCACACAGCCATGTGTGTATTATGGGCTTATCGTGTATTATCAGGGTTTATCTTCCCCTCCCATTAAAGAGCGGGCCAATCCTACTAGCATTCTAAATCTGAAAGAAGTTGCTAAATAGGGGGCAGTAGTTGTGGGAATAGAGTAAGGAAATGTGTGTGTTCTCCTGGCCCTTATTCTCATCTGGGCACTGACATTTAATCCATCTACCATCTACATACCATTCTTCAGTTGGATATTATTATAAATATATTATATATTATTATAAAATATTTACCTGTGTTAAGATAAATGTAGTCATACGGTCCCTTAAAAATAAGATGTCTTAGGATATGACCATCGCTGCTGGAGTGAGTACACATGGACACAAATAGTTGTTACATATGAAATGGTCGTAAGTTACTGAGGGCTGGATTCAGGTGGTTAGGCAGTGCTCAATGGCGCAGGTGTGGCCAGTGCAGGCAGAGTGCAGGGTGGTTGTATCCAAGGACAGCTATCTCATTGCTAAGGGACCATATGACTTCACTTATGGAGAATTATCTTTACACGGATAATTTTTTTTTGTCAATAACATGCAAATGTATATAAAATGGTAGAATAATTGAATTAACCCCTTAACGACTTGGCCTTTTTTAGTTTTTTCACTTCCATTTTTCACTCACCACCTTCAAAAATCTATAACTTTTTTATTTTTCCACATAAAGAGCTGTGTTATGGCTTATTTTCTGCATAACAAATCGCACTTCATAGTGACGGTATTTAATATTCTATGGCGTGTACTGGGAAGCGGGAAAAAAATTCCAAATGCAGTGAAAATGGTGAAAAAACACATTTGTGCTGTATTCTTATGGGCTTGGATTTTACAGCTTTCACTCTGCGTCCCAAATGACATGTCTACTTTATTCTATGGGTCGGTACGATCACGTGGATACCCAATTTGTATAGGTTTTATAATGTTTTCATACATTTAAAAAAATTAAAACCTCCTGTACAAAATATTTTTTTTTTATTTTGCCATCTTCTGGGGCCAATAACTTTTTCATACTTTGGTGTACGGAGCTGTGGATAGTGTAATTTTTTGCGAATTTTGATGCTGTTTTCATTACTATAATTTTTGGGACTGTGTGACCTTTTGATCATTTTTTATTAATTTTTTAATATTTTTCAAAATGGCAAAAAAATGCCATTTTCGACTTTGGACGCTATTTTCCGTTACGGGGTTAAACATAGTGAAAAATCATTATCATATTTTGATAGATCGGGCATTTTCGGACGCGGCGATACCTAATGTGTTTATGATTTTTACTGTTTATTTATTTTTATATCAGTTCTAGGGAAAGGGGGGTGATTTGAATTTTTAGGTTTTTTAATTATATATATTTTTTTTAAACTTTTTTTTATTTTTACTTTTACTATTTTTCAGACTCCCTAGGGCAGTGATGGCGAACCTTTTAGCTATCGAGTGCCCAAACTGCAAGCCAAAACCCACTTGTCTATCGCAAAGTGCCAACATGCTAATTTAGAGCAATATTACCTATATAAGGGCCAAATAATACTGCCACATGTATACCACCACTATTAGTATGCATAACACAGGCATATACAGTACACACGTATATACAGTATGCATAACACAGACATATACAGTGCACACATATATACAGTATGCATAACACAGATATATACAGTGCACACATATATACAGTATTCATAACACAGATATATACAGTGCACACACACATATATACAGTATTTATAACACAGACATATACAGTACACACATATATACAGTATTCATAACACAGACATATACAGTGCACACATATATACAGTATGCATAACACAGACACACAGTGCACACATATATACAGTATGCATGGCACATATATATACACATATACATACAAATATGCACAGCACAGATACACATATACTTATATACACATAACACAGACATATACAGTGCACACACATATATACAGTATGCATAACACAGACATATACAGTGCACACATATATATACATGATACATGTGGGCACAGTATGCATAACACAGTCATACAGTACACACATATATACAGTATGTATGGCACATATATATACACATATACACACAAATATGCACAGCACAGATACAGACACACACATATACTTATATACACATAACACAGACATAAACACAAACACACGTGCATAACAAAGACATATTATATATCTGTGTTATACATATGTGTGTAAATGTCACATATACACACACATATATGCATAGCACAGGTATATATGTATGTGAACTGTACAAACAAATTTGACACTGTACAACTTACAGTTATCTATGAGGAAGGCACACAGCAGCCTCTGGATGTTCCGGGTCACAGCATCCCCCTCCCCCTCTCTCTCTGTCCCGGCTCCATTTCAGGTCTCCTAGTAGGAGGGGGAGGTACAAGCTCTCCATGCTGCTTCCTGCTCCCAGTGCTGCACTGGGATCTTCTATTAGAGCAGTGGCTCCTCTGACAGGAGCACAGACATTGTCCTGCACCCGGCCAAGTGCTGCATCGGAGGGGCCCGCAGGTCCTTAATTTAGAAGAACTGCATCTACCCCGTGCAGTGTGACCTGCCTGCTCTGTATCTGAGCGCAAGGGGCAGATGCTGTTCTTCTAAACTGAGGACCTGGGTGCCTCTCTCTCTCAAGGTCCCAGTCTCCACCAGACGGTGGAGGATGATGGCGTGCGTGCCAGCAGAGAGGGCTCTGCGTGCCCTGTCTGGCACGCGTGCCATAGGTTCGCCACCACTGCCCTAGGGTACTCTAACCCTAGGTAGTCTGATCGATCCTATCATATACTGCCATACTACAGTATGGCAGTATATGTGGATTTTACTCCCCATGCATTACAATGTGCAATTAGCACATTGTAATACATGGGTTAAAACGAAGTAGCCTCGGGTGTTCGGAACACCCGAGGTTACCATGGCGACGGATCGCCGCTCCCCGTGACGTAATCGGGGAGCAGCGATCCACAACAAGATGGCGGCGCCATCTCTTTTAAGCCGCCGGCAGCAATATGCAGCAAAGACTTACCGGCTATGGAGAGGGCTCGGCCCGCGAGCCCTCTCCATGCACCGGGACCCGGCGCGCGCCGTACTAGTACGGCGCGCGTCGGGAAGGGGTTAAATGCCCAAATGGGTAACTTAGGACACATTTATTGCCCCAGCTGTTTCCCTATTCAATGCTGGCTATATTAGTCTCCTACTTGAATGCTAGAAGGGATGGAGGGTTTTGGGGTTATTCAGTGTAACACATGTGTAACTCTGGGCAAGCGGGGGCTGCCTCATCTATTTAGCGATATATGCACTATTAACCCCTTAAGGACCAGGTCCTTTTTTTCGTTTTTGCGTTCAAAAATCTATAACTTTTTTTTTTGTCCATGTACAGAGCTGTGTGATGTCTTATTTTCTGCATAACAAATTGCACTTCGTAGTGATGGTATTAAATATTCCATGCCGTGTACTGGGAAGCGGGAAAAAAATTCTAAATGCAGTGAAAATGATGAAAAAACACATTTGCGCCCTTTCTTGTGGGCTTCGTTTTTACAGCTTTCACTGTGCGCCCCAAATGACAGATCTACTTCATTCATTGGGTCAATACGATCACAGGGATACCAAATTTGTATAGGTTTTATAATGTTTTCATACATTTACAAAAATAAAAACCTCCTGTACAGAAAAAATATTCTTCATTTTACAGTGTTCTTGCGCTAATAACTTTTTCATACTTTAGTGTACAGAGCTGTGGGTGGTGTCATTTTTTGCGACTTCTGATGATTTCAATGCTTCTATTTTTAGGACTGTGCGACCTTTTGATCACTTTTTATAGAATTTTTCTATTTTTCAAAATGGCTAAAAAATGCAATTTGCGACTTCGGGCGCTATTTTCCGCTACGGGGTAAAACGCAGTGAAAAGCGGTTATTATATTTTGATAGATCGGGCATTTTCGGACTCAGCGATACCTAATGTGTTTAGGATTGTTACTGTTTATTTATATTTATATCAGTTCTAGGGAAAGGGGGGTGATTTGAATTTTTATGTTTTTTTAATATAATTTTTTTAAACTTTTTTTTATTTATTTATTTTACTATTTTTCAGACTCCCTAGGGTACTTTAACCCTAAGTTGTCTGATTGATCCTACCATAAACTGCCATACTACAGTATGGCAGTATATGGGGATTTTGCATACCATCTATTACTCGTGCAGATCGCAAATTGTAATAGATAGCCTCGATCATGATAGCCTTTGTGTGATCCGAGGCTGTCATGACAACGGATCGCCGCTCCCCGGTGACGTCACGGGGAGTGACGATCGGAGCCAAGATGGCGGCGCCCACGTGCCGCCAGCAGCTTTGCCGGCGGCGATCAAAGGGTTAACACCCTTAAGCACCGATCGCGGGTGTTAGTGACGGGCGTTTGCTTCATTATGAAGCAAATGCCCGGTGAGTATGAAGAGGGCTCAGCCCGTGAGCCCTCTTCATACTCCCCCATGCGCAGCAAAACGTAAGGGTACGTCTTATTGCGCTATGGGGTTAAAGGGTCACAGCTGTTAACAGACTCCCTTTAAATAAGTGGAACTAAAAGAAAGTAAGATGTTTAATGTGTCCAAACTAAAGATAAACTGATCATTAAATAAAACAATTCTTTGGTAAGACATGTAAAATAAAGCATTGATAAGATGTGCACGTATAAAATGGCATTACATGTAGCAATGTGTATATATATTTTCAAGGTTCATTCTTCCTTGATCTCCTAAAGTTTGAGTATTATAATAGACTACAGCCTTTCATTTGCCTTCCAGGTTGTCCTTGAGTGATGCACAGCTACTTGTGTAATGTTAACAAAGACGCTCCCACCTACACAGTCACATACAAAAGAACCAACTCTACTACATACAGTGAGAGTTTCTGCAAATTATTCGTCCCTCTCGAAATATAGAGACAGAATTCTGAATAAAAGGGGGTTATTTGTATATTGTGTGGAAGTCATTAAAACATTTTCCTACTTCTTACTATGGATTTGTAGCTTTTGTAGCTGTGACCTGTGATTCCTTCATGTAACATTCCACAACAGGACAGTTTTTCCCCCTTAGATGCCACAACAATAGTGACCACAGAACCTACAGCTCCATTCACTGTCTATAGTGTTATATAGTGCTGCCATAGTATTGAATGGATCCCAGTTCCTGTTTGAACCTCTTGAATTAGATTGTTATAAAACTTGTCACAACCCCTTTAAGCTCTTGGTGGGATCCATTAACATACATATCATTGACTAATGTAAATATACACCCCTTTACATTGAAATTATAACACAAAGGACACATCATCTAATCAACCCCTTAACGCTCTGCGCCGTAGCTCTACGGCGCAGAGGTATAAGGGATGTATGAAGAGGGCTCACGGGCTGAGTCCTCTTCATACAAAGGTGGGGGTTTTTGCATTTTGCACAAAACCCCCACCGCTAATAACCGCGGTCGGTGCTTGCACCGATCGCGGCTATTAACCCCCTAAACGCCACCGGCAAAGTCGCCGGCGGCGTTTAAAAGACGGCGGGCGCCGCCATCTTTTTTTCGATCGCCACGCCCCCGAACGTCATCGGGGGGCGGCGATCGGTTGCCATGGTAGCCTCGTGTCTTCTTTTGACATGAGGCTATCTGGCAGCTGCATATTCGTTACAATGAGCCAGTGGCTCATTGTAATGAATGTGCTGCAAAAATGCCATATATTGCAATACAGAAGTATTGCAGTATATGGTAGCAGCGATCTGACCATCTAGGGTTAATGTACCCTAGATGGTCTAAAAGATAGTGAAAAAAAAAAGTTTAAAAAATAAAAAAAATTAATAAAATATTAAAAGTTCAAATCACCCCCCTTTCCCTAGAACGGATATAAAACATAACAAACAGTAAAAATCACAGACATATTAGGTATCGCCGCGTCCCAAAATGCCCGATCTATCAAAATATAAAAACGGTTACGGCCGGCGGTGACCTCCGAGGCGGGAAATGGCGCCCAAATGTCCGAAATGCGACTTTTACACCTTTTTACATAACATAAAAAATGAAATAAAAAATGATCAAAATGTCGCACAGACCTCAAAATGGTAGCAATGAAAACGTCGCCTCATTTCGCAAAAAATGACCCCTCACACATCTCCGTGCGCCAAAGTATGAAAAAGTTATTAGCGTCAGAAGATGGCAAAAAAAATTTTTTTCTTTTTTGTACACATTCGTTTAATTTTTGAAAATGTATTAAAACACAATAAAACCTGTATAAATTTGGTATCACCGCGATCACACCGAACCAAAGAATAAAGTAGGCGTGTTATTTGGAGCGAAGAGTGAAAGTCGTAAAAACTGAGCCCACAAGAACGTGACGCACGTGCGTTTTTTTTTCAATTTTTCCACATTTGGAATTTTTTTTCAGCTTCGCAGTACACGGCATGTTAATGCTAGAAATGAGAGCCCTTCAACTACCATTTCGTATGTAAAGCAGATATAGTGATATGTAGCTTACAAAATGCAAAATGCCAAATGTTTTTCCTTTATTTGCCTACGGTATTTATAAAGTGAGTAAAATAATTTTACCAATAGGTAAGTGTTAAAACTCTACCCTTTGTGGCAGGCTGTTTGAATGTATGGCTACGCACAGCACAGTACCGCTGTCTGAGTGAAATTCAACTCCCTCAATATCCTCATGCACAAGCCGCAACTATGATCTCTACCATAGTATATTAACTATGAGTCCGGCACCACAGATATATCAGTAGTGACCCCCTCATCCTAGCAGACAGCTCAGCTTGATGCTACTTCCCTTCCCATCTCACAGCAGACAGCTCATTCTTATACTGATGCTACTTCCCTTCCCATCTCACAGCAGACAGCTCATTCTTATACTGATGCTACTTCCCTTCCCATCTCACAGCAGACAGCTCATTCTTATACTGATGCTACTTCCCTTCCCATCTCACAGCAGACAGCTCATTCTTATACTGATGTTACTTCCCTTCCCATCTCACAGCAGACAGCTCAGTCAGCTACAGCACATGGCATCTCTCCCTCATACCCCCTCTGCATGTGTAACACTTACTTACTGCTCAGTCGCCTCTCCCACATGTAACATTGTAAATAGATGAAAGACAAAAATCTTGTGATCTGTGTATATACTGGTTCCCGCCTGCACATTGTAATTAATGAGGAGGAAAATTCCTATATACTGCCATACTGTAGTATGGCAGTATATGATAAGATCGATCAGACAACCTAGAGTTAAAGTACCCTAAGGAGTCTGAAAAATCGTAAAAAGAAAAATTTAAAAAAGTAAAAAAAAAATTATAATAAAAAACCTAAAAATTCACATCACCCCCCTTTCCCTAGAACTGATAGAAATATAAATGAACAGTAAAAATCATAAACACATTATGTATTGACGCCTCCGAAAATGCCCGATCTAACAAAATATAATAACGGGTTTATAATGAAAACATTATAAAACCTATACAAATTTGGTATCCCCGTGATCGCACCAACCCAAAGAATAAAATATACATCTCAGTTTGGATGCACAGTGAAAGCCATAAAATCTAAGCCCACAAGAAAACAGCGCAAATGCGTTTTTTCACCATCTTCACTTCATTTGGAATGTTTTTCCAGCTTCCCAGTACACGGCAGGGAATATTCAATACCATCACTATGAAGTGTAATTTGTTACGCAGAAAACAAACCGTCACACAGCTCTTTACGTGTAAAAATAAAAAAGTTTTAGATTTTTGAAGGTGGGGAGTGAAAAATGGAAGTGAAAAAACAGGAAATGGCCTGGTCCTTAACCTGTTAATCTAACATAGGGCAGATTCTCCTAATAATAATAATTCTTTATTTATATAGCGCACACAGATTCCACAGCACTGCACAGAGCTCGCCAAATCATTCCCTGTCCCCATGGGGCTCACAATCTAATCAACCTACAAGTATGTTTTTTGGAGTGTCAGGGGAAACCGGAGGACCCCCACATATACAAGGAGAGAACATACAAACTCTTTGCAAATGTTGACCTGAATGGGACTTGAACCCAGGACCATATCCATGGCATAAAATCTTGCTTATGTCTTAGTAAATGCTTCACATTGGGAATCATTTTTCATGTATATAGAAATGATTACCACACTCTATTTTGTAATAACATAACCTTTAGTCTATTCTTAAATATATATTTGCTTACCTTCAATTTTTTAAAGGTTTGTATTTAAATATAAAGATGCATTGTGTCACTCATTTCATCGTCTTTCTATAAAATAAATTGTATCACATGAAAGAAAAGGTGCGGTATTAATCTGACAATTCATGGATATCTCCAGGTTTATGGGAGAGACCTGGCCACTCTCTATTCAGCAACACCAATCAAAAAGTGTTGAAAAACCGCTGTAAAGCCGTTAATGTAACATTGATTCTCATTTGTGCTTCTGTCAAAACCCAATCCAAGGAAAGGTGTGAAAACAACACGCGGTACTGTATGTAGCCGTGTGTAATGTTCATGCTCATTGGATTATCCTGTTAAACAATAAGAATGATGTATTTATTACTTGTCCATATGTAGTGTTATTAGATATGATCACTGCCACTGGCTGGAATCTGATGAGATTTCTACTAGGGAGAGTCTTACCTATCAGATATTAATAGCTAAGCTAGCCAATACTATAAAACCCTCCACAGCCATATTTGCACAAAGTGATGGTCCAGAATGTACAGTATATTATTCGGTTTAGTTATCTAACATTGTTCATAGTAATGAAGGGAACCAAGGCTTTCCGTGTACAAATGGATCAGTGTTCACAATTTATGCATATAAATCATCAAAAAAAACCCATGTTTTACAAACAAAAGTTCTTTACAATGTATTTGTAGCTGTAACATCTGAATGTCCCAGATGTTAATTGTGGCATTGTTTAACCAGTTCATTACTTCTCTATGTCAATATATGCTTCATACAGCAGTAAGGGCTGTGTGCAGAGGGCTCATGGGCTGAGCCGCCTCCATAAGTGGCAGGTGTCAGCTGCGGTTGGCACTGGTTGAACCCAGCCACCTGACAGGCACCTAACAGTGCTTCACATGTGATGTCAGTAGAGGGCTCTGATCAGTTTCCATGAGCCTGTTAGAAGTATATACACAATATACAGCAATAGAGTTGTATTGTATATTAACACAGTTGTTCGTGGTGCACAGTTTGCCCCTTAAGGAGCTACTCACGGTATAAGACCGGTCCACACAGTCTTTGAAAAAGTCCACAAAAATAGAGAAAAGTATTTTCACTATGACTGGAGCTCCAAGGATTCTTCTTTTTCCTCTTATTTTATCTTAAAACTTTGATGAACAGCACCAATCTTCAGTTTCTCCTGCTGAAAGTATGTCACCATTCAGACTAGCACCATCGCACTCTCATTCTCCTCTTTTAATTGTATTGTAACTGGAAGAAAACATGCAGGCAGATGGTGTGGTACGTTCCAATAAAGTTAAAATTTATTCCAATTCATCATACTCACAAAAATCCATTAAAAATGTGCATATCACAAATTCACATAACGGGACGCTAGCTTTCTATCCGCCCGACCCAGTGTTTCGCCGGCAAGGCTTCTTCCGGGGCGTTCCTGAAGAAGCCTTGCCGGCGAAACACTGGGTCGGGCGGATAGAAAGCTAGCGTCCCGTTATGTGAATTTGTGATATGCACATTTTTAATGGATTTTTGTGAGTATGATGAATTGGAATAAATTTTAACCTTGTTGGAACGTACCACACCATCTGCCTACATATTTTCTTCCAGTTACAATACAATTAAAGGAGGAGAATGAGAGTGCGATGGTGCTAGTCTGAATGGTGACATACTTTCAGCAGGAGAAACTGAGGATTGATGCTGTTCATCGAAGTTTTAAGGTAAAATAAGAGGGAGAAGAAGAATCCTTGGAGCTCCGGTCATAGTGAAAATACTTTTCTCTATTTTTGTGTATTGTATATTGTATGAGTGATCAGACCCCTATTGTTAAAATACCCTAGGGGGCCTGAAATAGTTTTTTTTTTTAAATTAAAAAAAAAAATTGAATAGTACATTTTAAATCACCCATTGTTTTTTAGAACACGTATAAAAATGCACAATTTAAATCATATACAAGTCAGGTATTGTTGCATCCCAAAATTGTCCAATCTATCAAAAAAAAAAAAAAAAAAAAAAAGCAATTGATCTCAGCGGTGAAGAAAGGCTTTCTGAGACACTGCATTGCTACCACTCGCCAGATAATTCCCAGACTCTGGAATTCAAGTGTTTTCCCATTAAGAGCTCAGTGGGCAGAAGCCCTGAACAACATCATGAGAATGGAGGAGATGAGAGCTATGGAGGGGCTGGGGACTCACAGATTGATAGATACAAGATTTGGTCCCCTTGGATCGACTTTTGCAGTTCAATGGAATTTGCCTCTTGGATAGCGGGAGGCATAAACTAAGCAGTAGATAATTTAGAATCACGATGATGAATCCTCGTACCCCTTACTCTCTCCTCTTTCCTTGTGTGCTCCTTCCCTTTCCCTTTCTCATTCCCCACCATCCCCAAATGTGCTTTCCTTTGTATCCATTTGTCTTATGTGTTTAATGTGGTAAACGTTGTTAGCTCTTGTTACCTAGAGATATGGTCTTATACAACATTTTCCATATGCATCCCATAAATAGAGACAGCCTTTATACACCACTAATATTGTTCTCTTCATGAAAAGGTTATTCATATTCATTTTAGTTGTGCCACTTGATATCTTACGTGACCTAAGGTATGTATACTGTTGTAGTTTGTACTTGATTCACTGATATTGCTTTGAAGCTTGTCATTTGCCAATTTCAATAAAGTTTGAACAGAGAAAATATAAATTTTTTCCAGCAGTAAACCTTGTAACGGAAAATGTCTAAATCACAATTTTTTCGCTATTTCACACACTTCCAAAATGTACACAAAAGTGATCAAAAAGTCGGACAGTTCAAAATGGTATCAATGAAAATGTCATCTCATCCTGCAAAAAAAAAAAAAGACACCTTACATATTGGAGAGCGAGGTTACACAACGCAAGAGGCGTAAATTTATGCCCCTTGCGTGATGTCACCTCTCTCTCCCAGCCGGACATCTTGTGCCCGGGCTCTGTGCTGCTAATTATAACTTTCTTTTCTGGGTGATCCCGACGGGTCCAACTAGAAATGGACATCACTGGAATCAAGATGAAGAGGAGCAGAGATGAGTATTTTAAGCCTTCGTTTTTTTCAAGTTGTTATTTCCTTTAACCCCTTTGTGACCGATGGGCATTGATGTCTGAACGTCCAGGTCAATTATTGATGTTCTGCAGTAAGCTTCTGTAAAAGCTGTACATATGATAACAAAATTTACTTTGTTTTTTTTCATGACATGCAAGACTTTAACTTGATAGGATAGTTTTATTAATTACATATTTTTTTCTTTATAAAATTTGGCAAAGATTGACTATAAATGTGAATTTAAAAAAATTAGCTTTTTTTCCGATTAAAGTAGTAACTTTTACCAAAATATGTACAGCATTATTTCACCCGCCTTTCCCAGGTTCAGCCACAGATGTAGAGGTGGCATGCATTTCTGTAAAGTTGAAGTCAAAGTCTTTTCGGCAGGTCCTCCTATATTCTGCCTTCAGCTGACTGGCTGGAGGGGGGCACACAAGGATCGCGCATGGATGCTTGAAAGAGCCGGAGATATCCACCCTTAAAGTTACAATCAGAAATAGAAAGCTGTACATAAAAATCAACATTTTTTGTACAACTTGAATGGTGGATATCTCTGATTCTGTGAAGCATCTACACACAATCCATGTATCATATTTTCCTGATTAGTATGACACCAGAATGATGTTTCTATGTGCCAGGAAATATAGCCGTTTGAAGTTGGCCACACACATCCTTTCTGCAAGGGGCATGTGCAAATTGGACATATATAGCCGTATGGCAGTCGTGAAGGGGTTAATTTAAGAGCAGTTTCACAAAAGTGAAAATTTCCCATGTTGCAGGTACATGCTTTTTGGTGATGGGATCCAGAGATCTATTCTGATCTGGAGTCTAGTTGGTAATACACAAGCGTTCTGCCTTCTTCTAGAGCAACACTGTATGACTTATAGTGGGATATCATGGACCTCCCTCTTATTTCAGTCTTATAAATAGACATATAAAAATTACAATATTCCATGTAACTTATATTTTGTCTGATACCAAGGCATAATTTAATGTAAAAAAAAAAAATTCTAAATGAGACAAAATGGCATTACATATAAGAGTCGCCAGTTATCATCATGTGCCCTACATATAACTATCACTCCCCGCATACAATCCTATGTAAAGTAATATGCGCGGGCAACATTGACTGTAAACATTTGTGTATGATTGCAGGTCCAAAAGATCAGTATAGTGGTATTTGTAAGAATTGTCTTTTTCTGGCAGCAGAAATATGTCCTTGCATTTAAGCATAAACATTTAATGGCCTATACCAGGCTCACATTAGAAACTGCTAGTTGGCATGACTGGCATCAAGTGTCTTTGTTATTCCTGCAGGAGAAAGTTAACAAGAGCTGTCCGTGGAGAGACAATAACCCTTTTGATCATGCGACCCTGAAGATGGTTTGTGCCAAGAGCGCTCTGCATTACAAGGTCTTGTACCTTCTCAGCGTCTCGGGATACTGTGAATGGTATACTGATGGAGCCACAGTTTTTGTTATTAATCTACAAAACAGAAAACATAATATAGTAAGTACAGAAATATAATGTATACATGGAGACGTCAGGATTCAGGGTGGCATTTATTCTTACCAGTACGGAAACTTCTACTGTGTCAGGTTGACTGAGATATGCCGGGTCCACTGTGGGCCAGGGCTGCAAGAGGACATCTTTACTCCAGTCATATTGTGTGCACAGTTTATGAGTCACGTGTCCCATGCCTATAAAATAGTTAGGCATCGGGTATAATAATTGAAGGAAACTTGTTACATGTCAAATGCAGTGAAGTACAGTATCATAGTAAAAAAAAGGTTAGAAAATGACCCTGCAAGGCTAATGCCAGTTGGCCTAAAGCAGTGAAAAAAATACTTTCAACCCCTAATATGGCAGCATGAATAACTCCCTGGGTCAACAGAAACTACGAACAAAAAGTTTTATTCTCATACAATGTGATATTGAAAATAGTCTCACTGCTCGCCCTCAAATATTTTCCCAACAACCGATAGTTTCCAGTATCGCCTTTTGAGCCTATTTTAAATATTGGCACCACATTTTCTATGCGCCAGTGCTGTGGAACAGAACTTGTCCTTAAAGTACAAATGTCTTTGTCTGGTTTGTTGCCATGGGAATTCATATCTACACAGAGCAAAGGAGGGTGGGTGGATGTTGTTGGGAGGGATTACTAGCAGATGTGCATGCCCCTGATCAGTAGCTGCTGAGTGCAGGAGAATAAATTAGTCCTGACAACATGTAAAAAAACTGTAGGACCTTGAGTGATGTCATAAGCATGTGACTTATCACATGCTTCAGGTCATCCAATTATATACCAGGAATGGTATCTAGCAGAGCTGTTTGTGTGTGAAAGTTTGATTACAGTAGAAATGTGTATGTGTGAAAGTTTGAATGCACAAATAAAGAGAGAGCTCAGGCTCCCCCATCAGTTCTTATGAATGGCATCAGATCCTGCAAACACAGCACTGTATATATAGTGCAACCTCTTTCAACAGACCACTCTGCACAGGAAAGCTTCCATAGAGTATAATGGCAAAAAAATAAAAAAACATTCTTTTAGGGGGGTGTTTGTGTGTGTGTGTATATATATAGATAGATAGATAGATATGTACACATATTGTGATATTAGCATGAGTTCAGCTTTTATTCCTCTCTAGGTGGTTTTATAGTGTAGGTGGACATCTTTTAATACATCCTGTTCTTTGTGATGTAGTAGATTGCTGTATGATGTAGAGCTCCAGTGCTCTGTGCGTCCCCTGCCTTGCTCTGCATTAGATCTCTGTACAAACATTAGCACTGATTCTGTTCCCTGCTTGTCTGCGTAGTTTGTGCATGTTCGTGTGAATGAGCTCACTGCCCATAGCTGATGTCACAACCAGGAAGTCCTGCCTACTTCAGGTAAAGCTGAGAGGATATTACAGATGGCCTCATATATCTTTTATCCCTACATCTCAGGATAGGAAGAAGCCAGAAGCATGATATAGACATTGTTGGAATAGTTAGACATAAGCTCTCTCAGCCTGTGTTAACACTATTTTTTGTCAAGTAACTTTAGATGAATCTTCAAATATTACAAATAATGTTCTGTCTATCACAGTAAATAATTCATGCAGTACCTGGGGGTGTATGCCATCTGGTGATTTATCTATTTTAGTGGTGTTGAGGTAACGCCATAACTCCTCCTCGGATAAGCAGCTGTAGCAGCTTGTTATTGTACCCAGTGAAATCCCTGCTCTATGTTCAGAAGTCAAGGAGCTGGTCCCAACATTGACGGCTATCGATTATCGACAGCCATAAAGCTTTCAGTCACTGATAAGAATGCTTAGATAGGCAGAAATTCTCAACATACAAATAGCAACTCCCAAGAAAAGGTGGTAAATAATATTAGATTTATATCTCCCACATTTTGTGTCATGGAAAGGGGTACAAAAAGTGTGGTGCGTTCAGCACACCACAACAAACTTTAAACCATAAGCCATTGTCATGCTCCTTATGCCACTTCCTAGTATTCCCACTTAGTATAATACCCAGCTTAATAGCCCTCAAATGCTGCTCCTCCCTCTCATTGTGGCGACCTTCTCTGCTACACCTCTCATTGTGCACCTCCTCATTGCTCCCACCCATACTATAAAATGCCCCCAAAATATCCTGCTGGATCTGGAACAGTTGTGAGGTATGCTAAATCCTTTCCTAATAAACTGTTTAACAATATGCACTCTCCGTCTTATATTGAAGTCTTCTCTCATTATAGTGCAGTGTAGGGTCAGACTAGACAATCTTAGGTGGCACCAGATTTCTCAGTGTCTGATGTCTTCTCTCATTATAGTGCAGTGTAGGGTCAGACTAGACAATCTTAGGTGGCACCAGATTTCTCAGTGTCTGATGTCTTCTCTCATTATAGTGCAGTGTAGGGTCAGACTAGACAATCTTAGGTGGCACCAGATTTCTCAGTGTCTGATGTCTTCTCTCATTATAGTGCAGTGTAGGGTCAGACTATACAATCTTAGGTGGCACCAGATTTCTCAGTGTCTGATGTCTTCTCTCATTATAGTGCAGTGTAGGGTCAGACTAGACAATCTTAGGTGGCACCAGATTTCTCAGTGTCTGATATCTTCTCTCATTATAGTGCAGTGTAGGGTCAGACTAGACAATCTTAGGTGGCACCAGATTTCTCAGTGTCTGATGTCTTCTCTCATTATAGTGCAGTGTAGGGTCAGACTATACAATCTTAGGTGGCACCAGATTTCTCAGTGTCTGATGTCTTCTCTCATTATAGTGCAGTGTAGGGTCAGACTAGACAATCTTAGGTGGCACCAGATTTCTCAGTGTCTGATGTCTTCTCTCATTATAGTGCAGTGTAGGGTCAGACTAGACAATCTTAGGTGGCACCAGATTTCTCAGTGTCTGATGTCTTCTCTCATTATAGTGCAGTGTAGGGTCAGACTAGACAATCTTAGGTGGCACCAGATTTCTCAGTGTCTGATGTCTTCTCTCATTATAGTGCAGTGTAGGGTCAGACTATACAATCTTAGGTGGCACCAGATTTCTCAGTGTCTGATGTCTTCTCTCATTATAGTGCAGTGTAGGGTCAGACTAGACAATCTTAGGTGGCACCAGATTTCTCAGTGTCTGATGTCTTCTCTCATTATAGTGCAGTGTAGGGTCAGACTATACAATCTTAGGTGGCACCAGATTTCTCAGTGTCTGATGTCTTCTCTCATTATAGTGCAGTGTAGGGTCAGACTAGACAATCTTAGGTGGCACCAGATTTCTCAGTGTCTGATGTCTTCTCTCAGTATAGTGCAGTGTAGGGTCAGACTAGACAATCTTAGGTGGCACCTGATTTCTCAGTGTCTGATGTCTTCTCTCATTATAGTGCAGTGTAGGGTCAGACTAGACAATCTTAGGTGGCACCAGATTTCTCAGTGTCTGATGTCTTCTCTCATTATAGTGCAGTGTAGGGTCAGACTAGACAATCTTAGGTGGCACCAGATTTTTCAGTGTCTGATGTCTTCTCTCATTATAGTGCTGTGTAGGGTCAGACTAGACAATCTTAGGTGGCACCAGATTTCTCAGTGTCTGATGTCTTCTCTCATTATAGTACAGTGTAGGGTCAGACTATACAATCTTAGGCGGCACCAGATTTCTCAGTGTCTGATGTCTTCTCTCATTATAGTGCTGTGTAGGGTCAGACTAGACAATCTTAGGTGGCACCAGATTTCTCAGTGTCTGATGTCTTCTCTCATTATAGTGCAGTGTAGGGTCAGACTAGACAATCTTCGTTGGCACCAGATTTCTCAGTGTCTGATGTCTTCTCTCATTATAGTGCAGTGTAGGGTCAGACTAGACAATCTTAGGTGGCACCAGATTTCTCAGTGTCTGATGTCTTCTCTCATTATAGTGCAGTGTAGGGTCAGACTAGACAATCTTAGGTGGCACCAGATTTCTCTGTGATCGATGTCTTCTCTCATTATAGTGCAGTGTAGGGTCAGACTAGACAATCTTAGGTGGCACCAGATTTCTCAGTGTCTGATGTCTTCTCTCATTAAAGTGCAGTGTAGGGTCAGACTAGACAATCTTAGGTGGCACCAGATTTCTCAGTGTCTGATGTCTTCTCTCATTATAGTGCAGTGTAGTATCAGACTAGACAATCTTAGGTGGCACCAGATTTCTCAGTGTCTGATGTCTTCTCTCATTATAGTGCAGTGTAGGGTCAGACTAGACAATCTTAGGTGGCACCAGATTTCTCAGTGTCTGATGTCTTCTCTCATTATAGTGCAGTGTAGGGTCAGACTAGACAATCTTAGGCGGCACCAGATTTCTCAGTGTCTGATGTCTTCTCTCATTATAGTGCAGTGTGGTATGAGACTAGACAATCTTAGGCGGCACCAGATTTCTCAGTGTCTGATGTCTTCTCTCATTATAGTGCAGTGTAGGGTCAGACTAGACAATCTTAGGTGGCACCAGATTTCTCAGTGTCTGATGTCTTCTCTCATTATAGTGCAGTGTAGGGTCAGACTAGACAATCTTAGGTGGCACCAGATTTCTCAGTGTCTGATGTCTTCTCTCATTATAGTGCAGTGTAGTATGAGACTAGACAATCTTAGGTGGCACCAGATTTCTCAGTGTCTGATGTCTTCTCTCAGTATAGTGCAGTGTAGGGTCAGACTAGACAATCTTAGGCGGCACCAGATTTCTCAGTGTCTGACGTCTTCTCTCATTATAGTGCAGTGTAGGGTCAGACTAGACAATCTTAGGCGGCACCAGATTTCTCAGTGTCTGATGTCTTCTCTCATTATAGTGCTGTGTAGGGTCAGACTAGACAATCTTAGGTGGCACCAGATTTCTCAGTGTCTGATGTCTTCTCTCATTATAGTGCAGTGTACGGTCAGACTAGACAATCTTAGGTGGCACCAGATTTCTCAGTGTCTGATGTCTTCTCTCATTATAGTGCAGTGTAGGGTCAGACTAGACAATCTTAGGTGGCACCAGATTTCTCAGTGTCTGATGTCTTCTCTCATTATAGTGCAGTGTAGGGTCAGACTAGACAATCTTAGGTGGCACCAGATTTCTCTGTGATCGATGTCTTCTCTCATTATAGTGCAGTGTAGGGTCAGACTAGACAATCTTAGGTGGCACCAGATTTCTCAGTGTCTGATGTCTTCTCTCATTATAGTGCAGTGTAGGGTCAGACTATACAATCTTAGGTGGCACCAGATTTCTCAGTGTCTGATGTCTTCTCTCATTATAGTGCAGTGTAGGGTCAGACTAGACAATCTTAGGTGGCACCAGATTTCTCAGTGTCTGATGTCTTCTCTCATTATAGTGCAGTGTAGGGTCAGACTAGACAATCTTAGGTGGCACCAGATTTCTCAGTGTCTGATGTCTTCTCTCATTATAGTGCAGTGTAGGGTCAGACTATACAATCTTAGGTGGCACCAGATTTCTCAGTGTCTGATGTCTTCTCTCATTATAGTGCAGTGTAGGGTCAGACTATACAATCTTAGGTGGCACCAGATTTCTCAGTGTCTGATGTCTTCTCTCATTATAGTGCAGTGTAGGGTCAGACTAGACAATCTAAGGTGGCACCAGATTTCTCAGTGTCTGATGTCTTCTCTCATTATAGTGCAGTGTAGGGTCAGACTAGACAATCTTAGGTGGCACCAGATTTCTCAGTGTCTGATGTCTTCTCTCATTATAGTGCAGTGTAGGGTCAGACTAGACAATCTTAGGTGGCACCAGATTTCTCAGTGTCTGATGTCTTCTCTCATTATAGTGCAGTGTAGGGTCAGACTATACAATCTTAGGTGGCACCAGATTTCTCAGTGTCTGATGTCTTCTCTCATTATAGTGCAGTGTAGGGTCAGACTAGACAATCTTAGGTGGCACCAGATTTCTCAGTGTCTGATGTCTTCTCTCATTATAGTGCAGTGTAGGGTCAGACTATACAATCTTAGGTGGCACCAGATTTCTCAGTGTCTGATGTCTTCTCTCATTATAGTGCAGTGTAGGGTCAGACTAGACAATCTTAGGTGGCACCAGATTTCTCAGTGTCTGATGTCTTCTCTCAGTATAGTGCAGTGTAGGGTCAGACTAGACAATCTTAGGTGGCACCAGATTTCTCAGTGTCTGATGTCTTCTCTCATTATAGTGCAGTGTAGGGTCAGACTAGACAATCTTAGGTGGCACCAGATTTCTCAGTGTCTGATGTCTTCTCTCATTATAGTGCAGTGTAGGGTCAGACTAGACAATCTTAGGTGGCACCAGATTTTTCAGTGTCTGATGTCTTCTCTCATTATAGTGCTGTGTAGGGTCAGACTAGACAATCTTAGGTGGCACCAGATTTCTCAGTGTCTGATGTCTTCTCTCATTATAGTACAGTGTAGGGTCAGACTATACAATCTTAGGCGGCACCAGATTTCTCAGTGTCTGATGTCTTCTCTCATTATAGTGCTGTGTAGGGTCAGACTAGACAATCTTAGGTGGCACCAGATTTCTCAGTGTCTGATGTCTTCTCTCATTATAGTGCAGTGTAGGGTCAGACTAGACAATCTTCGTTGGCACCAGATTTCTCAGTGTCTGATGTCTTCTCTCATTATAGTGCAGTGTAGGGTCAGACTAGACAATCTTAGGTGGCACCAGATTTCTCAGTGTCTGATGTCTTCTCTCATTATAGTGCAGTGTAGGGTCAGACTAGACAATCTTAGGTGGCACCAGATTTCTCTGTGATCGATGTCTTCTCTCATTATAGTGCAGTGTAGGGTCAGACTAGACAATCTTAGGTGGCACCCGATTTCTCAGTGTCTGATGTCTTCTCTCATTATAGTGCAGTGTAGGGTCAGACTAGACAATCTTAGGTGGCACCAGATTTCTCAGTGTCTGATGTCTTCTCTCATTATAGTGCAGTGTAGTATCAGACTAGACAATCTTAGGTGGCACCAGATTTCTCAGTGTCTGATGTCTTCTCTCATTATAGTGCAGTGTAGGGTCAGACTAGACAATCTTAGGTGGCACCAGATTTCTCAGTGTCTGATGTCTTCTCTCATTATAGTGCAGTGTAGGGTCAGACTAGACAATCTTAGGCGGCACCAGATTTCTCAGTGTCTGATGTCTTCTCTCATTATAGTGCAGTGTGGTATGAGACTAGACAATCTTAGGCGGCACCAGATTTCTCAGTGTCTGATGTCTTCTCTCATTATAGTGCAGTGTAGGGTCAGACTAGACAATCTTAGGTGGCACCAGATTTCTCAGTGTCTGATGTCTTCTCTCATTATAGTGCAGTGTAGGGTCAGATTAGACAATCTTAGGTGGCACCAGATTTCTCAGTGTCTGATGTCTTCTCTCATTATAGTGCAGTGTAGGGTCAGACTAGACAATCTTAGGTGGCACCAGATTTCTCAGTGTCTGATGTCTTCTCTCATTATAGTGCAGTGTAGTATGAGACTAGACAATCTTAGGTGGCACCAGATTTCTCAGTGTCTGATGTCTTCTCTCATTATAGTGCAGTGTAGGGTCAGACTAGACAATCTTAGGCGGCACCAGATTTCTCAGTGTCTGACGTCTTCTCTCATTATAGTGCAGTGTAGGGTCAGACTAGACAATCTTAGGCGGCACCAGATTTCTCAGTGTCTGATGTCTTCTCTCATTATAGTGCTGTGTAGGGTCAGACTAGACAATCTTAGGTGGCACCAGATTTCTCAGTGTCTGATGTCTTCTCTCATTATAGTGCAGTGTACGGTCAGACTAGACAATCTTAGGTGGCACCAGATTTCTCAGTGTCTGATGTCTTCTCTCATTATAGTGCTGTGTAGGGTCAGACTAGACAATCTTAGGTGGCACCAGATTTCTCAGTGTCTGATGTCTTCTCTCATTATAGTGCAGTGTAGGGTCAGACTAGACAATCTTAGGTGGCACCAGATTTCTCTGTGATCGATGTCTTCTCTCATTATAGTGCAGTGTAGGGTCAGACTAGACAATCTTAGGTGGCACCAGATTTCTCAGTGTCTGATGTCTTCTCTCATTATAGTGCAGTGTACGGTCAGTCTAGACAATATTAGGCGGCACCAGATTTCTCAGTGTCTGATGTCTTCTCTCATTATAGTGCAGTGTAGGGTCAGATTAGACAATCTTAGGTGGCACCAGATTTCTCAGTGTCTGATGTCTTCTCTCATTATAGTGCAGTGTAGGGTCAGACTAGACAATCTTAGGTGGCACCAGATTTCTCAGTGTCTGATGTCTTCTCTCATTATAGTGCAGTGTACGGTCAGTCTAGACAATATTAGGCGGCACCAGATTTCTCAGTGTCTGATGTCTTCTCTCATTATAGTGCAGTGTAGGGTCAGACTAGACAATCTTAGGTGGCACCTGATTTCTCAGTGTCTGATGTCTTCTCTCATTATAGTGCAGTGTAGGGTCAGACTAGACAATCTTAGGTGGCACCAGATTTCTCAGTGTCTGATGTCTTCTCTCATTATAGTGCAGTGTAGGGTCAGACTAGACAATCTTAGGTGGCACCAGATTTCTCAGTGTCTGATGTCTTCTCTCATTATAGTGCAGTGTAGGGTCAGACTAGACAATCTTAGGTGGCACCAGATTTCTCAGTGTCTGATGTCTTCTCTCATTATAGTGCAGTGTAGGGTCAGACTAGACAATCTTAGGTGGCACCAGATTTCTCAGTGTCTGATGTCTTCTCTCATTATAGTGCAGTGTACGGTCAGTCTAGACAATATTAGGCGGCACCAGATTTCTCAGTGTCTGATGTCTTCTCTCATTATAGTGCAGTGTAGGGTCAGACTAGACAATCTTAGGTGGCACCTGATTTCTCAGTGTCTGATGTCTTCTCTCATTATAGTGCAGTGTAGGGTCAGACTAGACAATCTTAGGTGGCACCAGATTTCTCAGTGTCTGACGTCTTCTCTCATTATAGTGCAGTGTAGGGTCAGACTAGACAATCTTAGGTGGCACCAGATTTCTCAGTGTCTGATGTCTTCTCTCATTATAGTGCAGTGTAGGGTCAGACTAGACAATCTTAGGTGGCACCAGATTTCTCAGTGTCTGATGTCTTCTCTCATTATAGTGCAGTGTAGTATGAGACTAGACAATCTTAGGCGGCACCAGATTTCTCAGTGTCTGATGTCTTCTCTCATTATAGTGCAGTGTAGTATCAGACTAGACAATCTTAGGCGGCACCAGATTTCTCTGTGTCTGATGCCCGATGATAAATCTGGTGTAGTTCTAGTCAGACTGTGCAATATCTTATAGTTGGTCTAGGTTACTTCACAAAACTGTGCCAAAAGTACCTAAAACGGTCTTAAACCCTTCATAAATGTGGCACTGTTACTTGGTGCAAATTACAACAGAATCAACCAGATTAAGGAATATGCTGAAATATACCTAATAGCTCTAATAGAAGATTACAATCCCTTCCAGAACCATACCACAAATATGAATATGCAGTTATTGAATATTCCATATTTACCTTTCCATAACTCTGATGCCAGATGTGGGGCCATGGGTGAAACCATAATGATGAGACTTGCTAATGCATCTTCATACTCTTTGCTGTGCTGAACAACTTGTGCAGATGCTTGCTGAGAGATATGACATAGAGATGTCTTATTAGTCACACGTCTCACAGACTTCTGACTCCAAACATTTCCACTTACTATATGCTTCACGATCAGGACAAGTACATAAATCAGGTTCTCTTTATTGTATATTATACATTTGATTCTATTAGTACCACTACTTAGATGGTCAAGATTGTAATAGATCTTCAAAACAGGAGATCAATTAAGACTACTTCACAGAAGCACAAAATCCTTTATAACAGAGATGAATGGACACAGCTTTTTACTGGACATGCCTTCTCTGATAGTTTGTCCTGTTTCGAATACTACTGTGTACGCAATCTTCCTTTTGGTCCATTTCAGCTTCCGAATCCCTCTAGATTGCTAGGCAGCAACCAAGTTTGCTTGGACCTCACTATCAACATGGCATTTGCGCTACATGCCAACAGCTACAATAGCATCACTAGTCACCAAGGTAACTCCCATGCAATAAGGCCTAATTACTTTTCTAGGTTGCTAGGTAGAGCGGTATTTATGTCAGGGTAGTATTGTCATATAACACCTATTAAATATGTGCACATTTTATATTTTATATATTTTAAGTTAAATATCCTGCTCTATATAAGCCGACCCGAGTATAAGCCGAGGCCCCTAATTTTACCACAAAAAAAACTGTGAAAACCTATTGACTCGAGTATAAGCCGAGGGTGGGAAATGCATTGGTCACAGCCTCTCCAGTATGTAGCCAGCCAGCCCCTGCCCCAGTGTATATAGCCTGCCAGCCCCTGCCCCAGTGTATATAGCCTGCCAGCCCCTGCCCCAGTGTATATAGCCTGCCAGCCCCTGCCCCAGTGTATATAGCCTGCCAGCCCCTGCCCCAGTGTATATAGCCTGCCAGCCCCTGCCCCAGTGTATATAGCCCCCCCCCCTCCCCGTTGTGCAGCACAACAATACCGGATGGATCGCACAGAAGATCTACGGGTGCCGCCAGAAAGGCGAGTTTTGATTTATTTTTTTGACTCGAGTATAAGCCGAGTTTGGGGTTTTCAGCACATTTTTTGTGCTGAAAAACTAGGCTTATACTCGAGTATATAAGGTAGCTGGAATATCTTATATCTTGTCTTTTATAGGTTACAAGAATTTATCTAACAGGTTGGCCAAAATCACCAAAAGGTCTCAAATCATTTTAGGCGACAACCTGAGCCCAATCAACAGCATTTGGCAGGTTACTAGTCGCAGCAAGTTGATTTCCATTTCAGGAAATGCATTAGACCCATTGCACCACGTACTACTCCAACAACTAGCACAAGAAGTGACCGGTATAGACAGATCTGCTACCCCACAACAAGGTTTTAAAACTCCTTTATATCAAAAGCCATCGATCTGTACAATAAATGGTATCAAGGAGCAGCCAAATCAACTTAATAACCCCCAAACCATATTGTACTCTTATTTCTCATGTTATGTCTGTTAGGAAACCACTGCTAAGGACAGGCAAGCAGAAGAGACTTGTTTGGGCTAAAGAACACAAGAAATGGACATTAGACTAGTGGTAATCTATGCTTTAGTGTGATGAGTCCAAATTTGAAATCTTTGGTTCCAACCACCTTGTCTTTGGTTGATGCAAAAAGGTGAACGAATGGAGGAGGTGTGATGGTGTAGGGGAGCTCTGCTAGGGACACTGTTGGGAATTTATTCAATATTGAAGGTATACTGAACCAGCGTGGTTACCACAGCATCTTGAGGCGGCATGCTATTCCATCCGGTTTGCATTTAGTTGGACCATCATTTATTTTTCAACAGGACAGTGATCCCCAAACACACCTCCATGCTGTGTAATGGCTAGTTGACCAAGAAGGAGAGTGTTGGGGTGCTACACAAGATAAACTGTCCTCCACAGTTACCAGACCTGAACCCAATCGAGATGATTTGGGGTGAGCTGGACCGCAAAGTGAAAGCAAAAGGGCCAACAAGTGCTAAGCATCTCTGGGAACTCCTTCAAGACTGTTGGAAGACCATTTCAGGTGACTACCTCTTGAAGCTCAGCAAGGAAATGCAAAGAGTGTGTAAAGCAGTAATCAAAACAAAGTTGGCTACTTTGAAGAACCTAGAATAGAAGACATATTTTCAGTTGTTTCACACAATTTTGTTAATTATATAATTCCACATGTGTTAATTCATAGTTTCGATGCCCTCAGTGTGAATCTACAATTTTTACAGTCATGAAAATACAGAAAACTCTTTGAAGGAGAAGGTTTGTCCAAACTTTTGGTCTGTACTGTATATATGGGCATAGCCCCCCAAAAATTATATGCCTGATGAAGGTCCAGATGCTGTGCCGAAACAAGCAGCATTCTTTTATGCACACCTTTTGTGTATTTTATATTCATTGTGTTTTGTGTTATTTTTAATAAATTGGATTCAAGCCTGTATCAGCACGGCTTTGAAGTATAATTTCCCACTGAGCGGCAGGGCACGGCATCAACCCACTCCAGCCTGGATATTGCCTTCACAAAACTTAATAAAGCCTCTTTAGAATATACATTGCCCACATAATCTACAATTTATAAATTGGTTTAATTCGCTTTCAATGACATCATAATCTTTGTGAGGGCTCCTATTTTTCAGTTCAAGTAACAACACAGCAAGCAGCTTCAGTAATATAAAGCCATGTGCTTATATTGTATCAGCCCTTCACTACATTTTATTTAGCCTATTTTACACAAATTTACTTAACTTTTTCTCTTTCTATCTTCCTAAAAAGTAATTAGAGTTTGCTGGAAAATACAAATGAGGTTTTGGCTTGTTGTTGTCTGAGATTGATCAGGAAAGGATTTCCTAAATGGTGAGAACACGAGGAGCTGTGAAAAGAACTAATAAATATTGTGTGATATGGACCTGCTAAAATGAGATAACCGCAACTTAATCATCAGCTGGATGTACAATATGTGCCAGGAACTCAAGTGTCAAACTGAATCCAAGGTTTCTAATAAAGAGGCTTCATCATAACATCCTGTTCAGATCTCAGACTGATCCATAAGAAATCAGAGTCTGCATACAAATCAGATAACCCACAGCCAATGTTCGCTCCCTTATGCACAATAATACTGAAGCTTTAAGTGATGTAGTCATGACACATGATTGAGGACTGTGGACCCCGTTACCCAATCTTCATCGGCTAATACTCGAGTATATAATTGAAATGTGTTTTTAGGTGCTACGGTTATGGAGATATGATTGCTTAAAGTGGGACACTGTCGTGACATGTATATATGTGCTATCTGCATGGGGCATGTGCAAATAGGACATCATGGGGTTAAAATGAACTTGAATTCCTTTAATAAAGTAAGGTCTTTTTGTTCTTCATAAGGGTTATAGCAAATAAATCTATCCAGTCCAGTCCCAATCTAGCCCTGCCCCTGTACATCCTCAATACTCACCTTTCTGACTCCTCCACAGATCCTCCTCCCGCCCCCTGTGCTGCGGCAGCGGCTGGTTCAAACACACTATGAAAGGGGAGTACTTTCCTAAACCAAGTTTGGATTTTGGGGCACATTTTTTATGCTGAAAAACTACACTTATATTCGAGTATATACAATATTAATATTCACGGTTAAAGACGTAGTAAAAAATTTGATTTCTACATTCTCGAATGTAACTTTAACAGCGGATTTCTCCAGTTTCACCTAAAAACACAACCCTGATATTATATTAACCCTTTAAGGACCTCGCCCTTTTTTGCTTTTTCATTTTTATTTTTCACTCCCCATAATCAAAAATCTATAACTTTTTTTTTTTTTTTTACACGTAAAGAGCTGTGTGACGGCTTGTTTTCCGCAGCAAAGACTTACCGGCTATGGAGAGGGGTCAGCACGTGAGCCCTCTCCATGCACCCACAGACGACCTGAGACGTGCTATTACGTGACGGGTCGAGAAAGGGTTAAAGGGGAGAGTCTCCTCTTTAATTTGACACCAGTTCCAGAGATATGACTGAAGACAGCCACTGTCCGAGACTGTATTAGCAAAATGGTGATGGATTGACACTGCACATATTTTGAACATATTTGTGTAAGTGTTTATAAACTTTAAGTGCTTATTAAAAAAAAACTAAAGTTTTCAATAGTACCGTAATTTGTCTGCTAATTCTATAAAGCGGTTCCAAAGATATTATCATCTAAAGAAGCACAGAACAGAACCACAAAAATTCACAAAGGGATTAAAGAGTAGTTGAACTTTCAACAACATTTTATAAATCAACCAATAATCAGATGATTATAATAAACTTTGTAATAGACTTCATTAAAGAAATATCTTCCTGTGATCTTTTCTTCTGCCTTTCTTACTTTTTTATGTAGTTTGTGTAAATCAGCTTTCTGTCCTGCATCCACTGAAAGCTGAGAAATAAAGCAACCTCATGTATCTAGGCACCATGACTGTGGTAATCTTCTTATATTTGATATGCATGGCCTCCTTCTTAATAAAATCAACTTTTAAAATCATGATAATAAGCCGCAACGGCACTTCTGTCTTATTAGCATAACTGACATAAATAACAAAAAAGTTCATTTTAGAAGAAAGGAGGCAATGGACATCAAATATAAGAAGATTACCACAGTCACAGTGTCCCTAGTAGATTTCCTTTCACCCCAATAATCTATCTGGGAGCTGCTTCCTAGCCCTACCCAAGGTGTAGCAGTTTTAAATTGCTAGCTTTATCTGAACCGTCTGAAATAGCTAGTAAACACTGCACTATATAGCGCTATTCATGAGGGGGGCAGTCTGAGGAACTCCCCTCTCCTCTGTTTCTTCCCCGGACCACCCCCTCATGAATACGCCAAACTGCTGTAAGCCTGGTCCGGAGTTCCCAGCACTACGAAGTGCAGTGTTTGCTACTTTATCGGAAGGCTCAGTTAAAGCTAGCAGTGTACCACTGCTACACCTGGGGTAGGGCTAGAAAGCAGCCTACTTTAGTAAGCAGCTCCTAGATAGATTATTAGGGTGACAGACCCTCTATTACTCATTATGGTTGGATGAGATACTTATATTTGAGAGACTATTGTTTGAAAATAATTTTTGCAGATGTTGTGCCCTTTTGTGTCGCTTTATAAGAAAGTAAAGAATAAGAACAGAATTTTAACTGCATTATGCATTGCGAGCATCATTTATTAAATGAACTGCTACAATGTTTGGGAAGTGTGAAGGTGAATCCCTAGGTGCAGACACCTTGCTCACCACCTGCAGTATATTGTTGGTATAACTCTATGTATCTGAAAGAATCCTTTATCTCTATTCAGGAATTTCAGGAATCTCAGATGCACTGCTCAATGAAGGAGAAAGAGCAGACACAAAGCACAGAGAAGCTGCATATTAGAAAGTTTACCATTATTACTGCTCCATTCATTACTGAAATAAATAGCTTCAAAGGATTAGTTAATCTTTAAGTAGTTAACAAGTTTAACAAGTTTTAACAAGAAAAAATTCATAATTTGCATTCAACAAAATAATATTACATTGTTCTATGTATAATGTTGCTACTTTTTTATATTTCTATATTTACATGCTGTGGTCCTTGACAAATATTCTGCTGAATAAAGGTTTGTGGTCTTTGCTTTGCTTCTTTACTTAGTCTGTGCTGCTGCTTCTAACCTTGATCTGACATCACACTTTTTCATCATACTTTATAAGTTTACACACTATATAGTTTCAAAATCTTTGCTATATGTAATGTAAACTACAAAATAAAATTATTTCAGGGTGTACATGATGTAAATTCCCCATAAAATAAAATTATAGATAATATAATCAGATTCACATACATATAATATGTTTAATCTAATATAACTAACATTTTATATGGAAAAGGTAGTTAAAAATGTTATACTATTCTACTAAACACAAGAGGGCGCTATAATCACAAGCTAGTCATGACAAAGATAGATCACAATTTTTCATGAATTTTTTAAATGAAATAATTAACTAGGACAACAGAGAAAATAAATTAGGTTAAAATAGATCTATTTGCTGCTGTAGAATTTGTGTCAATCGTGAAAATTAAGCATCTGTATTACATACATTCTTCTGTCGCATAGATTTGCTAATACTGGAACACTACCTTCTCTACTGGCAATTGGGATGTCTCATAATGCAAACTCCTGTATGTACGTCATAGTTGACCAAATTGCTATACAATTTAAGAGCCATACGTGAGTTTCTACAAAATTACTGGAATTACAGAATTTGGACCGAGCTGGTGACAAAATTAAGGATACACCCTTAAGAGGAGACCCAGAATCAGTTTTGGCAAAACAGCTAGTGCAGGCAAAGCACCAGCTAAATACAGGCAGTCCCCGGGTTACATACAAGATAGGGTCTGTAGGTTTGTTCTTAAGTTGAGTTTGTATGTAAATCGGAACTGTATATTTTATCATTGTAATCCCAGACAGAATTTTTTTGGTCTCTGCGACAATTGGATTTTAAAAATGTTGGGTTGTCATAAGAATCAATATTAACACTAAAGCTTCATTACAGACACTTGTGATAATTGTTATAGCTGATCATTGTAGCCTAGGACTAAAGTACAATAAATTACCAATATCCAGAGGTCCGTTTGTAACTATGGGTCGTATGTAAGTCGAGTGTTCTTAAGTAGGGGACCGCCTGTACTTTATAAAGACATCTAATTGATGTTTTCTTTATTTAAAAAGGGGGATATTGCTTATAGATTCATGTTACACTGAAAAGATGCGTAACAGCAAATACACAATGTTCTCGGCTGGTGTCACATTGTTTACAAAAATGAATCTTCTTCCCGTCCTTTAACCCTAGAATGCATGACCATAAAAATCTACACTTTTACATACCTGGGGCCTTTTAGGCCCGTGTGCAAATAACATGGAATAACTCAAATAAAAATACTTTTCAAAGTTTATTTGAAAAATGCAAAGTAAGGATGCATTCCTACTAGCGCTGGTGTCTGTCGGGAGGGGACCTGTAATGGATCTGACCTCCTGGTGTCCCCAGCTAAGGCTGGTAGAATCCGGGCATTCCGGCAGCATTAACTGGAGTTACCAAGAGATCATATCCATTACGGATCACCTCCTGGCAGACACCAGCGCTAGTGAGGATGCATCCTAAGATGTGAATAATTCAAAACATTTTGTGCAAAAAAAAAACAAAGTAACTAACGGGCTTAAAACGCCCAATATACTCATTCGATATAACTCTTTATAATAATGTATTTTTGTCTAAAAGTTTTTTTTTGTATATAAAAGTTGCAGTAAACATGCTGCAGTAATTTCCCTTTTCAACGTTTCCTTTTCGAATTTACCTTGCAGGCATTTTGTCCACAAGTAGTATAGACACGCTCCGATTTCCTGTCCTTCTTTGCTGGACAAATGTAACATTGCTTTCTTTTTTTATCTCTTGGCTATGAATGTTCCTGAAAACGTATACCACATCTGATCATAGCTTACAGAAAATCTCTCTTTTGGACAAGAATTGTGGAATTCCTACAGTTCCTTGAGCAACTCTTACAATATTATGTGATGGGGTACATCCAAGAACCCTAGGAGTACTGTCCCAAAAAAACATTTGTTTTGGATGTTCTGGTTGTACGTTCTGCTGGATCCATTTCTTCTTCATCATCTGAAGAATCACTCAATGATGAAGTAGAGACATTAGCTGGTGGCATGTACTCTTCATCAGACAAAGAAAGTTCACTATCTTCATCACTATCAAAAATGATTGCTTTGATTTCTTGGTCAGTCAAACCCCTGGATGTAGACTATGCCATTGTAACCTTAGAAGTCAGTAAACTATAATGTAAAAAAAATGATTACAATAAGGGTTGTAGACTCTTTGTTAATGTCTGTACAGCCCCCTCCTCTCACCTTCAGCAGGTCACCACTTTCTTTTAGGTGAAGTGGAAATCTTTGGATTTTTGGAGCTCAGAGTTTCTTTTTCAAGAAACAAGAAAGCTGACTCCTTCAGGAGCTATGATGATGTCAGAGGCGCAAGATCACATGACCATGTAGTCAGACAATCCACACTCTCCAGCAACAGCAGAGTCATAAAGACTAAGGCTACATTCACACGACCGTATGGGGGCGTATATACGGCCGACATATATATAGCCGATATACGTCCCCCACAGACGGCAATGGGCGCACGGCGCCCTGCGGGAGCTGTACCGCTCCGTAACCGGGAAAAAGATAGGACATGTCCTATCTTTTCCCGTAATACGGCGCCGTGTGCCATGTATCCCTATGGAGAGGGGCAGGGGTGAGCTGCGCTCACCTCCTCCTCCACTCCCCGTGCGCTGCCGTTGCCCAGTACGGTACGGCAGGCAACGGCATTGTGAATGCAGCCTAAGTCAAAGTTTTCCCCAGCAACAGAAAAGACAAAAAGACTTAGGATCACATGTAAACCTAGTATGGGCCTAAAAGGCCCCAGGTATGTAAATATGGGGTATTCACAAAAAAGAGTTATTATACCGAAATGCCTGTAACATAAAAATATATGAACAACTGGATATGAATAACAACTATATAACCGAGGAATACCTAGAGTTTCAGAATTCTAACTAAAGTAAACTTGCAGTAAAAAGAAAACAACTAACAGAGCGGGCCTGCGAGGCCCCGGGTATGCATTCTAGGGTTAAATAACTTAATTCTTGTAAATGACGGGACTCATGTCAGATTCAATGAAAAAGGAAATGTATTCCCACACACTGATAGCAGCTATGATATATGCAATTTGTGTGCTAAATCAGATGTGTGCTGTCCTTAACAAGATTTTAAGAGATATTCTTTAAGCTGCATCCATATTACAATGTCCACATTACAGCTGCAGTTCTGTTCCAAATGCGGAATACATGACCCAAACCTGCAGAATTACACCAGAGGGCAGGATGGGATATACAGCCATATAATACAAATGTGAAAAACAGGATAATAGGAGCACTGCCGAGGGCCTGTCAGGATCCTATTATAACATGCATTATTCCAAATAGTCCATTTGGGACAATGCCGTTAAGAGATTTTTCATGGATAAAGACAGAATCCAGAAATGTTTAATATGTTTCACTCTCTAAGCAGGAGAGAAAGTTATCTGTAAACTTTAAAGTTAATAGCTTTTTAATCACCGAGATGTAACATGACAACACGTACATAACAGCGGAAGCTCAATCGCTGCAGCTACATTTTGCTATTTAATAGATGTCTGTTCTTTCATGGTTCATCACCTACCTCCCCCATTGTAATAATTATGGAATGCAGACAAAATCATTATCTACACGTATTAAAAAACAACTGAAAAAGCTGTCGAGGGTGCACAATGGAAGCAAAAACCTTCTCATAATTTGCTATTATCTGCTTTCAACTTTTCAACAAAAGCTTCTAAATTAAGCCAATAATAAAGCTGAGCTTTCCGAATAACCATTTCTGAATTAGAGCGCTCACACATTAAGAGATGACATCAGAACAGAAGGAAACAGGCAGAAACACTGAAATTCAATGAGGGCTGGAAAACAAACTAATCTGAAAGACTAGGGTTCTGGAGTGGTGGAAAAGACTGATCTTAAAGGACATCACCAGGATGAAGGATTGTAAACCAAGCACACTGACATACCGGTATGGTCTTATGCCCTAGTTTTTTAAGAAGAAAAGGCTTTTAAAATGATACTACTTTTTATAGATTTTTTAAATATTTTTCAAAAAAGTGCCATTTTCAACTTTGGGCGCTATTTTCCATTACGGGGTTAAATGCAGTGAAAAACCGTTATTATATTTTGATAGATCGGGCATTTTTGGACATGGCGATACCTAATGTGTTTATGATTTTTACTGTTAATATTAATATTTTTATCAGTTCTAGGGAAAGGGGGGTGATTTGAAATTTTAGGTATTTTTAATATAATTTTTTAAAAATTTTTACTTTTACTATTTTTCAGACTCCCTAGGGTACTTTAACCCTAGGTTGTCTGATCTATCCTATCATAGACTGCCATACTACAGTATGGCAGTATATGGGGATTTACTTCCTCATTCATTACAATGTGCAACAAGCACATTGTAATGAACGGGTTAAAACCGGACAGCCTCGGGTCTTCGGAAGACCCGAGGCTGTCATGGCAGCGGATTGCCGCTCCCCGATGACGTCATGGGGAGCAACGTTCCGCGGCAAGATGGCGGCGCCCATGTGCCACCATCTTTTTGAAGCTGGGCCTGCGAGTCCTCTCCATGCACCGGGACCCGTTGTGCACCGTACATGTGAGGGAGGAGCTGTTACTGAGAACTGCAGGATCATGGGAGTAATAGTTTTGTAGTCTTGGAGATATCGCTGCCTACTTTATTGGCATCACTGTCAAATATTACTATGGAACATCTCAGATGCTTCCACTAAATCACAGTAAAAGGTATTACAAGTACACTGCTGCTACTGTATATAATCGGGTATAGGCCGACCCAAGTATAAGCCGAGTTTGGGTTTTCAGCACATTTTTTGTGCTGAAAAACTAGGCTTATACTCGAGTATATATGGTATGTACATACAGACCACAGGGGCACTAAAGAAGCCTCTGATGAATTAACAGATCTGGCATCAACCTACAAAAATGTCAGATTTTTTAAATTCCTGCATGACCCTAAAATAAAACTTTTTGTCCTATTCTACTTATTTCAACTGGAAGACAAATTCTACCCCTACATAGGTGCCAAAATGACTGTACTGCATTACAGCCTACACTGTAGATTGTAAATGTTTCAAAGCCTAAACTATCCTAAACAACCTACCTAAACTCATCATACACCTGAGACCATTCCAGACTATGGTGTAGCACTTATTTCTTTCAGAACTTGGGAGATACTTTTCTATAAATATCTTCAAATTAAAAATGATGTGACAGGAATATAGTCCAGGTCATAACCGTCTTGAATTCTTCTCCGTGGCTATTAATGAGTAAGTATAATTAGTCAATGTTTCCTTCCGGATGATGTAAGTAAGATTGTGCCCTTTCATAAAAGCGCATTGTCAGAGACCGGTCACGGATAATGTCACTAATTGGTTCTACCAGCCACTAAGTAGATAGCGTTGACGCAGTATAAAACAAATGGCTGATGTAATAAGCTGCAAATGAAAGCTGCAGTAGTAAAGAATGTTTGTGTTTTAAACCCAAAAGAGAAGCAGAAGAATAGTTCCCTACGTTTCATTTACTCATTACTAAGGAAGAAGAAATAAGAAATAGAGAAAAAAAAGACAAGCAAGCTTTATAGGTTGCACAACTACTTTGTAGGCATATACCCCATTTCCAAGACTGACTGCTGGACCCACCCTGGGAAAACCAGAATCACAAATTCTGCACTGTCAGTTAATGGAGCCAAGCTCTATAGTGCAGATGCCACCTCTTAGATGCATAAAACTGAAACCGAACAGGTACCTGGTTTGGATGTAACGTATATACACACACATTACCAGGGATGTGAACCAATTAGAAAGGGGAGGGGTTATCTCTATTCTACACACACATTACCACTTCAGGGTTGTGGACTAATTAGGAAATTCTTATGTAACAAGAGTATCAACAAGAAAAAGCTAAATAATTCATATTACAGGCAGTCCCCGGGTTACGTACAGGATAGGTTCTGTAGGTTTGTTCTTAAGTTGAATTTGTATGTAAGTCGGAACTGTATACTTAATAATTGTAGCTCCAGACAAAATGTTCGATTGTCATAAGATTGTAGCCTATGGCTAAAGTACAGTAAATTACTGACATCCAGGGGTCCGTTTGTAACTAGGGGTCATCTGTAAGTCAGGTGTTCTTAAGTAGGGGACTGCCTGTATATACATAGTACATATGAATTGTTTTGCTTTTTACTTTGATACATAAAAATTTAAAGTGGCTGATCATAAATGCATTTACATAGAAACGCATATGATCAGTAACCAGCACCCGGTAACCTCCCACCTCCCCACTGCCAATTCACATACTCCCACACTGACAACACTTAACAACACTTAACAAGACACCAGTGGGCTCTGATGCATATTTTGGATCGGGGACCCTATATACCTAAAATTGTGCTGCCACCCCTGTCAAGCACTGACATGTACACACTGATCCATGCTCCTAACACCTTATATGTAGTGACCAGCTGTGGCCTCCTCTCACTAAAATGGCCAGCAGCGGCCTCCTCTCAATAAAATGTACAGCAGCAGCCTCCACTCAATAAAATGACCAGCAACAGCCTCCACTCAATAAAATGACCAGCAGCAGCCTTCAGTCGCTAAAATGGTCAGAAGCCGCCTCCACTCGCTAAAACGGCCAGAAGCCGCCTCCACTCGCTAAAACGGCCAGAAGCCGCCTCCACTCGCTAAAACGGCCAGAAGCCGCCTCCACTCGCTAAAACGGCCAGAAGCCGCCTCCACTCGCTAAAACGGCCAGAAGCCGCCTCCACTCGCTAAAACGGCCAGAAGCCGCCTCCACTCGCTAAAACGGCCAGAAGCCGCCTCCACTCGCTAAAACGGCCAGAAGCCGCCTCCACTCGCTAAAAAGGCCAGAAGCCGTCTCCACTCGCTAAAACGGCCAGAAGCCGCCTCCACTCGCTAAAACGGCCAGAAGCCGCCTCCACTCGCTAAAACGGCCAGAAGCCGCCTCCACTCGCTAAAACGGCCAGAAGCCGCCTCCACTCGCTAAAACGGCCAGAAGCCGCCTCCACTCGCTAAAACGGCCAGAAGCCGCCTCCACTCGCTAAAACGGCCAGAAGCCGCCTCCACTCGCTAAAACGGCCAGAAGCCGCCTCCACTCGCTAAAACGACCAGAAGCCGCCTCCACTCGCTAAAACGGCCAGAAGCCGCCTCCACTCGCTAAATTGCCCAGCAGCAGCCTCCACTCACTTAAATGGCCATCAGCGCCCTCCACTCGCTAATATGGCCAATAGCAGCATGGCATCCACTCGCTAAAATGGCCAGCAGAGGCCTCCACTCGCTTAAATGACAGCAGCAGCCTACACTCAATAAAAAGTACAGCAGCATTCACTTGTAAAACCACCAGCAGCCTCAAGTCAAAGAAACGACCAGTAGCAGCCTCCATTAAGGGTGCAGTCAGATGTGGTGTTTTGGGGATGCATTTTTAAATGCGTTTGAACACAAGTGTTTTACATGTTACCATGTATTTGGCTAGTTTTAAAGTTGTTTTTCTTCATTGCTGGAAGTCTAAACAGCTGTGTTATCATTTACACAGCCGCTTACGCCTCCAGCAATAAAGAAAGTGGAGTTGCTCAGACTTTTAAGTCATGAAGTACTCACCAAATTGTCATAGTAACCATTTTTGCCTCACATAGTTGTGTGGGGCATTTGTATTTTTCCCCTAGCCCACTCTCCTTGGGATTCTCCAGTGGGCCAGTAAAACCCATTTAGATGGGGTATTATCTTCTCAAGATATGTTGTCAATACCTCAATGATATAGTCTCTTCCTCTAGGATCCAGGCAGGGGAGGGGGTTGAAGGTTCCTATCTTGGAAATGGACAGGTGACCAACTATGTACATGACTCTATTTTCTATGGGCTGCCAAATTAGAAGTGAAGCAATGGTTGCTGGTGGCCTTTCAAGTGGTTGAGGTGCATGCATTGCATTCAGGTATAAGAATTCCTTTATAAAGATCTGCAACCAGTTATAGAACTACAGTAGGTACAAAAAGTATTTTTTCTGCTCTCTCTTCAGAGATGTTCAATTGGGTTTAGGTCATGGCTCTGGCTGGGCCAGTCAAGAATGGTCACAGAGTTGTTCTGAAGCCACTTCTTTGTTATTTTAGTTGTGTGCTTAGGGTCATTGTCTTGTTGGAAGGGGAACCTTCAGCCCAGTCTGAGGTCCAGAGCACTATGGAAAAGGTTTTTATCCAGGATATCTCTGTACTTGGCCGCATTTATCTTTCCTTAAATTGCAACCAGTGGTCCTGTCCCTGCAGCTGGATAACACCCCCATAGCATAATGCTGCCACCACCATGTGTCACTGTTGGGATAGTATTTGATTCCTATAAATAAAGGTGATACACAGCACTTCCGAAAAGATTTTTCGTATATACAGGCTTGTCTTGTAATTGGAAATGGTGGTTGCTGCGTCGCCCTGATTTCCATTGTATAATCGGGATGCAAAACAACGGATACGTTTATGGAACAAAACACAGGGTTATTGAAGGATGCTCTACCAACAAGCAAACCAGTTGGGTACAAATGAGTAGATCTTTATTTTTCCTTAATAATAGACAACGCATCTTGAGAGCGCACTTGTAAAAGGAAGGACTTACCCAAAGAAGAAAGACGCCGTGGTGTGTAATGTGTTAAATGCCCGGGTAAGTGAGCGGCGCTTGCACAGTGGCATCGGCGTTACGTTCTAAGTGATGAGCTTGCGTGTATTAATTGGTGAATATATCAGTAGTGGAATGCTGGCGACGGAGAGGAAGCATGGAGTTACATTGTATTTAATGTGTTATAACATAATAGTAACATATGGCACGTAAAAATGGCACAAAGGGACACAGTAATGAAATATCAATTGATGGAAAATGGATTATTACGGTATTTTGACGTGATACTACCAAAAATTGTCAACCCATGGTATATATTTTATTTTGATAATCTGATGGGACCTAAGCAGAAATGAAATGATAAGGGCAATAACTTTTATACTAAAATAGGTATTGAAGATCGCAGGATTTTTATACTCATATAGGTGAAGCCCATAGGTCATATTTGGGTGAAGCATTGAAATAAAAATTAACATAAAGGTGAACACATTCATGTACATACATGTATCACAGGTTCCACAATAATTAGCAGTATACATGTTGTCCACTATTAAGAAAAATAAAGATCTACTCATTTGTACCAAACCGGTTTGCTTGTTGGTAGCATGTCCTTCAACAACCCTGTGTTTTACCAAAAAGAAACGAAGTTCATTGTCAGCTCATCTTGTAGTTCCTCTGTGGTACTGTGAGCATGGACAGCCTTTGCCTTAGCCTTTCCATAAACGGATACGTTTATGGAACAAAACACAGGGTTATTGAAGGATGCTCTACCAACAAGCAAACCAGTTGGGTACAAATGAGTAGATCTTTATTTTTCCTTAATAATAGACAACGCATCTTGAGAGCGCACTTGTAAAAGGAAGGACTTACCCAAAGAAGAAAGACGCCGTGGTGTGTAATGTGTTAAATGCCCGGGTAAGTGAGCGGCGCTTGCACAGTGGCATCGGCGTTACGTTCTAAGTGATGAGCTTGCGTGTATTAATTGGTGAATATATCAGTAGTGGAATGCTGGCGACGGAGAGGAAGTATGGAGTTACATTGTATTTAATGTGTTATAACATAATAGTAACATATGGCACGTAAAAATGGCACAAAGGGACACAGTAATGAAATATCAATTGATGGAAAATGGATTATTACGGTATTTTGACGTGATACTACCAAAAATTGTCAACCCATGGTATATATTTTATTTTGATAATCTGATGGGACCTAAGCAGAAATGAAATGATAAGGGCAATAACTTTTATACTAAAATAGGTATTGAAGATCGCAGGATTTTTATACTCATATAGGTGAAGCCCATAGGTCATATTTGGGTGAAGCATTGAAATAAAAATTAACATAAAGGTGAACACATTCATGTACATACATGTATCACAGGTTCCACAATAATTAGCAGTATACATGTTGTCCACTATTAAGAAAAATAAAGATCTACTCATTTGTACCAAACCGGTTTGCTTGTTGGTAGCATGTCCTTCAACAACCCTGTGTTTTACCAAAAAGAAACGAAGTTCATTGTCAGCTCATCTTGTAGTTCCTCTGTGGTACTGTGAGCATGGACAGCCTTTGCGCCAAGTATATAAGTAAAAACCAATAAGTCCAGCTTATGTTTTCCAACAGACTTATAGCTATGAGTAAGGAATTAATTTTCCGAAACACGTAGGCAATTTCTCCTTCTTACCTTTATTTATCCCATGTGAATTCCTGTTTGTTGGATGACCAGCAGGTCTCTCTTTTTAAACTGCTGAAATAAATTTTGAATATTTTCTCATCCTGGATTCTGTTGTTTGAAGTTGGACTTATTGGTTTTTACCCTGTGTTTTGTTCCACAAACTTATCCAAGGATTGTATTTGGCAAGTGATGAGCTGTGCCTGGTTTTCTCTACACATACCGCTTAGAATGAACACCAAAAAGTTCTTCAGACCAGAGAATCTTATTTCTCATAGTCTGGGAGTCCTTCATGTGTGTATTTTGGCTTTCATATGTCTTGCACTAAGCAGAGGCCTCTGTCGGCACACTCTGCCATAAAGCCCCAACTGGTGGATGGCTCCAGTGATAAAGTTGACATTGTGAAATTTTCTCCCATCTCCGTACTGAATATCTGGGGCTCAGCTACAGTGATCTTCCTCTTTACCTTTCTCACGAAAGCTCTTCTCCCACTATTGCTTAGTTTGGCTAGATGGCCAGGTTGAGAAAAAGTTATGGTCCTCCCAAACTTCTTTCATTTAAGTATTATGGAGGCCACTGTGCTCTTAGGAGCCTTAAATGCTGCAGATATTGTTTTTGTAACCTTGTCCTAGTCTTGCCACAATTCTGTCTCTGAGCTCCTTGGGCAGTTCCGTAGACATCATGATTCTCATGTGCTTTGACATGTACTGTGAGGTCTTATATAGACAGGTGTGTTCCTTTCTAATCAGTTTAAACACAGCTGTACTCCAATTAGGGAGTAAAACCATCTCAAGGAGGATCAGAAGGAAATGGACAGCATGTGAGTTAAATATGAGTGTTATAGCAAAGGGTGTAAATACATATGATATTTCAGTTTTTAATAAAATTAGCAAATATATCTGTATTTCAGGGGTTTTTTTCTATCAAGATGGTGTGCAGTGTGTACACTATTGAGCAAAAAAGGAACTTTTTTAATCTAACCAATTGGCTTTAATGAAACTGTACATGCCCCAATATTACATCATAGTTTCTCACTGCCAGGGCATGTTGAGTCATACTATAATAACCAAAAGTGCAGATAAATAATACATACAAGCATTAAAAGCACAATGAATTATTTATTATAAGGGATTGAAAGCTCCCCACTGAACTATGCTGCAGGTAGGTATGCTGGATGATGTTCTGTAATAGACAGATGAAAGGCATCAATGTAAATCAATGGAGGGTAAAGATTAAATCATGTGTAGCTTACTCTTTGAAAATAGGAAAAGCTGGATTTAAAACGTTCTGAAAATGTAAAAGGAAAGACAAAGACCTCATGCGCATGAACCCGACATGGGGCTGTGTGCTAGCCATAATTTACGCCTTCATTTCTCTCTATTGTCATTGCTATACATACAGGCCGCAAGTAGATATATTTGCCCACTTATTTGCAGCCAGCAAATTGTTCATGTGACCATATACCTATTTTTGTATCCTGCAATCAAAAACTGAATCAAAAACTTCACGTTTGAATATAGTCTACCGCCTCATGCACATGACTGTATATGGACCGTGAGCTAGTCATACAAAAGGCAGCTAGTGGCCAGGTGGCCATGCCGCAAAATATAGAGCAAGTCACATTCCTGTCCGAATTCTGGCTTGGTCACCTTAAACAGGGCCACAAACTTTCCAGTGTTTGTGACCAGTTTCTGCACATGGTTGTGTGCATGAGGCCTAAAGGTTACTTTACATGATCCAAACTTCCTGCCTGGTGGACAAGAAGAATTGTCTAACGTCCAGGATTAAGCAGCCTTGTAAATATATGACTGGTTTAACCATTATGGATAATATTAGTGATTACACCATTGAAGAACATAAGAAATTTCTGATCATTTTATCTAATTGTATAAAGTCCTGAGGCAGCATAAAGTTCACACTCTAATCACAACGTCCAGAACCTGGTTAGCCATCCGCTCTACTCTAACATTATGGATGGCGCAGCAGAAACTGGATTTGCAGAATTGTCTTGTTTACTCCCTTACAATAGGCCTCGTATTAGAGGCTTTAGATGTATCATATTCAATGAACCAGCATTATCTGTAAAAGACATTTTCATTGCGGTAAAATGTTTATTTTGTCTGCATTGTTCCATGAATGTGAACGGTGATCTTGACCGCAATAGACAAAAGTTCATGGTATTGGAAACGAGCCTGGATAAAAGCCTGCAGACTCTTTTATTCCTGCCTTTATACAAAGAGCCCTTTCCTGAGAGAGCGCACAACATTGGAAGAGACTATTACATTTCTATCATGTATCCGTAGAACAATGTCCAATTTTACAACAACTGCTCAAAACAAAGGAGAAGCAAAAACAATCTGTTCCTCTTTCTTAAGCCTGGGCAAAAGAAGAGGAGTCCTCCCTGTGATATTAGTGATGATCACAGGTCCCAGCAGATGCACTTACCGAGAGTATGTTGCTTAGACTCATTAGCTGGGAAATAGCTGCATTGAAAACGAAATCCTCAGTGAAGTAGCTGGTTACCTAGGCAACACAAACAAAAATGTCTTTTCAGAATAACTCATATTTGTGAAAGTTAACAGCGACTGGCTAATTCCTGCACAGGTGAATCATTTCATCTTTGTGTTTGCGTGGGTTTTCTGAAGGCATTCTGATTCCTTCTCAAAAACATCCCAAAGTCAATCACCCTCCTAAATACTAAGAGCAGCCCTATGTTAAATATGTTCACACTTTGTGACATCGGAATCTAGGTACAATAGAACATCAAAATATGAAAAGTACGTATGTTTCTAGGTAATATAGGACTTAACATAGGAACATCTGAAGTCACACTTCCCTGCAGCCTCATTTGACTCGTCTTAGGCAAATATTATCCTCAAATTTTTTTCACATGACTTTGGAGGAGGTAAACGGGTGAGATTTTGCATAAATGAGGGAATTCCATAAAGGAAAATTTCATACCCTACCTGAGGGGACTAGTAGTTTAATGAAGTAAAATCCTGGGACCTTGTCCCTGTAATCAGGAAGCAGACAGCGCCATTCTCTGTGTAGTGGTCAAACTGCAACTCAGGTCCCATTCATTTGTAAATTGGAGCAGCTACTCAGTTTGCATCTATTTTATTGATATGCTATAAAATCATATATATCTAATATATAAAGCTGAGTGTATGTGTGTGTGTGTGTATATGTATCTATGTATGCATGTCCGCTAAAGAAACCTGCACCATCATGTTTACAATCACCAAATTTTGCACAGCCACTCCCTGTGACTCGGGGAACATTGTAGCCTAGGTTTTGTCTAGGTGATGTGTGTAGGTAATGACATAGGGAGAGATATATCAGGGCTAGAACATATGTTTTCCTGTGTACAAGCCCAGAAATAATCGTAATTACTAGTGAACCATGGAGTGGTGTGAAGGGGGCACGGCCGGCGGCAGGTTGGGGTGCAATTCTGGAATTGTACACTGGGCACCTGACCTGTTGAATACTGGAGTGTCATATACTAACAAACGAGCGTCAGCATATGATAAATGTCCCCCATAATATCTCACCATAAGTGATTTTCTCCAAAAATATGGTCTATCATTGCTTTTCGGGTTTGGTAATTTACCTTTAGAATGTGAGGCACCCCCTTTTTTTAATAAAAATGAGTAAAAATCTCAGCATCATTATGCCTTCATTCTCCAACAGGGGGAGGTAGGGGTGTGATTGGTGGACATTTGTATACAACAACCACCAACACGATTTGGAACCCTTTTTGTTGGTCTTATACAGTACATTTACATATTTACATGCAGTGTTTGAAGCCGAAACCAAGTGTGGAAAAAAAAGGGAAAGAACAACAACAAATTTCAGCAGCTACAATGTGTTGCTTCAAAAACATAATGTAAATACCTGAAGATGTAAATGCAAAATGAGTAATAAATAATGGGACGCATATTTATTACTTAAGGTGGTTGTCTGAGACTTTTCAAAAACTTAAATGTGGCCGGGTGGGGGCTGCTTAAAAAAATAATCCTGTAACTTACCTCTGAACTCCCTCCAGGTGTCCCGTGCTGAAGTCTCTCCGGTCCATGCCCCTGTTTGTATACAGGGACACAGAAGCTGCGCCGAGTTCAGCTTCTGGCCAAGGTGACTGGCCAAACCAACCCGTCCCCATTTCCAGCACTGGGTCGTGGCAGGTGGGCTGGGTCAGCCACCACGTCCGGTTGGAAGCTGAAGTAAGTGCAGCTTCCATGCCCCTGTAAACAAACGAGGGCACGGACCATAGAGAAGGCGGTGCGGGACAATGGGAGGGACCATGGCGGTAAGTACAGGTTTATTTTTTAAGCAGCCCCCTCCCGGCCGTATAGAAGTTCTTGAATAGTCTATGAGAACCCATTTAAACTCACGTCAATAAAAAACAGTCTTCAAAGAAGTTTTCCTCAACAGACCCAGGTTCATAACCAGTAGACACCAAAGCAATATAACCTGTACATTAATAAATAACATATGATAACCGTATGAGGTCTACTTGCAGCAATGAGAACCAGTTACCTCAGACACAGTAAGATTTCGGTGTTGCCAGATCTTTTGGGCTTCTGCCATTTCTTTCTTACGCAGAACTTGAGGATTTGGTTTTACGGAGGCGTTTCGGGCTTCAATATACTTGCTTGTTAACTTCCACACACGAGATTGCCACCTTTGGACGCCAGGTATTGCATCCGCTGTAAAACGGAACACAAGTAAATCAGACGTCCATAAATGACCTTTAAGCCAGTTCTTATAACACCAACCATAAAAAGTGTTATAAACTGCACCTATGCTGGATTAAAGGGATAATACCACAGGATAGGTTAGTAATGTATAATTGCTGGGACCCCCACAGATTACTAGCATGGGGGTCCCCAGTCTCTTATTGAGGAGAAAATTAAATTAAACAGTGGTCACACAGGGCCTTCTTCTCTATTCAAAGTTTATTGGGTTAATGCAGACAACCAAGTGTGGCTATTTCTGCCCGTCTCCAAGACTTGAATATCACACATGCCATGGCATTCCTATATATTCTACATTTCAACATATGTTAGCACCTGGGGAAGACGCAGGCATCTGCATAATTCGAGTTATGGTCAAATAACGGTTTCTGTAGCATAATATTTGATTTACAGCTAAACACAGTGAATAAAGCACCTAAAACAGAAGCTTACATACTCTTCATATCCCATAGTATGTCCTGCTCTGGAGGGGCAGCAAATAACAGATACAGACGGGTGGTATCAAAGCCATATTTCTCCACCATTTCCTCTGGATCTACACCATTATGCTTGGACTTGCTCATCTTTTCCCATGTTACTTGCAGTTTTTCTCCAGTCTTTGCATGGATTGGTTCATTATCTGAAAAAATTAAAATATTTAAATAAAAACCTACCATCTTTCCAGGAATATGGAGTAAAAAGCTTTGTGTGACCGTTCAGGCAGAGATCTACCACTGATTTCTCACATTAATCATATAATTTGTTTTAAATATCATAATAAAATTGACACCTGGATCCAAATGGAGGCTGATGGACCACAATGACTTTTTAGTGGGCAGGAATAGCACTGGAACATTGATTTAAAGAGAGATGAAAACCCACAGAGAGGAACAAAGTAAGTTTGTTTTAATTATTATTTTGTGACTGCTGGCTACAGGGGCAATCATGGTGAATGCTGTCTAGGCATTTCAGTGACTACTAGCTACTGTAAGTATTGCTCTGACTTCTGGCTACTGGGGGCATCCCTGTGACAGCAGGGGGCATTACTGTGACTACTGGGCCAGGAGCTGTGACTAATGAATCCTGGGGGCGTCCATGTGAATACTGGCCTCTGTGGCATTACGGTAACTACTGGCTACTGGGGGAATTCATGAATACTGAGCATCATTATGTTTACATGCTACTGGGGGATCACTTTGACTAGTGGATTTTGGTGGAATCACAGTGACTACTGGGGGTATCACTGTGACTGCTGGCTACTGGGGGATCAATGTGACAACTGGGGGCATCACTGTGACTACTGGATGCAGGGGCTGCGACATCTGCGAGCATCACTGACTAATATTACGATGCATAAAATGAACAAAATTATAGTTATGTAAAATAATTTTATGGTTACTGGTCACCACAGCATGAGGAACTGTATTAATGGGCCACAGAGAAAGAGAACCACTGCTCTAAAGTGACTTTATCCCAAGTAATGAAACACTGTTTGAGGATAACGCTCAATGTTTCAGTCAGCAATATCCCCTTTTATTACATATCAGCCATTTGAAACCTTTCTTTTTAGCTGTGGAATACAGAGCAGATCACAGTACGTAGCATAAATGCTAGGCAGATGCTCTCGAAAAACTCTATTGCCTATTGTAGCTTCTTTACTTGGTATCATAAAGTCACTTTAAGGGAATAACTTATTCTATCAAACCTTCCACATTGTACCTACTTTGGTAAAGTTGTACAAAGTTTACATCAAACAATGAATGTGGAGGTCTGGTTGTGATTTTCAAGTAAAATATCAATACCTTATGTCACTTGTAGAAAAATTTAGCAAATATCATAATGTATCTTTAAGTTCAGAACCCTCCATGCTTTTATATAAACTAGTGAAACGTTTCTAGGCTTCAAGGAGGAGCACATGAAATACTGAAATCCTGAAATACTTGCATGACCCTTCATGGGGCGTCTACCCATAATTTATGGAAATGTATCCTGTACATGACAGAAGTATTAAACCTCCTATACGCTTGTGTGGGATCTTGCACAGTGACATGGTTGTCATGCTCTGGGGTTTGCAATACATCTCCAACTATGTTGTTTTGCTCATTCTTCTTTGCCAACGTGTCTGGGTGATGCTTGCCTGCTGCTTTCCATATAATGTAATCCATATAGCATTATTTTTTTCTCATGTCTGTATACTGTATAACATAGGTTATAAATAGGGTCACACATGTTGCTTTAATGTCCATTGTATGAACGCTGTCAATAAAAAGCAATTACATTCATTTCATACATCAGAAATAGAGGAAAAAAACAGTTTTATGTATTGTATGTATTTATGTAAAACACTAAATAGATAATCACTGCTTACCACTTATGTCCACTTCATCTCTTTGTAAGTATCTGCCTGTTGATGGAAGCCGAAATGTTTGTCCTTTGATGAGGCCTTGTACTAAAAGCTTATTAAATGGTTCCCTTAAGAAGAAAACAGGAAAAAAAACAATTAGTGTAAGTATGACTATATTTATTATACTGATTAAATTAATAACTGACTACTCTAAAAGATTAGCTTGGACAGGTAGAATGTGTCGTGTGTAACTGTGTTGATGTTCTGTTTTGCTATAAAGGTAAAACATCAAATATAATGTACAAAAATAACATAAGACCCCATCATTAAGAACTGCAGCATAAAATAGAGTAAGTTGTCCTAGACGTAATGCTATGCCCTTTACAGGATATAATTAAGCCTACCTCCAGAAAAGATCAGGTCTCCAAGATGTTTGGAACAACCTCCCTGATGCGTTTCTTCAAAAAACTGCAGGGTCGTTTCTACATGGGGAGCTGGAGGGGGCACCTCCATCCTTTATTTGCTTCAAATTGCACAAGAATCAATAGCATCTGCATTTTTAAGACACAGATATATCTATCTAAGGGGGCAAAGTATATAGATATCTCTATAGGGGGCACAGTATGTATAGATCAGTCTGTAATGGGGCATAGTATATAAATCTGTATGGAGGCACAGTATATACCGTTATCTATTTGTAAGGGAGCACAGTATATCAATATCTCTCCATATCCTATCTCTGTATCCCATATTATGCTCATATATTTCATATCCTACCCAACAGCAAAACCTGGGCACAAAAAAAATGGGAAGTGTGAGTTCCGCTCATTTTCTGAGGACCATACCGGTGACTAGGGTAAAATTTTGAGAGGTGCTATGTTGGGAAACCAGAATAATGGAGTAATAAATAGGTCACAATGATGGAGAGGGCTGCCTATGGTTATGTGTTTGTTTGGATGTTCTGTGTATGGTATCATGGCTTATTATTAGCCCTTGTCTGGTCCTGATAATATGCAGATGTATTTTATGCTTGCTATCACATTTTACATAATTTTGGTCTCTTCCTCATTATTTGTGTGCTTTGGGCCTGCTTGGGTTCCTGCTTTTTATGATATTTACTATATTCGTTTCCCAGTTGGAAACTTTATCCTGTGCAATACAAAATAAAACTACAAAATGAAACTTTTTTGTGGAAATTTTGGTGATCTGCATAAAATATTAGTGGTGTAGTAGTCTTGGCTATGAGTATACATTTATAAGGGCGCACTATGTCCAGGGACTGCATGCAGCAATGGCCAAGACTTTACTCTGTTTTGATTTGCCTCCATGTTTTAACAATCCTTTCTTTTAATATATTCCAAATTAAACAAATATTAAAGATTCGCATAAAATACATCAGCTGGGAGAACAGAAATATCATTGGCACTTGGCTTCACAGAATTAATAATACTCACAGATGAAAAATTCATCCTTGAGGCATTGCTGGAGTTTTTGGGAACACCAGGGGGAAATTATTTAAGATAAACAACAGTTCCTCCAAGGAACTTATAACCCTAAATTGTTTTCAGGGAATTGTTAAACCCTAACTGTATAAAACACTAAATATTACATAATAGAGTAAAATGGTTATTAATAGAGATGAGCGAACATACTCGTCCGAGCTTGATGCTCGTTCGAGCATTAGCGTACTCGAAACTGCTCGTTGCTCGGACGAGTATTTTTCCAGCTCGAGAAAATGGCATCTCCCGCCGTTTTGCTTTTTGGCGGCCAGAAACAGAGCCAATCACAAGCCAGGAGACTCTGCACTCCACCCAGCATGACGTGGTACCCTTACACGTCGATAGCAGTGGTTGGCTGGCCAGATCAGGTGACCCTGGAATAGACTAGCCCCTGCCCGCGCTGCTTGCGTCATTCTCTGTCTGGATGCCGCTAGGGAGAGAGCTGCTGCTGGTCAGGGAAAGCGTTAGGGTGTTCTATTAGAATAGTGTTAGGCAGGAGTGATTCTACAAGAACCCAACAGCCCTTTTTAGGGCTACAATAACGTTTTATTTTCCTTTTTTTTTGGTTTACTTGTGGCTGGGCTTGCTGGCATTAGTAGTGCAGCAGTGTGCCTTCAGTGTAGGCTAGAAAATAGCCATAGGAGAACCCCAACGGCTTATTTAGGCCTACAATAGCGTTATATTTTCCTTTTTTTTTTGGTTTACTTGTGGCTGGGCTTGCTGGCATTGGTAGTGCAGCTAGTACCATATTGTGAGTAATTTGCAGGGAGACTTGTGTTTAGCTCTTAGTGACACACATATCCACCTCAAACACCGAAGTGGGACAATTTATTAGGGGTTTGATTTGAATTAGGCACAGTCTGCTGATTTATTTTTTTAGACGTTTATTTCTTTTTAGAACTCACAGTAATCTGCCAAAGCAGTGTGCTTTGAGTGTAGGATAGAAAATAGCCATAGGAGAACCCCAATGGCTTACTTAGGCCTACAATAGCGTTATATTTTCCTTTTTTTTTGTTTGCTTGTGGCTGGGCTTGCTGGCATTACTAGTGCAGCTAGTACCATATTGTGAGGAATTTGCTGGGAGACTTGCGACCGTTGTGTTTAGCTCTTAGTGACACACATATCCACCTCAAACACAGAAGTGGGACAATTTATTAGGGGTTTGATTTGAATTAGGCAGAGTCTGCTGATTTATTTATTTTTTTAGTTTATTTCTCTTATAACTCAAAGTCATCTGGCACAGCACAAAATCCAGTTGTGTGCTGTCAGTGTAGGTTAGAAACTAGCCATAGCAATAGGATAGCATCGTTTTGTTTAAAAAAAAAAAAAAAAAATTTGAAGTTTACACTTTAATTTTGAAAATGTTTAACCCGAGGGCTAGGGGTAGAGGACGAGGGCGTGGACGTGGGCGTCCAACTACTGCAGGGGTCAGAGGCCGTGGTCCTGGGCGGGGTGAGACACCACCTGCTGATGAGGGAGCAGGGGAACGCCGCAGAGCTACACTCCCTAGGTTCATCATGTCTCAAGTTACTGGGACTCGTGGTAGAGCACTGTTGAGGCCAGAACAGTGCGAAGAGGTGATGTCGTGGATTGCGGACAATGCTTCTAGCCATTTGTCCACCAGTCAGTCTTCCACGCAGTCCACCCATGTCACCGAAATCAGCACTCCTCCAGCTCCTCCACCTCAGCCTCCTTCCCCCCAGTCTGCCCCCTCCCAGCAAAATTTGGCATTTGAACCGGCATACTCTGAGGAACTGTTTTCTGGACCCTTCCCACAGTCCACTTGTCCGGTTGCTGCTGAGCAATTTTCCGATGCTCAGGTTTTCCACCGGTCGCAGTCTGTGGGTGATGATGACATTATTGACGTAGTGGAAGAAGTGTGTAAAGAGGTGTCGGACGATGAGGAGACACGGTTGTCAGACAGTAGTGAAGTTGTTGTCAGGGCAGGAAGTCCGAGGGGGGAGCAGAGTGAGGGATCGGAGGATGATGAGGTGACAGACCTAAGCTGGGTTGATAGGCCGGGTGAACACAGTGCTTCTGAGACGGAGGCGAGTCCTATAGCAGAACAGGTTGGAAGAGGCAGTGGTGGGGCCAGACGGAGAGGCAGGGCCAGAGCTGGTGCATCAGCGCCAAATGTTGCCCGTAGTCAAGCTCCCGTGGCGAGGGCTACATTTTCAGAAGTCTGGAGGTTCTTTAAAGAAACACCGGATGACCGACGGACTGTGGTGTGCAACCTTTGCCAAACCAGGATCAGCAGGGGTCCACCACTACTAGCTTAACTACCACCAGTATGCGCAGGCATATGAATGCTAAACACCCCACTCAATGGCACCAAGCCCGTTCACCTCCGGCCGGGCACAACACTGCTCCTTCCCCTGTGTCATCTGCTAGTCAGCCCCCTGCCCAGGACCACGGCCCAAACACCTCCCGTGCGAAAACCCCATCTTCGCCTCCACGATCCTCCACAGCATCCACCAGCGTTCAGCTCTCCATACCCCAGACGCTGGAGCGCAAAAGGAAGTATAGCGCAACCCACCCACACGCCCAAGCCCTCAACGTCCACATCTCCAAGTTGCTTAGCCTGGAGATGCTGCCCTATAGGCTGGTAGAGACCGAAGCCTTTCGAAACCTCATGGCGGCGGCTGCCCCTCGGTATTCGGTCCCCAGCCGCCACTACTTTTCCCGATGTGCCGTCCCAGCCCTGCACAAGCATGTGTCAGAGAACATCATCCGTGCCCTGACCAACGCCGTTTCTGACAAGGTCCACCTGACCACGGACATGTGGACGAGTGCTGCCGGGCAGGGCCACTATATATCGCTGACGGCACATTGGGTTAACTTGGTGGAGGCTGGGACCGAGTCTGACCCTGGGGCTGGTCATATACTGCCGACTCCGAGGATTGCGGGGCCTACCTCGGTTCAGGTCTCAAAGGCCTACTATGCCTCCTCCTTCTCTCACCCCTCCTCCTCCGAATTACCATCCGTGGGCATGGCGCCATCAGTCGGTAGCTCTAGGCACAGCAGCAGTGCCGTCGCTAAGCGACAGCAGGCGGTGCTCAAACTGCTGAGCCTAGGCGATAAAAGGCACACCGCCCAAGAGCTATTACAAGGCATCACGGCGCAGACTGATCTGTGGCTGGCACCGCTGAACCTGAAGCCAAGCATGGTTGTGTGTGACAACGGCCGTAACCTGGTGGCGGCTCTGCAACTCGGCAGACTGACACATGTGCCATGCCTGGCCCATGTGTTAAATCTCATAGTTCAGCGTTTCCTCAAGACATACCCCAATCTGTCTGATTTGCTCACGAAGGTGCGCCGCATCTGTGCGCATTTCAGGAAGTCCAGCACAGATGCTGCCACTCTCAGGGCAGCGCAGTGCCGCCTCCAACTGCCCGCTCACCGACTGTTGTGCGACGTGCCCACGAGGTGGAATTCAACATTAACCATGTTATCCAGAGTTTACCAGCAGCGCAGAGAGATTGTAGACTGCCAGATGTCAACTTCCACCAGAACTGGTAGTCAGGTCAGTCAGCTTCCTCAAGTCTACAATGAGGAGTGGACGTGGATGTCTGATATCTGTCAGGTGCTGAGTAACTTTGAGGAGTCAACACAGATGGTCAGTGGCGATGCCGCCATCATCAGCCTCACCATCCCGCTGCTTGGCCTGTTGAAAAACTCTCTGATCAGCATGAAGTCGGAAGCTTTGCGCTCGTCACAAGAGACGGGGGAAGAAGATTCCCTTGTTGATAGCCAAAGCACCCTTAGGTCTGTTTCTCAGCGCATATCGGAGGAGGTGGAGGAGGAAGAGGAGGAGAATGTTGGCGAGACAGAAGAGGGGACCATTGTTCAGTCCTTCACTGTTCAGCTTGTATGGGCAGAAGAAGAGGAGTTGGAGGAGAAGGAAATGGGCAGTCAGGCCAGTGAGGGGAGTGCATTCTTGCGCGTTGGGACTCTGGCGCATATGGCAGATTTCATGCTAGGCTGCCTATCCCGTGACCCTCGCGTTCAAAGAATTTATTCCAGCACCGATTACTGGGTATTCACTCTCCTGGACCCACGGTACAAGCAAAATCTTTCCACTCTCATCCCTGGAGAGGAAAGGAGTGTGAGAATGCATGAATACCAGCAGGCCCTGGTGCACAAGCTGAAACAGTATTTCCCTTCTGACAGCGCTAGCGGCAGAGGGCGTACTTCTGCGGGACAAGTAGCGAGGGAGAGTAGGCGAGCAGGCAGCTTTTCCAGCACTGGCAGGGGTACGCTTTACAAGGCCTTTGCCAGTTTTATGTCACCCCAGCAAGACACTGTCACCTGTCCCCAGTCTTAGCAGAGTAGGGCTGATCTTTACAGAAAGATGGTGAGGGAGTACGTAGCTGACCATACCATCGTCCTAAATGATCACACAGCTCCCTACAACTACTGGGTTTCAAAGCTGGACATGTGGCACGAACTGGCGCTGTACGCCTTGGAGGTTCTTGCCTGCCCTGCCGCTAGCGTGTTTTCCGAGCGGGTTTTCAGTGCAGCTGGTGGCATCATCACCGATAAGCGTACACGCCTGTCGACTGACAGCGCTGACAGGCTAACGCTTATCAAGATGAATAAAGCCTGGATTTCTCCGGATTTTCATTCTCCACCAGGTGAAAGAAGCTCAACCTGAATAATGTATGCACTCCTCCTCCTCATTGTCCTCCTTCTCCTCCTCTTTGTACACTAAAGCAGAGGAAACTGGCTATTTTTTGCCAGGGCCAACTGGCTCTAGCTATAGTACTCTATGTATTTAATTTTTCTGGAGGGCCACCTACCCGGTCCTCTGTTTTAATCAATTTTTGGGAGTGCCACATACAGGCACTCAATCTATTTAATTTTTCTGGAGGACCACCTACCTGCTCCTCTGGTTTGAAAACTTTTTTGGACTGCCACATACAGGCTCGCAATTTATTTAATTTTTCTGGAGTACCACCTACCTGCTCCTCTGGTTTGAAAACTTTTTTGGACTGCCACATACAGGCACTATCCAAATTAAATTGTCTCCATAGCAGCCTCCACATGTAGTCTTTTTAGCTGGCTCCACACATTGTCTCCATTGCTACCTCCACACGTCATCGCCATAGCTGCCTCCAAAAGTCGTCCATATAGCTGCCTCCATACATGGTCTCCTTATCAAACGGACTGTGTCAGGCAGAATTTTGGGTTGTTTACATGGCTTCCACATCAAACTTGTTAACTTTGTCGCCACCCTGCTGTGTAATACACAAAATATACTGGCAAACTTTTATCATTTACCGATATTATTTCAGCTCTTCTTGCGCATCTGTTTACATTCCCCTCACCCGCCATATCCCAAACTTATAAGAACGCTACTACACTTGATCTTATACAAAAGGTTCTTAGAAGTGCTGTTTGGGGAGTAGCCGAGAGACAGGGGCTTGGATAGGCGAAAGCTCGCCTGGCAGCGGAGCGCCAGCTCCATCCCAAGATCCAACTAACATAGTTTTAACTGCAGCACCTTTAATCTACTACTAGTTCACTGCCTCCATACATCGTCCCCTTATCAAACGAGCTGTGTCAGGCAGAATTTTCAGGTGTTTCACCAGATACATAGTGGAACTCGGCCCATCTGTCGCCGCCATGCTGGAGACCTGAAGTTGCAATCATAGCAGCGCAATATGGATGCCTCATACTGTCGCTCTTAATCATGGAACCATTTCCGTAAAAACAATTAAAAATAGAACCACTATGCTATTCCATTATTCCTAGGTGAAATATTCAAACGACCCGGCCTGCTTTGAAAATTATAATTTTTTCAAAGTAAACGCTTCTGGTCCCCAGGCCCATTTTGGGTGGGGAGGAGCCGAGAGACAGGGGCTTGGACAGGCGAAATCTCGCCTGGCAGTGGACCGCCAGCTCCATCCCAAGATTAGGCAGCCTCAGAGGCATCCATGCATGCTGCCCCTGCTGTTTCCTGTCCATTTTGCCTCCACGATCCTCCACAGCGTCCACCAATGTCTCATTTCAACTCTCTATACCCCAGACGCTGGAGCACGAGAGGATATGCAGCAAATCATCCCCTTATCAAACAAGCTGTGTCGGGCAGAATTTTCAGGTGTTTCACCAGATACATAATGGAACTCGGCCCATTTGTCGCCGTCATGCTGGAGACCTGAAGTTGCAATCATAGCAGCGCAATATGAATGCCCCATACTGTCACTCTTAATCATGGAAGTTGTCTCCATGGCTGCCTCCACATGTCGTCCCCTTATCAAAAGAGCTGTGTCAGGCTCATTTTTCGGTGTTTCACCAGATACGTTATGGAACTTGGTCACTATGTCGCCACCATGCTGTGTTATAGACTAAATATACCGTCAACCTTTTGTTCACATAGGAAATCATTTCAGCGTTTCTTGCTGACCTCCTTTGGTGAAGCCTGAGTCCATTTAGGGTATGTCGCCATGACACTCTCTAGCCTGCCGCTGCTGCCGCTGCCTCTGCATGCCGTCCCCTATAGTGTCAGGGTCAATTATTGCATGTTTTAGATGCTATCTAGCCTCATTCGGTCACTCTGTCATGGCCATGCTGTTGCCCATAATTTTGGCATAATGGTGCGATTAAGCAGCCTCAGAGGCATCCATGCATGCTGCCCCTGCTGTTTCCTGTCCATTTCCGTGGTGTTTCCATCCTTTTCTGAGGTTCCCAGGTGTTTGGCCAAGCTTCCCTGTGCAGAGCCTTGGTCCCCTTGAAAAATGCTCGAGTCTCCCATTGACTTCAATGGGGCTCGTTATTCGAGACGAGCACTCGAGCATCGGGAAAAGTTTGTCTCGAATAACGAGTACCCGAGCATTTTAGTGCTCGCTCATCTCTAGTTATTAACATACAGTACAGAAGAGTGATAGGAAACCTTAAACTGACAAACTGTAATGTCACCAACCTGTTATCCCACACAGTGACAGGATCAAAATGATGTCAAATTATTATATAGTCTGGGAGATCCCACATAACTCTGATTAAACTTCGTTAAACACTATGCCCCACATTTATTAAAGTGACAGTTTTATGTCTGATTTTGCACTAGAAAGAACATACAAACTGCTTGTACATGTATTTATGAAGAGTCTGCGCCAGTTTTGTGTCATGGCTGCACTGTATCTGACAAGACAGAAAAATGTGCACCAAAAGAGGCATGTTACTGCTTAGTCAGATCGTGCACCACAATTCTGCAACATAAAGTGCACCAAAAAAATACCTTCCAGAACGGTGCAGAGGGAATGGAGTACAATATGTGGAAAATGGGAAATAAAAAGGGGGGGACTGAGTGGATACTTCCTAAAACATGGCTTATTTTTCATAAATATCCAGCTTCGTTATGGAACTAGACCGATTTCTCTTCTAATGCGGTGCTCAATTCCCATAAACATGCAGGCAAAACTTTAAATAGTAAAAAGTGGAATGGCACTCACCATGGGCTTGTTCTTTTTTCTTTATTTATACTCTTTATACAACAAAACATGTTAAAAATCTTCATGGGAGGGAGGAATGACAGGAACAAGTGCAGATAACAACCTTTCACGCTAGCAGTGCTTCATCCGGTTCTCTTGTATCAAAACCATAAACCACAATGTGTCTTTTAATCCATAAGATAGGACTGCTCCTTTTCGTAATCCGGACCAGATTGGTCCGTCATATCCAAATAATTGGACAGATAGCCCGTCATTTACCTTGCATGTCACTTTATCTACCAAAAAAGCCCAATTGGTACAAAATCCACAAAAGTATAAATCCCTCCCCCCGGCGCCCTATTGTGGCCGCAATAGTATGAGTGACAGAGCCCCTTTCCCAATACTTCTACGGATCAATAGTACTGAAGAAGTAACACACAAGTGAAAGATTTGAAGATATGAGTAATAGCAAGGGATTACCCCGATATATGCAAGGGATATACTTATGAATGGAGCCTTGGACAGAGCCGTACAGAACAGATACAGTGGGGCACATTTACTAAGGGTCCGCAGCCGCGAATCCGTCGGGTTTTTCCCGAATATTTCCTCTTTGCGCTGTAGTTCACGGAATTGTGGCGCACGTGATCGATTTTTGGCGCAATCGCGACGACTTTCGCGCGACAGAAATCGGGGGGCGTGGCCAACGGACAACCTGAAGGATTCGGAAAAACCGCAGAATTTAAAAAGCCATTTGTGTTGCAAGATCAAGCACTCACATACACCACAAAAAAGCAGGTGAACTCCAGCGGACCTCGGCGCAGCAGCGACACCTGGTGAATATCAGCGCACGGACCTTAGTGAATCCCAGCAGAACCCGAATCAGTGTCGGAGAACCCGCCGCTGGATCGCGACTGGACCGGGTAAGTAAATGTGCCCCAGTGTTTTAAAAAGTCATCAGTGGAAAAAAAACGAAAGCCCTAGTGAGGAAAATAGCAGATTTCTTTTTCCCTTTAACATTATAGAAGATGAAAACGTACATTACCACCTTTGGACATGCCAATCATTTACTTTGTTTGCTCCATTTTTGCTGCATGTATTTAACCCCTTAACCCCGAAGCCACTTTTCACCTTCCTGACATGGCCCAAATCTGCCCTGTGTCACTATAAATGGTTATAACTTCAGAACGCTTTAACATATCCAAGTGATTTTAAAATTGTTTTCTCGTGACACATTGTACTCCATGTTAGTTCAAAAATTTTGGTGGTATGTTTTGCATTTATTTATGAGAAAATCGCGAATTTTTCCAAATTTTCACCAAATATCTGATTTTAACTGAATGTCTACTTTATGTGGACATAGTTTTTTATGCATACTCTTATTTTTGTAAGATGTTATGGGCCTTTGAACGTTAGGTGCGATTTTTCACATTTTCATAAAAATCGCAAAATCCTGAGGGACCTGCTCAGGTTTCAAATCACTTTGAGAGGCCTAAATAAAAGTAAAACCCCATAAATTACCCCCTAATAGAAACTACACCCCTCAGTGTATGTAAAACAACTTTTATGAAGTTTGTTAACCCTTTAATTGTTTTACAGGGGTTAAAACAAAATCGGATACAATTTTGAAAGTACATTTTTTTTTGCTAAATTAATGTGTTTTTCAAAAAATGTACAAATTCTCAGTGGATAAAATACCAAAACGCTCCACAAAATTTGATACACAATCCCTCCCGCGTATAACAATACCCCATATGTGGTGGTAACCAGCTGTATGGGCACACGCCAGGGCATCGAAGGGAAGCTGCGCCATTCAGAGCAGATTATGCATTGTCACTTTTTATTGGCTATACAATCTTTATTTTTTTGGCAGTTTGGACATATAAGGGCTTATTTTTTGAGCCATGAGATGCACTTTACAAATACTTCATTTTAGTGGGTCATTAACTTATTGATGAGATTTTATTAACTCTTGAATGTATGGGTGAAAAGAAAATTGTCAATTTTGGTTTCCTGTCTTTTTGTATTTTTTGGGGGTCGTACACCGTACACTAAAAATACTATATTATCTTTATTCTATAGGTCACTAATTATTACGGTGATACCTCATTTATATAGTTTTTCATTTATTTTTACAATTTTACTGGAAAAAAACTAATATAGAGGAAATCTCATTTGTTTTCGGAGACGTAACTTTAATATTTTTTGGTTGACAGAGCTAGTTTAGGGCTTATTTTTTACGTGTTGAATTGTCTTTTCAATTGATACCATTTTGTTGCACATAACTTTTTTTGATCACTTTTTAGAACATTTTTGTGAAGAGATTTTATGAAAAATTTACATTTTTGGCGAGTTTTTTTGTGTTTTGTTTTTACGGCGTTCACCGTCCGGGTCCAATAATGTTTCAGGGTTATTGTACGGGTTGTTACGGACGCGACAATACCAAATATGTGGGACTTTTGGCGATTTTGTGTGTTTTTTTGTGTTTAGGGGACTTTAACTTTATTTAATTAATTCTTTTTATTAAAAAATGTTTTTATTAAATGTTTTTAACTCTTTTTTATCACTTTTACAGGTAAGCTTGAACAAGCGATCTGCTTGTTCAAGCTATTCTTCACCTAATACAGTGTAATACAGATATATTACACTGTGTAATGTAACACACGGAGCATGTTGCGCGTGGTCAGAAGGACCCGGCTCCCGGAAGGAGGATTGCGCAGCTGCGGGCACTGGCAGTCCCGGGGCTGCGATCGGAGCAGCGGACCCCCCCCCCAGTAAGTGCCTTGGGCGGGGGGGTGTCCGATTCACTTTTAATTAACTTTAAATGCCTCTAACACGCCGCGGTCGCGAAATCTCCGATCGCGGGTGTTAGAGGCAGGTGTCAGCTATAATATATAGCTGACACCCGCAGCTTGACGTAATAGTACTGCATTTTGCGGGAACGCTCCTCCCGCCATGCAGTACTATTACGTCAAATGTCGGGAAGGGGTTAAAGAACTTTCGTTGCACTATTGGGGTTTAGGGAAAGATGTAAAAATATCACTTTCCCAATTCAATTATGAACTGTGGTTTCACCCCAGCCCTTAGTGTTTTTAACCGTATCTCTAACTTTATCACGCCACTATTAGTGTCACTCATACACCCTCTTATCCCTTTTGAAAATTTCAGCTTATTATTAACACTCTGCAGCAGTGTTTTTGCCAGGGGTCCCCAAACAACGGCCCGCGGAGCAATTCTATCCGGCCTCCTGTCACTTGGAGCAGCATAGGGGCAGCATAGGAAATAATTAATGGTGGAGGGGCAGCATACGTAATAATTATTGGTGGGGGATAACATACGTATTAATTAATGGTGGGGGATAGCACAGGAAATAATTAATTATGAGGGGCAGCATAGGAAATAATTAATTATGAGGGGCAGCATAGGAAATAATTAATTATGAGGGGCAGCATAGGAAATAATTAATGGTGAGGTGGCAACATAGGAAATAATTAATGGTGGAGGGGCAGCATAGGAAATAATTAATGGTGGGGGAAAGCATAGGAAAAATTAATGGTGGGGGGAAGCATATGAAATAATTAATGGTGGGGGGAAGCATAGGAAATAATTAATGGTGGAGGGCAGCATATGAAATAATTAAGGGTGGGGGAGAGCATAGCAAATAATTAATTATGAGAGGCAGCATAGGAAATAATTACTTATTAGGGGCAGCATAGGAAATAATTAATGGCGGAGGGGCAGCACAGGAAATAATTAATGGTGGGGGAGAGCATAGCAAATAATTAATTATGAGGGGCAGTATAGGAAATAATTAATGGTGGGGGAAAGGATAGGAAATAATTAATGGTGGAGGGGCAGCATATTTAATAATTAACAAAGAGGGGTACCAGTATATTTAATAATTAATTGACCTAATTAATTAATTAATAGGGCCAATATATAAAATAGTTCACAAGGGGGTGCAGAATATAAAAAAATTGAGGGGGGGGGGGTGTATTATGGATGTGGTCACATGTACCGCTATTTATTTTTAAACTTTAGTCCGGCCCTCCAACGGTCTGAGAGGGATAGTTAAAGGCCCCTTATGTAAAAAGTTTGGGGACCCATGGTTTATGCTATTATCTTAATGTTAACAGCATTGCCAAGCGATGTTGTGCATCCTCCTCCGTCAATCGCAAAAGGATGGGTGGATCGATACACCACACCATGTTGGCACATAGCAGTGGTGTAGCATGTATGGGATGCGTCAGTGCCATATTGGGAGTGGCGGATGTTCGGACACCCACTTCCACATGGAGAATTTAAACTACAATATATATAATGCATGGAGTCTCTTTTTCCCCGCTAAACAGCTCAAACAGGAAAAGTTCAGCTGAAGCACAGATGGTAATTGAACCCCTCAATTACTGATTTGTCAGAAGACAAAATTGTGAAAGAGAAATGCACAATTTGAGGGTGTGTCCACATGTTCAGTTTTTTAGATGCAGTTTTTGGAGCCAAAAGCAGGTGTAGATGATAATGGGTTGAGACAAATAATCGAATGGTGCCGCTCCTCCTCCTACTTTTACTCCATTCCTGGTTTGGACATCAAAATCTGCATCTGAAAAACTGAACGTGTGGTCGCACCCTAAGAGTGCCTTCACACATGGCATTTATGCATGTGTTTTCAAATACATCATATCAGCTAAGAAGGGGAGATTTGCCTTATTACATTGCTGTCAACAGTGTGTTTACAAAATGCATGTGTTAACGCATATGTTTGTGCACACCGTTTTAACATATGTGTTAGCCTGGTGCTACTGTATACATTTTGTAAACAAACTGCTGAAAGCAATGTAATTAGGCAAATCTCCTCTTCTCAACTGTTTTGATGCATTTGAAAACACATGCATAATGTCAGGTGTCAGTGCACCCTCACAATGTAATTGTGTATGCACAGAAGTTTTTACATACATTTTTTATTAGATTAGGTGGGGCGAATAAAATATGTAGTTCGCAAACCCTTAGGATGCCCATCATAGCTTCTGACACCCAAAAAACCAACGCTGATTCTGTTAGGGTCCATTCATACTTTGTCCCTAACCCCGAATGCCAGTGATTGGCTTCTGCCTATGTTCAGGGTGTTTCATCATTGATGTCACTGTCCTATTATGGACAGTGACATTACGGGAATCCTCTCTCCTGATGAGCAATGTATAAATTCAGCAGAGGCCGGAGGGGATGCAGTACTGCTGCGTCTAACCCTCAGTAACTTCAATACCATCTGCTGCGCGCTTACCTCCGTATACTGGGGAGACGGAGGCAAAAACTATTCAGCGATATAAATGATGGGAAGTTTCCCGATGTATACGAAGGCAAGATGTGAACATAGCATTAGTATCTACCTAAGTCTTTAGCATAGCATGAGTAAGGCCTCATGCACACAACTATGGGGTTGATGATACAGATGCATAATTTGCAGCTGCACCATGGCTCCCGAAGAGGTCTCTGACTCCCGGCCACAGTGAGGAACGCACACCATGTCTCAACATACAGTGACTTAGCGGGGTGAAAGATAGGACAGTTTTTACGGCACGGGGGAAGCGCTCACTCCTTCTCCAACCAAGCGCATGCTACACAGTTATATGCATGAGGCCTACAAGTGCTTTCACACAGACCTATCAATATGTAGCCACACAGTATGGGAATACGGGTTGGCAAGAGATGGATCAATTGTACCTGCCTTTAACACTGCACATTAACCTCATCAGTATTATATATGACCATGAAATTCACACAAAGTAATGAAATATTCTGCACATTCCCGTCATATTATAGAGAAAGACGGCTGGGAATCTTACCGAAAATTGTGTTATTATAGGTCACTTATGTGGCTGACTTCATTACTTATGATAAAAAATACAAATGTTAATGCTGATTTTTAGTCACTGGGAATTCAAGCTAATGCAAAACAGCTGGAGGAAAATGTAAATGAGCTGAGTGCTAGATATACAAGTGCAATAGTCTGCGGAGTATCCCCTGCTACATATATTCCATCTACACTACTTGAATCAAGAGCAAAATTGATATGCAATCACTCGTCTGCTTGATGAAAGTCTAAAAAGAGAATGGGCCAGAGATTAGATTTAACCTGTGTTTCACCATTCCTAGGGACTGGCAGAAGTGGTTGAAAAATCGTGCGTAGTACAAGTGCATTACGGCATGCTCCTTTCCTCCAATGTACAGATCTACGGGCATCCAGAAATCAGCTAGAGATCGGTCAAATGGCCTGAAAAATAAAAGTGAAGGAAAAAGACTACATGAAAATACTAAATTAAGTATTGTAAATCCAGTCATTTGGCAAACTATGTGTAGATCCTATCAATCTGACATGGAATAACAATTCTGCCATGTTTAGCTACCTAAAAGCTAAGTGGGTCCAGGGGGCTCAGATAGATAGAAATAAAACAAAACAAAACATATCTCTGCACAGACAAGTTGACTCATACATAGGAATGAAATTAAAGGAAATCTGTCATCAGGTTTTTTGCATTTCTACATAATGACAGGTTCCTGAAGCTATTTAACTATTGATCCCATGTATTTTTTCTTTGTTATATTAATCCTTTGGGCCTTTCACCTAAAAAAGACAATTTATAAATCCTCCTTGCCTCCTTGCCTGGAAAGTCACGTGGGCGTCTTCAGCAAACAGCGGGTCATGGTGTCATCCAGGAAAAGGTTCCTCAGCAATCCTTATTCAATTCCTCCCTTCTGTTATATTGTTGGACCTCTGGAATCAAATCCTGCACTTGTACCCTTTTCTCATTCCTACTAAAATGGAAGTGGGCGCAAAAATCTACACTGCGGCTTCACTGCACATGTGCATCTTTCTGGAGTTGCTGGTTGGTAACTGAGCTGTGCATCTAGCCAGCGGCCACAAGAAGGTGAGTATAATCACTGAGACTGAATGGAGCCTTGGTGTAGACTTCACTGCTTACTGTGCATGTCAGTAGAAAGGAGAGGGCCGTGAAATCCCAGTACAGGCGGTCTCCAACTTAAGAACACCCGACTTACAGAAGACCCCTAGTTAAAGACGGACCCCTCTGCCCCATGTGACCTCTGGTGAAGATCTCTGAATGCTTTATTATGTCCCAAGCTACAATCATCAGCTGTAAGGTGTCTGTAATGAAGCTTTATTGATAATATACAGTTTCGACTTGCATACAAATTCAACTTAAGAACAAACCTATGTGGAACCTATCTTGTATGTAACCCGGTGACTGCCTGTGTTCCATAACAGAGGTGGGAGGGATTGCTATGGATCCTTTTGCTGGGTGACATCATGACACCCTTTAATAGCGTAAACTACATAATTCAAGGAAAAAAAAAAAAAGAATCTTCAGTGTGGTAATTTTTGTCAGTCCCAGACTCAGCAGTCCCAGACTCAGCAGTCCCAGACTCAGCAGTCCCAGACTCAGCAGTCCCAGACTCAGCAGTCCCAGACTCAAATCCTGTCACTAATCCCCAGCTCCTCAAATGTGTAAAGTAAAAAAGCTATGCTTCACCCGCTAAATAGAACCCTCACCAATCAAAGGGGTTGTCAGCCTTAGAGGGTCTCACAGGGTGCTCCCGCGATCACTGCTTCAGATCGCGGGCGCACCTGTGTCCCCACGTGTGCCCCCGCGGCTGCCGCTGCTCCAGTCTTACCTATCCAGGCTCCTGATCCCCAGCGGACTGCCGTGCATGCCCCCGCCTCCTAGGACTTATTGCTGGGCCTGTGGAGTGAGCTTGAGTTCAAGGGCAAATGTCCATTAATGATAACTACGGTAGTGGTATTGTTACTATAAGCAGACCACCATGGTGGTTGCGGTAATATCAAATTCTGTAGAATCCATTTAGTAAAAGAATACATAAAAATATTGGATACACAATAAGAGAATGTATTTATGCCATGGGCTTTTCAGAGACTTTTGTTACACAAGTAATTGATTATGAACTATTTATAGCTGCAATCCAGAAACCTTTATGCAACTTGGCAGATTTAAAACTGTCCTTGTTTCCTACTGCGAGGAGAACACAGCTTTTGATAGAACTCTATAAGATACTGGTTGCCATGGTTTTACAATATTTATAAATCTCCCCCATCAAATTTTTGAGGACAACACCCATAGTTCAACAGCTCAATCAATCAAAAAAGTTAACTATATCCACAAATAGTCTTCTGTTCAACCTGGCCTCAAAAGTGGGGAGATGCTGGCAATTGAATGCTGTGAAGGAAAGATGCCAAGGCAACCGTGTGATGCCAAATGGGCATTGGACACATTGGGGCACATTTACTTACCCGGTCCGTTCGCGATCCAGCGGCGCGTTCTCTGCGGTGGATTCGGGTCCGCCCGGATTCATCAAGTAGTTCCTCCGCCGTCCACCAGGTGGCGCTGCTGCGCTGGAAAGCATCCGGATGCCCTGAAATTCACCGACCCGGACCTAGTGAAGGTAAGCGCGTCCCAAGCGACACATTTTCCGTTTTTAAATGCGCCGTTTTTCCCGAATACGTCGGGTTTTCGTTCGGTCACGCCCCCGATTTCCGCCGCGCGCATGCCGGCGCCGATGCGCCACAATCCGATCGCGTGCACCAAAATCCCGGGGCAATACAGGGAAAATCGGCGCAAATCGGTAATATTCGGGTAACACGTCGGGAAACCGCGAATCGGGCCCTTAGTAAATGACCCCATTGTGCACTGTGATGCCATCACAACTGTCCTGCTCACTGCAAAGCTACTGCTCCTCAACTGTGAAATATCGGTTAGGAAAGTATATCTGCACAAGCTCTTTAAGAATAAAAGATGACTCATCTGAAACCCGCCACATATCATACTATTATATATAATACAAAGCATGAAAGAAGTAATAAAACAACTATGTAATGAAGATCTTAGTATGAACCTGCTGCACCATAACCTAAACCAGTGATGGCGAACCTTTTGGAGACAGAGTGCCCAAACTACAACCAAAACCCACTTTTATATTGCAAAGTGCCAACATGACAATTTGAGCAGTAACCTATTGATCTCTGCTGTATCACAAGTTTCAATCGTATTGGCATCCTGAGGACACTAATACAATAGAAAACAGGAGACAGTTGGATTGTAGCTTCCCTCCAGGCTCCCCTGAACAGGAAGAATCAGGGGACCCAAAGCAGGAGCTCCAAAGGTAATCCATCTCTGCCCACACCTTCTTACTCAGCCTGTAGTCCTGGTAGCACTGAGCATGGAACGTCCTGGGCTGTCTTGGCCTTGAGTCCTATCTGGTAAATTCTGTGCTGGGTGCCCACAGAAAGGGCTCCGAGTGCCACCTGTGGCACCCGTGCCATAGGTTCGCCACCACTGACCTAAACCATAGTTCTAGACTAGTACATTAAAAGTAAGCCTGCTTCCATTCAATGACAGATGGTGTACCTTTCAGAGTTCTGAGGATCTGTGTATCTCAAATAGTACCAGGCCGAGTCAACAAAGGTATCCATTGTGTCCGTCTCTCTCATGGCTGTTCCAGAACACCTTAAAAGAAAAAGGTTGGATCTTTGAACTTGGTTACCTTGCTACATCAACATTATATAGTTATATCGATTTTGGATTTTTCCAAAGTTGTTTTCGACTCTATGACAATGGTCCCACCTGACATTTTTCGTCTGGTTCTCAATGCCATCTGCAGTTCAGTGTTTTACTGCAACTTTTGAGAAATGTTGCATACTTTAAACAAGCCCAATTCAATGTAGGTTCCACAAAGGTACACCCACCTGTCCCCATATCTCACTGCCTGATACAGCGCTGGGAATACGGATGGGTTGGTGCGGCCGGTCAGGAGCTAAACTCAGCGCAGCACCTGACAGGTGGTGGCGCTGGACAACGGAGGGGCCGCGGAAGTAAGTTCAGGTTTATTTTTTTTAAAGTTGTTATTCTTTGCAAGTTTTCGAATTTTTGTAAAAGTACAATAAACAAAACTGAATAACAAGATTGTCGACTATTACTCATCATTCACCACATTACAGGAGTATTAAATGTCATCGAAAAGTAACAGTCAGGATATTACATTTCCCATAATTTACATGTGGTATGTTATACAAGCTTCAGGAAAGAAACCAAAATATTGTAGCCAGTCCACTTGCTGAAACATGAATTATCGGTGAAGCTTAGAAAGTCAGACACACATACACCCTTACAGCAAGGGGCTTCAAATCCTGGTATTGATAATTCTATAATGAAAATAATACCAGAAAACTACACTTTATGAGAAAGATTTTGTTTGCTATTGTGTAAGTGATAATTTTTATAGAGTGTTTATTACCTTGGACATTTGCAGTTTACCCAGTCTGAAACTGTTGATAAGGGAGATGACCCCTTCCCTGAGAAGGTGGGCACTGTAGGCAAGACTACTGGTAGGTCATCATAGGGCACAGGGACAGTGCCACAGGTCGAGCAGTGGATAATGGGTATAGGAGTGCCCCAATAACGCTGCCTTGATATTAGCCAATCCCTTAGTTTAGAACTGGTCAGGTGACCTCCGACTCCTTCAGCTTGTGCTTGCTTGGTTATGGCATGGAAAGCATTATGCCTAGATAGTCCTGTAAACTAAAAAAAACAATGCGTGATAACTAATAGTTCCTTTAAGGTATGCATATCATATGATATATGTCCACTCCAGTAACTGGTAGACAGAACTGGTAATGACAGTCTGGATTACAATCCTCCCCTCTTTTTAATATGGGCTTACACTGCTTCACCATATAAAGTTATCTATGATTCTTCTTACTTATTCAGGCGTCTATATTATTAGTTTGTTGCATAATAGACTGTTTAGTACAGCGTTATTCAGGCAGTTGTGAGAAGAGAAAGCGAAACGGTTTTTTGTACCTTGTTAGGCAGTGGTTAAACAGATAAGAGATGAGAGTCCTCAGTTGTTAATTCCTTTATTGCAAACTAAAAAGGTTGAAGACAACTACAGGCAGTCCTTGCGTTACGTATAAGATAGGTTCCATAGATTTGTTCTTAAGTTGAATTTGTATGTAAGTCGGAACTATATAGTTTAGAATTGTAACCCCAGACAGAATTTTTTTTGGTCTCTGTGACAATTGGATTTAAAAAATGTTGGGTTGTCATAAGACACCTTTTATAACTCCTACTGCTGATTATTATAGCCTAGGGCTAAAGTACAGTGAATTTCCAAAATCCAGAGGTCCATTTGTAACTAAGTGTCGTCTGTAAGTCGGGTGTTCTTAAGTTGGGGACTGCTTGTACAAGCTTTCAAGCCTACTCAGCTCTCTTCATCAGGCATGGAAGACCTAAGTAGCCTCAAAATTGACATTAACTTTTTTAGTTAGCCAATAAAGGTATCAACAACTGAGGTCTTTCAACTTTTATCTATATCTACACTTACCGGCCACTTTATTAGGTACACCATGCTAGTAACGGGTTGGACCCCCTTTTGCCTTCGGAACTGCCTCAATTCTTCGTGGCATAGATTCAACAAGGTGCTGGAAGCATTCCTCAGAGATTTTGGTCTATATTGACATGATGGCATCACACAGTTGCCGCAGATTTGTCGGCTGCACATCCATGATGCGTATCTCCCGTTCCACCACATCCCAAAGATGGTCTATTGGATTGAGATCTGGTGACTGTGGAGGCCATTTGAGTACAGTGAACTCATAGTCATGTTCAAGAAACCAGTCTTAGATGATTCCAGCTTTATGAATGGCGCATTATCCTGCTGAAAGTAGCCATCAGATGTTGGGTACATTGTGGTCATAAAGGGATGGACATGGTCAGCAACAATACTCAGGTAGGCTGTGGCGTTGCAACGATGCTCAATTGGTTCCAAGGGGCCCAAAGAGTGCCAAGAAAATATTCCTCACACCATGACACCACCACCACCAGCCTGAACCGTTGATACAAGGCAGGATGGATCCATGCTTTCATGTTGTTGACGCCAAATTCTGACCCTACCATCCGAATGTCGCAGCAGAAATCGAGACTCATCAGACCAGGCAACGTTTTTCCAATCGTTTACTGTCCAATTTCGATGAGCTTGTGCAAATTGTAGCCTCAGTTTCCTGTTCTTAGCTGAAAGGAGTGGCACCCGGTGTGGTCTTCTGCTGCTGTAGCCCATCTGCCTCAAAGTTCGACGTACTGCGCGTTCAGAGATGCTCTTCTGCCTACCTTGGTTGTAACGGGTGGCGATTTGAGTCACTGTTGCCTTTCTATCAGCTCGAACCAGTCTGCCCATTCTCCTCTGACCTCTGGCATCAACAAGGCATTTCCGCCCACAGAACTGCCGCTCACTGGATGTTTCTTTCTTTTTCGGACCATTCTCTGTAAACCCTAGAGATGGTTGTGCGTGCAGTTTCTGAACCATGCCACGTTCAAAGGCACTCAAATCACCTTTCTTCCCCATACTGATGCTCGGTTTGAACTGCAGGAGATTGTCTTGACCATGTCTACATGCCTAAATGCACTGAGTTGCCGCCATGTGGTTGGCTGATTAGAAATTAAGTATTAACGAGCAGTTGGGCAGGTGTACCTAATAAAGTGGGCGGTGAGTGTATAATGGAAAGAAATCAATATTTATAACCTAACCCATGGTATGCACTGGCAGCAGAAAAACAACTGTGATGCACAGAGTTGTGTAAGTTAATGGAAATGCAAATGTTAATAAGTTTTGTACTATTGTGTCCGCTGGCAACTTCTGTATAAATAATAATTCACATACCTTTGCTGAATTTGTTATTTTCTCTGTACCATCTTCAAGCATTTCAATAACCTTAGAATAGGAAATACCCAATGCATCCGCTAATGTGGCATCTTCCAAATTTGTGCTTGGAATTCCTTCAAATAACAGTAACAAGTGATTTTTAAAGCAAAATATAAAAACAAATGGTCTACACACCTACATAGCCCAGGTCGGACGCTATCCTACATGCACCAGTGAGAAACTGTTGTTTTAATGTGTTTACAATAAAGGAAGGGGTATTAAAGGTAACCCTGATGTGCTATATTTTCTTGCTCTTAGCTACATACAACGGTGTTATATTTTTCTGGGTAGACACTAGAAAAATAATCGCAGCTGTACAGTAACTCATTGTATAGTAACTCATGCCATATATATTTGTGCTGTAGATCCAATAAAGCAGAACCTTCCCTCCAAGTTACACAGTTCTAATAAGATACATTAACAAATATTAAGAAACACATTCAATTAACTTACCTATTTTACAGTCAAGGTATCCCTCAAATTCACATTCCGCAGAAATGACAAGTGGAAGCTCTTGCTTAGTGAACAGATTTACAGCCGATACGCGAGTGAGACAATCTACAAAAGCAGACAAAAGAATTAACACTGGACGCGCTTTTTCGCAAACATATTTCCACAGAAGTGTCTACCATCATTTCATGAGATATGAGCATCCTGCACACAAACGTTTGTTATTAATGTGTGCTTGCTGTCCCTATATATTTCTATAGGCTTTTTCCGTCTTGTAGGGACGATGAGTTTACAAAAGTATTGTGTACTTGTAATAAAAAAGATTAATAAATAAAAAAGTAAACAGGAAAAGGAACCAAAAAAATAAGCCTTTTGTTGCATTCATTTTAGGCCACCGCAAGTTTGTTTTTGCATTTAAAATACCGTCCCATTGACTTTAATGAGAAATATGGCTAACTATATGATCATCGTATTTCTCACCAGACTCTGATTTGGCCATCGGACTGCAAGGTTCAAAATAGAACATGTCCTAGTTTTGGTGGATATAGCTCACTTACAGTGGCGTATTGGTTCTATACAGGAGACATCAGCATACGGCTGTTTTGAGGCACCAAAAACTAACCCAAGAAATGAAATGTATATAGTCATGTACATGAGGCCTTACTCTGATGTTTGCACAAATGCTTAAATTTTACAACATGTTGATATATTGTATTTGTGGCTACGACCGCTGAAACCTTCAAGTGTGCTACAAATGAAGGAAACTAGTACTGAGATGTGGCAGACCTATCTGCCTCCATCTTTATTTCAAAACCTTGGATTTAATGTTTCCTCTATAAAATAGTGTCACCCCTCATCCTCACAGACTGTAAGCTCTTGTGAGCAGGGCCCTCACTCCTATTGTTCCATATGACTGTCTGTACTCTGTAATGTAGTATTTTATTTGTATAGGTTCCCTATAATTTGTAAAGTGCTAAGGAATATAATGGCGCTATATAAAGATTATTATTATTAGAGCTGACAAAATAAAGCTCTCACCTTTGCCTGCTGTAAATGCTTCTTGTAGGGCTTCTTTAACCTGGCTATTACCATGCAGTAATCTATGGTTTGGTAAGATAGCAATATGAGATGCACCATAAATGGCCTCCGGGTTAAAGGCATAGGCAGAAATCCTTTCGCCAGTTTCAGAATTGTCCACCTGTGTTAAGATAATGTAAGACAGACTTACTGTGATGTATAAAGCAGAATACCAGCCCCCAAGGTTGGAGAACTGTTATGTGCTGCCATTAATGAACTTGGTAGCAACAATGTGAACTAGATTACAAGACATATGTGCCTTCCTGCTTCATTATACTCTTCTGATTAGGCACCGTTAATGGAAGTGTCTCCACTTCCATGGAAAGAGCTCTCTCCACTGACATCAGGCCAGGGACACAATATCAGAAAGAGCACCTAGAGAACTGTGACTGCCAGCACCACAACTCAATAGTGACCCCCCATCACTGGTACAAGCTCCCAAGACATTATGGGGTAGTTTGGCATAGACCCAGTCACTATGAGAAGGTTTAAGGCCATCACCCTCCCTGTGCCTACTACAATCCTCCTAACTCTCTCACTGGGAAGCAGAGAGAAGTATCTCATTTGTTTATCTTGTCACAAAAAAGTGGCTGATTGACAACATTGAGAGATAGAAAAATGGAAATGTTTTCAATGAGTAAGAAGCAAAGAGAAAGTGCCCAACAGTGCTGTAATATTTAGCTACTATAATTTATGCAAATCAGTTGGGAGATATATCCCCCAAGTAACTAATATGAGCACCAATTAAAGGCTGAACCTATAATCCACTGTCTCTGAGCAGCTCAGTAATACCATCTCCAATTACCGTATGTGTAGTTTTTGGTTCCTTTACTAAAAAAATAATATTAGTTATTTGATACAAAACATGTCATCGCTTGATTAATTAGAATACTAAATAGCAACACTTCTATATTGCAATATTTAATACTCATCACTTTATCTGATCCAGCCCAAATAAAACCTGTAGATGGCAGAGCCATCATACCATACCATGGCAACCTGAATCATCCTTATGGTCACACTGGCCCACATTTATTTTTAAGTGTTTGCACCAGTTTTCTGTCTGACTTTGCACTAGAAAGAACGTGCAAACTTCTTCCACATGTATTTATAACGTGTCTGTGCCAGTTTTGTCAGAAGACAGAAAATATGTGCAACGAAAGGGGTGCTTCAGTGCTTAGTCAGACTGTGCACCACAATTCTGTAGCATAAAGAAAGTGCACAAAAGAAAAATGGTGCATTGTGCCAGAGCAGGGGCGCCAGATTCACGAAGAACGTGCACCACAATTCATGAATCAGGCGCTCTCCTCACACTACACAGGCAAACTATTTTTTATAAATGTGGGCCATTGTGTGTAACAGTCTAAAGACTAATTTCCATAATTCATTTACATGCCAAGAAAGGTCTGAAAAAGGCCAAAATATGGAGCAATAGAGGTTGACGATACAAGACAGAGAATCAATATCTGACGCATATCTGACGATACAAGACGAAGAATCAGTACCTGAACCACATGGTTTACAGAAAATCAACCACTTATTCTAAGCATTTGTTAGCTAAGCTCTGCTTTTCATCACAGAAACTTGTGGTACATTTCTTTTTACAGGCCATTATATCTTTTCTTAGGAAAACAAGTTTTAGAATCTTGCTCCGGCACTCCAGTCAGGCCCAGGCGCACCTCTGCTTTCCATAACACATGCCATGAGTGTCACTGCTATGGCGCTCTGTCCTAGCATAATTATGCACACATGCTATGTGCGTAAGCATATACTCCTCCCGGCTGCATGATGTCACTAATAAATTTGCAGAGAAGCGGCTGACGTCCACCGACTGCTGAATTTGTCAAATGGTTAGGGATGGTGGAGAGAATTGGAAATCATTTGAAAATTCAGTTGCAGTAAAGTACATTCTGTGAAAACCAAATTGTAAGGAGTCAATAAGAGAGCAAGCAGATACCCTGTTTCCCCTAAAATAAGACATCCCCCGAAAATAAGACCTAGTACAATTTTGTTCAGACTTAGAAATATAAGGCCTTCCCTGAAAATAAGACCTAGCGGCCGCCATTGCAGCAGCTCCCCCTGTGCCATACATTAACATTAGTAAATCATTTAGATGCTGCAGAAGGTTGTGACATGGGGAAGAATTCATGGGATAAAATCACTGGCTGTTGGGCTGCAAATGTGATACCAGCAGCACCAGGATAAGAAGGGTCATTTATGGAAAGTGCTTTTACTAAACATGAGAGATAGGGGCCAATGATTCTAATAGTAATGGAGTCACAAGAAACACAGCTGGAAATTCAGATTTTGGAGAGTTATGAGGATGTTTGAGAAGTAGATTTTTTGTTCAACAATAAATGTAAATTCTTGTTCATAGAAAATAACACATCCCCTGAAAATAAGACCTAGTGCCTCTTTAGGGGCAAAAATTTATATAAGACACTGTCTTATTTTCGGGGAAACAGGGTATTAATACCCGGACATCAATTTCCTGAATGTACAATTAGACTATGAAAGAGAAGAAAAGAGGGGAATGGATGGTTATTTTCAGGGGGGTTACATAATATTTACTAAACATGTTTGAAGAGATGAATGGCTCCTCTCTAAAGGAGGTTTCCCATGAAAAAAAGTTCTCAAATTTGAATCCCCTAGTGATGTTTACACAATAAAGATCATTTTTAACTCCTTACTTTGCAATTTTAGTTAGTTGTATTGCTGTTTTTGGTTTTATCACTCCATCAACAGTGTAAGAAGTGTAGGTCAGTGTAAGAATCCTGAGTGTGGGCAGGGACCTTTTAAGCAGACACTTCATGATTTGTCTGTGCTATGAGATGCTGTGTGCTGACAATGTGCTTAGATTGTCATAGTACAGGGTTTATCTACACTATTATTTCTCTTCTGAACATTCTACTGGCATCTGACACATAGAAGAAGAGAGATGAGATGACACAAATCAGAGTTGAGTAATGATGAGAGTCATGAGATGAATATAAAACACAATGAGCTCTGCTGTGCTAACCCACCTTATCAATAGAGCACACAGTCAGCTCTGCTATAAAGACCTTATCTGTATGTAGCTAGTACAGTAATTCTCAGCTTGTAATTCTCAGCAAGTAATTGTAGCTTGCTGGCAGGAAGTGCCTGTGTCTGAGCTGGTCTTGTAACATAGGGGGAGAGGGGGCAGAAGGCATAGAGCACTGCAATGTGCAGATAAGAGAAGCTATTCATGAAAGAACCCGACCATAGCCAGAAGATTTACGGACATGTCGAGGGACAACCAAAATTGTAAATTCCAGGACTCATGGGGAGACAGCCTGGAATTAGATCTGTGAAATGCTGTATTTTTGTTAATAAGAATGAATTAGACAATCTATTGTCTTGTTATCCAGATTATATTTAAGAATCTTGTCTTCATGGGAAATAATCCTTTAAGGGAGCCCAAATGAAATGCTTGGTAGGAGGCCGGACATATGTCTGTCCTCAAATAACATGTTGAATGTACACGGTTAGGATTTGTATACTAGTATAAATAAAATTTAAAAATAAATCTTATAACAAATATGGGACTAATTACCTTTAACATGCAATCAAAAAAGCAGCCAGAGCAGTCACCAATCCAGTTAGCCTGCATGCTTCTCACACCATACCATTCAGGGAGATCTGCTAATGCTGCTTTCATTGCCTGCAACAAATATAAAAAGTAATATATGTAATATATGTAAAAGTTATATGTATATATATATAACAGGAACCATGTGAAATAATTACTATATATAGTAATAATTTCACATGGTTCCTGTTTAAAAATAGTTTTAAAAAGTGGGGGGCTCTCACTGTTTAGGTTCAGACCTAAGTTTAGGCAGATCAATGTTTACCATAAAAGGCCTATTCAAACATTTACTGCCATTTTCTTAGATTAGGGTCCCTATGTTTAATGGTCATTCCCCCAGAAAACCCCTGTGACAAATGACTTACATTTCAACCAATGATTTTAAAATTTAAAAATAAGATACAATAACACACAAGTTATAACTTAAAGCCGGCACAACATTGCCATGAGGCATATCATTACCATTAACATCTTAAAAGAACGTAACAGAATAGTGAATCATGGTGTAGTTAAGGATGTTGGCTCACAGGCTGAGCCCTCTACATAAGTACTTGGTGCCTGCTGTATAATGCCTAACACAGATGCTGAATTACTGAAGTATGAAAAAGCTACAGGTGTCAGAATATGGAGAAACAAAGAAATGTTCTTTTTATACAAAAGATTATAACATAATAAGACCTATATAAATTTGGTATCCCTGTGATCGTGCCAACCCAAAGAATAAAGAAGATGTGACTTTTAGCGTGCGCAATGAAAGTTGGAAAACAGAGCCTAATAGAAAATCGTGCAAATACATTTTTTCATCAATTTCACAGCATTTGGAATTTTCTTCCAGATTCCCCAATACATTGCATGGAATATTAAATACTGTCCCTGTGAAGTGATATTTGTTATGGATTTCCAAAGGAGGGGAGAAAAAACTGAAATGCAAAAAAGAAAAAGGGCACCGGTGGCAAGGGATTAATACAATATATGAAGCATTGAAATCTGACGTATGCTTTTGATATATTTTCTTTAGAAGGTTCTACTGGTAATAGCCCTCTCCAGCCAAGTTTTGGTAATTAATTATATGGAGATCTTCATTGAAGAACATCCCTCTAATAACACACAATTCCCTAATACAAGATTTTCATTTTACTTAGACTACCTCTTTGCAATATAAAAGTTCATAAAGTATTTGATTTATCACCCATGGCTGTTTTAGGAGGATTCTTGGAAATGTAAGTTCTTACCCTACAAAACAATGGTTTAAATAAAAACAAACAAAAAAAGCCTTCAGAATTAGACAATGACATATTTGACAGTATTTCCTGAAGAACACTTCCAAGCATACAAGTCCGGTGTCTCTGTGGAATGGAAGCAGCAGCCAGGTAAAACATTTCTTTAGGATGAAGATTGGGATTATTCTAGAGAAACCCTATTTACAATGATACAGTAAGGCTCTGCTTACAATACATCTGAGACTACTTTTAGTACAAAGTAAAGAACAACTTACATATCAGTTCCATCTATCCGAGGAATCTAATTATTCCTCTGCTGTACCAGTATATATTCACATAGCTATTTTTTCACTACTGTACAGGATATGCTCCAAAATACTATTTATTTAGGATACAGTATATAATAATAATCTTTATATATATAGCGTCATCATATTCTGTAGCACTTTACAGAATGTAGTGGACATATTAGTAAAACAGTCATATAGGTAACAATATAGTCACATGACATAGTAGGAATGAGGGTCCAGCTCTGAAGTGCTTAATATCTATGATTATGGTAATTTACTTGAAGATGTACAATATGTAACCAGAGCACTAAACAACCTGCACAAAAAGTCGTTTTAAAGCTCACATAAGAAAATAATCAGGCCAGGTCAAGAGGGTTACATACAGTAATATACAGGCAATCCTCGAGTTACGTTCTGTAGGTTTGTTCTTAAAGGGGTATTCTGAGAATAAGCAAAATTAATATTCAAATACCCCTTGAATATGTAAGTTAAAACAAGTAAAGTTAGTAAGTGCACCTCTGGACAAATCTATTTTTTTCCAGACAATTTTGGGTTCACAGGGGAACCAGGATGAACAATAAATCTTAATTGCGGACACTTTACAGTTGATCACTGCAGCCAGGGGCTAAAGTTTAATCCATCCCTGGGATCCTGACAGCTTCATCAGAGGTCGCAGTGGGCAGACAGGTCTGTCTATAACTAGGGGTTATCTATTCTCAAATTGGGGACAACACTAGGAGATTATTCATTAAAATCAACATGTTATATCTTCATAAAGAAGTAAATAAAATGTCAATCAGTAACAATAAACACATAATTTGTAAGGTAAAACATGTATTTGTATTGAAGATTCTCATTGTTATCCGCTTTGTGCCGTACATGGTGTAGGTGCTGTATGAAGAGGCCTCAAGAGCCAAATACCCACTGCTAATACCCGCTAATCAAGCGGTGCTTCCCGGAATGTCAATGGGGTCTTCGTCAGACCCGAAGCTTCATGGCATATGCAATTTTGTTACAAAAATCCAGTGGCTCATGGTAATGAATACTGTGTAAAAATGCCATATACTGCATTAAAGTATTATTACAGGATATGGTAGGAACAATTAGACCATTTAGGGTTAAAGTACACTAGAGGGTCTAAAAAAATGGTAAGAAAAAATTCAAGTCACACTGATTTCCCTTGAACTGATATAAAACATCGTAAACAGTAAAAATCACAAACATGTTAGGTATACCCACCTCTCAAAATGCCCGATTTATCACAATATAAAAACAGTTATTGCCGGCGGTGAACCCCTCAGCGGAAAAAACGCTTTTCTTTATACTATTTTACATCACATAAAAAAATGTAATAAAAAGTAATCAAAAAGGTTGCACAGTCCTCAACATGGTAGCAATGAAAACATCATCTTATTTCGTAAAAAAAAAATTACACCTCACACAGCTCCGTACACCATAGTAAAAAAAAATTATTAGCGTCAGAAGAAGGCATCATTTTTTTTCCCGCACACATTCATTTAATTTTTGAAAATGTATTAAAACACAATAAAATCAGTATCACCGTGATTGTACTGAACCAAAAAATAAAGTAGATGTATCATTTGGAGCGCACAGTGAAAGTCGTAAAAACTGAGCCTACAAGAGAGTGCCGCAAATGCGGTTTTTCACCAATTTCACCGTATTTGGAATTTTTTTTCAGCTTCAAGGTACACAGCATGGAATAATAAATAACATCGCTGAGAAGTAAAATTTGTTAAGAAGCAAATAAGTCCTCACACAGCTCTGTACACAGAAAAATAAACAAGTTATGGATTTTGGAAGGTGGAGAGCGTACAATGAACGAAAAAACGCTGTGTCGTTAAAGGGGTTTTCCCATTTCAAGAAATTATTGCTATTGTTTGAATAACAATGTATCAATTCCTCACAGATTTCTATATGTCTGCTTGGTGTCCTTCTATAGAAATTTTCATTGTCAACTTTCAGTGGACCGAAATCTGATCATGGTCACACAGGCGCGGGTCATTGTAACACACAGCTCTGATTACTCTCTGTGATACCAACCAACTGTGCACCATAGTCAGATTTCTGTCCAGTGGGAGTAAACATAGAAAATGTGTAAATTTGTTTAAACTCCAATTGTCACCGGGGCCAAATTTTTTTTGTCTGGATCTACAATTATAAAATATACAGTTTCGACTTACATACAAATTCAACTTAAGAACAAACCTCTGGACCCTATCTTGTACGTAACCCGGGGACTGCCTGTATCACTATAAAAACAATAACATTAATTTTCCGAAGTGGGAACACCCCTTTAAGTTATTGCCTCTATGGTTATAAGAATAGGGAAAAATAGGGACCCCTGAGGAAGCCAAACAGTGGCGGAACGCGTGGGGAGCTTAGCCCCTATCCCTCTCTATTGGACATGGTGATATCCGACCTCTAATTACTTTTGAAACAAATTTTCTTATTCATGCTGCTGTTTTTGAACTTGGAAGCAGAACACACCCAAACACTTAACATATAGGACAAACAATTCATGCTCACAGCATACCACACAGCATGCATAGGTCACCACCACCTATAGACACACTAGGGGATAGGTTGTGCATTGCATGAACTGGAGACACATTCAAACAGTTCATGCCAGGATCATTGCACACACTTTTTGTGCGGTTTTAAGTGTTTTTAAATGTTTGTCATATGTGAGATTAGAATGTAAAAATAAAAGTTATATTTTTTGAAAATTCAATATTCAGAATTGGTTACTACTAGCCGTTTAAATATAATTCCCCTCTTGCTTCTTTAAACTCATACAGAATTGTTTAGGGAACTGTGGCTATAATAGTCTAACTGTCCACACAAAGAATAGGGAAATATAACAATTATGAGTAGAAGTAGCTGCCCCCTCCCAAACATAAAGGAGGCCCCAACCATACAATTTGATGATCCTGTGGGATCCAGATGTCAAAAAAACACTTGTGTCCTATACAGTTGAGGTCAACCCCATTTCCCTGTTAGAAAGGCAGCGGAATGGTACCACAGTAACTTGGAATAATTCAATAATTCCTACTACAGTTTCATTATATTTGGTATGTATGTATGAAGGACAGTGTGATGGATTACAAGTAGCTAAAACCAAGTTTCTGCAATACAACATACCATCATACAAAGGTTTTGGGTCAAAAAAGGTGTCGTAAAACACTTGTTTGTAAAAGGACATTAACAGACACCTAGACTTCCTCATGTCATCACAGGATCGGCAAGGGCTATCCTGGAACCATTCTCGGGGAAGTATAACTTAGTTTAGAAAATAGTAGTTCTTTGGGGATCCCTAGTAGATGGATTGATTGTTTTTTTCTGCTTCCCCAGGCAACAAACTTATATCGGCATTTAATGTAATTCCTCTAATTTTTGCATGGTATTTTTTTAATTTGTTGTATTTTATGTTAATTTCTTATGATAACCCCTTTGTTTGTAAGCACTGTCCTTGTTTATATGAAAACTTCATTTTAATAAGAGCATTCTTGTGTACCTAAATTTATAGTTTAACCTAGTGAATATAATAGTATATTTGGGCATTGTCTAATGCAAAATGTCTAGCCAGCCTTATATATGATGTGTGGATGCAGCTAACCCGTGAGGGGTAAGGAGCTTTCACCCCTCCTCCTCCCGGTTACAGCCGGGCTAACACGTTCATGACCAAAGTCTGTGTTCCTGACAGCCTCTTTTCCGTATGTTCTGCTACTACAGGGGAAACTATCAACAGATTTGTGTTTGGGTAGCTTTACTATGCGGTTACACCCATACACACTGAACCTACACCGCTACAAAACATAAATTTATGTTTTCTCTCTATCTGAAATAAATTTGTTCATAAAACAGTTTGAAAATAGTTATTTGCAGTGATGCATCATCTCTTAACCTAATGGTGAAACACTGGTGAAAGAGAGAGTACACCTGTTATTTTTGCGCTAATCCATTCTTATCTTCATTACTGTGATGCCAGTTGCCTACGAGCGGGTTTGCTATAATAAACTTGCTCAGTGAACATGCCTAATTTATACGACACAACCTACAACTACTGAGAATTTTACAGTAGGTTACTGTCAGGGAAATTCAACATGTGCTCAAGGAAGTTTCTTGAAACTGGAATATTAAAATCTTTCCAGAATAAGTTTGGCTCATCTATCCATCCTACTAGAATGCACGGATGAGCCATTCATAGCACTTATTACTGCTCGCAAATCTCTACTAACTGTACTCTCCTGCATCTCTTAGTACTCTCAATAATCTGTCCTCCTATCTCCGGGATTTTGCTCAAGCTGCACCAGTTACGTTCCTACAACCTAACACCACATTTTTATATGCCAATAAAACACATAAGCTGGACTACCAGTTGTACCATGCACAAAAAATGTGCTAAAAACCGAACTGGGCTTATACTTGAGTCTATAAAAAAGAAAAAAACAGACTTTGTACTCACCTTTCCGACGTCCCCAGGCAGGTCCTTATTTTTTCTTCTGATGCTCCGGATGCGGCTCACTGCCCGCAGCCGCTGCACAATCTATGACGTCAGTCGCTTGCTCACATTATATTGTGTGTCCTCTGATGGCGGCGCAAACACTATGATGTTAGCAAGTGGCTGACATCATGGTGTGTGCACTGGCAGCGTGCAGGAAGCCGGAGACGTAGCTGGAGCACCGGAAGAAAGAAGAGGACCTGCGGGAGGTGTAAAGGTGAGTACAGAGTTGTTATTTTTTATAGGTTGAGCATACTCAGGGCAGGGGGCGGCAATATACTAGGGGGCATGGTCTACCAACTATATACGAGGGGGACATGGGCTGCTGGCTGTATACTAGGGGGCATGGGCTGCTGGCTATATACTAGGGGGCATGGGCTGCTGACTATATACTAGGGGGCATGGGCTGCTGGCTATTTATTAGAGGGCATGGGCTGCTGGCTATATACTAGGGGGCATGGGCTGCCGGCTATTTACTAGTGGGCAAGGGGTGCTGGCTATATAATGAGTGGAGGCTGTGACCAATGCATTTCCAAACCTGGGCTTATATTTGAATCAATAGGTTTTCCAGGTTTTATGTGTTAAAATTAAGTACCTCGGCTTATACTCGAGTATACACAGAATATAAACATACACACTGCCTGGTAACTTTTAATGTCCAACCTTGTTTTATGTAAAATGGCTGGAACCATGGATAAAATAAGCAAATTTATCTCCAATGTAACAGTAAGCTCATACCAACAGGGCATCTATTCCTAGAGCATACCATATTTATTAGTTTATTATTCTGTAATGTCTGATTATGTCTGTACACATACTTGATTTGTGCAATGAAAAAAAAATTCATACATGCACATGAACCACCACGGTTTCTTTAGCAGATCCCCTGTGTGGCAATGACTGTGTTAAAGAACACTAGCTGCTACTGGAAGAAATCTCACTGTATTCCGTAGGGTAACACAATTTCTGACAATCACAAAGCTCCTCGAAACATAGATATTTAGCATCAAAGACCAACATGTGGAGGACGGTCACCATGGCAACCGCTTATGTCTGCCCGAGACTCTAAAATTTGCAAAGCTGCTGATTTGAATTACAATGCTACAAGTTACTTTACTCTCTATATTTTGTGCATGTGTGTCTATTAGACTGATTAAGTGTCAAAATTCTGCTAGTAATTAGTTCTTAGCAGTAGGAGAGCAGAGAGACAAAAATATTAACCCAGTCTTAAACGTTGACTACACCTTGGCTTTTACAACATCCCCACATCCCCATCCCCACAAATATATGTAGAATACAGGCGGTCCCCTACTTAAGAACACCTGACTTACATACCACCCCTAGTTACAAACGGACCTCTGGATGTTGTTAATTTACTGTACTTTAGCCCTAGGCTACAATAAACAGCTATAACAGTTATCACTGGTGTCTACAATGAAGCTTTATTGTTAATCCTGGTTCTTATGACAATCCAACATTTTTAAAATCCAATTGTCAAAGAGACCAAAAAAAATTTGGCCGGGGTTACAATGATAAAGTATAGAGATCCGACTTACATACAAATTCAACTTAAGAACAAACCTACAGACCCTATCTTGTATGTAACCCGGGGACTGCCTGTATATAATAATATTTAGTAGATTTTACATTACAGTAGTAATAGTAAACTTATCACTTATCCTTTAGGTATGGACTCTGTATAAAAAAAAAAAAAAGTAAAAAAAATTATCATATACTCACTTTTTCTGGCTCCCCAAACCAGCAGTAAATTATACATTTACTTTATTCTTTGGTTCGGTCCGATCACGGCGATACCGCATATACGTCCCCACAGATGGCAATACATGCAATACAAATGTTCTATCTTTCCCCGTGTGCACGGCCGTGCACCGTGAATCCCAATGGAGTGGGGAGGGGAGCGCAGTGCTCACGTGTGTCCCGTATGCCCAGGACGTGGGTTCACGTGCATGTAGCCTCATACAGGTTTTATTGTCTTTTAATACATTTTCAAAAATTAAATCAATGTGTACAGAAAAAAATTTTTTTGCCATCTTCTGACGGTAATAACTTTTTCATACTTCGGTCTACGGAGCTTTGTAAGATGAGCTGAGCAAGAGGAATCTACAATCGGATCTGCTTCTGATGACCTCATCCAAAAATGCCCACTCTATTAAAATATAATAATTATCACCTCAACCTCTATAAAAAGAACAAATCAAATAGTTTTTTTAATCATTGTGTCAAACATTTCACAAAATATTACAAAAGAAAATGATAGCTGAAAGTATAAAAGTATGGGTGTTTGTATACAGTGATAGAAAGATTTGTTTTCTACATAAATGACCCAAACAATAATCTAAATAATTTTTTTAGCCTCTTTACATTGCATAAAATATTAAATGGTGCCAATAGGGAGTATATTATGTACTGTAGATAGCAAACCCTTGTTTGATTCTTTAAATTAAAAATAAAAAAGTATGGCTTTTGGAAAACAAGGAGTGAAAAGTGGAAGGTATTACTAGCTTCAAACTCATAGTTAAAGCAAATGTATTATGTTGTATATAAAAATGAAGTAAAGTCCAAGTCAGCACAATCTTATAAACTCCTAACAAGGAGGGGTGCAGCGCCCCCACAGGTTCTGGCTTGATCCTCTTGTAGGTGTAAGAAGTAAAAAGCAGGCAGCACTCCGTGGTTCCAATTTTAAAAAAGAGGTGAACTTTATTGAACAAATGGCGTCATTTCGGTGTATGACACCTTCATCAATCTTGATGAAGGTGTCAAACACCGAAACGTCGCCACTTGTTCAATAACGTTCACCTCTTTTTTAAAATTGGAACCACGGAGTGCTGCCCGCTTTTTACTTCTTATAGATAGATAGATAGATAGATAGATAGATAGATAGATAGATAGATAGAGTGTACCAGATAAAGCATACACAAAATCGATTTTTAGAACCTCACCTTTGCATACACTGTTGTTTTCAAGAACCACTGTTTTAAATACTTTTGCTCCACTTTTGCTCCAGAACGCCACGAGCATCCGTTTTCATCCACCTGCTCATTAGCAAGAACAGTCTGATCTACAGGATCCCAATTAACTAGGGCCTGCAATCAAAAGAAAAAAATCTGCTTAAATGATTTAAGGACATTCAAGTAAACAGCTACTGTTACATTTTCAAGGTTGTAACAGTATATTGAAGCTTACTTATATAAAAAAAAGATATGTTTGCCATCGCAATGATCAGAATTCCTCGTGTAGCAGAATGTAAAAATCTTAACGGTTTTCCATACGATTGATATAAATAACATTTAAAAAAAGTGAACCTGTCATCAGGATTTCATATTTTCACCTAATGACAGCTTCCATATCCTTTTAATACTGCTTCTCAATATGCTTTTATAATTAACATTTGTGGATCCACTGACTTTTAAAAATTGACAGTATACCTGGCTCTCTGCCAGAAAATTGCATTGAAAATTATTATCTGTTCACTGGTCTCATAACGCTACTTTCTAATCCCTCATCCCCCTTGTGCAGATTTGAGGTGACACAGATTTTTTTGCAGCACAGGGTCAGCTCATGTCTGCAGCAGGGAGCAAGAAGTAGAGCAATGTGCAGATAATGATGATGACTTCTTCAATGATGTCAGAAGCCAGATAAACATTACAGTGTATATACTTTTAAAAGTGAGTGGAACCATCAACGTTAATAATAAAAGCAGAATGGGAATAAGTAGTAAAAAGATTATGGGGACCTGTCAGGTGAATATGAAATCCTGATCACAGTTTGCCTTTTAGTTATGGTTAGGTTCTGACCTAAAAACTAAAGTTTTGGTTCACAATAACTGAAGTAAAAAACTGTTTAAATAAAGCACATCTATCTTGGCAGCCATGCTGACCCAGCTTTCCCAAGGTCCTGAATGTTATACTTGTTTTTTCAGCAAAACAAGTCACCAAGATATGATCCCGCATCAGTGTAGCTACAGCATTCTCAAAGTATGTTTTCTTAATAGTGCATCAAATCAATTGGTAGGTTTCCTTTAAAGCTTGATGAAGAAGTTCCTAGTTTTTCTGGTTTCCCAGTACATTGCATTAAAGTACAGACCGACAGCAGACCCCCTAATTTGTGTTGCATGGAAGCCACCGCAGCTGCGCCACAATAAGGGTCTTAGCACTCTCAGCAGGGTTCTGCAGCATTGATTTTCATTTGCTTAAAAACTAAGCATGTTAATACCTACAGAGTATCATTATATGCTACTTACTTTTCTGACCCTTGGGGTTTTAATTCTTCAGACCAGAGCAATAATGTGTGGTTAGAACTTAGCTAAAGCCTAGAGCTTTACAATACCTAGAGGTGTTGTATGATCATAATGCACAAAACAACCAGTGAAGATAATTATAAGATCATCGCTGCAGAGCCTAAAGGTTAAATTGTTTATTCTTTAAAGTTGAAATGATTCAACGCTAAAAAAAATCTATACTGGAGCAATGCAATAGCTTCAGTTACATAATACATTGTTAATGACAGAGCTTCAACTTTTCCAATTGGGAACAGCCTAATAATAGCGCAGAGAAGCCAAATGAATTTATATTTCCAACAGATTCCCTATAAACACATGAGCAGCTATTTTTACATCTGTACTTTAGGCTCAGCTCCAATTTCAAACAGACAGGGCTTCTGCATGCAGGACCTATTTTGTGGGTGTGTCATTCAATTAGGTGATGTGACTGAGGGGACTGGGTCTCTTCAGTGAAGCAGCTCAAATCCAGCCACCTTAGCCACAGCACTGTGTTCAGAACTGGCAAATGGCACAAGCGCACATCTATTTGACATTCGGTAGCTGCAGTGACTGATCACAATTTGACACGCCGGGATTACCTAAAAAAGAGACTTTTAAAAAGCAGCTTCTGAAACTCATTCCGGCTGGTGTCCGGGTGCCTAACTCCAGGATCCAGTAAACTTCACGTATGTGGAGGCTCCTGGTCTAATCTCCGACCCTCTGTGGGAGGGTCACTTGTTCAATTGGAATGACCCGAAAACCGGAGAGATCACCGTTATGTGTAAACCTATATGAAGTGTAGAGGGCTACAATATCACATCTCCTGGCCTTACAGGAGGTGGATTTCCATTTGAAAAATTATAGTCATTTTTCAGAGCAATTAATTAATTATGTTTTGGATGTTCTCTTGTTCCATTCTATTGACTAACAATTTTTTGGTTTGTTTGGGGTTTCTATTTTCAATGTCAGGGCTGCCCAAGACGCTCAAAATTTCCCCCTACATTAGCCATTTTGCAAGTTGCATGTTTTGAGGAAAACGTTGTATACACCGAGATGAACGCATACTCAATGCATATAAAATGGCTAGGTCGTTACATCGACGATTATCTAATTGTATGGTCGGGTCCCCATTGTCTCATCTCTGACGTTGTAAACTATTTGAATCAAAAATCCTTACAATCTCAAGTTTATACACACCTATTCCCAATCACATATTGCATTTCTGGATAACAACACATCTGTACAATAGATCTTTATCAAAATCCCAATCCTTTTCATGTTATTTCTAATTTACCCAAAGTGGAATTTATCAGGGCCAAGTGTGCATGTTCTACTCAAACCATTTACAACAATACTGCAAATCAAATTACACAAAGATTTAATGTTAGGGGCTACAGTTAAACCAACACAGGATAGTACCCTAGAATCTAGAACAGAATAATTACATACCAGTATTAGGAGGCAAACAGCAAACATGCACAACAAGAAAAGACACCCTATTATCTTCAGTACTGTATATAATAATCATTACCGTTACATTATTCAGATAGATAAAAGAATCCTACCACTACGGATCTACCTATTAAGGTAGATCCGGTGGTAGGTGCATCTAACGTATGTAAGGATAGCCCTTTTTAGGGCTAATCCTTTACTCCCTTCTGTCTTTGCTAATCTTTAATCTAAAGAGGCCAGTAGCCTCTTTAATCCTCCTACCCAGACATCTTGAGCGCACAGCCAGTGTTCTGCGCAAGCGCAGTAGCTCCGGCTTTGGAGCTGAGATCGCGTAGCCGCTGGCCGGTGTTTTGCGCATGCACTGAAGATGTCTGAGTAGGAGGATCAAAGAGGCTATTGGGCCTTGGAGTAGCCGCTTCATGTAGCCTCAGCACCAGCTACTCCATGCCCCTGTAGCCGTTTTAGAAAATTTGCATATTATATATTATAGATTAGCAAAGATAGAGGGGAGTAAAGTATTAGCTCTAAAAAGGGTTATCTTTACATACGTTAGATGCACCTACCACTGGATCTACCTTAATAGGTAGATCCGTAGTGGTAGATTTCCTTTAGACGTTATATCCCCATTTTATATCAAGACGATATTTTAACAAAGGTCCTCAAGTACGGAGTTTGATTTGCATGACTTAATGCCCCTTCACCCAATGGTTTTTCTTCGAAACCCACTAAATCATCTTGTCTTAGATACATGGTTAGCTCCAAATGTGGCCACTCCCATTGTTACGCGTGTCATTATGTACAACAGTCTACTTCATTTGTCTCATCTCACACTAGTAAACCTTACACCAATAACCCGTTTACGACCCGTGACGTAATATCACGTCACGGGTCGGGCGCGGGTGCATGGAGAGGGTCACGCGCTGAGCCCTCTCCATAGCCGGTAACTCTTTGCTGCATATTGCAGCAAAGGCTTACCGGTAACACCCGCGATCGGTGCCAGCACCCAAAGAATAAAGTAGACATGTCATTTGGGGCGCACAGTGAAATCCGTAAGATCCAAGCCCACAAGAAAATGGCACAAATGCGTTTTTTTACCAATTTCACTGCATTTGGAATTTTTTTCCCCGCTTCCCAGTACACGGCATGGAATAATAAATACCATCTCTATGAAGTGTACGTTACGCAAAAAACAAGTTGTCACACAAATAAAAAAAGTTATGGATTTTTGATCATGGGGAGTGAAAAATGGGCAAGGTCCTAAATTGTGAAAGTGATCATATTGTTTACTTAGCCACATGTCAGAGATGCAACCTGCAATATGTAGGTTGAACGATACGTAAACTGAAGAATAGATTGTCAGAGCATATCACAGACATCCCTTCTAATAAGGAACTTACCTTCAGCCAAAGTATATCAGGTTTGTCCAAACACTTTCCACACAACAGTGATCTCTCCGTTTTACGGGTCATTCCCATTCAGCGAGTGCCCTGTCCACGGAGGGGCAGAGATTGGACTAGGATCCTCTACATGCGTGAGGCGTACGGGATCTTAGAGTTAGGCACCCGGACACCTGCCGGAATGAATTTCAGAAGTGACTTGCTATATTTATACTAGGATTACTAGGATTACTTTGCTTAAAGAGGACCTTTTACCACTTCAAACATGTGGAGGAGAACATACCATGTTATCGGGGCTGCTACACAGATTCAGAGATACTTCACATTTTCTTTCTAGCTCCCACAATTGCCGAGATATTAGTCCCAGTATCTGACCATTAAAATCCTTTGTACTGTCAGAGAGGAGGTGCTGTGAGGTGGCATGTGTTATGCTAATCTTCTGACAAACAGAAGAGTATCATTACACATTGCTACCTCTACTCCAGCCCTCCTCTCTGACAGTGGAATGGATTGTAATGGTCAGATACTGTGACTGATATCACAGCCTACCTCTACATTGCTACCTCTACTCCAGCCTCTCTTCTCTGACAGTGGAGAAGATTTTAATGGTCAGATACTGTGAATGATATCTCAGCAACCATGAGAGCTAGGAAGAAAATTTTAAGTGCCACTGAATCTCTCTAGCAGCCCTGACAGCTTGTTATGTTCATTTCCACATGTGTGAGCTGGTGAAATGTCCTCTTTAATGTTTAGTGGGTAAGATCTCAAGTGGATTTTAAAATTTTTTGGTATATCAATAAAGGGAGATTTTATTAATACTTTTTCTCAATATCATTGCTGGAGTCCGTAAGGATTATATTTTTTCTTGCATATCAACTTTGAACAGTAAATAATATAATTAAAATGAGTTGCAGAAAGTTATAAGGTATCACCAATGTCCGCAGTGCAGGGAGAGGCTGAGAACTGACAAGAATCTGACAACTTACACATGCAACATTTATTGGCCTCAGAATAGGGCATAACCGCAAAAAGATGTTTTTGTACAAATGGTTTTCATTTTTTAATGTATTAAAACCTAAAAAAAAAAAAACTATATAAATGACCATAGCGACACAAAGAAGTAAGTGGTGGTGTCATTTGGAGAGAAACAATAAAAGTAGGGAATCCTCTGTGACATGTGTACATTTCCAGTAGATAGTAAGAGGCAGCCAAACGAAAATCTGTATTAAATGGCAAAAATAACTTTATTAATTAACTGCAAAAAGAACACAAAGCTCTGGTGTGCAGCCAGCCTACAAACACGATAATAGCAGGAAGAACAAATGTTCTCCTGGGCTCATTCAATCAGAATGCCAGCTAGAAAATGGGAAATGCTATGAATCATCTAAGTGTATGAGCTGGCCAGTAATTTTCTTTTTTGGAACATAGATAAACTATCCAACAAAAATGCAAAAAAAAAAAAAACTAAACTAAAAAAAAACACTGCGGAATAATATTAGAAAACACCCAAGGATGTGTGAAAAGGATGATAAATTTTTCTTGTGTGATGAAGTCTCTGTGATACAGAAGGAAGCTATTTATTTCAACTGGGTTGAGAATCCCCATCTGTTTTCCATTAATTTTATGATTTCAATGTTGTCAAAAACAAGTTTGAAGCTTTATTGTTAAAAAGCAAGGAAATAGACAGCACTACTCATCAGTTATAAGTCCTTATTGGCAGGTGCACGTAGCCTGGGTACCAACTCACCAAGCTGAAACAGCAACGTTTCGACTCGCTTTAATCTTCATCAAGCTTGATAGAGACTCACATGAGTCAAATTGTCTGTGCTTATGCTCGGGGAATAAAGAACTTTATCATTTTTGCACTGATACCCTGGAATGCTGTTGCCTTTTTCCCAGGAATGCTTTCTTGTTAAACTACCGTATATACTCGAGTATAAGCCGAGGCCCCTAATTTTACCACCAAAAACTGGGAAAACCTATTGACTCGAGTATAAGCTGAGGGTGGGAAATGCATGGGTCACAGACCCCACCAGTATATAGCCAGCCAGCCCCCAGTAGTATACAGCCTGCCCCGTGTAGTATACAGCCACCCCAGCATAAAAAAAAAAAAACAACTTATATACTCACCCTCCGGTGGCCCTGATGCGCAGTGCTGCTCCCCTGATGTCCGCACGGCTCGTCTTCAGGCTTCTGCGCCCGTCTTCTTCCGCGTGGACATCGGAGGAGCAGCACTGCACATCGGGGCCGCCGGAGGGTGAGTATATAAGTTTATTTTTTTAAAGTCATTTTTACTGACTGACGGCTGACTTGTATTGACTCGTATATAAGCCGACGGGACGTTTTTCAGCACATTTTTTGTGCTGAAAAGCTCGGCTTATACATGAGTATATACGGTACTTGTAAATCATTACTTGGAGCGACATAACTACAATGGCCACAGGAGAGGAATAAAGCCTTGGTATTTTTAAGTAGACTAACAATTGTCCTGTGTTCGCCATCATGGGAAAAAAGGATTTCACCATTAAACCTAAAGACAGGTTCCTACAAAGTACTTTAAACTGTTTTGTTTTGTTTTTTTGGATAAAAATCCATAGGTCAGATCTAGCGAAAATTACTTGAAAAAGTTGTCAATGTGTGACTCGGCTTATCTCCCTCATTTTCCCCTCCATCAGGAATTCTCTTCAGTGAATCACACGCAGCCAATGTCTCCCGCAACCTCCTAATTCCTCCCTCCCTCAGGAATTTTCTTCAGTGAGTCACACACTGCTAACGTCTCTCTCTCAACTCCCTCTTTCTCCATCCCTCATTCCTAAAAGGGGAACAAGGGAGCTGAGCCAAACCTGTAATTAGGATTAATGGTGAAGTACTGACGACAAGTGCCATTTAAAGAATAAAATAGAAAACAAAAATAAAAAGACATTAAAATATTCAAGATGCATATTTTATAAAAAAAAAATGTGGTCCTTATTTATCTTTATCTGCAAATGGGAAAAAATACAAATGGACACAGATTTAGCACTATATGGCAGTGATGGCAAACCTTTCAAAGACCAACTGCCTTAAAGGGGTGTTCCCATTTCCGAAAATTAATGTTATTGTTTGTATTATGAAAAGTTACACCATTTTCCAACATACTTTCCGTATCAATTTCTCATGGTTTTCTAGATCTCTGCTTGCTGTCATTGTATAGAAAGCTTCTATGTTTACTTCCAGTGGACAAAAATCTGTCCTTGGTCACACAGGTGTACGGCTCGTTAGTATCAGAGAGTAAACAGAGCTGTGTTATATAAAGAGCCGTGCACCTGTGTGACCATGGTCAGATTTCTGTCCACTGGAAGTAAACATAGAAGCTTTCTATAGAATGACAGCAAGCAAAGATCTAGAAAACCATGAGAAATTGATACAGAGAGTGTATTGGAAAATGGTATAACTTTTCATTATCCAAACAATAATATTTATTTGATGAAATGAGAATATCCCTTTAACTAGAACCAAAACCCACTTATCTAAAGTGTAAACAAAACAATTTAACTCTTCTCAGAGTCAGCAGGCGCATGTCCGGAGCCTGCAGCGAGGTCTTTAGACATCTCTGGAGTTTACTACTACTCCCGTGCTAGCAGAGACACCTGGAGACCCTAAGGCAGTAATGGCGAACCTTTTGGAGACAGAGTGCCCAAGCTGCAACCAAAACTCACTTATATGTTGCAAAGTGCCAACATGACAATTAAAGCAGTAACTGCTTGATCCCTGCTGTATCACAGCTTTTAAACGTATTGGCGTCCCGAGTTCACCATTACAATAGAAAGATGATAGAGAAATTTGGATTGTAGCTTCCCACCAGGGTCTCTGATGAGAAAGGATCAGGGGACCCAGAGTAGGAGGTCCAATAACAATCCATCTCTATTCACACCTTCTTGCTCCTCCTTTAGTCCTGGCAGCCAAATAGAGCTCAGCATGGCACGTCCTGGGCTGTATTGGATCACAGGAGAAAGCCTTTAGTCCTTGCTGGCATACTCTGTGTTGGGGTGAAGGCCTGCGTGGCCACAGAAAGGGCTCCAAGTGCCACCTCTGGCACCCGTGCCATAGGTTCGCCACCACTGCCCTAGGGAGAAGGGAGATGCAGTTCATTACCGTGGAGTTTACAGCTGGCCCTTTAAATCTCCAGGAACCCACTAACCCCCGCCTCCTATGGTGCACGTATGCCGGACCCAGCGCTGGATCAAGGCGAGTGAGGCAGTGGGGGTCAAGGGGAGCATGGGGGGACATGGGTTGATCCTATTATTTTAGCCCTATTATTTTTTAGTCCTTTTCCATCAAAACCTTAGTCTTTCTGCTCATATTCTTCAAATAAGTACCTGGTATTAGAACCCCTGATCAGTGGCTTCCAGGACCATCTCTTCTGAATCACAAATATTCCTTTCACCATGGATCTATTATACATCTTTAAAGCATTCACTCTTGAAGTAAATTCATTTTTATTTAAAAATCGCACTTCTTTCTCTTTGAGTGGAATTATAAGCTCTATTCTCAATGTACTATCCTCAGAGGTTGCACTAACATTTTTCTGGGAGGGTAATAATACTCCTTTTACCATTTTTGAGGAGTATTTTTAGCCGATGAGGAGTATGACATTTTTAGGAATACAAATATAGAACTCCTAGTTGTGTACATATATCTATGAATGTCTATTAACGATCTAATAAACGTCTATTAATACAAGAAAATCATTAAAGCCTGAATTTTTTTTTTTGATACAGGTGGTGCACAACTTTTTCATTGTCTTGACCTACAGAGCGGGCCGGGGCCGACCCCCCCCCCCCCCCCGTAGACAACCCCCTATAGGGAGGGCTGGGGCTGACGCCGAAGTTAGACTACCCCCCCCCCCCCCTACAGAGCAGACACCGGCCCCCGAACCACCCCACCACTATAAAGTGGGCAGCCCCAGACCCCCCTACAGAGAAGGCCAAGACTGACGCCTCTAAATTTATTTAATCTATTTTGTGGGGTTGAGGGTGTTACACTTTTTTTTTTAAGCTGTTTATTTTTTTACTTTTTTTAATTACAAATTTTTTTACAGGGGAAAATATGTTCACTGCTAATCCTATATATAGATCACAGATAATAGTGATCTAATGGCAACAGTCCATTGGATCACTGTTATCAGTGATGTGTATACAGAGACCTGCAGAGAGGAACACACACTGCACACGGCACCTGGTACACTCGCCACACGGCAAACTCGCCACACACGCTACATGGCCCCTAGCACACACACTACACACAGCACCTGGCACACTCGCCACACACGCTACATGGCACCTGGCACACAGCACCTGGCACACTCGATCCCAAACATTGATATAATCCTTATTAATATTCTTCACTGATAAGTTACTAGCAAACTGTTCTGCTTCTTTTTCCACAGTGTTTTGCTCCAATAATTTTTCTAGCATTGGTGACTGTTCATTACAAATAGTATCATTGCTTTTACTGTCAAGAATCCCTTGAAACATTCTACCCTAGGTGAGAGCACCTTCTCAATAAAAGATAATCTACAATCAAAATCAAGAATGATAAAATAGGGACACTTTTTCATAGACACTGTGACTGAGGTAATTTTATATTTGATACCCATGACCTCCTCCCTTCTAATATTAACTTTTAAAATTAAGCTAATGAGATAGAAGGGCTCTGGAGGGTGTTACCAAAGCCCACCTGTGCTGCAGCTCCAGATGTTGTTACGCTGTAAGAAGCACTGAGAAGTGCTGAGTGAGCAGGAAGGGTGAGACAGTCACCCTTAGCTTTTGAAGCTACAACACGGAGGGCATCTGGAAAAAGCCCCAGAGAGCCATACTGGCTTATTAACATAGCTTAAAAAGTTGATTTTAAGAAGATTACATATATATATATATATATATATATATTACCACAGTCACTGTGCCTGAATGTAGGAGTGTCCCTGGTATATCATGCTTGATTTTTATGGTAGATTTCCTTTGACTGAAAAGTAAAAAATAATCACATATTCCCATTCCACTAAAAGTAAAAAAGACCAAAAATATTGTCCAGCACTCAAAAGGCGAAAGCCAAAGATTGTTCTTCCAGTCTAGTAACTCTGTGCAGCCGATGAGAGGCAACTTTCTCAGAGAAGATGCAGCTGACAGGGATGTGGATACTATCTAGGCCTAGTGCCCTAGTCAGAGTTTCTACCCATTTTAGCTCTTAGACACCCACTCCCTAGTTGAGGAGCTGGCAGAATACCAACTACTTGCAGGGCCTTGGGTGGTGACTAGAGAGGGCACATACCAAATGTTATTATTTATTAAGAAACAAAATAGGACAAAGGTACTCAGCACTATCCACTAGCTCCCAGGCATTGACAGCCAAATCGGACACAGGAACAGTCCAAGACGCAGAACCAACATATGACAGCACAAACGGTGGTGCTCCGCTAATGGTAAGCAGTCCTTGTAAGATTCAAAAGTGAGGAAAATGAGATGCGCGGCACTCACCAAGATGTGCAAGAGTCCTTTATTTCAGGTGCGTAGTACAGGGAAGGTGCGGGGTGCGTAGGAGTGTAAACATTCTAACGTGCCAAGAGGCGCACATTGTAAAATGTTAAAATAACAAACAATATGAAAATTAAAAGCAACTACAACAAAGTACATACAAGGGACACCTGCAGGTAAGAATATCTATCTGGTGTTACCCAATCCTGCAGAGGAGTATATAAGTTGGTTAACTGTTCTTCATTTTCCATAATCTATATGACAGTACAGAAAAAACATCACCGGATATTTGTTCGTAGAAATACACTATAATTGTTTTATCGTTTAACCCCAAAATACCTGTAGCATCAAATTTGATAATACATTTTATCTCTTGTCTCAATAAGGTACGATTCCTGTCTACTCCGAGAGGATCTACTTTAACCTGTTCGATGCCGGCAAACCTCAGCACCTCAGGGTTTCCATCATGGCAATCTTTTACAGGTTCGATCGATGGGGGACAACCATTCCCCGAACTTATAGATTTGTAATGTTCCCTAAATCTCATGTAGAGCCTACGTATGGTCGTATTGATATAGAAATATTTTCAGGGACAAAAGACAATGTACACAACATGCGTAGACTTGCATGAAATAAATCAATCAACCCTTTGTGTAATGCCTCCAAACTGAATCAACTTCAATTGACTGTTGTACATACAAAACCTGCATGACCCACACTTATAATTCCCTTTAGAAAAACCTTTTTCCAACCAGGTGACTCATGGTGTGGAAAATCTACTGTGTACCAATGCTTTTTTTGACTGTAGGGCACCATCTGAACGCAACACATGGACGTTCCGTGGTAATATCACAAAGTTGGGGATCTTGCCTTAGAATATTCCAATCTTTTTCAGATAGTCTGACAGATAATATTCTCACAGGAGCTGAACTCAAAGGAAAATGCTAATTTCTTGATATTGTTCCTACTATCCCTCACACTCCCGTGATTTATCCTTCTTCTATTGCTAGATTGTAACAGATCCTTCTGAGTTAGAGATGTAACTCTCTAATAAGCTTCCTGAAGCAATTTTTTAGGTTATCCCCTAGCTACCAAGCGGTAAGATCTTCGGCTTGACCGATAAACTGGGTGTCCTCACTATTCATCCTTCTAAGCCGTAAATATTGGCCATACGGTAATCCATTCTTGGTATGAACGGTGTGAAAGCTCTCGAAGTGTAGAAGGGAGTTGGTAGCAGTGGCTTTTCTGAATGCAGATGTACACAGCTCCCCTCTCACCTCGCTAACCCTCACATCTAAAAAATCCAATTCTTTCTCTCCAAAAACCGGAGTAAAGCACATGTTCATCTGTTTGAGACAAAGAGGTTGTCCAGAGAATAGATGTAACAATCCTCAAAACAGGTGAGAAAGAAATTGGCAAAGGTACAAGCAATGCAGTGCCCACTGCCATGCCGGTTCTCTGGACATACCATCTGTCGTCAAACATGAAGGCGTTATGGGACAGCACAAACCGCAAACCCTCACATACAAATTCCACATAATGGGAGCTCTTTTAAGCATTAACTAAAATGTCAGGGATGCATTGTACTCCCAAATCCTGTGGGATGCGGGTATATAGGCTCTCTATTGAGTATAAAATACACATATAGGGAAAGGTAAGTGATGTGCAGCAGCAACTTACCTCTTTTTGGTAAACAAGTCCAGCTTCAAACATCTTCACAAACAAATATTGTGTCCATTTATAATATTCAGGGGAACAAGTACTAATTTCCTAGATAAATAAGAAAAGGTGAGACAAGTGAAAAACAGAAGATACCAATATATGAATATAATGTTATTGTATCGTACAAGATGAGATGACGTTTTCAACACTCAGAAAATAACATTGTCTGACATTCCTCATGGTCACTACTGCTGACGGACACACAATACATTGGCCGGGATATGTCATACAATATGAATATTCGGATGAGAAACATATTTGTTTCTCAAACCGCACCATTTCCTTAAAAGTTGAGTTGCAGTACTGGACACAGCCCAAGAGCAAAAAGCAGCCATATTTTTATAAACTTTATAACATCTTTAACTGGAACCCGACTGCCCAGTGACAAAAGACATCAGCGGCCACACGTGGCATCAGCTGCATCCTAACAACCAGCATATAAATCCTATGAATACTATATCCTTGTACTAAGCAATTAAAATACTGCTGTAAAAGAGTTATTTAACGCTTGAAGGTTTAGTTATTTCCGTTTAATAGAAAATCTACCATCAAAATCAAGCATCAATAAACCAGAGACACTTACTCATAGATCCGAGTACGGTGACTGTGATTTTCTTTAGAATTATGCTAATGAGCCTAAAGGGCTCTGGTATGTGTTAACAAAGCCCCTCAATTTTGCAGATTCACAGGTTACAATGAGCAGAACATGTCTCACCCTTCACCCTTCTCTCTTCCTCCTGCCTCTGTACTCTAGGGGAGGGCTGCTCTGCTCCTTGTGATTGAGAAGACATCACTGATGGGCTCAGGAAAGAACCCTCAGAGCCCCTCAGGTTTATTAGCATAATTATCATTAGGAAAGCATTTGAGAACCTTTGTTTGGATCAATTATCCTAGTAAGGATATTAACTCTTTCCTGTGCCAGAATATTTTTTAATTAAAATATGCAGTATAACTAAACATCGTTAATTTTCTTATGTTTTACTACTTTATCAAATAAAAACATGTTTCTAAGGAAAACAGCATTTGCCTATATGTCTCCATATTCTGAGAGCTATAGCTTTTTTATTCCTCAATCAAAAGTGGATTATTAGGGAGATTGGTTGTATTATAGGGTACATCTGACTTTTTGATCGTTGTTTTGGGAGGTAGGAAATTATAAAATTGCAATTTTAAATTGGCTATTAATGATTATTATACCTGTATTGTGAAGTGTTTAAAATTATGTCATGTCATATCTGCTTGGCCAAAGTCACAATGGAGGCTACAAAACCAATAATTTTACAAAAAATAGAATTATATACAGTATAGAGAAATGCATGAATTCCGTGGTGTTTTTTATTTTTATTCATGGGTTATTTTAACTTTATTTTCCTTTGTTTTTACTGTCCCACATGGGGACATACACTGGGGATTCTTTGTTCCCTCAAACAATACATTGCAGTACTTTTGTACTGAATTTATACTGAATTTTGTACTGAATTTGTACTGAACATATTGTATCTGTCAGTGGATTACTGACACTTTGCCTATTAGTCCCAATCTTGGACTAGGCACAATTGCCCACCGTACATGGTAGACACAGAGGTCTTCATCTAAACTCTGGCTACCATGGCAAACCCTTGGCACCCCTCTGTCTCTATCCTTAGCTGCTGTAATTGTGTTTGATCGCGATAGTTAAAGGGGTTTCTTATATGTATTCAGGATAACAAAATAACACGTTCTCTAATTCAGTTAAAGGGGTTTCTTATATGTATTCAGGATAACAAAATAACACATTCTCTAATTCACTGTTATTAACAAAAAAACAGCATTTTACATTCCAACCTGTCTCTATCAGTCCTAGTGTACACAATTTCAGTTGTCCCTAGACACGACCCTGCAACTTCTGACTTGGGGTCGGGCCGCCATCTTGGATTCCTGTGTGACGGCCCACTGTTGAGTTTCTGTCTCTCTCTGCTCTGAGCCTGGAGCCACGCCCCCTGCAGTCTAGCATGGAGTTCATAGACTCTCGCTGAATCACTTCCTGCCAGCACCACATTGTGAGGAAACTACAAATTCCAGTACAATGTCAGAAGGCAGATGAAAGTGTATATACAACTTTCTGATCTTTATTGTGTTATCACTGGGGGATTGAGATGAATTTTTTTTTTTGTGGGAAAACTCCTTGCAGGGGCCCCTTGTCTGTCGGACAGACACAGCAAGGACCAAGACGTTTGTATCAGCACTCTACTGCAGCGCAATGCGCAGGCACACTGGCAGTACCAGCGAGATCAGCAGGACAAGATAGATCCTAATGCAGGAATTTGTCGCTAATTAGGATTATCTATCTCGTCCTGCATCGGGAACTGGTTAAGGACATCCCGAAATTCACGTTAAATCCACACCTGGTACTTAATTTCTGTAGAATTCCAATAGATTTTTAAAACAGAAAAGTATGGTAAATGAAAATGCCCAAGGTTTCACATGTCCATGTCAGAGGTAGGTCATTTATCTCAAACTGACCCTAATATAATATCTGACTAAGATACCCAAAAATGTGCTGTAAAAGGACACTGTTCTTGGACAATTAAGTCATTCAGTTAGTCACCAAACAGAAAGAACTAGGAAGGTCTGTATTAATATTGGATGCGACAGAGGAGACTAGGGAATGAGTCAGAGGGAAAAGTCAATGCTCCATAACACTGACATGGTTTTCATGAGCAGGAAAGATGTAAAATAAATCTTCAAGGGATTCCACAAGTTCTGCTGCTGGGAGCCAGACTGTGATACTCTGTGATGGCTCTAAACTCTAATTACAGCTTCAATACAAAACATTCTTCCTGAACTTATGGGGTTGAAATCGCAATGTGCTGATCTCAATTCCTCTGCCCAAATATGACAAATTATTTCCATTTCTCACTGGAAATACAAAGCTATAAATTATGCAGCAAAGACTTACCAGCTATGGATAGGGCTCGGCCCACGAGCATTTTGTATCGGTATTGAGTATTGTGACACTTAAGATATTGTTATCTATAATTCTCACATTCATGTATATTGTAAGCATATGGGACTAGAATTACTCAATAAATGGTTTTAAATAATAACAAGCTAAAGCACATGTATAAGCATAAGAATTTTGTCTCACCTGGTGTGAGGTATGTGCTAGGATCTGATGGGGGGCAAACAGAGGGGGAACTGCTGGGGTCCACAATATAAGGGGAACTGGGGGCACAGAATCAAAGGGCCTACAATTTGATAGGGAGCTGGGAGCCACAATGTGATATGATGGGCACTAAGTGGAAAAGTGTGCATTTTTTGTCCCTCCATGTCTGCTGCAGTTGAGATATGGTATACACTGAAAAATAGAAGTGCCATAAAGCTAAATTTGAATACTTTATTAATCACACACAAGACAAGCTGTTTAAACCAATTAAAATGTACAACAGTACAAAAGAAATTGGTGGATTCTTATAATCCCCTAAATCTCCCCCACTTGCTCTGATAGGAGATAGCTGGCAATGAAAAAAGGATTATTGGAATCACAAAATGTGCTATGCGAAAATCTAAACAATGTAATGTTGTTGCATGAGTATAGAAGTAAACTATAGCTAAAGTTGACATTGTAGCAAATTCACCTAGCAACAATATATATCAAGCAGAAAAAAACTAAAATCAAATCACACAAAATTGCACAGAATTGCACAGAGGAGCTGAAGAAGACCAAAGGAACTGAAGAGGATCTGAACGACCCGAAGAGGCTCTGAAGCAAGAAGAGGACCTACAGGGGCGTTGGAAAGGTGAGTACAGTGTTATATACTATATGCTATATACTACAGGGGCTGGCAGGCTATATACTACAGGTGCTGGCAGGCTATATGCTGGGGGGGCTGTGACCAATGCATTTTTCACCCTCGCCTTATACTCGAGTTAATAGGTTTTCCCAGTTTTTTTTGTGTTAAAATTAGGTAACTTAGCTTAAGGGTCAGCTTATACTCAAATGTATACAGTAATAAGTCAAAAAGGGGGGGGGGGGGCAGGCCACTGGTGACAGCCCCATGTATAACATTTATCAAGGGTGGCTTCATTATGTATGTGAAAAAAGGCATCGAAAAATAGAAAGGCTTAACCTTTTTTCATCATATTGGATGATGTGGCCTTCTCTCTTTTTCTTCCTTGGACTATGGATCCTGCACACTAGGACCCTGGGCTGCGTGCAGCAAACAAAACAGCTTTTGGTAAATACATGGGTTGCTGTCTTTTTTTCTTTTTTCATTATGTATGTGATGACTGAGGTCTGATGTGACAGGACCTGTAGCCACCACTGGACATGCTGTTTCAGAAAAGCAGTGAGCTCATTAAAGTTAGTAGCTAGAAAAATAATAAATAATTTAATATTAATTAAATAATAAATTTAATTTAAAAGCGTAAACGTAACCAAATTGCATAAATCAATAGTACAGACAGTAATTGATTTTGTGGGGTTTTACAAAGTGCGACAGTGACTGATTGTGCTGCTGTCAAGAAGTGTAATAGGCTTTTCTTTTTGGCCTGGGGCAATGGAGTCCATTAGGACAGGTAGTAAAGCAATTGTCAGGGAAGCGGTTACTGGATGCTGGATACAGGGAACACGAGAATGGATTACATACTTTATTACATAAAAATGTTCATTCACTCTTAGGTGCAACACAAAGTACTCAAAGTTGGCAGATGTTGGTCACACAAATTCCCTGACCGGTAGGTATATGAAAACAAGGGTGGACTTAGATAAGAAAATGTGTCCTTATCAAGCAATGGAGTGAGACCAGAGTTACTATGGCTTTAACCTACACTGAATACCCGCTTAACCCGACAATTGACTGCCTGCCCAAAATGCTTTATGCAAGCGGTGGTGCACCTATGGCACGAGGTAGCAAGTCAAAGCCATTTCTGTGAGCGCCCAGGCCAAAACCCCAGCACAGAGTTTGAGAAACTCCTGGGTGGTTCAGGATCAGGTGCGTTCAGCAATTTTTAAAGAAACTTTCCCTGGGACTGCAGGAGGAGCAAAGTGGTTTGGAAAGGGCTGGGATATCATTGGAGCTGCTACCCCACCATTCTGCCTGTTAAGGGGACCCTGTAAGGAAGCTACAGTGATAATCAGAATTTCCCCTTCTTCTTTAAACAATATTGGTGTCCTCAAGAGACAAATACAACTGAAAGACGTGGCAGAGCAGGGAGCAATCAGTTGCTGAATAAATTGCTGTGTCGGCACTTTGTGATAAATAAGTTGGTATTTGACTGTAGTTTGGGGGACTCGGCCTCTAAAAGGTTCAGCATCACTGCTCTATGCCATTAACAGATTTATGCCATGGGCTTTTGCTTTGTGAACATATGCAAACTTAATAGGAACCGCTTAGGTGTCATGTTTATACCCATTGGAATACAGACTTGCAACTAGACCCCTTGTTACTTATTTTCAATAATATTGAGGGAAATGGCTTCTAGGAAGCAATACCCCTAACACATATGGATGCCATTTTATTAGTAGCTAAACCTTGTATTATAAAACACTGAAAATCCCCATCAGTACCTAACTAGGAGTTGTCTGTAAGTCAGGTGTTCTTAAGTAGGGGACTACCTGTATATCACACAAGTGATGCAGAAACTCAAAATACACAAGTCAACTGCTGTGGTACCACATAATACATATCTCAGCAGCCCTTACAACCTCATAATACACATATCAGCTGCAGCAGAACCACATAATAAACACCTAATTTCCTACAGAATTTCACACCTCTGATCTAGATTCTACCATCAAATGAATATTGTTGGATTTAAGGATTTAAGAAGTGCAGTTCGAACTCTTAATTTAGAGCATTTGATATTTGCAAAAATTGCAGGCAACGAGAAACTCCCCCCAGGAAAAACATCTTCAGAGGGAAGGAGACTTAAGTTAGTCATCTTATGGATTTGCTCCACCCACTCCCGGGGGTGAAAATACAGGGTCAAGTTTAGAATCAGGGGATAGATTTTTAAGAAATATTTGTCACATGTTTGTTTAGATCCGATGTGTATTTCACATTTTACACATTTTTGAACAATTTGATTGAATGTAATTTGTCTTGGGAAATCCGAATCTGCAATAAAAATGGGGGTTCCCATTTTAGATGTTAAAGTTGCCTCCTACCCCCATGGAGTGGGGGTAGGAGATTGTGTTTGGTATCATTATATAGTTCTTAAAAAAATATTTGACACATAGATATTTATTTTTTTGATCCAATGTGTATTTCACAAAATATGCAACTTTCCCAACCTTTTTGTTACAACCTGCATATATATATATCCTTCCACTACTTAACGCACTGCAGGTTCTTTTACCTTATGACATCACAATCAGGGCAGGTTCTATTGGCAGCAGTTTCTCATACAGAAAGTGTTATTCGCCTTGAGAATGACGGTAAGTAGCATGTATTCTTCCTCACTCATTTCTTTTATCCCAAACTTCGACCAAAGTCTTTGCCCTTTTTCCAGTGACAACAATTAGTGTTCTGTTCCTCTCTAACACGTTCTTTTATGTGTATTTTATAACTTCTTGCCTTTGTCTTAAGCCATGTACATAGGAGAATTCGGTACAGTGAGGTTCGGGTTCATGTACACATCCAGTTATGACTTTAATGCGTTAATACTCTGGGTGATGGATGATGCCACACATGGCGTTCTGAACCCGTTTTTGGTCAGTTTTTAAGCAGTCCATCCAAAAACGCATTAATCTTTGAAAAACGCAAGGGTTTTTTTTAAATGCATATGTTTTTGACAGATTTAACCAATTATCCTAATTAAAACCGGTCAAAAACGGATTATTGTACATAGGGGGCAGTATTATAGTAGTTATATTCTTGTACAAGGGGGGTATTATAGTAGTTATATTCTTGTACATAGGGGCAGCACTATTGCAGTTATATTCTTATATACAGGCAGTCCCTGGGTTACGTACAAGATGGGTTCTATAGGTTTGTTCTTTGAATTTGTATGTAAGTCGGAGCAGTATATATTGGAAATAATTGAAAATCCAGCCAAATTTTTAGGGATTTCTGTGACAATTGGATTTTAAAAAAGTTGTGTTGTCATAAGAACCAGGATTAACAATAAAGCTTAAAGGGGTATTCTCGTCTGAGCACTCACATTCAATTTCCGGAATCTGCTGTATATAAACATTTCATCAATTAGGTGTTATTAAAAAAAAGTTCCTGTGTGAAAATAATTTCTCATAAATGTAGTGATATGGTCCCTTAGAAACAAGACTGTGTCCTTTGATACGGCCACCTCTGCTGGAGGGATTGTACAAGGAAACATAAAGTTCCTGAATATTAAATGTCCAGGGGTTACTGCACGTCCCACAGCCGTCCTGTGGTAATGATTGCTGAATCCATGTGGTCAGGCAGGCTCTATAGCACATGTCTGGCCACCGCTGCGAGGTGGTAGCTTCCTAGGATACAATCTAATTTCTAAGGGACAACATGGCTACATTTATGAGAAATAGAACATCAAATTTAAGAAATGTTTACAAATGGCAAATGAATTTAATTAAATGTGAATGCCCAAATGGGAATACCACTTTAGTTACAGACACTGTTAATGCTATTTATTGTAGCCCAAGATTAAAATACAGTAAATTACTAACCCAGAGGTCCGAATGTAACTAGGAGTCGTCTGCAAGTCAGGTGTTCTTAAGTAGGGGACTACCTGTATATAACATTAGTGATGCAGAAACTCATAATACACAAGTCAACTGCTGCGGTACCACATAATACATATCTTAGCAGCCTTCAGAACCTCATAATACATATATCAGCTGCAGCAGAGCCACAAAATACACACCTCATTTCCTGCAGAATTCCACACTAAACATATCAGCTGCTGCAGAATTCACAGTGCACATTTCAGATGCTGCAGGACCAAATTATATATCCCTCATCGTCTAAAAAACCTCAAAAACACCCTTCAGCTACTGCAGATCATAATGCACACTGCGGCTGCTGCAGAAGAGCTTATTACACAACACAGCTGTTGCAGAACCTCAAACTACACACCTAAGCTACTGAAAAACCTCATAAAACACACCTCATTTACAACGGAACCTCATAATACACACTGCAGCTGCTGCAGAACTTCAAAATACACACCTCTGAACCCAAACCGTAACACCCACAAAGGTGAATAGTGAATAGGGGGTTCCAATTTTAAATGTTAAAGTTGCCCCCCACCCCCATGGAGTGCGGGTAGGAGATTGAGTTTGGTATCATTAGATAGTTTTTTAAAAAATATTTGACACGTAGATACTTATTTTTTTAATCCAATGTGTATTTCACAAAATATGCAACTTTCCCAACCTTTTTGTTACACCCTGTATATAAATATATATATATATATATATATATATATATATATATATATATGTATATGTGTGTGTATACATTTATATATATATATATATATATATAGACAAGTTTTGTACATATCCTTCCACTACTTAACGCACTGCAGGTTCTTTTACCTTATGACATCACAATCAGGGCAGGTTCTATTGGCAGCAGTTTCTCATACAGAAAGTGTTATTCGCCTTGAGAATGACGGTAAGTAGCATGTATTCTTCCTCACTCATTTCTTTTATCCCAAACTTCAACCAAAGTCTTTGCCCTTTTTCCAGTGACAACAATTAGTGTTCTGTTCCTCTCTAACACGTTCTTTTATGTGTATTTTATAACTTCTTGCCTTTGTCTTAAGCCATGTACAAAGGAGAATTCGGTATAGTGAGGTTCGGGCTCATGTAAACATCCAGTTATGACTTTAATGCGTTAATACTCTGGGTGATGGATGATGCCACACATAGCGTTTTGTACCCGTTTTTGGTCCGTTTTTAAAAAGTCCGTCCAAAAACGCATGTGTTTTTGAAAAATGCATACGTCTTTGACAGGTTTAACCAATTATCTTAATTAAAATTGGTCAAAAATGGACACGTTTTAAAAAAACAGATGCGGTTTTTAACGCATGCGTTTTTGGACGGACTGCTTAAAAACAGACTAAAAAACGGGTTCAAAACGCCATGTGTGGCATCACCTTACGGCTCATACAAAGTTTTATAAAGGGGTTGTAAAAAGGATGAAAAACATAGTCGCTTTTGTTTCAAAAAAACAGCACCACAACTGACCCTGGCAGGTGCCAGTATTGCATATAGATGTATAGCAATGAATAGGGCTTAGTTGTAGTAACACACATTATCCATGGTCAGGTGTGCAGCTGTTAGTGGAAGAAAGTAGCCAGGTTATTTACCTGTAGACAAAACCTTTAATGAATCCATGTGCTAGGAAAAAAAAACCTGATGCTCGTCTCATTTTAATCCATTTGTACAGACCACACAAGGTAAGTCTGCGATAAAGAAATCTATGAAAGAACAATAACTGTGCAACATATAAGAAATTAGCACACAGATAATAGCAAGTAGCTACACATGAGCTCACTAGTGGAAGTGCCAATGGCTACACATGAAATCACTAGTTACAATAAGGACACATGCACACTGCCGGGCAGCCATACATCAGCCCCGATGGAGAGGATGAGGGGTGACCCCTCCTCCTCTCTCCATAGTGATACATGGCGCTTCCCTGTAATATGGGGAAAGATAGGACATGTCCTATAGTCTATAGCTACACAGGAGATCACTAGTGAACGTGCCTATGGCTACACATAAACATTTGGGGAATACATTATTTTGCTCTCATGGTTGCAATGAATCTAATATATTAATAATGAAAAGACCCCTTAAAAATGTCATATTCTTGCTTTATAGCAAATGGATTACGAGATGAATTATTTTGGCTTCATGGCCATGTCCTATACTAGCTCTGGAGTGGAGATTTATTCTGAGAAAATTGAGATGATCAGATACTACCACACACCAATGCAAGAAAGCTTGGGAAGACCTTTGGATATGATGGAGTACTTGGCAATGGAGGAGGAAGTTTTCAATCCCTCTGAAGAAGACCTGCCCCCTATTCCTTCCTGGTACAGCACCAGAAATCAGGTCAGAAATCTATTCCTTGTGACTACAATGCAGGGAACACAGGAGCACTTATGCAGAGACGTGTAGGGAGAAGGATTGAGTATGTGTGACCACCAGCACTCGGCTCAATAGTGGATGTGCCTATGGCTACACATGAGCTCACTAGTGGATGTGCCTATGGCTACACATAAGATCACTAGTGGATGTGCCTATGGTAACACATGTACTTTTGGTGGATACATTATTTTCCTCTTATAGTTACATTAGGCTGCATGCACATTGACGTATGTCCGCACAGCCACTGCCGAGCAAGCATACGTCAGCCGTGATGGAGAGGAGAAGGGGTGACCCCATCCCTCTCTATAGCGATCCACGGCACACTACCCGTAATACAGGGAAAGATAGGACATGTCCTATGGACATGTCCTATCTTTTCCCTGTTTACTATTAGTGGACGTGCCTATGGCTAAACATCAACATTTAATGGATACATTATTTTCCTCTCATGGTAACAATTAATCTGATATATTATAATGGGATGACTCCTTAACCAATTTCCTATTCTCACTTTATAGCAAATGGACTATGAGATGAATTCTTTTGGCTTTATGGCCATGTCCTATACTAGCTCCGGAGAGGAGATTTATTCTGAGAACATTGAGATTACCAGATACTACCACACACCAATGGATATGATGGAGTACTTGGCGGTTGAGGAGGAAGATTTCAATCCCTCTGATGAAGACCTGCAACCCAGTCTTTCCTGGTACAGCACCAAAAATCAGGTCAGAAATCTATTCCTTGTGACTACAATGCAGGGAACACAAAAGCACTTATGTAGAGATTTGTAGGGAGAAGAACTGAGTATGTGTGACTGCTAGCAATCAGCTCACTAGTGGATGTGCCTACAGGTACACATGAGCTTATTTGTGCCTATGGCTGCACATAAGTTCACTACTAGTCGGCGTGAATACGGTTACACATGTACATTTGTTGGATACATTATATTCCTCTAATAGTTACAGTAGGCCACATGCACAATGATGAATGGCCACATGACTACGGCCCCATCCCTCTCCATAGCCATCCACGGCGCACTACCCGTAATGCGGGGAAAGATAGGACATGTCCTATCTTTTCCCTGTTTACTACTAGTGGAAGTGCCTATGGCTACACATCAACATTTGGTGGATACATTATTTTCCTCTCATGGTAACAATTAATATGATATATTATGATGGGATGACTCCTAAAACAATTTCCTATTCTCACTTTATAGCAAATTGATTATGAGATGAATTCTTTTGGCTTCATGGCCATGTCCTATACTAGCTCCGGAGAGGAGATATATTCTGAAAACACTGAGATGATCAGATACTACCACACACCAATGGAACAAAGCTGGACAACACCTTCAGATATGATGGAGTACTTGGCAGCGGAGGAGGAAGTTTTCAATCCCTCTGATGAAGACCTGCCCCCTATTCCTTCCTGGTACAGCACCAGAAATCAGGTCAGAAATCTATTACTTGTGACTACAATGCAGGGAACACAGGAGCACTTATGTAGAGACGTGTAGGGAGAAGGACTGAGTATGTGTGAGCGCTAGCATTCAGCTCAAGAGTGGATGTGCCTATGGCTACACATGAGCTCACTAGTGGATGTGCCTATGGTTACACATGTACATTTGTTGGATACATTATTTTCCTCTGATAGATACATTAGGCCGCATGCACACTGATGAATGGCCACATGACTACGGCCGGGCAAGAATACGTCATCCGCGATGGAAAGGAGGAGGGGTGACTCCATCCCTCTCCATAGCGATCCACGGCACACTTCCCGTAATATGGGGAAAGATAGGACATGTCTTATCTTTTCCCTGTTTACTATTAGTGGCTAAACATCAACATTTGGTGGATACATTATTTTCAGCTCACGGTTACAATTAATCTGATATATTATGATGGGATGACTCCTTAACCAATTTCATGTTGTCAATTATAGCAAATGGATTATGAGATGAATTCTTTTGGCTTCATGGCCATGTCCTATACTAGCTCTGGAGAGCAGATATATTCTGAAAACACTGAGATGATGAGACACTACCACACACCAATGGAAGAAAGCTGGACAACACCTTTGGATATGATGGGGTACTTGGCAGCGGAGGAGGAAGTTTTCAATCTCTCTGATGAAGACCTGCAACCCAGTCCTTCCTGGTACAGCGCCAGAAATCAGGTCAGAAATCTATTCCTTGTGATTACAATGCAGGGAACACAGCAGCACGTATGCAAAGATATAGTAGGCAAAAAAACTGAGTATGTGCAACCACCAGCACTCAGCTCAGCTATTGGATGTATGTTTGGCTACACATGAACACACTAATAGATGTGCTTATGGGAACACATGAACATTTGGTGGATACATTATTTTCCTCTCATGGTTACAATTTATCTGATATATTATGATGGGATGACCCCTTAAACAATTTCATGTTCTCACTTTATAGAAAATGGATTATGAGGAGAATTCTTTTGGCTTTATTGCCATGTCAGAAACTAGCTCTGGAGAGGAGATATATTCTAACAGCATTGAGATGATCAGATACAACCACACACCAATGGAAGAAAGCTCAACATTATCTTTGGATATGATGGGGTACTTGGCAATGGAGGAGGAAGTTTTCAATCCCTCTGAAGAAGACCTGCCCCCCATTCCTTCCTGGTACAGCACCAGAAATCAGGTCAGAAATCTATTCCTTGTGACTACAATGCAGGGAACACAGGAGCACTTATGCAGAGACGTGTAGGGAGAAGGACTGAGTAAGTGCGACCGCTCACATTCAGCTTACTATTGGATGTGCCTATGGCTACACATGAGACCAATAGTGGATGTGCCTATGGCTACACATGAGACCAATAGTGGATGTGCCTATGGCTACACAAGATCACTAGTGGATGTGCCTATGGCTACACAAGATCACTAGTGGATGTGCCTATGGTTACACATGAGATGACTAGTAGTAGGCATGCCTATTGTTACACTTGTATATTTGGTGGATATATTATTTTCCTCTCATGATTACAATGAATTTAATATATTATGATGGGATGACCCCTTAAACAATTTCATGTTCTCACTTTATAGAAAATGGATTATGAGATGAATTCTTTTGACTTAATGACCATGTCAGAAACTAGCTCTGGAGAGGAGATATATTTTGAGAACATAGAGATGATCAGAAACAACCACACACCAATGGAAAAAAGCTGGAAATCACCTTTGGATATGATGGGGTACTTGGAAGTGGAGGAGGAAGTTTTCAATCCCTCTGATGAAGACCTGCCCCCCATTCCTTCCTGGTACAGCACCAGAAATCAGGTCAGAAATCTATTACTTGTGACTACAATGCAGGGAACACAGGAGCACTTATGCAGAGACGTGTAGGGAGAAGGACTTAGTATGTGTGACCGCTAGCACTCAGCTCACTATTGGATGTATGTTTGGCTACACACGAGCTCACTAGTTTACATGCCTATGGCTACAAATTACATCACTAGTGGATGTACCTACGGTTACACATGTACATTTGGTGGATACATTATTTTCCTCTCATAGTTTCAATAAGGCCGCAAGCACACTGAGGTATGCCCGCTTAGCTACGGCCAGGTAGGCATGCATCAGCCACAATAGAAAGGAGGAGGGGTGACCCCATTCACCTCCATAGTAATTCACGGTGAACTTCCCATAATAAGGGGAAAGATAGCGCATGTTCTATCTTTTCCATATCACTCTGTGCAGCCATTGCTGGTCTATGGAGGGCTTATGTAAGGCCGTTACCTTGCGGCTGTACGTTCATCCCCCTACGATTGTGTGAATGCGGACTACATATTATATATTATGATGAGATGACCCCTTAAACAATTTCATGTTCTCACTTTATAGCAAATGGATTACGAGATGAATTCTTTCAGCTTTATTGCCATGTCAGAAACTAGCTCTGGAGAGGAGATATATTCTGAGAACATTGAGATGGTCAGATACAACCACACACCAATGGAAGAAAGCTCAACATTACCTTTGGATATGATGGGGTACTTGGCAATGGAGGAGGAAGTTTTCAATCCCTCTGAAGAAGACCTGCCCCCCATTCCTTCCTGGTACAGCACCAGAAATCAGGTCAGAAATCTATTCCTTGTGACTACAATGCAGGGAACACAGGAGCACTTATGCAGAGACTTGTAGGGAGAAGGTCTGAGTATATGCGATCACCAGAGCTCATTATTGGAAGTGTGTATGGCTACACATGAGCTCACTAGTCAATGTGCCTTAAGCTACACATGAGCTCACTGGTTAATGTGCCTATAGCTACACATGAGCTCAATAGTGGATGTCCCTATGGCAAAACAAACATTTAGTGGATACATTATTTTCCACTCATATTTACAATAAAGCCGCATGCACACTGACGTATGCCCGCATGGCTACGGACGGGCAGGCATACATCAGCCCCGATGGAGAGGAGGAGGAGTGACCCCTCCACTCTCCATAGTGATCCACGGTGCACTGCCTGTAATATGTGGAAATATAGGATAAGTCCTATCTTTTCCTGTATACGGAGAGGCTCATGTGGCACCTTATCTCACCGCGCGGCCATTGCCGCTCTATGGTGGGTGTATGTAAGGCTGTAAGTTTGTGACCGTACATATGTCCCCCTACAGTCGTGTGAATGCGGCCTAAATATGATATATTATGATCGGGTGACCCCTTAAACAACTTTATGTTCTCACTTTATAGCAAATCAATTACGAGATGAATTCTTGTGGCTATATGGCAATGTCCTACACTAGCTCTGGAGAGGACATTTATTCTGAGAACATTGAGATGGTCAAATGCTACCGCACACCAATGGAAGAAAGATGGACAACACCTTCGGATATGATGGGGTACTTGGCAGTGGAGGAGGAAGTTTTCAATCCCTCTGATGAAGACCTGCAACCCAGTCCTTCCTGGTACAGCGCTGAAAATGAGGTCAGAAGTCTATACATAATGACTACAATGCAGGGAACACAGGAGCACTTATGCATAGACATATAGGGAAAGGACTGAGTATGTGCAACCACCAGCACTCAGCTCACTAGTGGCCATACCTATGGTTACATATGAGCTCACTAGTGAATGTGCTTATGGCTACACATGAGCTCACTGGTGGACGTGACTATGGCTACACATGAACTCACTAATGGACGTGACTATGTATCTAATATATTATGATCGGGTGACCCCTTAAACATTTTCATGTTCTCATTTTATAGCAAATGGATTACGAGATGAATTCTTTTGGCTTTATGGCCATGTCCTATACTAGCTCTGGAGAGGAGATTTATTCTGAAAACATAGAGATGATCAGATTCAACCACAAACCAATGGAAAAAAGCTGGACAACACCTTCGGATATAATGGGGTACTTGGCAGCGGAGGAGGAAGTTTTCAATCCCTCTGAAGAAGACCTGCCCCCCATTCCTTCCTGGTACAGCACCAGAAATCAGGTCAGAAATCTATTCCTTGTGACTACAATGCAGGGAACACAAAAGCACTTATGCAGAGACGTGTAGGGTGAAAACCTGGTATGTGCGACCTCAGTAGTGGACATGCCTTTGGCTACACATGAGCACACTAGTGGATATGCCTTTGGCTACACATAAGATTACTAGTGGTTGTGTCTATGGCTACACATGAGCTCACTAGTGGATGTGCCTATAGCTCCACAAGTGCTCCCTAGTGAATGTGCATATGGCTACACATGAGTTCACTACTAGTGGATGTGCCTATGACTAAACATGAACATTTGGTGAATTCATTATTTTCCTCTCATGGTTACAACGAATCGAAGATATTATGACAGTATGACCCCTTAAACAATTTCTTGTTCTTACTTTTTAGCAAATGGATTACGAAATGAATTCTTTTGACCTTATGCCCATGTCATATACTAGCTCTGGAGTGGAAATCAGATACAACCACATACCAATGGAAGAAAGCTGGACAAAACCTTCTGATATAATGGGGTACTTGCCAGTGGAGGAGGACATTTTCAATCCCTCTGATGAAGACCTGCCCCCTTTTCCTTCCTGGTACAGCACCGGTTGTGATATTGTAAGCCATGTTCACGCTCCGTCAGACATCAACAGATCACAGTCTCCAGATATTCTGCTGTATATACCTAAGGAAGAGGGGGACTTTAATCCCCTGCATGATGAGATGCCTTTATTTACCTACTGGCCAGACACCGGATGTGAGATTGTAAAACACATTCACGCTCCGTCAGACATCAGCAGATCACAGTCTCCAGATATTCTGCTGTATATACCTAAGGAAGAGGGGGACTTTAATCCCCTGCATGATGAGATGCCTTTATTTACCTACTGGCCAGACACCGGATGTGAGATTGTAAAACACATTCACGCTCCGTCAGACATCAGCAGATCACAGTCTCCAGATATTCTGCTGTCTACACCTAAGGAAGAGGGGGACTTTAATCCCCTGCATGATGAGATGCCTTTATTTACCTACTGGCCAGACACCGGATGTGAGATTGTAAAACACATTCACGCTCCGTCAGACATCAGCAGATCACAGTCTCCAGATATTCTGCTGTATACACCTAAGGAAGAGGGGGACTTTAATCCCCTGCATGATGAGATGCCTTTATTTACCTACTGGCCAGACACCGGATGTGAGATTGTAAAACACATTCGAGCACCATCAGATGACAGCAGGTCAACTACAGAATATAAGAAGGATTTCCCTGAAGAAGAAGAAGAAGATTCTTCAGATGATGATCAGCCCCCCATCCACCAGGATCCAGAGGAGGACAAAAATCTCTTCAATGTTTCATCATTAAATTTGAACAGTTGGATGGATGAAGAATCGACAGAAGACTCTGAAGTAACAACACGACCAAGAAGATGGTCCCTGAGATGGATGAGACTTGGGCTGAGAAGAATGACCGGCATTCTTTTTAGCTGCTGCAGGCAGCAGCAGGTGGAGTAATAAACCCATAAGCAATGGCTGGCCTCAAATGACATCGGAGGTCCTGATAAATGAGGAGTTCAGAGAACCATAAAGACCCTAAAAGACCTCAAATGCCCTCTACAAAAAAAATGCATGGTTTATATTTTCCTTTAGGTTTAAAAAACAGGTATAATAAACATTTCAAAAACTTAAATAAAATGTGTGTGGATAAATGTCTCAAAACAGTATGGGCTGAAAATCATAGGCTAGCACCTATGTATGGGGTCACAGCATCTTATAAAAGACTATAACTTTTAATTTCTGCCATTGGATTGACTCGTTTAGGCCACAGACTGCTTTAGGGATGCGACTTACAAAGCAGACTGATGTCAGCAATCCAGTGAAACGAAGACAATGATGTCACCGTATCCTGCTCCTGCTTAAAGTGTTGAACCCACAGATAGGGTAAAGTCCTTGGGCACAATGGAGACACTATTAATGGGCGGATTGGACACTACTACTGAATGGGTCCTATAAAGAAACGCTAGGTGGAGGCATAAGAGGGGTTATTACAACCAAGCTAGGCTAATCCGAGTGAGTATGGACATTATTAATAAATGGGGGCATAATTGGGATTTTATTACTAAGTTGTGGCATGGAAGGGGGTGTTAGTTTCGAGAAAATAGTTCTGATAAAGGCACTAAAGAAGCAGACGTGGTGGTCAAGAAACTAGTCACTAGGATAGTTGGATGGAGGAGAATAGGGGAAAAATATATGGTTTGTAATAAACTATTCTGCAATTTCATACTTGATAAGTACATTAAAGATCTGGCATTACACAATATGGTCACTGTATGGCAATGATATCCAACATCTCCTATCCTTCATTAGGAGGAAGTTAGGAGACTCCCATTCACATTAGATGGTTGGCCAAATCTACATGAGCCTATGCGTACGTCACATAAAATGCAAATATGACATATATGCATATGCAATGTAAACATGAAGCAAAAAAAGAACTTAGTGCTCTATTCCACTATGCAAATCCATCTGTATTTGATCCACAGAACAGTCTCACCAGCTTTCAAAATAGTTAAAAATAGAGGAGTTCCTCAGTAATTCTTCCTGGGTTTCTGTGAATTTCCTGCAGTAGTCTTGACAGTGGGCCTCGTTCCACGAAGATCCTGTGCTGGAAATTTGGTACAGATAGTGCGGATTACCGGGCTAAACAAGTAAAAATGTTTTATCTTATACTCACCAAAATACGTTTAATAAGCTGTTGAGACTGTTCTGTGGATCAAATACGGATGGATTTGCATATTGGAGTAGAGCACTAACTTCATTTTGGTTTTGTTTGCATTTTGTGGCCAATTGGGAGTGGGCCTTGTTAGTTGTTCCTCTGTGTTTATTTCCCTTAGTCCGAACATCAAGCTAATAGATGAAGCAAATGCCACTTAAAATGCAAATTAAACGCAAACACTGCATAAATGTAAGTGCAAATGCCACGCAAACGACATGTAAAGGCATACGTCACGTAAGCGGAAATGCAAACCGCACCTAAACGCAAATGGCATGTAGTTGCAAATGCCAACAGTCCCAACACCAGCAAATATAATATTAAACCTGAGACCAACAAGATGTGGTGTTATGATAGGGAACTATATGCAAAATTAATACATTTTATTGGTATGCATTAAAAACATTTAAAAAGATGTACCCCTGCTAAGGCCCCAACATGGACCAAGCTAGAACACAATGCCAATAGGAATAGGGTAAATGAAATAAACCATGCACAATATAAATAAACCATCAAACATCCCCACCGTGTGGAAAGAGGGGAGTCGCCACCCAACGCAAGCAACACAAATGTTATACAAACGCAAATGGGACACAAACGCCACACAAACATATACGTGAATGTGATGCAAACACTAAATAAACATAAAAGGTGACACAAACTCCATGTAAACACAATGTAAATGCTATGTAAAACACAATGTAAATGAAAACTGCTTGTTTACAGAAGCAGGGCTACACAAACGCTATATAAACGGTATGCAAACGTTATGCAACCATAAACGCATATACCACGAAAATGGCACGTGAGACTCTGCCCTTGATCCACATAACTCCGCCTCCTCCTCAGAGGCTGTGATTCACTTTTCTCAGTGGCTGACTTCTGCAGGAGAGACACAGCTTAAAAGAGTAACTGTAAAGGTTGTTTTTTGGTCACAAATCAATAGCTCTTGGGATTTAAAACAACTTTGCCTATTATCTTTGTTACCTATATGCAGTAGTTTCTTTGCTATCCCCCTCAGATTACCTCAGTGGAGCAATAGCTACTTCCACTCCACGTGCTGATAAGCCCTATGAGATAGAGATGTGTCGTTCGCGAAAGAGCCGGCTCTTGTTTGTGAACGACATAATGATGGTACAAGATCTCCCTGTTCCCGATCAGTCCCTACATCCCAGTCTGTGATTCTACAAAACTTTATCCGTTTGTCTCTGCTCTTCATGCTGCTCACTTCCCCCACCTTGTCATTGGCAGTATCAGCTCTGTACAGATAAGCTATTTAACATTAGTGCTCACACAGCACAGGCTATAGACTGGATGTAACTGGATTACTAATGATTTCTACCACTTATTATTTGTTCCCTGCTCCTCCATGTGATAGAAACTGCCTGGCTGTCACCATATACATCCTGTATGTGCACTGTGAAGTGTTCAGTGATTTTACATGTAGGAAACTAAATGGATTTAATGTTACATTACTTTGAGAGAGAACACAAGGCATCATTGGATCTAAGGGCAAGCTAACTGGTCTCAGCCTGAGGGCATAGACTGACAGACATTAGTCTCCGCCCACTTCACCTCTAGTGAGAAAAATTTTTGTCAAACACTTTCAGAACACAAAATGCCATAACTCTGGAAAGAAAGGGGTGAGCAGCACAAAGTAGGCATCGTTCTGTTTGTTTTTTTAATGTAATAATTTGGTAAAATTATTATAGCTTTACAGTTACGCTTTAAGCAGCAGAATTTGTGTGTCTGCTCCTCTGTCCTGTGCCCCTTTTGTAGTTTCCTCTGGCAGGGCCTCAGAGAGCCAGGATGCCAGGCTCTGGTGCTCCAATTTGGATCTAGCCCTAATTATAGTTATATTCTTATACATTGAAGGCAGTATTATAGTAGTTAAATTCTTGTGCCCAGGAAGTAGCATTATTGTAGATATTTTCCTGTAAACAAGTAATAGTAATATTATAGTAGTTATATTCCTGTTCACAAGTGTCAGTTTAAGTTGGGGTGCCAGGTGGGGAACATTACTGGGGGTAACTGTGTGGGGCACATTACTGGGGGGTAACTGTGTGGGGCACATTACTGGGGGGTAACTGTGTGGGGCACATTACTGGGGGGTAACTGTGTGGGGCACATTACTGGGGGGTAACTGTGTGGGGCACATTACTGGGGGGTAACTGTGTGGGGCACATTACTGGGGGGAAACTGTGTGGGGCACATTACTGGGGGGCAACTGTGTGGGGCACATTACTATGTTTAAGGGGTACTTTTGTTTTCAATTTTGTTACTATGGACTAAGAAACTAGTTGCGTCACTATATGGGGTGACCGAATAGTGGGCTATACATTTAGCCTCGGTATATACTTAGGGATGACCTCAATCTTTCCAAAAACCCTCTTACCTGTATCCAGCTTTTTGTTTAATCGGTAACTGTGTGGGGCACATTACAGGGGGTAACTGTGTGGGCACATATTTTGGGGTGCGTTCATACGTGGCACTAGGACAGGCCTCGGTTTGATCTCATATGTTTTTCAGTGAAACACATGTGATTGGTAACGAGCATCTTGTTTTGGTTAAATACAAGACAAATGTGTGAACGCAGCCTTACAGTATTTGGGGAGATTGACACCAAATGCCGTTTTTGTATCTGTGTTTCCATCTTTTTAAAAAATCCATAACTTTTTTATCCATGCACAGAGCTGTATGAGGACTTGGTTTTGTACTTAACTCATTGTACTTCCTAGCAAATATTCCATGCTGTGTACTGGAAGCGGGCACAAAATTCCATATGCATTGAGAAAGGAAAAAAAGACATTTGCGCCAATTTCTTGTGAACTCTGGTATTCCGCCTTTCACTTTGTGCTTCATATCACATCTCTCCTTGATATTTTGCGATTTTAAAAATGAAAACCTTTTTGTTCACTTTTCTCATGCTTAAAACGTTTTTGCAGCTGTATATAGTGATTTCTGGGGGTGGAGGGGCTGTATATAGCGGCTGCTGGGGGTGCCGTACATAGCGATTGTAGGGGCTATGTACAGAAATTACTGGAAGCTGTATATTGTTATTGCTGGGGCTGTATATAGTTATTGGCGGGGGCTGTATACAGTGATTACTGGGGGCTTTATGTAGCGATTGCTGGGGGGCTGTATGTAGCGATTGTTGGGGTGTTATATAGCTGTTCCCTGTCTGGACTGCATTCAATGGGCCCCCCACCAACCTTAATCCGGCCCTGGCCACCACCGCCGTCATTGTTGCCGAGGCGACAGTGCCTGGGACGCGCATCCTCTTCTCTCTACGGAATTTATGAAGAGACGTGACGAGGAGGGAACAGCAGCTGCTGCAGGTAGGTGACTATACATTTTTAAATATTTTTCTGTGCTGCATAAATGCTGGGGCATATATGGGGACTAAAAATATACTGAGGCCATGTGTGGGGACTGAATATATACTGGAAGGCATGTGTGGGGAACTAAATATATACTGGGGGCATGTATGGGGACTAAATATATATTGGGGGCATGTGTGGGGAACTAAATATATACTGGGGCCATGTGTGGGGACTAAATATATACTGGGGGCATGTATGAGGACTAAATATATACTGAGGGCATGTGTGGGGAACTAAATATATACTGGGGGCATGTGTAGGGGACTAAATATATACTGGGGGCATGTGTAGGGGACTAAATAAATACTGGGGCCATGTTTAGGGGACTAAATATATACTGGGGGCATGTGTGGGGACCAAATATACACTGGGGGCATGTGTGGGGACACAATTTGTACTGGAAGGCACGTGTGGGGGACTAACTATATAATGGGCCCATGTGTAGGGGACAAAAGATATATTGGGGCATGTGTGGGGAACTAAATATATACTGTAGGCATGTGTGGGGAACTAAATATATACTGGGGGCATGTATGGGGACTAAATGTATACTGGGGGCATGTGTGGGGACGCAATATATACTGGAAGGCATGTGTGGGGTACTAAATATATAATGGGGCCATGTGTAGGGGACTAAATATATACAGGGGCCATGTGTGGGGGACTAAATATATACTGGGGGCATGTATGGGGACGCAATATATACTGTAAGGCACGTGTGGGGGACTATATATATACTGGGGGCATGTGTGGGGAACTAAATATATACTGGGGGTATGTGTGGAGACTACATAGATACTGGAAGGCATGTGGGGGACTAAATATATACTGGGGCATGTGTAGAGGACTAAACATATACTGGGGGCATATATACTGGGGGAGAAGTGTGGGGTCTACATATATACTGGGGGTGCAGTGCTATCTAAATTAATTAGGATTTTCTGGTGTTACATATGAATGACTGGGTAGAAACTATACAATTATATGAAGTATAATATATTGAGAGGTGACAATGTATTATCTGTATATGCAGAGGGCACATTGTGGTAATTTTGAGGAGCACATAAAAGTTATTTAGGGGACATTATATTGACTTTTTTTTTTAGGGACAGAGCGTGTAGATGTTCTCCAGAGTTCACAGTCACCCGGGTGGCAAATTGTGCAGTGATAAGTCACGGCCTGAAGAAGCTTCCATGACGTTGTCTACCTGATGGAGAAGGATTGGCAACAATGAGGAGACTACAGGAAGATGAGCAGGATGGACCGGACCAGCACAGACATAGAATTAGACACCTGCAGCCTAACATCCTATCTTTCCCCATGTTACAGCACTGTGTGCCAAGCATCGCCATGGATAGGGGAGGGGTCACCGCTCCTCCTCTCCATGGAGGTGAACGTATGGCCGCCCGGCATATACGTTCGTGTGAATGTAGCCTTATGCTGCTATATATTTATGTGTATAGTAAATTAATTTTTGGCAAATATTGTGTTTTCTACATTCATTACATGTATATATATTTATATGTGTGGTATTGCAGGTATTTTCACTGGAGGGATATCATTTTCAATCCTTGCTATTTGTACTGCTTGTAGGCCTTATTGTAGTTGGCCTCGTAGATTTAATTGTTATGATTATTTATTGCACTTCATCCTCCTATTATTTTAAGTACAGGCGGTCCCCTACTTATGGACACCCGACTTACAGACAACCCATAGTTACAGACAGACCCCTCTGCCCACTGTGACCTCTGGTGAAGCTCTCTGGATGCTTTACTATAGTCCCAGATTTCAATAATCAGCTTAAAAGTGTCTGCAATGAAGCTTTATTGATAATTCTTGGTCCTATTACAGCAAAAAATTTTGAAACTCCAATTGTCATTGGGGCAAAAAAAAAATTGTCGGGAACTAGAATGATAAAATATACAGTTTCGACTTACATACAAATTCGACTTAAGAACAAACCTACGGACCCTATCTTGTATGTAACCCGGGGACTGCCTGTAACTTGATTTCTTTGAAATGTTTTTTTCCCTTAAAATAAATAATGTATATACAGGCGGTCCCCTACTTAAGAACACTCGACTTACATACGACCCCTAGTTACAAACGGACCTCTGGATATTGGTAATTTATTGTACTTTAGTCCTAGGCTACAATGATCAGCTGTAACAGTTATCACAGGTGTCTGTAAGGAAGCTTTAGTGTTAACATTGATTCTTATGACAACCCAACATTTTTAACCCCTTAAGGACCAGGCCCTTTTTCGTTTTTGCGTTTTTATTTTTCACTCCCCACCTTCAAAAATCTATAACTTTTTTATTTTTCCGTGTACAGAGCTATGTGATGGCTTATTTTCTGCGTAACAAATTGCACTTCGTAGTGATGGTATTAAATATTCCATGCCGTGTACTGGGAAGCGGGAAAAAAATTCTAAATGCAGTGAAAATGATGAAAAAACACATTTGCGCCATTTCTTGTGGGATTGGTTTTTACAGCTTTCACTGTGCGCCCCAAATGACAGGTCTATTTCATTCATTGGGTCAATACGATCACGGGGATACCAAATTTGTATAGGTTTTATAATGTTTTCATACATTTACAAAAATTAAAACCTCCTGTACAGAAAAAAAATTCTTCATTTTGCCGTGTTCTTGCGCTAATAACTTTTTCATACTTTGGTGTATGGAGCTGTGAGTGGTGTCATTTTTTGCGACTTCTGATGACGTTTTCAATGCTTCTATTTTTAGGACAGTGCGACCTTTTGATCACATTTTATAGAATTTTTTCTATTTTTCAAAATGGCAAAAAAATGCCATTTGCGACTTCGGGCGCTATTTTCAGCTACGGGGTTAAACGCAGTGAAAAACGGTTATTATATTTTGATAGATCGGGCATTTTCGGACGCGGCGATACCTAATATGTTTAAGATTTTTACGGTTTATTTATATTTATATCAGTTCTAGGGAAAGGGGGGTGATTTGAATTTTTATGTTTTTTTAATATAATTTTTTTTTTTACTTTTTTTAATTTATTTTTTTTTACTATTTTTCAGACTCCCTAGGGTACTTTAACCCTAGGTTGTCTGATTGATCCTACCATATACTGCCATACTACAGTATGGCAGTATATGGGGATTTTCCATACCATCTATTACAATGTGCAGATCGCACATTGTAATAGATAGCCTCGATCATGACAGCCTCGGATCTTTGTGTGATCCCAGGCTGTCATGGCAACGGATCGCCGCTCCCCGGTGACGTCACGGGGAGTGACGATCGGAGCCAAGATGGCGGCGCCCGCGCACTGCCGGCTCTTTAATGCCGCCGGCAGCTTTGCCGGCGGCGATCAAAGGGTTAACACCCGCGATCGGTGTTAGTGACGGGCGTTTGCTTCATTATGAAGCAAATGCCCGGTGAGTATGAAGAGGGCTCAGGCCGTGAGCCCTCTTCATACTCCCCCATGCGCAGTAAGACGTAAGGGTACGTCTTTTTGCGCTATGGGGTTAAAATCCATTTGTCACAAAGACCAAAAAAGTTCTGGCTGGGATTACAATGATAAAATATACGGTTCCGACTTACATACAAATTCAACTTAATAACAAACCTACTGACCCTATCTTGTATGCAACCCGGGGACTGCCTGCACCAGGTTTTTCAGCACAAATGTGCTGAAAAACCCTAACTCTGCTTATACTCGAGTCCTGAAAAAAAAAAAAAAGTATACTCACCGTCCGGCGCTCCCTCTCCACCAGCAGGTCCTCTTCTATTCAGGGGTCTGGCAGGCTATATACTACAGGGGGCTGGCAGGCTATATACTACAGGGGGCTGGCAGGCTATATACTACAGGGGGCTGGCAGGCTATATGCTAAAGGGGGCTGGCAGGCTATATGCTAAAGGGGGCTGGCAGGCTATATACTAGGGGGCTTGCAGGCTATATACTAGGGGGCTTGCAGGCTATATACTAGAGGGCTGGTAGGCTATATACTAGGGGGCTGGTAGGCTATATACTAGGGGGCTGGCAGGCTATATACTAGGGGGGCTGGCTGGCTATATACTTCAGGGGCTGGCTGTATACTTCAGGGGCTGGCTGGCTGTATACTTCAGGGGCTGGCTGGCTATATACTAGGGGGGCTGGCTGGCTATATACTTCAGGGGCCTAGCTGGTTATATATTTCAGGGGGCTGCCTGGCTTTATACTTCAGGGGCTGGCTGGCTATATACTTCAGGGGCTGGCTGGCTATATACTTCAGGGGCTGGCTGGCTATATACTTCAGGGGCTGGATGGCTATACACTACAGGGGGCTGGCTGGTTATATACTTGAGGGGCTGGCTGGATATATACTTCAGGGGCTGGCTGGATATATACTTCAGGGGCTGGCTGGCTATATACTAGGGGTGGGATGTGACCAGTGGGTTTCCCACCGCCGGCTTATACACGAGTCAAAAGGTTTTTCCAGTTTATTGTGTTAAAATTAGTGGTCTGGGCTTATGCTTGGGTAGGCTTATACTTGAGTATATACGGTACATTTTCATGAACATATGAAAATAAGAGAGAGTACAGTACGAACAATGACAAAACAATAATCTTAGAGATAAATGAACAAAAAGAAAAAAAAAAGCAATGAACAGCAGTTTCGTATTCAGTCTGTGGATGGATCTGCAGTGACTAGTTAGGTGGTGAGCACAGGATACTTCCATTAGGGCCTTGTTGGCTGAACAGCCTGAGCGGAGCGGGAAGGAATGACTTCCGATTACGCTCCCTTTCACACTTGGGGTAAAGCACTAAAGTGTGCTACCCAATGCCACCACAGTCTCATGCATGGGATTGGAGCTATACCCTAGAATAGATTTCAACTAACACAGTATCCTCCTCTCAGCTACCACCTGCACTGTGTCAGAGAATGCCCTAGGACAGAGCTGGCTTCCCTTATCAGTTTGTCCATCCCACACCTCTCCCTAGCTGAGATGCTGCTTCCCCAACAGACTACACCTAAGAAGATGGTGGATGCCACTACAGAGTTGAAGAAGGTCTTCAGAAGTGGCCCCTGCACTCCAAATGGCCACAGCCTTCTCAGCAGGTATAGCTTGTTGTGACCCTTCCTGTGAAGTTGGTTTAGGTTCTCTGCTCACACAAGTTTATTTTTGGGGAGGACAGCCAGGTATAGAACTTCACTGCCTCAATGACTGTCCCCTGGATGACTACTGGTTGAAAAGGAGGACTGTGCTTATGGTAGTCCACCACCATCTCCTTGGTCTTCCCAGCAATAATCCTAAGGTGGTTCTGCTGGCACCAATCCACAAATTCTTGGATCAATTTTTTGTACTCCTTGTTGTTCTTACTGGTAATGAGGCCTACTCATCAGAGAACTTCTGAAGGTAGCAGCTAGTTGAATTGTACCTGGAGTCTTCTGTACCTGAAGGGAGCCAGGACTGTACCTTGAAGTGCACCTATACTACTAATCAGTGTCCGACACGCAGTCCCAGGCTCTCACTTACTGAGGTCGGTTTGTGAGGTAGTCTAAGACTTAGCTAGAAAGGCGGTGGTCCACTCCAGCCAGATCCAGTTTGTATTTTAGTAGCCCTGGCTGTATTGTGTTGAAAGCAGTGGGGAAATCAAAGAACATTATTCTTACAGTGTTCCCCGGTTTCTCCAGGTGAGAAAGAGTTTGATGTAGAAAGTGGATGATGGCATCATCCACCCTAATGCCTGGCCGATAAGCAAAATGTAGGGTGTCCATAGATGAGCTCACTAGAGGGTGGAGATGTGTGAGAACCAACCTCTCGAAGGCCTTCATCAAATGGGATGTAAATGCCACTGGTCTATAGCTGTTGAGGTCCGATGGGGGAAGTGTCTTTGGAACTTTATTTCTTCCTCATAAAACCAGTAACAAATTGGCATAATCAGAGAGTAGAAGATCCACACATCTTACACATTTTGAGTCCTTGCGACTCTTAATCATGGTCTATGATTAAGAGTCGCAAGGACTCGAAACGCCCAAGATGTGTGGATCTGCTACTCTCTGGTTATGCCAATTTGTTACCGGTTTTATGAGGAAGAAATAAAGAAACAAAGATTTATTGAGAATGTATCCCTGTGGACTTGCTGGTTCATTTCAACAAACCTCTCCTATTGTATGCGTGCTGTCAGCACTTCAGCCTTTTGAAACCGTGCAACGGAAGGTGAGCTGGATTGATTAAGTTTCTTGTCTTTGGAACTGGTACTACACAGGATGTTTCCCACAGTTGTGGGATCCTTCCCAACTTCCGGCTTATATTGAACATATGTGCAAAGACACCACAAAGCTGATCAACACAAGTCTTAAATAGTCTTGCACTAATACCATCTGGACCTGCAGCCTTGCCCACTTTGAGCTTTTACAGTTCTCTTCTCACCGGGGCACTAGTATATATCACACTTTAACCTCAGCATGGATGTCTTTAAGGTGGGAGGGGCAGGTGTGTGATCAAACCTATTAAAGAATAGATTAACCT